>NC_141691.1:160686881-161358718 GCF_964263255.1 Lissotriton vulgaris | reverse complement strand
GCTGGAACAGCTGGTTAAGTCAACCCTGGAGCCCAAGAGTGTGTCTGGAATCGGGGATGCAGACAGCTCAGCCAGAGCTGCCACAAAACAAGGTAAGAAGCATGCCCAGCAATACCCCCCCCCATCCCCATTCCCCAATGTGGCTGTGTGACTCACACTCCAGTACAGGTTTTAGTATACACCAGCAATGCATTATGGGAGTTGTAGTCAAGAAAACACCCATCATGACAGTCATCACACTAAACAGCAAGGCATGCCACACACATCAGTTAGAAGCAGCAGAGGACATTGATATAGTGTGACAGGAATGTAATTTAATATTGAAATGCGGGGCTGCAGGACCACTGAGCTAATGTCCATATCTGTCCACAGGAGAGTCATCGCCCAAGACTGAGCAGGAGAAGGAGGGAAGGGCACCCCGGAAGGGAAGAACAGAGGATGCCAGCACAAGTGCAGGTCACAGCACTGCACCACCAGCATCAACACCACAGGCAGCTGCACCAACAGAGCCAGCATCGCCACTGCTGATTGACCCACCACCACAGCGAGCCTCACCACAACTCTCAGCCTCACCAGCAGCAGCATCACCTGTAGCGGAAAGGCCCAAGAGGCATGCTGTTGCCACTCTCCATGTCATGGAGTCATGCTCTGAGGACACAAGGGGGGGTGACACACCGACTGATCCACTGGAGGAAACAAATGCTGGGCTGAAGTCCACCTCCGAGGGTGCGCGCACAGGTGCGAGATGCCGCAGGGCCCGGGAGCACAGCACAACTCAGCAGGGTGATGGGGTCTTCGGAGGGCTGGAGGCCAGTATGGTAAATGTCCAGCGCCTGCAGGGGAAGGCGATATAGTCAGTACAGAGACAAATGTGGCACCTAAACCAGAACATTGTTAACATTGACAGGGGCATCAGCTCTATGGCGGTGGGCATCAAAGAGATGGCTGAGGGCATGCGGGACATGTCCCAGTCTGTGTTGGTGCTGTGTGACAAACTGGATGAGGACAGGGCAACAAGGCACAGGGAGAGGCAGAAAATGGAGCAGCACACCAGGGCACTAAACCGCCTGGCAACTGCCACTTCCCTGCTCTGCAGGCGCTCTGTGGTAATGCAGGAGCCAGTAGGGGCTTGTGCACTGCTGCACTGATGTCTCCAGGGGGATGGGGAAGGTGACATCAGCACTGGAAGTGCTGCTGACCACCCAGTCAGCCAACGCTGGTGCTCTAGGTGTGCGGGAGAGTGATGAGACCACCAGCAGGAGCAGTATTACCCCCTCTGTACCAGAAACCCGGAGGAACAGCAGGCGGCATGCTGCGAGCCCTGGCTCAGCAGCCAGTGAGGATAGCCAGCTACAGGCATCCAGCACTGTTGCGTGAGCGCAGACGTTAATGCTGCCGACACATTTATAAACATATTTAGTGTGAAGTAACCCATGACTACCTATTAAGGTAGTCACCAATTGGACTGGCATGGTGTACCATTTGTTGTTCATTGTCGTAGTGCCCACTTATTAAACTACACCATGCACATGCAAAACATGGCTGTCTCCTTACTTACTTAAAAATAGGTGCGTGTAATCTCTGCCCGTCTCCGTCTACCATCTGTTGCTGGCACCACTCCTGCTGTGTTGAGCTCAGGCTGTGCAAATTCATCATCATTATCCTCAATATCTGTTAATTCTACTGGTGTTCTTTTCCTAGTGGCAAGGTTGTGCAGCATTTCCCAAGTTGTAATGATTTTACAGCAGATAAGGGGTGAGTACTGATGTGCGCCTCCGTCTGAACTGGGGTGGCAGAGTGGGCTAAAAAGCGGTGATGGAATAAACCTAGATCTGTAGACTGGGTGTGAGCGTTTGAGAAACCGGTCCGAGGAAGCTTGTTTCCGGTCCAGGGAAGGCATGGCTTGGCAGTTCGGGCTGGACTGTTCCCATGAGGCACAGGGTCAGACTGATTTGCATATGGCCATGTCTGAACTGGGGTGGCAGAGTGGGCTAAAGAACGGTGATGGATTAAACCCTGATCTGTTGACTGGGTGTGAGTGTTTGATTCGTTCAGATGCTCCATCCATCACCACCCCCTTTTATACCGCTTTGTGGAGGCAGCGGAACCTGCTTTTCAACAGCTCAAAGGTGCGCTCCACGACGTTGCGTGTAGATTTGTGTGCAACGCTGTAACGTCTCTCACTCAGGGTTGATGGGTTCAGGTAGGGAGTGAGGATGAATGAGCGGACGGCATATGCGCTGTCACCTATGTGGAAAAGAGAGAGCCATTACTCACATGCACATCAACACCTACATCTGCAATATCTATCAGGGTGTGTCACAGTGTTTTACCTAGCAGGTATCCTTCTCTGAATTCCCCCGCTGCCAGGCGTGTGTAGATCCCACTGTTCTGGAAGATGTAGGAGTCGTGGGTGCTTCCTGGGAATTCGGCCACGATGTCTGTGATTATGTTGGCAGTATCACAGATTACCTGCACATTTATGGAGTGGGTGGATTTTCTGTTCCTGTAGATGTACTCAGTGGCTGCAGGTGGGCAGATTGGGATGTGTGTTCCATCAATACAGCCGATGACATGTGGGAACTGTGCCATTTGGTAAAAGTCAATCTTGGTCTTCAGCAGGTCCGCATGTGTGTCAGGGAAGCTGATGTAATGATGCATTCTCTACATCATGGCCTCCAGGAACTTCCTGAAGAAACGGGACAGGCAGCTCTGGGACACCCCACCTACCGCAGCTATGACCCCCTGGTAACTGCCAGATGCAATTAGGTGTAGGCTACAGAGCACCTGCACGTGTGGTGGCATGGCGTGCACCCTTGGTGTTGGGTGCTCCAGGAGTGGGTGCAGGTCCCTTATCAAGTCCAGGATGGTTTTGGGGTGTAGCCTGTACCTTTCATGGATCTCTGCCTCAGTAAGTTGAAAGAGTGTGATCCGCAGTCTGTAGACTTGCTCCTCCCGTCTCCAGATCCTCTCTCCTGCTGCCTGTAGCCGTAGCCGCCTTGCTATAACATAGAAAGCCGCCATTCTGATCACACTGTTGTATGTTGGGGCCTGTTTTATGGCCTGCACCTGGTTACCACCTGCTTTCAATCCATGGTAATTACCGACTCTTAAATACCACATTTCATGAAATTCGGTATTTTTGAAATTACCTACATCTCTATTCTCATTTTTACCATTTCTTATTTACCGATTCGGTAAATAAGGAATCGGTAAATCAGATTCGATCATTTGGAATTCGGTAAAGATGAATCGGTATTTACCGATTCATAATTACTGAATCCTTACTTTTGGCCTCCTACATCTCAAATGCCTGAATACCGGTCGGTCACGGCTAATTTACCGAATTTCGGCCGTTAACGACCGGTATTTAGCTACCTACATATGGCCCTTAATGCTTAACTGTGCCAGGCTTTCTTGGTTCCCATAAAATAAAACAACAGTATATTTTTTATACAAAAACAATTGGTCTAGAGTTTAGTCCTTGAGTGTGTGGATTCATTTGCTGACTGAGTGTGTACATCAAATGCTTAACCCTGCCCTCTGATACTGTCTTACTGCATGACCACTCTACTACAAATAGAGAGTAAGGTTCTATCTAACTTTAAGCTTGGCCTTCCTAAGGGGTCAGTTGGACTCTATACACACTATACCTCAGTTTGGTGTAGTATACAGAGACAGTTTCCAGAACTTTAAAAGTGATGGAAAGTCCCACACAAGGCATGGAGGCCAGAATGTCAACTTCCGAAGGACGATGCATTCTTTCGTCAGCCTTATCTCCAAACCCAAATAGGAGATCGCAGGTTTCGGCCAGAGATTGACTGAAATGGAGACCAAGTTCTAGGAGGACAGAGCACACTTCCAGAGGAGTCAAAAACTCTAAAACTCATGTCTCTCTTGAAGATGAACGCTGAATGTATTGGAAATTATGTACTAGTAGCAAGGATCAGGATTCTGGGGTTCCCAGCTGTTGCTGGGATGGAAAATCTGACACTTGAAATACAGATTGTTTTAGTAATGTATTACTGGAGAGTAAAATTGAGGAACCATTCAAGTTGATCATAGCATTTTGTTTGTTTACCAAAGGCTCTTCCTGGATGGAAGCTGCAGAAGGCATGGTACTGGCAGATGTGGAGGACGCTCATTAGAAGGATTGTGTGACTTAACTGGCCAACAAGAAAAGGGAAATGAATTTCGAGAGGTCCAAAATTCTTATTTTTCCAGAGTTGAGCATTTAATCCTACTGAGGTGGTGAGACATGTTTGCAGCTATTGAAGAGGGACTTTGTGTCTACCGAGATTGGCTTGTGGTTCCCAATGCAACTGTGCAAGGGTGCTGCTAAAAATACACAGGGTCTTAATCCTGCAGGTAAGTCCTCTCTACTTGTCCATCTTTTCCTGCTATCATGAAAGGACCATTATTGGGTCTCAAATGCCATTAGTGCCCTGTGCCTGGCCCCCTCTTCTTTGAATTTAATATCAGACCTTCCATCTGAGCTTCTCCCCAACTGCTTTGCAATTAATTACTTCACACAACCAGTTCAACATTTCGATTTTATAACTTCATACTCCTCTCAGGTCCTTTCCCTTAACGAAACATGACTCTGTGACCCAACTGTCCTGACATTGTGACTGCTACTCCTCCTGGCTACTTCATCACGCATGCTGACATCAATGGTAAGCGAGGGGGGAGGGGTTTGCCATCATTCACCAATCCTCTCCCACCTGCATTACCCACAACGTCTGGCCTTTCATACTAGGCAAAATCATGATCTTTTCTTTGAATTTGACTCCTTCTACTTCCATCTCAGGCACTCTACTATAACCCCCTCTGGGCAAGACTGCTAACTCTGTGACCTCTCTTTGCAATCTACTAAACCCCTTATTATTAAACTTCACTAATTTTGTTCTGCTTGGAGACCTCAACATCCACCTGGAAATTCTACACAATCCTTCAATTATCAACCTAAAAGATTCCCTCATTATGTTCGGTATATCTCTTCACAGTTCAGCGCCTACTCATGGAGCAGCGCATATTCTAGACCCTCTCTTCTCCAATTTAACCAGCCTATGAACTTTTTCCCCCTTTGCTACTCACTTGGACAGAACATTACTGGTCACCTGTTCACTCTTGTTCGGTACATAGCTCAATATCCTACCAGCTCAGGCCCCTGCATAACAAAGCACTGCTGGGACAAGGTCACTTCCCCCACCTTGCTAAGGCACTGAGAGCAAAATCTTTCAATTACTCTATGGACATTCATGCTGACTCTGATATTTTTAACAATTGAATAAACAACCTTTTTTTTAAGTCCTCATTGCCCAGGTGTACAACAGTTAAGACCTTGATCACTTCTCGGAGGCGCGTCTGGTGATCCTTTAGAGACCTGGAGTGGTACACTCTACACCTTGCCATCTGTTCCCTAACCATTGGTGCCTATTTTGCCCAACTCACTGTTGGCTACCACAAGAGTATTTGGCAATATGGTGTAGAGGCCTAATCATTGGACTCAATTGATTAGTGACTGTGCAAATTCCTTATAAGGAAGCCAAAACGCATTTCGCTTACATTTATGTGTACTATCAAGCATAATAGTGTATTTAACTTAAGCCAGCCATTCTATTTTTCTAGGAGGATTTGCCTTTACCCATTTTTTACAGATTTCCCTATGAGCTAGTAGTATTAAGTAGAATATCAATTTTTTAATTTTTTTTAACAGATACATGATTGTTTGTACAACCAAAAAAGACCAGCTGTTCCCTTACCTGCGGAGCGTCACCAAGTATAGAGCCTATTGTGTTGCTCGGCATCCTGCCAGAAACCTTGGATCACCGGACACAGCATAAACATGTGAGTATCATCACCTTTCACCTTGTTACATTTAGGACATCTAGCTACTGTTTCACTCCCCAGTTTAGACAATTTGTACGGGGTCCAATAAACCCTACGGAGACAAAAGAGGTGGTTCCGCCTTAAACTTGCGGGTCGAACTGTGGAGTATAGTATATCTCAAGATACTTGCCATAAATCTTGAATCTGTTCTCTTGGCAAGCACTTCTCCCACAACTCCGCCGGCAGGTTAAAATCTCCCTCCGCCAACTCCATTAGCATCAATAACCATTTGCCACCTCTTTTTTGAAATTTCCCCCAGGCTATCAGACTTTCTTCCAGTTTATTGGTTAGTCCTGCACCTTGGCCATCCGTGAGACTCCAACTCAACATTTGCAGATACTTAAATCTCGAAAGTTGGCCATTAGACAATATTTGGCTCTCTTCCCTGGGTATTAAAGAATAGTTCGCTATCAGTTGACTCCACCTAGTGATTCCTGCGATCTTTAAAGGACGCACCAAGCAGTCCTTTTCCACTCTGGGGAACCAGGAGAGTCAAAAATTGGTGCCATACCACTATAATAGTTGATTTTTAACTCTCTTCTGACTTTGTGCCACATCTCCGCTAAGCTCTTTAGGGTCTTTAGACAAATCTTTTTTTTAAAATCGTGGGTCTCTATATTTATGAATAAAGTCATATCCTCCCCCTCTTACATTCTTTAGCATTGCTGCATACAGCGTCCCTACTTCTGAGTCATCTGGCCCTTTAAACAGCCCTTTCCCTCATTTTAATAAGAAAACCCGGGCATAATAAGATAGATCTGGCAACCTTAGGCCCCCCTTCTCATACTGTTGTCTCAGTTTTTTCCATGAGATACGCACCCCTTTAGATGCCCATATAAAACTAGATATCTTAGATTGGTTTTTTTTTAGCCACTCATCCTTGAAAGCCAGTGGAATATTTTGGAATAGGAAAGTAATTTTAGGGAGGATGGTCATTTTGATGATATTCACTCACCCATAGATAGATAAAGGCAGGTGAGACCACCCCAGCAGTAGTTTCCCGATTTCCTTGTTGATCTTTTGAAAATTAGATTCAGGGATTTGCTCTATTTTCTCAGTAATTTTAATGCCAAATACTGCAATTCCTTTTTAACACAGCTCTCTTGTGTGGTGATATTCCAAGCCATTATGACAGTTTTCCCCTGGTTGATTTCATATCCTGAGATATTTCCAAAACCTGCCGGTAACTCATAGACTTTTGGCAGTGCTGAACTAAGATTTGAAGTGTAAACCACCAGATGGTCTGCATATAATCCCACTTTTTTTGCCAGCACCTGGCCCGAAAAGATAGTGTTTCCTCATGCTTCCTAATCTTCTCGGCCAAAGGTTCAATATACAGATTAAAAAGCAGTGGGGACAGTGGACACCCCTGTCTGATCCGTCTGAAGATGTTGAATTTTTCAGATAACCTCCCGTTTATTAGTATTTTTGCCGTAGGGTTTTTGTATATCTGTTTCATTGCCCTGCAAAAATTTCCTCCTAGATTTGACAATCTCAATACTTCATGCAAGTAAAGCCAGTCAACTTGGCCAAACGCTTTAATTACGTCAACTGTAATGACTGCTAATGGCTCCTTTTCCACGGTGGCTAGATCAATGGCAGCTATGAGGCTAAAAGTTAGATCCTTGATACTCCTACCGCGAACAAACGCTTTTTGATCTATATGGAGGAGTGCTCCCACCACCCCATTCAAACTGTCTGCTAATATCTTCGAATAGCTCTCGTAATCTGAGTTTAGCAGAGAAATAGGTCTGTATGAGTCACAACAATCTGTTTTTTTAATCAGGTTTAAGGATCAAAGTCACAATGGCGTCATTCCATGAGGGAGGGATCTCTTCCCCATTTTCCAAAATAGCTGTGAATAACTCGCTTATTACTGGCATCAAATATTTACTTACTTTCTTAAAAACTTCTGTGGGTAACTCATCAGGACCCGGTGCCTTGCTGGATTTCCCCGATTTAATGGCGTTTTCTATTTCTTCCTCTGTTATTGAGTTGTTAATGACAGTCTTTTCAGGTTCGGATACTCTATGGGGTAATTCTTGTGCAAGCCAAACTAAAACCCCCTTCTCTGTTGTGCATAGATCTTCTATATATACTTCCTCATAATATTTTAACAACTTATCTTCTATACTAGTCCCCGCTATAACTGGGCATCCAGCATTTCCATAGTTAAGTTCTTTTATAAAACTCTTGGCCTGATCACTCTTTA
This sequence comes from Lissotriton vulgaris, assembly GCF_964263255.1. NCBI lineage: Eukaryota > Metazoa > Chordata > Amphibia > Caudata > Salamandridae > Lissotriton > Lissotriton vulgaris. The sequence continues at coordinate 161,350,614 of NC_141691.1, read as the reverse complement.
TCTTCCAGGCAAGTAACTTGCCACAACCCTCTCCGTAGTTAAAATTTGCCAACTTGCTAACTTGCCATCTTTCTTGCAACGGCCTTTCTACTAAGCATGGGCGAATTTTGCGAATTCGCGATCCGCGAATTTGCGGATTTGTGAATTTGCGATCCGCAAAATTCACGAATTTGTGCGAATTTTTGTGTTTTTGCGTGTTCGCGGGGTTTTTTGCGTGTTCGCGGGGTTTTTTGCGTGTTTGCGGGGCTTTTTGCGTCTTCGCGAGCTGCTTGCATAGCGAAGTTATCCATGCAGTCGTTTATGGGAGAGGGAGAGAGAGATAGATAGATAGATAGATAGAAAGAGAGAGAAAGAGAGGGAAAGAGAGAGGGAGAGAGAGAACGAGAGAAAGAAAGAGAGGCCGGATCTCTGAAGGGCCAGATTCCTGAGTTGCCCCTACAGAACATACAGCTTTTTATTTTTAGCAAAATGCATATGAAAATTGTGCTGTAAAGGTCTCTTTTAGTTTAACCCCTCCTGACAACTCAAAATGGGTGTATTTGCCATCCTCTCCCTTCTTCCTGTTTTTTATATCTGTAAGTGCTTCCTGATGAGGTTTAATTCCTTGGACAGGTGCCTCGTTGCCTACTTGTAACTATTCTCTGACCCTGCTTCAAGGGTCAGAGCAGGGTCAGAGAATAGTTGCAAGTAGGCAACGAGACGCCAGGAAGCAATTAGCAGCAGGTGTCCAAGTTGAAGTTAATTTGTTTGTAACCCTTTTGTAAAAGGTTACAAAGAAATTAGGTTCAACTTTTGCACCTGCTGCTGTAACCCTTGCTTGGCTTAAAATTCGTCCCCGCTGATTCGCGGATTTTACCGCGATTTCGCGAGATTCGCGGATCGCGAAATCGCGGAAAATCCGCAAATTCGCCCACGAAACGGATTTTACGCCCACCCTTACTTTCTACTACCACCAACAAATCCATCTTAAGGCTTTGGATAACTGATTGCCCTTCTTCATAATCTACCTCATTTGATTGTATTTTAAGTTCCAAACTCTCGATTTGGTTATCTATGCTTTGAATGTCCGCCTTCCGCGGTTTGTTTTTATACAGCTGAATTGAGTGATCCTGCCTCTCAAGAATGCCTTATCCCAGACAATCCCTATCGAGGCACTAACCAGATTAATATGAAAAAATTCCTGGGATTCTAAGCCTAGTTTATTTATCCCCTCGTCATCAGACAATATCAAGCGATCCACGGTCCATCTCCGTTGTGCCACTGCGATCAACGGGGCCAGAGTCAGTGTTATTGCAGAGTGATCAGACAAGTGTGCACCCACATGATTTGCATTACAAACCTGATCTTTTATATTTTGGTCCACCAGAAACAGGTCTATTCTGGATTGGTGCCCATATTTCGTGTTGTCAAAAGTAAAACTTTACAGGGATTCCTTCTTCTCTCTCCAAATGTCGCAACATCCAAAAGTCTTTATTGTATTTTTTATAAGTGCTCTTGACTTATTATGCATTATATTCCTGCTTTTGGTGGAACGCACAAGGTTGTCATCAAGAACCACATTAAAATCACCTGCCACTATGACAGTATCAGGAAAATCCAGCAATTCAATGAGCAAGTTACTAAAAGGCATAGGGTCATCAATATTAGGCCCATAATAGCCCACTACCGTTCATAATTGGTCGTAGTATTTAACTTTTGCAATTACCCACCTTCCAGCCCTATCCACTCTGCTTTCAGTTACCTCCAACTGCGGGTTCTTTTTAATCAGGATAGCCACCCCTGTATGGTGAGTTGCTGCTCTGTGCATACAATACTCTGCACCCACCTCCTGCTCTTAAACAGGCCTCTCATCTCTTCACCCGTTAGATGTGTTTCCTGAAGTAAGATAAATTGGGCTGAAGAATCTTTTAAGTATTGCAAAATCCTCTCACGCCTATGACTCCCCCTTAATCCATTTACGTTCCATGATAAAAACTCTATCAATGGTTTCTGCTTTGCTGTCATATCTACACTTTTTTTATCTTATGGCTGTGTTTCTACCTAAGTATCGATATATATTGAGGACTTTATTTTGTTTGCTTTTTTCCCCATGCTCCCACAGCCATGCTCCTGAAACCACCCGTGCCCTCCTCCCACCCCTCGGGAGCGCCTCCTCTTTCTTCCTAATGGCCTAGGCCAGAGAAGTCCCTGATTACGGAGAACTTGATTAACCACTTATACCCATCAGAAAAATAATGATAAGCCAATGAGGACCTTTAACCCTACATTAACAATACTGTGTGCTCTGCTAGTTAACAGAGCGGTTACTTCGTCATACTCCAGCTTCTGTTATTGATCTCAAGAACTCTTCTGTCTCCTCAGCCCTACGAAAAGTCTGCATCTTGTTGTTGTACATTACTCGTAGGCTAGCCAAGAATTTCAACCGAGCCGTGGCTCACAAACTTTTAAAAGACTCAATCAGATATCCTAGTTCCCATTGCTTGGTAGCCGTTAATTGTGAAATATCTGACCTTTTCTCAAAACTGATACCCTCTACTGTCAGATATCTTTGGTTTAAGGCCTTGAGAAGAATTTCCTCCTTGAAATTATAAGTATGGAAATTTACCAATATCTTTCTCGGTTTGGCTTTATTAACGTTCCTCCTATATGGATCTCTAATTCTCTATGGACTCTCTGTATATCCATACTTGATTCTTCTTCTGTCCATTTAACCTGTAACCCTTCCTTAATCAGATGTACCACAAATTTCTTTATGTCCTCTCCTTCGGCTCCTTCCGGGACCTTAAGCAACCGAAGATTACAAGATTCTTTGCTTGTTTTCCATTGATTCTATTATAAACAACTTTTTGATTCCTTCCCTTCATATGTCTCCCTTGGTACACTAGTATAATAGTAAGTTAAGGGCCTCAAAAGTCTAAGTATAAAAAATTGAAGTGGGCATGGTGTTCCACGTATTCCCTTAAAGACAAACTGATCTACAAATTAGAAAATAACTATTATCATTGCTTTAGTCAACTCAGAAGCTTTATCACAGGACTAGAACTGAAGCTGTTAAAAATGCAAGAGAAATATCATAAACATTGTAAAAGACCTAACCCAGCCAGCAGTGAGCCGTAAAAACTGTTCCTCGCTCACAAGACTGTTGTTCCAATCTTTCTTCTTTCTTCACCCCAAAAAATCATATTTCTATTGAATCTTTCTTCCCTTCTCAACCCATAGTTATTACTACTTTGGTCTCCCTGTCTTCAAAAGACCTGATCTTGACATAGAGACTCAGTTGTCTGAAGTTAAATCTGGCTCGCCTCATGATCCTATCCCTCCCTAGATCATTACTTGGTGTGGGAGTAATTTAAATTATGTTGGAGAAATCAGTGTAGTTTCAGTAACTGAAATTGCTCTTTGACGCAGAATTACTGACCATAACGCAAATATTTCCACTCTCGTAATTAGGACTAATTTGGGGGAAAACAATCCTACCTCAAGAGCACCTTTAGCGAGCATGAACGGCTGTTCGCGCTGCTGTTTATTTTCTATTGCATTTAGCGCTATTTTCTTAGTGCAAAATTAATTTTCGCATCTATTTTGACTCTCTGGTCAATTTCTGTCCATGTTTGCAAGCTGTTATCCAATGGATGCATGGTTGGTACCTTAAAACGTAACTGTGACAAGATGGAGATCTTTTTTTGGGGTGGGGGTCAACCTGATATCTCTTGGTCTCCTGATTGGTGGTTCAATGACTTAGACCCTCCCGCCCACCCGACATCTGCAGCATAAAATGTGGGCATCTGGTTTGACAATGAGCGCTACTTCTCTTACATTACAATACTTAAATAACTGAAACCTGACTCAAGCAAGTCAGCCCTGATTTTTCAAGCCAAGCCCCCTCGCGGCCATCGTACGCAAACACAACCTCAGCATAATCTCCTACGCCAACGACACCCAGCTGATCCTCTCCCTGACCAACGACCCCGCCTCCGCCAGAGCCAACCTGCACGAAGGGATGAAAGAGGTAGCCGAGTGGATGACGACCAGCCGCCTGAAACTGGACTCTGACAAGACGGAGGTCCTCATCCTGGGCTCTTCCCCTCCGCCTGGGACGACTCCTGGTGGCCTCCCGCCCTGGGCACCGCACCCAAACCGACAGACCATGCACGCAACCTGGGCTTCATCCTGGACTCCTCCCTCTCCATGACCAGGCAAGTCAACAACGTCTCCTCGGCGTGCTTCAACATCCTACGCATGCTACGGAAGATCTTCCGGTGGATCCCCACCGAGACCAGGAAGACCGTCACCCAGGCCCTCGTCACCAGCCGACTGGACTACGGCAACGCCCTCTACGCCGGTACCACCGCCAAGCTCCAGAAGAGACTCCAACGGATCCAGAACGCCTCAGCCAGACTCATCCTCGACATCCCACGAACCAGCCACATCACCGGACATCTGAGAGACCTTCACTGGCTCCCCGTCAACAAAAGAATCACCTTCCGCCTCCTCACACACGCACACAAAGCCCTACACGACCAAGGCCCGAGCTACCTCAACAGCCGGATCAACTTCTACGCTCCCAAACGCCACCTCCGATCAGCCAACCACGCCCTCGCCGCCGTCCCCCGCATCCGAAGAGCGACTACAGGAGGAAGGTCCTTCTCCTACCTGGCCGCCAAGACCTGGAACTCCCTCCCTCCCGACCTGCGCCTGACCCAAGACCACCTCTCCTTCAGGAAGAAGCTGAAGACCTGGCTGTTCGAGCAGTAGCGGCACCCCCCCCCCCCCCCCCCCCCAGCGCCTTGAGACCCTACGGGTATGTAGCGCGCTCTATAAGTGTCACTGATTGATTGATTGATTGAACTGTAGAAGCTCCGAGAGGGATCTCCTTGTTGGTCACACACCTCTGGAACTTGTCGTGACTGTACGTCAGGAATCTGGCCTGTTCTAGAAGGCCTGCTCATTTTGCTAGATGTTTTCAGGAACTACGCCCTTGCGCCCCCTAAGGATGGGGGTCCAAATAACACAAAAACAGTGGAAGTTTATAACTGAGTATCCACCAGGTAATCACTCGTTTACTTAGCCATGGGTCATCCCAGCAGGGGGGAGGACTAGACAAGACTACATTCAACCGTCAATGGCTCTTTGAAGTGCCACCAGTCACAAGGCAGTCTGTTACAAAAACTTTAAGCAATAAAATCAATACAAACATTTTAGTTTTATGCATGCCTGTCAGTTACACCTTAGGAGTAAATTTCTGAACACTGATTTCATGAAGGATTCCATAACACTCTGGAATTCTACAGTACTCATCTGTTTTACCATTTACGCACATATAAATGTAGCGCTACAGTGCCTTCCCATCTCATCCCGCCTTCCCCGTACCATTCCTTACAATCTGAGGTGTTCCTCTCACTACAGACATCCTTTCTTTGTTTCCAAGACAAAACAACACAACAACCTTTCAATCCTCTCCGATAACAGGCTCCTCCTTTTTAGAGAGAAGCGCTGTGTACAGTCGCGTAGCCAGTGCATCAGGGGCCCTAGTGCAAGAAAGGAAATGGGCGCTGTTTGAAATGTGAAATACAGCAATCATCGGGGTTCAGTGGCCCCTTGGACCTGTGGGCCTTGGTGCCACTGCTCCTGCTGCACCACTGAAAGCTACACCCCTGATTATGTGTTGTTATGGCACATTGGGCGGGCCTAGGCAGTTCTCATTCCCTGTACTGAATTCATCACTTCATGGCCAATGACTGTACCTTACACACTCATTCAGTCATGGCTAACTTATGAACACTTGGTGTGATCTTGCGCCATAACATAACCCATAGAAGCACCCATTGTGTGGGCTTTCCATGCCTACACAGTAGTATGCTTTGTTTCTCAGCACTACTTTAGCTTTCGTGGGAGAAAGCAAGAGAGATTAGTCATGTCTTCCAGCATTTCCTTATCATTTGAGATATGTGTGATAATATTGGGTGAGATTACATAGTTAGGTTAAAGTGTGTTCACGTGGACTTCGCAAGCTCACCAGATGTCTATTGTCTGTGCTAGATTTTACTCAGTTTGCAAAGTTGCATCTTTCTGTTAATTAAAAAGTAGAAGTATTCTTGCTTTGACTGAAGAAACAAAACAGAAACCTAAGCCTTCCGGTCTGTTAGGCAAGCCTTATAGCAGCAACAGGCAAGCGGAAGTCTTAGTATCAGCCCTTTGTATCCTCACATAGGACAACCGAGCATTGCTCAGCTGGTCTACCTATGACCTCTGCCCTCTGCTTCATTGGGAGGTAACTTGATCGCCCGCAGTTCGGATCTCAGCGTCTCCTGAGCGGTCATCAGAGCTCAGCGCACCTGGACTCACTCACTCTCATATCCTGCAGGTGAATGCATCGCTGCGCTGCACGTGCTGCACCTGTCCAGCCTCTGACTAGAGCGCCTTTATCTTTTTACTGCCGCTTCTTTGTCGTCTTCCGTTTCTGTTGTGTTGTCTTCCCACATTCCGCGGGAGAAACTAGGGGCTGATTCACAAAGGAACCTTACAGGTTTGCTTATGTTTACACTTTTTCCATATTCACAAAACTGCATTTTAAGTTTAGGAGTGCGGGTGGAGAACCCCGCACATACAAAGATCGGCCAGGCCTAAGATTCTTTGCATGCACGAAGTTCTGCACCCCGATTGCGGAGTCTCCAGACTTACTATTAATATGCACCTTTGTGAATACGGAAAAAGTGTAAACTCACAAGCACGTAAGGCTACCTTTGTGAATAAAGCCCAATGTGTTCATCTCTGCAGATACTTGCACCTCTAACACGGGCTAATGACATTTGGGGGCATATTATCAAGAACGGCGTTAAAATTATCGCAGCTTTAGCGGCAGGAAACTGGTGCTAAAGCGACGATAATGGGCTTGATACTACGCCCTTGTGAATTCCCATAGAAGCCCAGGTTTTGGTGTGAACCTGGGCTTCTATTGGAATTCTCAAGGGCATATTATCAAGACCATAATCGCCGCTCTAGTGGCAGTTTCCTGCCGCTAAAGCGGCAATAATATTAACGCCGTGCTTGATAATATGCCCCCTCGAGTGCTGGGCATCGCCCACGCAAATAAAGTAGGTCCTTGGACACTCACTCCCTGCTCTGCCAACTTAATCACTGATGTAATGCACAGCTATACCACGTTATGTTAAATGTTATGGGTAAAGTGCTTATGCGGCCTCAATGTGCTACTGTACAATATTAATTATCGCCTGTATGAAAAGAATGTGTAGGTGGCCTGTAGGGCGAGACTATTCACCCGTAAGGGTCTCAAGGAGCTGGGGCGGGGGAAACTGCTGGTCTGTCGAAGGCGCTGTGGTTCAGTTGAAGAGCCAGGTCTTGTGGTCCTTCCTGAATTGAGGCAGTGATGGTGATTGCCTGAGGTGGAGGGGCAGGGTGCTACAGGTCATTACAGGGAGCAAGCAAGTAAGACACAAGTAGCGCCTACGCAACGCTCCGCCGTCTGAACCATGAACACAGGCCGCACCGCAGCCACCACTGTCTGTCTGCCTCAGTAACCAACCCTCAAAGTGTCTTTAGAATCAACCCACAGCTCTGGCACGATTAATCAAAAATTCTACAGTGCCACTAAATTCCAGTTTTCGGCTTTCAATTGCTTTAAAAGATGAAGTTGCCCCTTTAAGAAATTGTCCAATTTATGTTAATAAAGAAAAAAACACAGAGGAAAAATGAACACTGGCAATGCCAATAGGTTTGGTTTGCATTTTGAGTCCTGAGTAAAATATTTTTTTAAAAGCCTGTTAGAGTGAAAAAAAAATCTGGTTTCTCCACTTACATCATTTATGAGATTAAGAATTGAATGTGTGATCATTCGCTCTACTATTTAGATGAAAATAGTCAGCCACGGATTGGAGGTGAAATGAAAGACCAAGCTGCCAATAGGAGGAGGTGTAGTAGTGATATTCCATTGTGGCAAAACCAGACGCCTCTCTAGGTCTATCTTAAATAATTATTTATAATAGGGCATGCATACAGGAACAATGGTAAACCAGACCTAACAAGTGTTGTAGTGTTTTTATAAATGTATAATTTTATACAAAAAAATTCTGATGAATAATATTTGTATGTCAGATCCTATACATAAATGTTGAATTAACATGTTTACCGTTAAAACGAGTTTGTTAGGGTTTATAGAAATAAGGGTCTTTGCATATTTTAATTAAGCCACATTTATGTGCAAACAACCATTTTCAAACAGATGGATGCTGTTTCTGTCATTGACTCCTGTTCTTCTCCTTCCCATCCTCTTCCCCTGCGCATCCTTTCTCCCCACGGACTCTGCAGAAGCAAAGACAAGCTGATATAATGGTTTATTTCCATTGTCATGAATACAAAGCTCTCAACGAACTGTTATGTTATGTGTTATGTTATAGGTTTGTTGAGCGCGACAGCTGCCCCAGCAATGGGGCGTCCCGGCGCTAAGAACCATAGCACAACCTGCAGGGGGGGAGAAAAAAGGCTTATAGAGGTGGGAAGAGGTGAGTTTTGATTGCTTTGCGAAAAGCGGACAGGTTGTCGAGGCAACGGATGTGGAGGGGAAGGGAGTTCCAAAGTTTTGCTCCCAATAGTCTGAAGGAGCGACCCCCTATGCGGCAGAACTTCGTGCGGGGAACCACTACTAAGTGTTGCCCCGTAGAACGAAGATTGTGTTGGGGGGTGTAAGGTGTTAAGAGCGAGCGGAGGAGTTCGGGGCCATCCGTTTTCAGGATTTTGAAAGCAGTGGTCAGGGCCTTAAATTGAATGCGGGCTTCCACGGGAAGCCAGTGCAGTCTGTGTATGGTGGCTCTAGCAGAACACCTTCTGGGGAGGCCTACTATTGCTCTGGCCGCAGCGTTCTGTATTCGCTGGAACCTAGTTGTCTCGGCTTTATTGGCGCCCAGAAGTAGGACGCTCGCGTAGTCCAACCTGGCCAGGATGGTGGATTGGTCAATGAGCTGCCGTGTTTTGTGGTCAAAGAAGCCTAAAATGAGGTTAAGGCTTCTCAGCAACCCGATGCAGGTAGCCGCTACTTTTTTGGTGTGAGTCTGATAGTTCAGTGCGGAATCGAGCCATACACCCAAGTTTTTAACCAAAGATTTGGGAGGGGGGGTAGGGCCCAGCAAGGGGGGCCACCAGTGGTCGTTCCAGCAACTGGGGTTCTTGCCTAGGAGTAACACCTCGGTTTTCCCTGCATTCAGTTGTAGGCAATTTGCAGTCATCCAGTTGGCGACTACGGCCAGTCCATCCCTAAATCTTGTGGCGGAGATGGAGGGCACCTCAGTCAGGGTGATTACCAGCTGTGTGTCGTCAGCGTACAACACCAGCATGAGACCCCATTCTTTGGCCACTGCCGCAAGGGGCTGCATGTACAGATTAAAAAGGGATGGACTGAGAGAAGAGCCCTGCGGGACTCCCTGGCCGATAGCTTGGGGTTGGGAAATAAATGAGGGGGCTGACACACGAAAGGACCTGCTCGTAAGGAACGATCGGAACCACTCAAGTGCCAGTTCCTGGATTCCAATACTTTCCAAACGACTTAGAAGGATATTATGGGAGACCGTGTCAAAGGCTGCGCTGAGATCAAGCAGTATCAGCGCAGCACTCTGACCGGAGTCCATAATCTTCCGGAGGTGTTCCGTGGTGGAAAGAAGGGCAGACTCCGTACTGTGCCCAGGCCTAAACCCGTGTTGGGAGGGGTCCAAGATGTTATTTTCTGCCAGGTGGTCCATGAGTACTGTATTAGCGTGGGTCTCTGCTAGTTTGGATACCCAGGGGAGCAGTGAGACGGGCCTGGGCCCTGTAGTTCTCCGGTTTAGTGGGATCTAGGTGGGTTTTTTGATAATAGGATTGACCCAGGCCTGTTTCCAACAAGTGGGAACTGTAGCCGATGAAAAGGAACGGTTAAGGAGCGTGGCCAGAGAGGGGAGAAAGAAATCTAAGGCTCCTAAAAAATGGGCTGGTCTCATGGGATCTGAGGGGGCACCAGATTTCACCTTTCTGCAATATTTAGCTAGGTCCTCGTGAGAGATAGCTGGCAGACGGGTGAGCCTGGACCCTTTGAAGGGGCAATTAGGAGGGCTAGTGCAGTCAGAGGGGTTTTGTGAGAAGGAATTATAGATTTTCTTCACCTTATCAGTAAAGAAAGTGGCGAGGTCTTCGCACTGTTGGGTGGAGGAAATAAACGAGGCAGGGTTACCACGGTTTTGTAGTTTTTGAACCAATTTAAAAATAGTTTTTGTGGGATTGGAGCTGGAATCGATTTCCTTGGCATATAAGCATGTGCTGGCAGTGCGTATAGCTTTGTGATATGTTTTGAGTGAGGTCAAATAAGAGTTTTTGTCCTCGGCCCCGTAGTCTTTCCTCCAGTGACGCTCCGCTCTTTTGCATTTTTTTCTCAATGTTTTTAAGTTCTCGTCATACCATGGATTAGATGGGGTAATACGTCCTCTAGTCCATTTGGCCGGTATGAGAGTATCAAGTCCTTTGGTGATCCACTCTTAGAAAGCGGCATACGACGCGTTAATGTCGTTCGTGATTTCAAAGTTAGGTTCTCCTAAGCTGGCAGGAAAGTCCATATTATGGAGTTTGTGCCAGGGCCGTTTGAGGCAAGAGGTGGGCGCCGCCCTGTTGGGTTGGGTAGCGACCGAAGTTGCGACTGACGAGGAAGTGATCAGTCCAACCCATGGGTTTAGGAGGATCCGCTCTGGCTCCCGGGATATTGGTGAAAACCGGGTCCAGTAGGTGGCCGGCAGAGTGGGTAGAGGATTGTATAAGGGGGGTTAGCTGCAAGGCTGTTAGGTCAGCTAGGAGGTTACTGATGGTTGGATCAGAAATGGCATCAAAATGAAGGTTTAAGTCCCCTAAGATAGTGAAGTTAGCGGAGCTAGCGACCAACGCATGGGCTGTCTCTAGGAGCTCCTCTAAGAATTTAGAGGTGGGCCCCGGGTGTCTATAAATAAAAAGGCCAGATAGGGAAAAGTGAGGGCTAGTGGTGATTTTAAAACGAGCGCATTCACATCCCGTAATGTTATCCTTTAAGAAGCAGCAAGAGTATGATGTTCTATAGATGGTGGCAATGCCGCCTCCGCTAGAGTCTCTATTAATGGAGGTCATAGAGAACCCATCCGGTAACGTCAGATTAGGAATGCTAGTCAGTTCGTCCTTGAGCCAGGTTTCACACAAGAACATAATGTCTGGGTTCTCGTCTACCAGTAGAGTTTTTACCTCCGCATGGTGTTTAACCAGGGACCTGACTTTGAGCTAGGAAATAGTGAGCGAGGTATGATTCCTTCTGTTCTATGTTCCTAAGCTGTTGCAATGCCGAGGTCCCTCCAATGTGGGGTGATTTTTGTAAAATGGGATAGTGCTTTTGCATCAAGATAAATTACGTCTACAATTCTGATCAGCTAAAGGCTTGATATTGTGGATCATGCCATCGTGATTCTGCTGTTTTCCTATTTTGGTATGCAAGAGTTGTGTGTAGAAACCCCTTGATTCTGAAAGAGAGATTTTAGAGTTCTTCTTTTATCACTAGAGATGCTGCATGATCTTCTTTTGATTTTGTTGCTCATTTGGGACTTATAATATTTCTGATCTTAAGTGCTCTGTATACCTCTGGATTTGAATCCTTCAGGCATTTACTCTGTACTGCTTAATTTGAGAGTTTTGTAATAAAACCTTTTAAAATTCTTTAAATGAAGAACTCAGTTATTGAGTGGTTCCAGCTACTTATTTTCACTACTCTGCTAAGTTGATGGTGGAAGGGTGCCTTTTTCGTGCAATTTCTTTTAGTGACAGAACTTCATAAGGTATTTTTCTGTTTTCAAAATTTTGGGGTGTTTTAAAATACTGAGGAATGGTTTTTGCCTCCACACAAGCAAGGATGAAGTCCATAGATTTGGTTTTAATGAGCTATCCCATACAGCATTAGCATATTTGTGTGAGACGTGCAGAAGGTAATAAGCATGCGCGGACTGTGAGATCTATAGTTGTAATATAGTGCAAGCACTCAAATAGGGGTAGAAGAGGTCACTCAAACTTCTGCTTGCATTAGGTGATGGATGAATACTCCAATGTGCTGATCCAAGACATGATTAGCAAAGGGCCTGCTTTAGCGTGTGGCACATCGAGTATATTCCATGTGCATGACAGAGTACTTTATAACCGTCACGCCCTGGATACTCAGTCCGCCATATTTAGAAATGTCTGCCGGCCCAGCGGACATCACTTACATTGAAAGTGTGCCATGCATCTCTGTCATGTTACAGCACACCATATCTCTTTTTGCATTTTCAAAAATAAAATACCAAACCAGGATTATCTTTTTTAAAATAAAGAAAAGCAGTGGTCTCCCTCAACACAGCAGTCTTCTTCCACAGATCGGGCATTTTTATTTTTTTCTTACAGCCACGTTTTGGAAAGCAGAGTGTGGAACATAAAAACATGCCATTTGTTCACCCACTCTAAAAAGGACAGGTGGACAAATGGTAAAACCTCCTATGGCCCTAGTCAATTAGGCCATTGGAGGTGTATATCAGCGGCAGAGACGGAGGGGTCTCTGTCACTGATGTATGTTGTATCCGTCACTGACATACTGAAGGTTCGCCTGATCAGGCAGAACATCTGAAGTCAATGCCTGAAAGAGGCTGGGCAAAAAGAGCCAATGATTGAAAGGAGTGGATCCAATGTATACTCTATGTGTGTATATTGTTAGCAATAGGTCGGTTTGATAACTGCACTGTCAAAACCCAGACCTAATTATAATGCTCAACAGACTCCAGCGATAACAGGAGCTTAATGTAGGCTCTGTAGGTATATAGGCCTAGGTGGAGTTTGCGGATTCCTGCTAGGCGGAGCTCCGCAGTGACGAAAACACTTCACTGCGCAGGGTTCCACAAGTGGCGGAGTCCGGTTAAGTCGCACTGTTAATGCTGATTTTTAGAGCGAGGAGATTCTCCCGCTCTGTAAAATCAGTGCAAACATCATCGCGCGGAGTGCCAGAGGGTGCAGCTTCTTTCTGTCGCTCTCGTATATATTCTACTCCAGGGGCAGCTTCCTCAACTCAAGCAGTGGCTTTCTCAACACGAGCCGTAGCAACTTGGAGTGGTGTGGCTCACTGGTTAGAGGCGGCAGACCCGGGAGCAGAAGTCGGCCAGGACCAGGGCTCAATTCCCGACACGGCAAGGTTGTGGACTTGGGTCAGCGGACTCGATAATTCTCGCTTCGGTGCCTACTCTTATCAGGGGTCCCACTTGGCAACTCTGGGCATTAGCTTGCCTAATCTCCACAACGGCCCCATCAATGCGCGGGATGCCTGGCTCCACCTTGGGGACTCCCAGCAGGGACCATCCCACAGGGAAAGCCAGGACGGGTTCCCTAGCATTATACAGCGCCAGGAAACCTACGGGTAGCAGTGCGCTTTACATGCTCAAACATTGATTAATTAATTACCCTGCTGCGACTGTTCATGTTTAGAAATCTTGCCAGGAGGAGGTCTGGTGTGTGAGTTCTCTCGCTTGCCAATTTAGGGGCGGATTAGGATTGCGGTGAATCCGCATCCTCCGGGCCGGTGGAAGCCACAGCCGGCCCGGAGGATGCGGATTCACTGCTGCGGTGATTTAAAAGACCCCCCGCCATATTAGGATGGCAGGGGGGGCGTGAAGACCATCCGCAGCTTTTCTGCTGCGGTCCCGCAGCAGAAAAGCTCTAATATGGTGGCGGTGTCTGTCAGACAGCGCCAGCCATATTAGGATTAGCCGTGTGACATGCCTTTCCGCGGCGGCAATGCCGCCACGAAAAGACATACGGTCTTTTCTTTGGGGGCCCGTTGCGGGCCCCCAGGGTGAAGGGGAGGTGCACATGGGGGGTACCTATGCCCCCTGCATTTGCTTACACATAGCGGCAGGCACCGCACGGTGTCTGACGCTCTGTGCATGCAAATGCACTGCATGCAGTTTTAACATTGCGGCGGTTGCTGCTTCAAGCAGCACCCGCCGCACTGTTAAAAATACAGGATGTGACCGCCAGGGTGGCGGTCACTTCCTAATTCGCATGGAGGGACCGCCGCTGCCACTGCGGACGGTCCCTGCTCCTCTGGGGTGGCGGACGGGCGCAGGTCTGTCTGCCATCATGATGACCCCCTTAATGTTGGCGACGCGCACAAGAAAAAACTGTGCTTCGCGTCGCTTCAAGGAGTTTTTCAGAACTCAGTACAGAGTGGAAAAAACTCTGCAAATGGAGAGATGTCTTTGTCCACCCAATAAGATATACTTCTTCTCTAATCAACAAATGGAAAAAACTGTCCTCTTGTGGTGGAAAATAGAAAGTGAAGTTCTGATATATGGATTGCCTCACTTTTGCAAACGAATTATACTGATTTCTACTTGTTAAAGAAAAAAAGCCACACTGTCTTTTCTTTTAGAAAAGTAATAGCTTTCTCTCTCCTGTTGTTCTGATGAAGAAATTGCTGTTTGTTTAAGCATTATTTCTTTATTGAAATAACCATGTTGCAAAATCAATATTACCCTTCGTTTTGGCCATGACGCTGTCTATTTAATGGTCAAATTAGTGGCGCCGGAATACTTCTCTTTCCATCAGAGGTAAATGCATGTCCTATATGTATTCATGTGAAATGTAAATCTGGCATTTAACGCTATATTTTGGTGCAAAATGCATCCTTGAGTCCATTTTGGATAGACACAAGGATGCATTTTGCAAAATGTGGGAAGAACATATCCCTGCCATAGAAATGTTTATAGATTTATTTCTGATAAGGGCAGGAGTAAATACCGTTCACGGGTGGCAAAGGGAAAGAAAATTGGCAGTGGTGCACTTGGGAATAAATATGTTTCACTTATAATAAAAATAAGGGGCTGCACACATGCAATGGGTTTTGTACCTGTGTAGCTTTACACTAAGTGCAATTGTGTATTTGGAAATACCAGCAGAAAATGTGAAAGGCGTTTTGCTGTGAGTATGTGCTGATTACGCAGGAGTGAGTTCTTCTGGCTCACTCCTCAAATTCAGTAGTAAGACAGGAATACTTCAAAATTATTTCCCAGGAGCATAAATTAGGACCCAATGGTTTTACAGGAGTAGCCCTGGAAATCTGCCACTGTCACAAGCTTCCCAGAGATACTTCTGGAAGCTGTTAGGCGATAACAGGTAACAACTGAGCTGGGGGGGCGGGGGGGGGGGGGGGTAGGAGGTCCGGAAGCAACACAAAGAGAAAATGTGGGTAAAGTGAGAACAAGAAAACACATGCACTCCCATGAAGTACCTCAAGTGAAATTAAAAAAAAAACAATGCAAGAAAAGTCAGCTCTGGAAGTATACTTGCCAACCAATCAGAACATTGTGAGACTGAAATTCGTTTAGCTGGGACAAACAAATGGATAAGGAGGAAATTCATGAATTTAAGAGGAGACAACTGATATAGGAAAGAAAACCATCCACTCACGAGCAAGAGACTGACTCAAAGCTTATTTTATATATAATTGAAACATTAGGTCTTACCAATAGATAGCTAAAGAATCCTGTAGCCAAGACATAAAAAGTGGTAAATAACTACTTTGAAAGAATAGTAGTTCTCCTTGCAGCCAGAGACAAGGTGTAGCCATGAATACATGGATTGCTTCCTATTATGTGTGCTTTAGCATAGGTTACGTTCTGTGGGTACATCCACAGTCCTGCCAAACGTTCTCATAGCTAGAATCACCTGTGCTGTGAATGCAGTGGACAATATGTGTTTATCATGGGAGATCTGTTCCAGTCCTAGTGAGGTTACCCAGTCTGTCTTCTGTGTCCATACTTTCAGGAAACAGCACACTCTAGTTACAAAAGGCCTATGATTCCTTTTCTTAAGCACGAGCGTCAAGCTTCTATCATTCACCAGTGATCCCCTTTGGCCATGTTAGTGAAGGAGGCAATCTAGGACTGACTGGTAGTCCTCTGAAACTTAACTAGTTTGATGCTGGTTTGAAACATATCCATGTTCAGTCGCAGAGATTCATTTCAAGATGCAGTGATCAGGGACCCGTCATCTGTGCACGGTGAAGGCAAGATGGAGGAACAGAAGCACTGGCAGGATGCTCAAGGCTCATTATGTGACATCATGAGTCGGCAGGTAAGCTAGTTCGACTGCAACGAGGAATACCCCTCTTACCTACAAAGGTCTTTTAAAATGCACAGGTGCGCTTTGTTCCTGAATATTCTGAAAAAAAATCATAAACGTGATTAGGTGATAACAGTGAACTAAAAATGCACACATTGTATGAAATCCAGTGCTTGACAAGCGTTGCATGTGAGGACAGTAGTGTTAGGTGATAACAGTGACCTAAAAATGCACCCATTGTATGAAATGCAGTGCTTGGCAAGTGTTGTAAGTTTATGTACACTAAATAGAACAGAGGAGCCCTCTTTGATATCAGCAAACACATGAAACAACATATCACAAGGCTCTTATGATTAATTACTGAACAGATCTAGGAAAACTTCGGAAACTATGAATAATTTCCTGGTGTCGTTTTACCTTCATCAACAGCTCAGTTTCCTCTAATGAGGCATTCTTAACTCATTTTTAATGAAAATGCAACTCCCACAGGACATCTGTGCAGCGACATTTGAGGAAGCAACGATTATCTTGGTATAACAGCCTTGGCGACCGAAGGACTGAGATTGCCTTCATATTTGACAGCCGAATATATAAAAAATGCAAAACACTAAAATGAGCAGCAGCAAAAGTGTATTATGGATCATTGAAAAGTGTCTGACCCCTGATTCTGTTGGTTTATACAAAGCAATCCAACCGCATCTTTGCCATATCTTATACAGAGGGATCTTGCATGCTGGGTGACGTCAACCTCATTATGAAACTGAACTGCAAATGCTGCTTTAAATTACACCTGCCTTCATTGAATAGCAAGCACATTTCAGAGGCACGTCAGATTTGCTTTTGCCGTGACCAATATTTGGCAAATGCTGACACCATGTGGTGAAACACAAGAAAGCAGCTTCAACAAACGAAGAAACAGCTGTTGAATTGCGGGCATTAATGATGCAGTGGTTCACGCTGTCATCTCTGAGACTAAATCATCATAATGTGAAGATATCTAACTGACCACACCCATGAAATAATGAAGATATCCCACTGACCAACCATGAAATAATGACGATATCCCACTGACCAACCATGAACTAATGAAGCTATCCTACTGACCAACCATGAATCCGGTATTTGTAAAGTGCGAACTAATCCCCTCTAAGGGTCTCAAGGCGCTGGGGGCCGTTGGGGAGATTAAGCAAGCTATTGCCCAGAGTCACATGGTGCTGGGCTGAGCTGCTGCTGGCGATTGAACTGTGAGCCCTATGCTCAGTAGTCAGCCGCCCTGGCTTCTGTGCCACACCCCATCGGCAGTTTTCTGACTCATCTCCAAAACAACGTAGACTAGTGTCCCTAACTCCCTTGGCAGGGCCATAGCCAGGAGCACATATTTGCAGGGCACAACCCCGGGCAATAGCACGGTATTGACAGGGGTGGGGGGCTACAGAACAAGTGTGGTACCGTTTGAAAAATTACTCTACCAACAGTGATATTTTAAAACAAACAATTTTATTTTGTGATGAAAGTAGGTGACAAGTTCATTTTATAGCGCGTAAGTCAAGAGCAAACATAGGGGCATATTTACAAAAACAATGTTGGAGCACGGCAAAGCCGCATTCCGACATTTTAAAACACCATGCCACTGGAGCATCAGAAAAAGTGACGCTCCGGTGGCGAAAGAAGCTTGTAAATATGCCCAATAGTCAGCCGCGGCCGGCAGTGGGAGTACCTGCAGGGCGGTGACGTGGGGAGGGGGAGGGGCAGGGTGGGGGGTACTAATGTATGGATTACAGAGTTTTACAGGTAAATAAACATTTAAATAAATAAAGCGAACTTCGTTGAGTGCACTGCATCACCAAATGCAATGCAGTGCGGCTGCCTATAGTTTGAAAGCATCCAAACAGAGGGATCGTAGGTTCCACCAGTTTAAAGGCGGGAACATAAAAGTTGCATGCTGTGCTTTTCTCCCTGATTTAGGCCCTGGTGACCCCTCCAGGGGCGGACCGGAAATATACCTGGAAGACATTGTCAATGGCCCGAGGTCCGGTAATGGCACAGTGGTACAAACTGGTAATGTCAATATAGTCGATCACTCTATTAAGGTAGTAAATCACAAAAGGTCTGGATTGCTCCCTGGTGATTGTTCAATCATTAGGGCCGATTGTGCACAGCAAGTTATGACGTGCCAGGTTAGGGCCACTAGTCCAACCCGGCCTGGCACATCACTTACTACAGGGCTAGATAGGGGTTCTAGGGATCATCGTGTGAATGAGGTTAACATTCTGCCATTCGTGAACGGTGGCCCTGATGGGGGACATTAATTTCCTGGCATATAGCAGGTTTTGGTGCTAAAATGTCATCACCAGAATGGTTAGCGTTCATTGGTGACTATGATGTCTACCTTTTCCAGGAGACTTGGCTATCCCAGCCGCACTTTTTTTCTGGTTACTTAAATTATTTCGTCCCCGCTACAAAAGGAGCCAAGGGGCGTCCAATGGGGGGTTAAACCGCATGGGTGCGGCAGGAACTTTGTGTAGTCGTTAAAGAATTACCATCTGGGAGTAACGACATCCAAGCATTAAGACTCGATTTGGGTTCATTGGGGTGCTTGGATATCTAAAATGTCTATGTGAGGGGGGTTCGATGGGGTAGATCTCAGGTTATAGCGGCCTTGGATTCCCTCATCGAGCTCCACTCGCAAGACACTAATGTGATCGTTGCAGGAGACTTAAACTCCACCTTCGAGCCCCTAGTAGCTACTGAGTGGGATTCTGTAGACAACGATGAAGATAGTCATTGGGGGTACCAAAAGTGGAGCTTGAACCTGTTAAGAAGTGGACAGAGGTAGTGATACAGATTACTACAGTCTGTTGCGAAAGCGGGATCAGGGTGCTTAATGGCAGGACTCTGAAAGATAGGACTGGGGCCATAACATTTAATAATGGGCGAAGCAAGAGTCGAATTGACTACGTCCTTTGTAGCCTGAAGTTCTGGCACACGATTGTAGATATGGAGGTCAAAGACCGCATGGAAAGTGATCATAACCCCCTGTGTGTCACACATGGATGGTGGGACCGGGATTTACCTCATCCAGAAAGGGCTGAGCTCTGCCCCCCTGCCATTGTTCCAGCTAATGATATGAGGCGTCTTAATTGGGCAAAAGTAGCCTCTAATATAGAGGTCTTGAATAAAATCGCCGAAGAGGTTGACAGCGCTCTATTGAAATTAGAAGAGGGTATTGATCATCTCGATTTGAGCTGTGTTACTCCTATCCATGATAGCCTGTTTAAGTCCATCAGTGGCCATTTTTTAGCTCCTGGCAAAACTAAGCAAACAGTTACCCCTAAAACACTACGGTGGTACAACGAAGATTGTAGAAAAGCCAGAGTAGATTTGGGCAAGGCCATAAAGGTTGGCAATCTATATGCAGTTCGTTGTAGTAGACAGACCTATGAAAGAGTCATTCTAAAGACAAAAAGACTTTGGGATGAACGTCGATGGCAGGAGCTTAAGGAAGCAAGCGAGAAAAAGAACTCCAGCTTATTCTGGAATCTTATTAAGTGGGGAAGAGGGGGAAAGGCTGAACAACCTGAAAACTATGTTACTCAAGAAGGCTGGATTGATTACTTCAGACTGCAGTACGCGTCCAATCATGTAGGAGTTCAAGTGGAGGATATAAGTTTTGTATTTTCTAAAGAACTTGTCTTTAACAGTAATGAGGTTTTAATTGCCCTTAACGTTGTGGCAGGAGGTAGAGTCCCGAGGCCCGATGGTGTCCCCGCTGATGTCTTTTTGTATGACAAGGTTCGTTGGGGTAGGTACATGTTGCTACTGGCAAATGCTATGGCTCAAGGTGCCATGGTCCCGGTTTCTTGGAAAGGGGCGATAAGAATCCCTGTCTATAAAAAGGGCGGCAAGACTCAACCCGGAATTTACAGACCCATCAGTCTGATAGATACTATCCAAAAAACAATTGGGAGGATGACTTTGAATAAGATTTTAGAGTGGATCGAAGAAAACAACGTATTGTCCCCCTTTCAGGTGGGTTTTAGAAAATATACCAGCACAATCGATCAAGTCTTTCGATTTACTCTCCTCCACTGGAAGACTGTGATTCTGGGCAAAGGCTGTCTCTATGCTGCCTTTGTTGACCTGCGTGCTTCTTTTGACCTAGTCCCTCGTTCACAGTTGTGGATGACACTAAAGCAATTAGGTCTCTCTGCAGAGATTTTAACCATGGTGATGCGGCTGCACAAGGCCAATTATGCTAAAATACAATGGGGAGGTCTTGGCAGGGTCATCACTCAATTTCCGGTTGAGCGTGGTGTGAGGCAAGGTTGCTCTATTGCTCCAACTCTGTTTTCCTTGTACATCAATGGTATAGTTGATTGTTTGGCACCCGTAAACACAGATGCTCCCTCACTCGCTGGTATTAAGGTCCCGATTATAATATTTGCGGATGACACGCTAATTATCTCTAAAACTCCAAGTGGCCTGCAGCGTGCTTTAGACATTTTTTTAAAATGTGGTTCCAGGAAAGGCCTAGAAGTTAACGTGGCAAAAACTAAACTGATGAGTTTTAATCCGCATCCTGCTTTTAAGTGGAATGTTTTTATGAACGGGAAACCACTCAAATTGGTCAAGGCTTTTACTTATTTGGGAGCCCATTTGGGCAAGGACCTCAAATGGGAGCACCATATAAATATAGCAGCCCTCAAACATCGCCAAATTGCAGGAGCTCTTTCATTGGAACATAAAAAGTCGTTGGCCAAACCAATTCAGCCAGTCCTAGAAGTTTATGAATGTAAAGCAGTTAGCTCCATGCTCTACGGTGCTGAATTATGGGGTTTTGAGAAGCTGGCACCATTGGCCCTCTCTGAAAAAAAAAAATTCGCAACATCATTAGCCTCCGCCAGAGCACACCCCTAGTACCATTAAGATATGACTTGGGAAGGAAAGCAATTGTTGATAGTGCCAGGCTACGCCCTATCTTATACTGGCGTAGCCTTTGGACATCACCTGCGATCTCCACATATGCCGCAGGGTTTTTAGATGTTATTAAATCTGATTCCTTCCACAAGATTCATTGGCTTGCCCATTTAAGAAATAGCATGGTAGCTCTGGGCTTGCAAACGCTCTGGAACAGCCCTACGGAAGTCGCATTTCCTTCGAAGAAAATTTGGAAGGAAAGATACTGGGACCAGATTGTGTACCAGGTATGGAGTGGTACTGATTCTTCCACTATGGCGGGGGTCTTCTTAGGGGCAAAACTAGCGCCCAAATTTGAATCTTATTGGGACATTATTACTAAGCCTGGCGACAGGAAGCTCTATTTTCAGATCAGAGCTGGTTCTTTGCCCCTGAAGGCTTTAACCTCCAGATGGTCTACTGTAAGTACAATGTGAGAATTCTGCAGAAACTCTTGCACACTTTCTCTTTGCCTGCCCAGTGTATGTAATCCCGAGGAGTTTTTGGCTTACACCAATGTGTAAGTTACGGGCACTAACAAAAGCTCTGTTGCCGAGAGGTTGATATGTACTAGCACTACACCGTTCATTTCAGTAGCTGTAGCCAAATACTTGGGATGGGCATGGATTCTACGGTAGAATTCAATTCGAGGTCAATTGACTATTTTGTAATAATGTATGATCGTCTTTGACCATGTACTGATTATTTTTTAACCGATTTTATTACCTCTTTTTAAATTTACATCAAATGTTTCTATTTATTCTACTTTATGAAATATGCTGCTTATCTCCTCCTTTAGTGAATAGCACTTGTATGTATCTATTCATTTGTTGTTTTAATAATTCTGTTTTTTAAATTTAGATTTATGTAATCCTGTTTGAATCATGGATAAATTGTATTTGTCCTGCTTTTATGAGTTTTATCTCGAATAAAGCAAATTTTGACTGACTGACTGGCTTATTGGACATCTGGTGAGTAAAACCAGTGGCGGCTGATCCCTTTTAAAAGTAGTGAGGCGATCAAGCAGGCACTCCAGAATGCTCCAGCGTAACCCAAAGGCTTGCAATCATGGTCCGTTATAAACAGTGCTTCTAACAGGCCACGATTAAGAGGTCTGAAGTTGAAGGCTGAAGGCAGTGCGAGTTTCGTACACGGCCTGGCAGTGTGTGAAAAAAATTAAACATTACAATAAATTAAAAGAAAAAAAACGTACTTACACGGCAGGTCTCTCCTGTCCCACAGTTTGGCAGAGAGGGGTCTCTTAGACAACTCTCCTAACCTATCCAGAGGATGCTCTCATGCTGTTACCCAGCATGAATCAAGCACCAGGATTGGTTAGAACGGGCTGGCTCAGTGCTTCTACAGGCACTGAAGAGCTGTGCCTGCTCTCCATCCAGCTAAGACAGCTCAGAGGAGAGGTTTAAAGTGCGCACGTTAGGTTGCCCTTTGCAGGACAACTGGCCAAAGTAACATGCGCACTTTAAACTAAAGTATGTTCATGCCATCTCATTCTTGCCAATCAGTCATGTAGTTTTAGGTGTACACAGTGATGCCTTCCTTTTCCTCTCCTCCTCCCTTTTAAGTTTTGCCCTCCAGTTTATTGGCTCTGTTCAGGAGCCGTCCACAGACGTTCTGAAGCTGCGGTCCGCCGAGAGCATGGCAGGATGGAAGAATCTGCCAGAGTGCAGGACTCGGGGCGAGTTCCTCTTCTGTCATCTTGGTTGGTTCTCCACAGTCGGCCAAGATCCAGGGTGTCCTGGTGAAGTGGTTGGGTGACAGCGTGTTTCCCTTTGTGGCTACTTGACGATCCTGGGCACCTTGTTCTCTTTCCTCTGCTCTCAATGGGGTCCAGTGTCATTGCTCCAGTGTGTCTCTCTAACTACCTTTAATACCTATTTCACCTAACTCAGATGTATTCACTATTTACTCATCCGTGGGGCCCATAACTTGGCGAGTCACACAAACACATACAATACATCCGAATCAGTGACAACAAGGTAAAGCTGCTGGTTAGCGGGGTACCTAGGTTGAAATTTTTTACATTATTTACATTAGCTTCTATTATATACCAACATATTACCTGGAAAACCCTACTCAAAGGCACTCCACTATTTGGTCAATGGATCATATAGTAGAAGTTAGTTGCTGAAGACTAAGACCTGCTTAATCATAGTAATTCAAATAAAACATTAGCATTTATTCTGTCATGACTTTTAATTAAAATAAAACACAACTCGAGTTTTATATTTTAAAAAGGTAATTTTATCTATTCATTTAGGAAACAGAAGTGTTTTTTATTCAAAGGGAACAAAGATTTAGCCATTCATTTAGGGCATGTTAAAAGAAGAAATAAATCAGAAATTATCGGCCAGATTCATGAAGCTGATTTGCGCTCGCAAAGGGCCAGATTCTCAGAATCTGGCCCTTTGCGAGCGCAATTTTTGCATTTGGGATTCATCATCCCAAATGCAAAAATCGGTAATAGCGAATTCGCAAATTTGCGAGGAATTACATTTGAGGAATCTCTATTTGAGATTCCTTAAATGCAATTCATCATCCATTTTTAAATTGCAAATTCGCAATTTGGGCCTTTATTTACCGCGAGGTTAAAAAAGCATTTTTCTAAGTTGCATGTTACACACACACATGTCCTTTGGACATGTGTGTGCGCAACACCTGGTTAAATGTGCAATTAAAGGGGTGCTACAGGGTGTCCTTTGGACACCCCTGGCACCCTTCAAATCGCTATCTTATTTGCGATTAGCAAATTGCTAATCGCAAATAAGGAATACTCCCCATTCATTCCTATGGGCCTTTTGGCCCATAGGAATGAATGGGGAGTTATTCCTTATGTGCGATTAGCTATTTGCTAATCGCAAATAAGGAATGTGTAGGAATCACATTTAATTTTGCGATTCCTACACGAATCCCGTTTTGCGAGTCTGTAATAGCGATTCCTTATGAATCGCTATTAAAGACTCGCAAAACGGGTCTTTGATGAATCAGGCTGTATATTACCTAAATCTGTCATGAGAGAATAACAGAGTTGCACGAGTCTCAATCTACCTCTCTATTCTTCTTTAACGTCTCAAAATAAAATCTATACAATCGGTCATCTTCATTGCTCCAAAAATTAAAGTCCAAAATGTTAAAGTCTCTAGCACCCTAAAAATCAAACAGACCGACAGCATGTCGTGGTGCAAAGTAAAAATCAGGAGCAAGCTTTTTATCCTTTTTCGAACAAGGGGGGTCATTAGGATAGTGGGCGGAAAACCACCCCGACCGCCATGGAGGGGGAAACCAAACGCCCGCCTGCACCGCGGATACACCGGAGGCCACATTAGGATCAACCGCCACTAAAGACCGACCGTGGCGGAACGGGCCAAGCAAAGCCATCCGACACTGGCGGTGATGGGCAAAAATCGACCGCGGTGATCGGGAAAGCTGCGGAAAAGCTACAACCCGCCGCAAGGACAGCGGACACACCACACGGGAAATTAAGATAACCCCGAGGGTGTCGCGGTCGGAACCGCTGTTACCGACCGCCACGGTCGCACATAGGAGTGAATGGGAAAATTAGCGGAAGAGCTGCAGCATAGACACCGCAGCGGACGGGACATGAAAAACATAGCGGACGATGCCAAAACACCGCAGTGATGCCAAACAGCGCACAAATAAAATCAGCCATGCCCCCCAAATACATAACACACATACAAATAAAACAAATAAAGCAAAAATAAAATAAAAACCCTGGACAACTCCCACAACACACCTGACACCCAAATTCCACTTGGACATACCCACACAGCTGAGTATAAAGCCACCCCCTTCACAAACCACAATCCTTTGCAACAGTCCAGAATAGAAGGCCATACCCCACATCTAACAGGAGAGGCAAAAGAGCACAGCACACACATACATCCACCACCACCATCACCACCACCTTTACACCAGCACAAATAATCCCACAGCACACAACACACCTAACACCTCAGCACCATACCCCTGCACCCACACCCCTGCACCCACAAACACCTCAACCACCACACACTATGACAACACAAGAAATGCCCAAAAATTCACCGAGAGTGAGTTGACTGTCATGGTCAATGAGATTGTAAGAGTAGAGCCACAACTGTTTGGTAGCCTGGTCCAACAGACACCATTAGCCACGAGGACACAAATGTGAGAAAGAATAGTCCAAAGGGTGAATGCAGTAGGGACCACCCCAAGATCCAAGAAGGAGATCATGAAGCAGTGGCATGATCTCAAGAGGGTTGTCAAGGAGAGGAGGAGTAAGAACTGGACACTGATGAACGTGACTGGCAGTGGCCCTCCCCTCCTACAGAAAACATTAACACCATGGGAAGAGAAGGTGCTTGCCATACTGCTTCCTGAGAGTGTCACAGGAGTAGCCGGGGGAGCGGAGGCTGGTAAGTACAAACAAATGCAAAACAACACACTGAGAACTACTTCCTTGCAATACCAAAACACCATTAAACTGTCCGCCCTCACACAACAGGTAGCTAGCCATCTTGCTTAGGAGGCCTGTATAGGGGAGGGAGTCCTGCACTACCACTCCCAACATGCCCCCTGTCCCACAGCTGAGCAGGATACAGGCCTCCCCCACCCAGGAGCAAGTGTCAGCCATTGCACTGTTCACCAAACAGACTTACAGGTCGGTATCCATCTTGTATTGGAGCACGGTTTGGGGGGTGGGAGGCCCTGAATCACTACTCCCAGCATTTTCCTGGCCCACACTCCAGCAGCATGGAGGCCTCCCCCACCCAGGAGCAAGTGTCAGCCATTGCATAGTTCAACAAACAGACTTACAGGTAGGTATCCATCTTGTATTGGAGCACTGTTTGGGGGTGGGAGGCCCTGAATCACTACTCCCAGCATGCACCCTGGCCCACACTCCAGCAGCATGGAGGCCTCACCCACCCAGGAGCAAGTGTCAGCCATTGCACTGTTCAACAAACAGACTTACAGGTAGGTATCCATCTTGTATTGGAGCACTGTTTGGGGGTGGGAGGCCCTGAATCACTACTCCCAGCATGCCCCCTGGCCCACACTCCAGCAGCATGGAGGCTTCCCCCACCCAGGAGCAAGTGTCAGCCATTGCACTGTTCTCCTTCACTTAACAGGTAGGTAGCCATCTTAACACTTCCTGATGTGTGTGTGGGAGACCTGCATCCCAAAACGCAGAAACAATTGCATGCAATGCATTGACATCCAACATGTATGAGTAAATGATGTTCCTCTGCACTATGAAATTACACACAGTGTTGCCATGAATTGTACTACTGCTGACTTCATATTTGTGTAGTGTACAGACAGTCCATTACACGCAGCTGAGACAACACTTGCACAGTGCCCAGCACTGACCATTCCCCTTCTACTCCACAGGTGATGAAGAACTTACTGCTGAGGACCACACCAACGACCAGCAGAGCCAGTCTCCACCCCCGGCACATGGACTCTCAGATGCGGAGACCCAGGACAGTTTGGACGAAGAGCTCCAGGCCGGCCCATCTGGTGTGCCACAGACCCAGAGGTCCCAGGCCCCCATCCTCCCCACCACATCCCCTGCTGTAACAATAGCGCAGCAGACCCCTGCTGTCATGGCCTCTGCCTTCACCGCAGCCACCACCGTCACCACCGCCACCGTCACTACCACTAGTACCACCAGTACCACCTGCAGCACCCTCCCTGTCCCAGGGGATGACCAGCCCACAGCAACTACTGTAGAGGGCAGGGAGAGAGTGCTTGGACCGACAGTGGCGAGGCAAGAGGTCCGTGGCAGCAGAGCAGGTGGGAAGGCCAGGGTCACCACCAGACCTCGGGAGGAGTGGACACCATCCCTGGACCACTTCACCAGAGTAGTGGAGGCATACCAAGAGGTTCAGGGACAAAGTGGCCGGTCGGATGAACTTTTAAGGGAGCTCATCCTGCTGATGAGGTCCATCGACAACCACCTTGGACAGATGGTGGACCTCATGGGCCAGCAAGTGGCGTTGCAGAGGAACAGGCCTATGTCCCAACCACCACCTCCGTCCCCTCCTGTTGTACCGCAGGATGACAGTGCACCATCCTCCCCTGCGCCAATAGAGAGGGACGAGTCCCCTCACGCCACTGGCCATTCAGAAGGCCCCCCACCGCCAAAAAGATCTAGGGGGCGTCCAAAGAAGAGCCTGGGAGTCTCCGGAGGCAAAGCACCTGCCACACTCCAGTCTCGGAGCCAGCCATGATGACAACTCTTCCCTACTGCATTGACTGTTTGGACTGTCTTTACCCACATTTCCTTGGCAATGGCACCTGTCTGTTGGACTGGGTCACCACATCCATGTGGACCTTACTCCTGCATCTCATCGAACAGGACTGTCAACTCACTGCTCATTCCCCACTGTCATGTAAATATTCCCGCACAAATCACATGTCCACTGTCAAAATAAAATACCCGATGCACCAGATTTTGTGCTGTATTGTTTTTAGTGCAATATTTACAATTTTGACAATGTCCATGATGTGTCCAAATGATGTACAGTATGTAGTGCAGGATTCGTCTGTAGCAGCTAGGGATACACAACAGAACAACAGTCACTGGTCTCATTGTGGTATCACAGGCAGAACACTACATAAAACATACACAAGACACTACAGTCATACTCGACAATGGGCTGCAGGTGTGAACAAATAGGGTCCAGCATACGTTCACATATGGAACGTCAATGTCACTTTTACCACACACAGGTGACTGAACTTGTGCCTGTCTGTTACATCCGCGCATAGCCCTTCACAACAACAGCAACCACACCACACAATGTACACGTTTTACCTCGTCACCCACCTTCAAGTGAAGTAGCGTTCGATGAGCTGCTGGCGCAGGTCTACTCCTTCATCCTCTCCACTGTTCTCATCACTAGACTCAGGTCCTTAAGCAGGTGGTGGCCTTGGTTCCTCACCATTGTCCAGGAGCAGGGGGATCCCCTTGTGGATGGCCAGGTTGTGCAGCATACAGCAAGCCAAAACGATCTTGCATACCTTCCCAGGCGAGTATGCCAGTGCTCCTCCTGTCCTGTCAAGGCAGCGGAATCTAGACTTCAGCAGGCCAAAAGTCAGTTCGATTACCCGTCGGGTCCTGCCATGGGTGTCATTGTAGCGGATGTCAGCCGGGGTCCAGGGATTCCTGAGGGGGCTCAACAGCCATGGCCAACTGGGATATGCAGAGTCACCTGTGAATGACAAACACCCATTGCAATGTTGCACAGCCAGAGTGCAGCAGGTAACACACAGCACACCATATCAGTAGGCATACTCACCCACAATCCAAGCACGCTCGGGATGCAGATTCTCCATCATCCAGGGCACCATGCTGTTCCTCATGATGTACGAATCATGCGCCGAGCCAGGATACTTCGCACACACATGAGAAATGTCATGTCTGCAAGGCACACCACCTGCACATTAATGGAATGATAATGTTTGCGGTTCCTATATATGTGCTCCGTCGCATGTGGTGCCACCAGACCTACATGGGTGCAATTGATGGCAACAACAACATGTGGGATGCGCCCAAGGGGATAGAAGTCACCCTTCACGGCAGCCAATTCTCCTCCCCTAGGGAAATAGATTTAGCGATTCCGATACAGCATCATGGCAGCAAGGACATCCCTCAGCACCATGCTGAACAAGGGCTGTGACATCACTCCAGCGTTAGCCACGGTCTCCTGGAAGGAACCTGTCGCAAAAAAGTGGAATGCTGCCATCACCTTGTATGTGGGTGTGAATGCCGTAGGATAGTGACGGCGAGGCTGCAGGTGGGGCTCCAATAGATCACACAGGATCTTCGGTGTTGGTCTGTCTAGGCAGAATTTCCTAATTATTGCAATATTCTCCATGTCCTCCAGCACTGTCAGGTGACGTCGGAGATTTAGCCTCCTCCTAGTTGAGAAGTAAAATTGAAGATGTCAGTGACAACCATCATGAGATGGCCACAGCACATACCATAAATGATGTAATGGAAAAACATTGACTGCCTGGGAGATGCATGGCACACCAGGTTACATGGCTGGCCTTTTGATACACACAGAGGGCACACCTCTCCACTGTCAATACACAAGTGCCACAAACACATCAGAGAATGTGAAAGCGCACATACTGGAGATCACAATTCACATGTGCAGGCAAGGTGCAGCAACATCGGCCAATGTTTTGGAAATTACCATGTCACACCCATCTGCTGTACCTGTCACACCTCAATGCATCATCTAAACTCCATCAATACAATGATCACAGTATCAGGAAAACGTTCAGTTGTGTGCATGAGCTGTTGTGAATGCACCAGTCTGATACAATACAATGCAGTGACACCAGCCTTGTCAAGGTCATCACAGACCCACAACAAATGGATTTGTAGCACATCATAAACACCACCTCAAGACTGTCAAGCATCATCAGCCGGGAAATGCATAAGTAACATGGCAGGGACCACAGACCAAAGTGTGTTACACTGAATGTACGTCCACCTGTGGATGACATGGATTAATGGTCATGAAAATAGCGGTACCAACCGCCTGTCCCCGGCGGTGTGACACCAGCACCACCCCCTTCACAAGTGCGGAAGCCATTGGCATATGGACATGTGTACATGGCAGTGGGCATGCTCCGCCGCATGAATCGCGGTACCTACCGCCTGTCCCCGGCGGTGTGACACCAGCACCACCCCCTTCACAAGTGCGGAAGCCATTGGCATATGGACATGTGTACATGGCGGTGTGCATGCTCCGCCGCATGAATCGCGGTACTCACCGCCTGTCCCCGGCGGTGTGACACCAGCACCACCCCCTTCACAAGTGTGGAAGCCATTGGCATATGGACATGTGTACATGGCGGTGGGTATGCTCTGCTGCATGAATCCCGGTACCTACCGCCTGTCCCCGGCGGTGTGAAACCAGCACCACCCCCTTCACAAGTGCGGAAGCCATTGGCATATGGACATGTGTACATGGCAGTGGGCACGCTCCGCCAGCGCGTAGGCGGTCATTGGATGATTTTGAATGATGCACCATCGCGGTAGCGCACCCCGGGCACCCACGGTGCATCACCGCCATGGAGCATTGCCTACAGCCAATGGGAGTGATGATCGCGGGGGCATGATGCACATTTGAAAAACGGGGAAGGTGTGCTCCACCAGCGCGTAGGCGGTCATTGGATGATTTTGAATGATGCAGACCTGGACAACCAATTGGTGCTGCTTTGCAGCTTACAGACGACCCCAGGGGGCTATAAGTTTGTGGGCGTGAGCCTCACATTTCCACTGCTCACAGAGCCTGCTGCCTGGGACCCTCTCCTGCTGATGCCTCCTGAGCCTGCTGCCCGGGACCCTTTCCTACTGCTGCCTCCTGAGCCTGCTGCCTGGGACCCTCTCCTGCTGCTACCTCCTGAGCCTGCTGCCTGGGACCCTCTCCTGGTGCTGCCTCCTGAGCCTGCTGCCGGGACAGAGAAGATCCGTGCCAGCCATTCACCAGTGAGGAGCTTGAGGTCCTTGTGGACGAGGTGCAGGCACAGTACAAAAGGCTGTTTGGTGGTCCCAATGTCGTGGTAAGTCACCATGAAGATAGCTGTTGAGCAGGGGGTGTTAGACGTGTAGTTGTGCTGCTGCAGTATATGCCTGAGGTTGTGGGGTTGTGTCAAACACTGACAGACAAGCTGTCTCCAGGGCGAGGGAGTGTGTGTGTCACAATGCTACTCTTTGCCATGCCTGCTCCTGTATGTATGAGTGGGGAGTGTCACATTGCCAGCCATACAGAGCCACCACATTTTTACCATGTAGGTGCCAGGACAGTAATTGCTTGTGTGAGTATTTCTGTGTGCCCTTGTTGTCTGACTCAGTGTGACCCTGAGAGTGGGACCAGTGGCTGCCCACACAAACGAAAAACACCACCAGACTTACATGTTCCTTGCACCAGTTCCTTCCCACTGAATATTAGATATGCCATATCTGTGCCCTGTGTAATTGTAGACTTACACACTTCTGTCGATGCATATTATGTTAATGCATCTTGCATTTGTGAGATTATCCTGGACTCTCTACGCCCCAATGTGTGCATGCAATCACATCTGTGTGGGCCATGCTAAGTGCACTTGTGAGGGGTCCCCAGTTTGGGAGGGAGGGAGGTTACAATAGGTCCTGAGTCTGGGTCTTGCTACTGTACTGATTTATGTTGGTACCTGACATTGTGGAACTGGTCATTAACCCTTCTTTTCTCTCATACATGCAGCTTAAGGTAAACCAGCGTAAGGCCGTGTGGAGGGCCATTGCGGCAAAGGTGCGAGCCCTGGGGGTGTCCAACCGCCGACGCACATACTGCCACAAGAGGTGGGACGGCATCAGTCGGCTTGCAAAAACCGTGGCTGAGATGACATTGGGGATGCTACCATGCACAGGGCGTTTCTCACGGCGCAGCATGACTTCAGTGATGGGCCGCATCTTGGCAGTGACTCATCCAGACCTGGATGCACGTCTGAAGGAGCATGGCAAGCAAGGCAGGCCTGGTGAGTATCTGGGGAGCGTGACTTTGGCTTGGAGTGGATGCATGTGTACAGGGCCTGTGGCAGCGGTGAGCCATGCGATGTGCGTGTGTTGCTGTGCTGTGCTGTGTCATGTGAGTGGACAAAAATATTTACAACAAGGGGTGGTGAGGGACAGAGTCTCTGAATTAAGCAGAAAGCTCTCACCCAGTCAAGAGATCAGGGCTAGATCCAACACCGTTTTTTAGCTCACTGCACCATCCCAGTTTCAGAACCTGGCTGTATGCAAATTAGTCTGTTCCTGTCCCAGTGCATGATGGGAACAGGGCAAACCAAACTACAAAAGCCAATTCTTACACTGGGAAGGAAACAAGCTCCCGGGGACCGGTTTCTGGCATTACAGCCGTCTTCGGCCCGGTTTGCTTGAATCCTGATGGTGCAATGAGCAAGGGTCTCACATCTGAGAATACCCTTCCACGCTTAGGGTGGACAAAAATATTTACAACAAGGGGTGGTGAGGGACAGAGTCTCTGAATTAAGCAGAAAGCTCTCACCCAGTCAAGAGATCAGGGCTAGATCCAACACCGTTTTTTAGCTCACTGCACCATCCCAGTTTCAGAACCTGGCTGTATGCAAATTAGTCTGTTCCTGTCCCAGTGCATGATGGGAACAGGGCAAACCAAACTACAAAAGCCAATTCTTACACTGGGAAGGAAACAAGCTCCCGGGGACCGGTTTCTGGCATTACAGCCGTCTTCGGCCCGGTTTGCTTGAATCCTGATGGTGCAATGAGCAAGGGTCTCACATCTGAGAATACCCTTCCACGCTTAGGGTGGACAAAAATATTTACAACAAGGGGTGGTGAGGGACAGAGTCTCTGAATTAAGCAGAAAGCTCTCACCCAGTCAAGAGATCAGGGCTAGATCCAACACCGTTTTTTAGCTCACTGCACCATCCCAGTTCCAGAACCTGGCTGTATGCAAATTAGTCTGTTCCTGTCCCAGTGCATGATGGGAACAGGGCAAACCAAACTACAAAAGCCAATTCTTACACTGGGAAGGAAACAAGCTCCCGGGGACCGGTTTCTGGCATTACAGCCGTCTTCGGCCCGGTTTGCAGGGTATACTCAGACATGAGTCCCTTTCTCACTGCTCCATCAGGATTCAAGCAAGCCGGGCCGAAGAGGCTGAAATGCCAGAAACCGGTCCCTGGTAGCTTGTCTCCTTTCTGGTGAAGAATTGGCTTGGTAGTTTGGTCTGCCCTGTTCCCATGATGCACTGGGCCAGGGACAGACTAATTTGCATATAGCCAGGTTCTGAGCTGGGATGGGGCAGTGAGATAAATAACGGTGATGGATCAAGCCCTGATCTTTGGACTGGGTAAGAGTGGTCTGCTTAATTCAGACACTCTGTTCATCACCACCCCCTTTCTGTATCGTTTTTGGCCACTATAGGTGTGGCAGGGTATACTCAGACATGAGTCCCTTTCTCACTGCTCCATCAGGATTCAAGCAAGCCGGGCCGAAGAGGCTGAAATGCCAGAAACCGGTCCCTGGTAGCTTGTCTCCTTTCTGGTGAAGAATTGGCTTGGTAGTTTGGTCTGCCCTGTTCCCATGATGCACTGGGCCAGGGACAGACTAATTTGCATATAGCCAGGTTCTGAGCTGGGATGGGGCAGTGAGATAAATAACGGTGATGGATCAAGCCCTGATCTTTGGACTGGGTAAGAGTGGTCTGCTTAATTCAGACACTCTGTTCATCACCACCCCCTTTCTGTATCGTTTTTGGCCACTATAGGTGTGGCAGGGTATACTCAGACATGAGTCCCTTTCTCACTGCTCCATCAGGATTCAAGCAAGCCGGGCCGAAGAGGCTGAAATGCCAGAAACCGGTCCCTGGTAGCTTGTCTCCTTTCTGGTGAAGAATTGGCTTGGTAGTTTGGTCTGCCCTGTTCCCATGATGCACTGGGCCAGGGACAGACTAATTTGCATATAGCCAGGTTCTGAGCTGGGATGGGGCAGTGAGATAAATAACGGTGATGGATCAAGCCCTGATCTTTGGACTGGGTAAGAGTGGTCTGCTTAATTCAGACACTCTGTTCATCACCACCCCCTTTCTGTATCGTTTTTGGCCACTATAGGTGTGGCAGGGTATACTCAGACATGAGTCCCTTTCTCACTGCTCCATCAGGATTCAAGCAAGCCGGGCCGAAGAGGCTGAAATGCCAGAAACCGGTCCCTGGTAGCTTGTCTCCTTTCTGGTGAAGAATTGGCTTGGTAGTTTGGTCTGCCCTGTTCCCATGATGCACTGGGCCAGGGACAGACTAATTTGCATATAGCCAGGTTCTGAGCTGGGATGGGGCAGTGAGATAAATAACGGTGATGGATCAAGCCCTGATCTTTGGACTGGGTAAGAGTGGTCTGCTTAATTCAGACACTCTGTTCATCACCACCCCCTTTCTGTATCGTTTTTGGCCACTATAGGTGTGGCAGGGTATACTCAGACATGAGTCCCTTTCTCACTGCTCCATCAGGATTCAAGCAAGCCGGGCCGAAGAGGCTGAAATGCCAGAAACCGGTCCCTGGTAGCTTGTCTCCTTTCTGGTGAAGAATTGGCTTGGTAGTTTGGTCTGCCCTGTTCCCATGATGCACTGGGCCAGGGACAGACTAATTTGCATATAGCCAGGTTCTGAGCTGGGATGGGGCAGTGAGATAAATAACGGTGATGGATCAAGCCCTGATCTTTGGACTGGGTAAGAGTGGTCTGCTTAATTCAGACACTCTGTTCATCACCACCCCCTTTCTGTATCGTTTTTGGCCACTATAGGTGTGGCAGGGTATACTCAGACATGAGTCCCTTTCTCACTGCTCCATCAGGATTCAAGCAAGCCGGGCCGAAGAGGCTGAAATGCCAGAAACCGGTCCCTGGTAGCTTGTCTCCTTTCTGGTGAAGAATTGGCTTGGTAGTTTGGTCTGCCCTGTTCCCATGATGCACTGGGCCAGGGACAGACTAATTTGCATATAGCCAGGTTCTGAGCTGGGATGGGGCAGTGAGATAAATAACGGTGATGGATCAAGCCCTGATCTTTGGACTGGGTAAGAGTGGTCTGCTTAATTCAGACACTCTGTTCATCACCACCCCCTTTCTGTATCGTTTTTGGCCACTATAGGTGTGGCAGGGTATACTCAGACATGAGTCCCTTTCTCACTGCTCCATCAGGATTCAAGCAAGCCGGGCCGAAGAGGCTGAAATGCCAGAAACCGGTCCCTGGTAGCTTGTCTCCTTTCTGGTGAAGAATTGGCTTGGTAGTTTGGTCTGCCCTGTTCCCATGATGCACTGGGCCAGGGACAGACTAATTTGCATATAGCCAGGTTCTGAGCTGGGATGGGGCAGTGAGATAAATAACGGTGATGGATCAAGCCCTGATCTTTGGACTGGGTAAGAGTGGTCTGCTTAATTCAGACACTCTGTTCATCACCACCCCCTTTCTGTATCGTGTCATGTGAGTGGCTGCTGTGATGTGTGCTTGTATCAGGTATTGTGCCACCCTGGCCTTACTGAGCAGACCCTCCCTGCTGAACTTTCCCATTGCCAGATGTGTTGGGCTCCACATGGTCATTCAGCGTTGGGATGGTGTGGGAGATCTATTATGGGGTGAACAGCAGTGTCTACTTGCTGAATGTGAATTCATGTATGCCGACTTTGCCTCCACCATGATCGTTGGTGCCCCAACATCTGCAAATAATGTGCCCCAGATTACCACATGGTGCTTGCTATGGCCTATGTGGCATTGGAGACTGTGATGTCCTAATAGGTGTGTGTGTTGTCCCCTCCTGTTCCCTGAAGGTCTGTTAGTGGTAACAAGTGTTGTACCCTCATCATGTCCCAAGGTGTGGGCAGGCCAAGTTGTGTGTGTGGTACACTTCATCTACGGGCAGGGTGTAGTGCTGTGTGGCATCAACATGGCTCACTCATGGCAGATATTCAGCGTTGCAGGCACTTTTGTGGTCTATGTTGTGTGTTGCTGCACAGTGATTGCAGGGGGTGGTGGTTACCATGTAGATTTGGGCCTCTCCTGTAGTGCATTGTCTTGAATTCATGTGACCAGGTGATGACACTTACACAACCCTGTATCTCTCTCTCATGCAGATTCGCAAGAGACCACGGAGGAACATGAGCCCGAACCCAGTGTTGCCGTGAGTAGCACTACAGCTGCAGTGGAGGCCAGTGATACGAAGCCCACCAGCGCATCTGAGGGGGACAGATGTATGCAGGAGGAATCCGTGGCTGAGACACAGAGTACCACTTCATCTGATGCCAGCGGGGATGCATCCATGCTGGCAGGCACAGGGGATGGGGAGTCTGCATCATCATCTACCACCCAGCGGCCAGTGCCGAGCCTCCCATCCACTTCTTCTGGTGCTGCCCGTATCCGTGTTACTAAGAGGGGACGAGTCACATTCACACCTGGCACCACTGCCCCTGCACCTGTCCTCCCTGCTGCCCTCACTGCAGAGTGTATAGAGCTCATGCGCCAGCTCTGTGTGGGCCAGACCGGCCTGCTCAATGACTTCAGTGACCATAAGAAGAAATTAGGCCAGGTGGTTGCATACATGGAGGGCAGACACTCTGACGTGGGTGGGCTACACTGTACAGTCCAGGCGTTGTCATCCACAGTGACGTCAGCCCTTCAACAGGCACATGCTTCCATTGCAGCTCAGGTGCCTTTGTCCACCCCCCAGTCAGTGGCCACATCAGGTGACAGTGACCACGTTTCGCCTGCATCACCAAAAAGATACAGCACAAGGAGCACACAACAGACACAACCCAGGCACTCCCGCCCACAGACACCATCCCCACTGAAGAGCAGGGCCACCCCACAATGCACAGACAAGAGCCAGTCAGGGAAGATCAAGGACAGGTGATCAATGAGGCAGACATCAGGCTCACATGCCACAGAGGCATCACCGGCAAAAGACTCTCCTGTCACTGAAACTTCACACAGACCTACACATGCAGTGTCTGTGTCCATTGAGGAGGTGTTGTATATCAGGGGTACACCTAGGAAGAGCACAGGGACACATGCAACCACCACATCTACCCCAATTCCGAGTCCATTGAAGCAGGTGGAGGAGGGCACTGTAGAGACCACCCCTGGCACAAAGTCAAAGCAGGGCACTGTAGACACCACCCCTGGCAAATAGGCAAAGCAGGTCACTGTAGACATCACCCCTGGCACAAAGGCAAAGCAGGACACTGTAGACACATCCCCTGGTAAAAAGGCAAAGCAGGGCACTGTAGAAACCACCCCTGGCACAAACGCAAAGCAGGGCACTGTAGACACCACCCCTGGCACAAAGGCAAAGCAGGGCACTGTGGAGACCACCCCTGGCACAAAGGCAAAGCAGGGAACTGTATACACCACCCCTGGCACAAAGGCGAAGCAGGGCACTGTAGACACCACCCCTGGCACAAAGGCAAAGCAGGGCACTGTGGAGACCACCCCTGGCAAAAAGGCAAAGCAGGCCACTGTAGGGGGTACACCAGGTAAAGAGGGGAAGTAGGTCCTAAGGCGTAGCCAGACCAAGCGTTCCGCAGGATCCAGCACATCACCAGAGGTAGTGCCAGTGTCTGCACCTGATGTGGAACAGTTGGTGTGTGTGCCTGTTGGGTCATCAACACTTACCATCAACCCCAAGACAGGGAAGCCAATTCATATTCCCAAGAATTGGAAGGGCACCCCTCCAACCTCTCCCACCCACACTGTGTCAGAAGTCTGCATGACTCCACCTCCATGTGCCACTATGCCACCTGGTCCACACAGCCCTCCAGCTTGCCAATCCACTGTTAGCCCCACGTCACCTGTCACCCCAGTTAAGTGGGCCTGCTGTCACCGACACACAGCCAGGTCCAAGTCTGCATGACTTCCAGGAGTGAGTTGACATCCCCCTCATGCCCCTGTGCCTCATACAGGTGTGCTAGTCCTGACCATTGTTTACAAGCATGGATCCTGGCCCTGTTGCTCTGATGTGTTGGCCTCTTCCCTGCCATGGACACTGGCCCTGTTGCTCTGCTGTGTTGGCCCCTCCCCTGCCATGGACACTGGCCCTGTTGCTCTGCTGTGTTGGCCTATACCCTGCCATGGACACTGGCCCTGTTGCTCTGCTGTGTTGACCTCTCCCCTGCCATGGACACTGGCCCTGTTGCTCTGCTGTGTCGTGCTCTCACCTGTGCCTTGGACACTGGCCCTGTTGCTCTGCTGTGCTGTACTCTCCCCTACCATGGACACTGGCCCTGTTGCTCTTCTGTGTCATGCTCTCACCTGTGCCTTGGAAACTGGCCCTGTTGCTCTGCTGTGCTGTACTCTCCCCTGCCATGGACACTGGCCGAGTTGCTCTGCTGTGTCGTGCTCTCACCTGTGCCTTGGACACTGGCCCTGTTGCTCTGCTGTGTTGGCCTCTGCCCTGCCATGGACACTGGCCCTGTTGCTCTGCTGTGTCATGCTCTCACCTGTGCCTTGGACACTGGCCCTGTTGCTCTGCTGTGTTGGCCTCTCCCCTGCCATGGACACTGGCCCTGTTGCTCTGCTGTGTCGTGCTTTCACCTGTGCCTTGGACACTGGCCCTGTTGCTCTGCTGTGTTGGCCTCTCCCCTGCCATGGACACTGGCCCTGTTGCTCTGCTGTGTCATGCTCTCACCTGTGCCTTGGACACTTGCCCTGTTGCTCTGCTGTGCTGTACTCTCCCCTGTGCTATGGACACTGGCCTTCCTGTTTTTGTTTCACCTGTATTATATTTATTATATTTTTTTTTTGTAGAGCGCACAGCTACCCTAAGGTTTCCCGGCGCTAAGGACAAAATGAGCGAACTTACAAAAAGGGGAATAGTGAGCTATTGAGAACAGAGTTATTGGTTGAACAACCATGTTTTTAGGTTCTTACGAAATTGGCCTTCCTGTTTGTGTTTCACCTGTGCATGGTATATAGCATTTGTGCATCATTTTGAGCCTTGCTGTTGTCTACTATTGTTGTACCGCTGCATCTGTGCAAAATATGTGAATAAATACAGTTACTTCTGGTGTGTGTTTTGTCGGTGTCCTTGCTGATTCTGTTCGCATTTGATTGCCTGTGCACCATGCTCCATGTATCACTTCAACATTGCAAGGCTCTTTGCAGCCATCATCATTTTGGGCAGGGGTGACAGGGTCTTAAGTCCATTCAGAGCCTGCAAATTGTGTGATCTGTGATGGCTATTTTACCTGGAATGCAGTCATCTTGTTAATGATTTGCAGTTGTTGCCTACACTGTTCACTTGTCTGGTTGGGGGACACTGCCAGCACAGTGTGTGATGCTGTGCAAATGTTACAAAGCTGGCTGGGATATGTAATGTAGTATGTGTGTGGATGGCTTTCTGTGTGCCCAGCCTTGTATGTGTATGGTCATCTTGTGTTGGGCCTTGGTCCTGGTGTTGCAGATGTGTGCAGTGTGAAGGGTGTCAGTTTGTAGTGGATGTGTGTGTGCCCCTGTATTGTGTGAGACACACATGTGTCACCCAGGAGTTGTATACCTGTTGTTTGTTTTGCCTTGCCCTGGGTAGAGGATTGTATGCACTTGTGTGAGCTGTTTGTAGTGCACTGTGCTGTGTGTTGGTGTGTCCATGGTGTTGTGTGTGACTCCTCCTTGTGTTTGTCAATTTGCAGTGTACAAAGTGTGTGAGTTGCACATCAGTGTTGTGTTTGATTGATCCTCAATGTGTCTTGGGTGTTTTTGTGTGAACTGTGTGGCCCTGCTGCTCCACACTGGCATTGTGTTTGTGTTTGTCATGCATTGCAGGCACATGGTGGTTTTTGCACTCCTGTATGGCATGGTGGGTGTGGTTTTAGGCCATCCTCTATGTGTGCCACTTGTGCCTGGCCATTGTGGGTGTTCCGTCCCTCTATTTGTGTGTGGTACACCCCTTACATGTCTGCTACTGGCATGCAGTCTGTTTAACTTAGATGTCAGCTTTCCCCTTAGTTTCCATGTGTGTGTGACTCCCCATCACTTCATTTGTGGGCTTGTGCTTTGTGGTGCAGTTCTTGGGCCATAAGTGTTGTTCCACTCTGGACATTGCCCCAATGGTTTATGTGTGCTGTTGTTGTGCTATTGGTCATTCTGTAGTGGTCATGTGCACTTCAGCTGTGTGTGCTGGCCAGTGCTCTTGTGGAGGTGGCTGTGCTCTTGTATCCCAGAGTGGTGCATGTGTAGTTGTTGTGTTGGATATGTGGATGTAGGGTGTGGTATTGCTTCAGTTCCTGGGTGTGGTGTTGTATTTGTGCAGTGCTGACTTGTGGTGTGTGATGCGGTTGTGTCAATCATGCCTGTTCTGCAGACAATGCTTGTCGTGCATGTGGTGCTGTGTATGTGGCCTTGGCATTGCCTGATGTGCATCCCCTGATGTCTTGTGGTGTTTGTTTAATGAGGTTTCATGTGCATCTGTGATGGGTTTGATGTGGCTGTGTGTGTTGGTCCAGATGCACTTCATCTGTGATTTGTGTTATGGTGTGTGTGTTTTGTTCCTGAGTGATGTTGTTGTGTACTCCTGTTGTGTCTGTTCTCCCATTGATTTTCCCCAGTTTGGCTGACAGGGTATGTGTGTTTCTGTTGGAGTTCAGTATGTGTTCCTGTATTGTTTGTGTGTTGTTCTTGTGCATTCTTGTATTCAAGTACAGGAGTATTGACCCGTCAACCGTGTTGGGATTGGGGTAGAGAGCTATATCAAATACATGGTGTCCCAACTGGTATAATTTTTAAAGACAATTAATAGGGATATGAATACAGCATTATCCAAAGAGAGACAAGGAGACTCTATTGAGTTATAGCATGTGCTCATGGCATAATTTATGTAAAATATTAAGCTAAAGGACAACACATACAGCAGTTGTATCAGCACTGCAGGAAACAAATCAAAGAATTGAAAAACAACCCAAATTGTACTAGGTGCTCAAGCGTGTGAGTGAAAACAAAGAGGCGACGCAGGTGACAATAGGGTCAGCGTGAACGGCGCAAAGTGACTAGTGCATAGATATGTACAGTGAATAAGAACAAGGTGATTCCAAATTATTTAGAATGCTTATTCTGATGTTGATTTTCAGCGTGAACCACTTTGTGGGGGGCGCCTATGGTCTTGCTGAGTAGTCGACGGCGTTTCGACGGCATTTCGATCCACTTTAATCGGGATCATCATCAGGACTGGTTGGGGTTGAAAGCAGTGCTGTACAAGGGAAAGAAAAAGGGGAGGTGAAGGAAGGGCTGGACACTGCAAAACACACATGCGGTTTTCATGTTATAGCACTTCATTAGTATGACTCATTCACAATTGTTAATTAATTAATTAATTTGCAAATAGCGATTAGTACCCATGTGTAATGTTGATGTCTCAATGTGCTATTGTTGATTCATTATTCATGCTTCAAACGATTAGATTGATTATAGTTATGCAAGTGTGATTTCACAGGGGGTACACAAAATATTTTGTCTCACCCCTGCTCCATCAACTTCCATACTCTTCTTCCTCCTTTTCTGTCCAGCTTTGAGGCATCACCTCCCGTCCTGGTGTGATGCACAGGTCGAGTGGAAGTTCTGTCACGCCTTGCCTTGCCTGACTTCCTGAAAGAGTGCAGTTGGCTCCTAGGAGGTATTTTATGCAGTTTGTATGATCAGATTGGTTACACAGTGGCTCAGATTAATTCAGGCCTTCCATTCATCAATTTTGGATGAGAGTACAGTATTTTTCTTTCTCTATTTTCCATTCTCTAGCTTCATTTTCTATTTATTTATTTACTTTTTGTGCATTTCTCAAGGTTGCAGATTTGCTCCCCATGCATTCAGTTCCTGCTTCCTGTTTTTCTTAAACATTTTTGCGAGGGCCCAGTAACTACACACTGCTACTGGGATGCTCGCCTCCCTCAATTTGTGTGGCGTCCCATGCCCACTGTGTTTTTTAATTGACCATTCCAAAATGGCTGTCTGCCATCTTGGAATGGTAAATTATAAATAAAGTATTAAGATGGACACCACGTATGTGTGTGATAGACAGCAATGTATGTATGTGTATATCTTTAGACATTTTTTTCTTAACCGCTTCCGTGCCCATGCCGTCATGAGCCACGGGCGGTGTGTGCTCATGACGGCGTGGATCCGTCATTCAACTACCACTCCACCCACGCGGCACTAATTCCCCGCCTGTGCAGGTGAATTAGTGAGTGAGCGTTTGAGGAATCAACTGCACACCAATGAGGTGCATAGCTGGGTGACTTTCAAAACAATTTACGCATACAAGGGCTATTTTTCTATTATGGAAAAGAGAATTTCCCTAACGGTTATTTGGTCTTGCGCTGCATGCACCGACAGCTGCGTGAGGGGGGTCAGCTCGTGATTCTCCTTCAGAAGTCATCCTCATTCTACAATGCAATGACACACATTTTTCTGAATTGGAACGCTTACTACTTGTTACTATGGTGGATAAGGTGCACATATTACTCCGTGATGAAGTATATACAGAGTGGTTTATCTTCTGTTTCTTCACCTCAGTTTAATTTAGGATTGCGTCAGGGATTACGAGAGGCAAGTGCCCAGTCAGTGGTTCCATAACAGAAGATTACGCTGAGATAGGCACACCTTGAGACTACATGGCTAATACTGTGCAGTAAGTGACTGTTTTGAGGAATTTGTCAAACTTCTCATACAGTTATATGCTCACCAACAAATAAAGGGAACGTCATTTTCAGTGATAGGCACACCATAGAATTGTGAGTCTAACCCATAATATCAGTGTGAGGCATCAATTCTATTTCAGGACAGGAGGCTCCGATTATGCTATCTCATTTATTTAATGAAATGCCCAGCAGCCATAGAAACAATAAACTACAATACCCAGAAACACATGGGTAACAACCATAGAGTCAGGGGTATAAAATGGGATATAGAAAGTCACTCTTCCTCTTTCTTTGCTGCTTCGCAGCCAGTTAAGTGCTTTCATACTTTCTACTTACGATTTTGATGAATGCTATTGTATTTGTATTTCGCGCTGTGTTCGCGCTGTGTGCCGCGTTCTCTTTCGTGCTTTGTTGCGCTGGTTGTAGATTGGTTTTCGCGTGTTAGCGCTTCGTGTTCCCATCGCCTAATTTCTCGGCGGTGTGTTCCGGAGCGTGTGCTCACCTCCCTGTAACGGTCGGGCGCTCTGCGCCTGTATTGTTTATTGTGTGGAGTAGATATTGGGGTTGTAGAGGCTCGCGCTGCCTGTGCGAGCTCTGCAGTTCTTCAGAGAGGCAGCTGGTGACCCGCGCATGCGCATTGTGGTGTTTCCAGCGCTCCGTGTTTGTTGATTAAACCGGAGCTTTCTGAATAGACAGCCTTTGTGACAGACTTGCCCACAGCCTCCCTGTTAACCCCTTGTGACGCCAGTTGCTGCTTGAAGCTTCAGGCAAGGAAAATTAGCATAGGCTCTGCCTAGAGTGTATATTTTTCTACACGGCAAGCCCTCCCTCCACGTTTTATTTGTCTGGTGAAGCATTATTTTGTTGCTTCTTGGCTTGCTGTGGGGTTTTTGCACTCCCCCTGATTTTTTGCCTTCGGCAAAATTCTTTCTGTGTCATCTTGTGGGCTCTAAATCGTTTCTGCTTAACAATGGCAGACTCTTATTATGCACATGGCAATGATTATGATGAGGAGGCCTCTGATTCACTTGAACAGGGCTTGGTTGAGGCATTGGATAGGGGTGTCCAGCACTCTATGAATAAGGTTTTTGGTTAGTGCCATTACTCCTCTTAAGCGGCATTTGACTAAATATGCGCAGCAACAGGGTTGGGTCCCTGCATCTCAGAAATATACCTCTTCCCCTGGGAATCCACATTCATCAGATTTTCAACGCTTGGCCGGGTCAATGTCCACTTCAGCATCTCAAAAGAGGGCCGTGGAGGCCGACAGTGAAGACCATTTCTCTTCGTCATCCTCAGAACATCTTTCCCCTCCTCCTAAGAAGAGAAAATGCAAGGAACACTTTGTGTATGCCCCTACTCATCCCCAAGTTCTTTCCTTTTGACCCCACTGACATTATCCACCCTAATTCTACAGCATGGCTTCCGTCCCCAGCGGTGGCGGAGTATGTGCAGCAGCACATTAGACAATCCTTTGACAAGGAGGTCCGTGCACGACTCCGTTCTAAGTGTACTAGGCCGGACCTGGCTGATAATTTGGCGGATACACCCGAAGTGGATCCTACTATACTCACCTATTTGGGTAAATTCGCAAAA
Organism: Lissotriton vulgaris; assembly: GCF_964263255.1. Classification (NCBI taxonomy): domain Eukaryota; kingdom Metazoa; phylum Chordata; class Amphibia; order Caudata; family Salamandridae; genus Lissotriton; species Lissotriton vulgaris. The sequence continues at coordinate 161,306,704 of NC_141691.1, read as the reverse complement.
GATCCCAAAAAGGGCCTGGACCGCTCATGGAGATCCTGTCAGGATAAGGTATTGGATATGCTAGGCCCCCTTACTAAGATCTTAGATCTTGGATTTCTGGCTAAGGAGTCTTCGACCATGGTTGAACCGGACAAACTCATTGAGTGGGCTCAGCGTGCAATTTGCCAACTGAGTAATGCAAACTGCGCACTCTCCAGTGAGAGGCGTCGTTCAATTTTATTGAACTCGACCCGAAGTTGGCGGAGCTCTCTACCTCCGAATCCGGTCCTGCTGCCCAAGGTTTGCTTTTTGGGCAACCGTTTCTGAAGGAACTGACTCAATTTGTGAATACCTTCAGCGGTTTGGACAAGGCTCAGGCGACCCTCCGGCGAGCGTTCCGTCCGGTTTTTGCCAAGGCCGGAAGTGGTAGGGGGCGCTCGTTCGGCCGAGGTCAGCAGCATCAGTCCTCCCAGAGAGGCTACCAATTCAACAGAGGGGGTCATCAAGACTCCAATTACAACCAGAGGTCCAACTTCTACCCATCCAGAAAGGGACAAGGCCAATACAAGAAGGGACACTCTGGCAGTCAAGCCGGTGGATATCACGATTCCGGAACTTCAGGTGAGCATAGTTCCTGCATGCAGTGCTGTTCTGGGGGGCAGGATTCAGTTTTTCCTACACAATTGGCAATTGATCTCCAGCGATGCTTGGGTGTTGGAGACAGTTCAGGGATACAAGATAGAGTTTTATCATCCCCAATGTCAAACTCATCTTCCTTCTCCACTTACCTTTTCCCAAAGAGATCAAGAGTTCATCACAGAGGACCTCAGGTCGCTTCTCCTAAAAGGGGCAATTGTTCCTACCGTGCGTCATCCGCGGGGGTACGTCAGCACAGTCTTCCTAGTGGGGAAGAAAGGAGGGGGATCAAGGTTAGTTCTCAACCTGAAAGCTTTCAACGGGGGAGTGGTCTACCGCCACTTCAAAATGGAGGTAATACATCTGTTGAGGGATCTCTTGAGGGACAAGGATTGGATGGTTCGTCTGGACCTCAAGGACGCTTATTTGTTGGTCCCGATCTTCCGCCCACATCGTCGTTTTCTCCAGTTCCACTGGTTGGGGACTTGGTATCAATATCAGGTTCTACCCTTCGGCCTATCGTCAGCACCTTGGTGCTTCACGAAGCTGTTGCGGCCAGTCGTGGAGTCTCTCCGCAGTCGGGGTGTTCGGTTGATCATTTATTTGGACGAAATCCTCCTTCTGGCGGATTGTCCGGTCAAATTGATGTCTCATCTGGAATGGACCATCGAGCTTCTGCAGTCCCTCGGTTTTCTGGTGAATGCTCAGAAGTCTGTGTTGCGTCCGACTCAGGTGATCGACTTCTTGGGTTTTAAAGTCAATTCTCTCACCTATCAACTTCTTTTGTCCTATCAAAAGATTTGTTATATCAAGAGGGAATTGACTTCCGTTATCTTGAAACAGACTGTCATTGAGATCGTTAGCATGAGTTGTCGGTCTCTTAGCCTCTTCCATACAGGCAATCTTCCCGGCCCCGCTGCATTACAGAGCATTGCAGCGCCTGAAGATTCATCACCTTCAAAACGGTCTCCATTATTCCGACCAGATTCCCCTCTCGGAGGAGGCGAAAACAGAGATGCAATGGTGGCTGGATCATATGGAAGCATGGAATGGTCGAGCCCTGTTCGGTTCCACGCCGGAGGTAGTGATAGAATCGGATGCCAGCCGCTGGGGCTGGGGAGCCCGGTGCGGCCCAGTCTCGACGGGGGGTCGTGATCTCCCCTAGAGCTTTCCTTCCACATCAATTGTCTGTAGCTATTGGCAGGATCCTTTGCGATTTGTTGCCTCTCTCCCCTTCAGTCCAACTGCTGCATACTTCTCCGCATGGACAACATGTCAGCAGTCCGGTACATCAACAAACTGGGGGGAACCATGTCCCGGTTGTTGGCGGAAATAGCCAAGGAATTTTGGCATTATTGTCTGCAGCACAGGATCACGGTTATTGCAGAGTACCTTCCGGGGTGCAACAATCTTGTGGCGGATTGGAAGTCGAGGTATCTGAGGGATTTCAGCGATTGGAGGCTGCATCCTCGTGTGTTCCGTCTACTTCTCCGGTCTTGGGGCCCTTGTCAGAACGATCTCTTTGCATCCCGTCTCAACGCTCAGCTCCCGCGTTTCTTCAGTTGGAGGCCGGATCCGGGGGCCCTAGCCATGGATGCCTTTCTCCAACCATGGCCGACTGCTCTGTGTTATGCCTTTCCCCCATTCATGATGATTCCCAGGGTTCTGGCTTACACAAAACGGTATCAGTCGGAATTGATTTTGAACGCTCCTCTTTGGAGGGCTCAGGCATGGTTCCCAGTTCTTTTGGAAATGGCTTGTGCGATGTCGTTCCTTCTTCCCCAGAAGTGGAATCTCCTGCTAGATCCGCTTCAGAATCCACATCCCCTGATTCAGTCAGGCTCTCTCCTTGTTCCAGCGTGACGAATTTCGGGGAATGCTGGTCGGTCCCAGGCCTTTCTGCGGACGCTTCCAAATTCATCAGTGACGCCTGGTCTCCTGGTACCCACAAACGATACCTGGGCTCCTGGAAGCATTCGAGGGAATGGTGTATTCAACGGCAAGTTGATCCAACATCAGCTGATGTCTCTATGATGGTCTCTTTGGCTTCCTCTGGCTTGGCATATCGTACGGTGAACACCTTCCGTTTGGCTATTTCTGTGGGTCATCCCAATTTGGACTGTAAACCGGCAGGTGAACATCCTCTGGTTGTCAAATTACTCAAGGGTATCCGCCTTGCAAATCCCCCTCGTCCAAAATATGTTTCTTTATGGAACGTTTCTATTGTTTAACGTTTTCTGGAGGCTTGGCCGATAAATTCTTTACTGTCTTGTAAGCAGTTGTCGGCTAAACTTACTATGTTGTTGTGTCTAGTCTCCTACAAGCGGATTTCTGATGTTCGGGCGTTGGATCTAGCCGGACGCAGATTTACTCCTGAAGGTGTCTCGTTTCGTCTCTCTAGACGTACCAAGACCAATACCGCGGTTATTTCCTATCCTTCTTTCCCTGCACGTCTAAATCTGTGTGTCGTTCAATGTCTCAAGGATTATGAAGTAAGTACTTCTTCTTTCCGTTCTGATATGCAAGGTCAGTTGTTAATTGCGTTGCAGAAGCCCTTTTGCCCCGTTATCCCGGCTACGTTAGCCAGGTGGGTACGATGGCTCATGGCAGAGGCTGGCATTGATGTATCTGTTTTTGGGGCTCATTCTGCTCGTGGTGCTATGGCTTCTAAAGCCTTCTCCTTGAGAGAGTGACTTTGTTTGATATAATGAAGGCAGCGGACTGGTCCTCTGATTGTGTGTTCAAAGCCTTTTACTTTAAGCCTATTGATAATATTGCTTCTGTTGTGGTGGATCAGCTTTAAACAAGCATAATCGGAGCCTCCTGTCCTGAAATAGAATTCAAAATTTGCAAACATTCGTGACAAGAATTTTCAATTCTATTAAGGACTAGGAGGCAAGGATTATCCCACCCATTATTGTTCTGCTTATGATGGTTTACTTACATGCCTCTTGGGATTTTTCCCCCCTTGCTTGATGCTAATTTTTGCATAGCTTGGATATTACAGCTTTGTGTTTCTTTTCAGGATCTGATCCCAAATGAAGATATTTCCACCCTGCCTGGTTTCTGCCTTCCTGCTTCTGCGGAGGATTGTGGCTTCGATCTTCGTCATTTTGTGCCGTTTTGGATGTTCCTTGGACTTCCTAGTTTGGTGTTACTTCTTTCCTTGTTTGACTTTCCGGATTGGATATATGCTGCTTTACTGAATTTGTTTTCACGCAAGAAAGAGGAAGAGTGACTTTCTATATCCCATTTTATACCCCTGACTCTATGGTTGTTACCCATGTGTTTCTGGGTATTGTAGTTTATTGTTTCTATGGCTCCTAGTCCTTAATAGAATTGAAAATTCTTGTCACGAATGTTTGCAAATTTTGAATTTTCAGTGATAGATGTACCGTGGAAATGTGTACCTAATATTGTGAGCTGAAGGTTAAGTTAACATACTATATCATCAGCAGTTGGATATCTGCTTGGTGCAGGACAAAGTGTGTGAACTAAGTTTATTTAGTAGAACTCGTGGTGCATTAGCACATATGTTATCTTAATACAAGCTCATGATTGATGCAGCAATAATACCTCCTCCATTGTTTCTGTCTCTACCTTATTCCACACCGATCGAATGGGAGGAGTGGGTAAAACGTTTTGAAAATTATTTAGAGGCATTAGATGGAAGAGGGTTTTGAGCGTCAAGAAAGAATGGAACTGTTAATAACTACAATGGGCAAGGTAGGCCAGCATGTCTTCAAATATTTACCAGTAGCTGTGGGGAATGATGGAAAACCAATCGCTAATGAGTTGAGCAGGAGGATACTGAAGTACTCAGCACTGGTAAAGGGTATTCTAGGAGTGCCAAGAAAAGGGCGATCAGTAAGACGATTACTGGCAATGTGGAAAATGCTTCCAAACAACTGGAGTAAATGTGCATGGTTGTGGGAGTAGCTTTCACAATGCCAACTTCAAGAATTGTTATGCCTTCGGTAAAGAGTACAGACAATGTGGCCAGAAGGGGCATTTTGCCAGTATGTGTAAGATAAACAATAAATTAAAAGTGGCAGTGATGCAAGAAAATAGGGAGGATGATATAGAAGCAGACAGGATTCTATGCATATATGATGGTCAAGACCCCTTGGGAAGGTGTTGTAGACCTAAAGCTGTATTTAAAATTGAAGGGGAAAAGGTTCAACTTATGATGGATTCAGGATCCCAAATGTTTGTGTCACATTGGCCAAAAGTGTGTACTCCCTAAAGATATTAACTCAAGAGGATATCAAGGGAAGAAGATAGGCAAAATAGGATATATGCTAACTGATATTGAATTTCAAGAGAGATGTGTGAGAGGGAAGGTCAATGTTGCGAAGAATGGACCCATAATATTAGGTTGGGAACACCAGTATGATCTCCACATAATCATCAACCCTAGGGCACCAAATCAAGTCATGGTGGTGGAGGAGAGAACAGTGGAGGAGATTGGGGAATGAGTAAGGTATTTTTGAATGAGATAGTGGAACTGACGAAATATGTCCACCACATGATAGTCAAACTGGAGGCTGTACCGGTTCAACATTAGCTACGCAAAGTTCCTATTATTGCAAGACAAGTTGTCAAACAGATGCTTGGGGAGATGGTGAATAATGAGATAATTGAACTAATTGAAACATTTAGTTGGATTTCTCCAGTTATAATCATGGGTGAATCTGATGGTAGCTTCGGGTTTTGTGTGGACCTGCTCATCTTGAATCAGAACATCATTGTAGACAATTACCCTCTGCCCAATATTAATGAGTTGGTATTGTCACTTAAAGGGGGTGCGCTTTTTTCTAAACTCGACCTGAGAATCGCCTACCATCAGATCAGCTGCACCAAGATTCCAAGCACCTTATGGTATTCATCACGACTGAAGGGGTGTTTCAGTTCAGTAGGATGCCTGTATTGTCTGTCGGCTGTTTTTTTATGGATCTGGAAGTCACACTGGAGGTGAGCAAACCAATGTGAAAGTGGCACATGGTTTGAAAGTTTGACGTAAAACCTTACCAGCAGCCGCGGCTGGCAGTGGGAGTACCTGCAGGGCGGTGACGTGCGGAGGGGGAGTGGCAGGGTGGGGGTAGTAATGTATGGATTACGGAGTTTTACAGGTAAGTAAACATTTAAATAAATAAAACGAATTTCGTTGCACACACTGCATCGCATTTGGTGATGCAGTGCACTCAATTAAATTCATTTTATTTATTTAAATGTTTACTTACCTGTAAAAATCTGTAATCCATACATTACTACCCCCCACCCTGTCCCTCCCCCTCCCCATGTCACCGCCCTGCAGGTACTCCCACTGCCGGTCGCGGCTGCTTACCAGTGGTGCTGGTGCTCCTGTTCAGCATGTTTTAAATGCTTGTTTGACATCCCTGCTCGTGGAGTCCGTTCCGGATGGCGAGTGTTTGTGTCTTCGGGTCGGAGGATTACGCAAGATGTCTTTACGTGCCCCTCACATCATTAGGAGTCATGCAGAGACACACAACGTGACCAGGGAGCAGCCATTTTTTTCCTCACTCTTTGTTGGCTGCAAAGGAGGATTGACACACGGAGGGGATTTGCTTCAAGCCTTTCAATTCTGTTCATTTTTATTTCAAAGACTGTCACGTACCACTATGCAGAGTCAAGAGGTAAATTGTTATTTATTCTCTTTTGGAACTTCTGGGACATATTTGTTCTAGTTCTGGACTTTACACAGCACAGGAAAATGTAAGTTTTGTTTTGTCTATTGTGCACACAAGCCATTTTGGACTTTACTTTTTTTCATTATTGGTTGCATGTTTTTAGTTTTTCTTATTATTGATTAATCTCAGTGGGAAACAACACTTACAACGCAACTTTTACAACGCACTACCTTTACAATGAAACTTTTACAACGCAACATCCATTACAACGCATGCCATTACAACGCAACCATTACAACGCATGTCACTACAACGCATACCACTACAACGCATGTCATTACAACGCAGTCATTACAAAGCATACCATTACAACGCATACCTACACTATCCAACACTTACCCTACTGTTGCACTCCCTGGATTTAGAATAGTAATTTTTACCCCTACACTATCCAATACTTACCCTACTGTTGCACCCCCTGGAGTTAGAATAGTAATTTTTACCCCTACACTATCCAACACTTACCCTACTGTTGCACCCCCTGGAGTTAGAATAGTAATTTTTACCCCTACACTATCCAATACTTACCATACATGCAATGTAATGGTATGCGTTGTAATGGTATGCGTTGTAAATGTAGTATGCGTTGTAGTGGAACGCGTTGTAAAGGTAGTTTCAAAGAATTCGTTGTAATGGCATGCGTTGTACTGGAATGCGTTGTAATTGATGTTGCGGTGTAAAAAATGCGTTGTAAAGGTAGGCGTTGTAAAAGTATGCGTTGTAACGACATACATCCAATCTAAGTTATTGACTCTTATTCTCATAACAATTTTGTGGCAAGAAGTTCATTTTTTCACTTAACCTGGATTTTGAGTACTACATTGGTTTTACCTTGGTAAATCAGATTTGGAGCAGCTAAACTATGGCGCAACAACATTTTTTGATTAACCCTTCACATACATCTGGGAGTCAGGATCAGAACCTTCCATGAAATGGGTAGAATGGAAGGAATATTTCGGGAATTATATCGCTGCAATAGATGAGTCTAAGAAAATCCGATAGGAACAGAAAAAAGGGATCCTTTTGCATTCCTTGCGCCCTGTTGGTTTGAAAACATAATCGCATGTCAAAAGCGAATGTTGGGTGTGATGTTAATGTGTTTGTAGTTGCTATACAAGATTTGGACAAATATTTTGCACCCAAAGTGTGCATAGGTATTACAAGGTTTACGTTTTTTAAACAGAAACAAAACAAAGGTGAGGCTGTGGAGGACTATGTGGCAGAGTTGAAAAAATTTACTATTGATTGTAAATTTGGTGCCATTTATGATGACTTAATCAGGGACCAATTGGTCATGCTTAACAATAATCCAACACAACATGAATGTTTGTGGGTCAATAGGGATTCACCTTTGGAGTGCTCACTATAGAGCACAAGGCAGAAATATCTGGGAGGCTTGTCACAGAGAATATTTCTTGTGTTTGTAAAGTTTTTCCACGAAAAGGAGATTATGGAAAGAAAGTAGATACTAGGGACAAATGTGCAGCAAATGATAGGAGACTGCACTTAAGCAAAAATGCAGTAGTTGTGGTACAGTAGGACAATTGGCGAAAGTAGGCAAGAAGAAATATAAAGTGAAATGCATCCATGAGGGCAGATGTTCTAGAGGTAGAGAAAGCAGAGAGGAGGCTACTAAGCAGAGCAGTTTTATAAACCTACAAGAGAAATGTCTGCTCAACGTTGATGAAAGAAATACCAAAGGTAAACCTGAACGCAACATATCCTTTGGTGGTGTAAGGATAAACATTTTTGCAGGTTCAGGATCACCTTTTATGATAGTAAATGAAGGAGTGTGGAAGGATACATTTCTGGACAAAACTGGCAAGCATTTGTCTCCAATGGATATTACATCGGAAAGTTTCACTAGAGAACAAATCAACATTCTTGGATTCAGATGGTTATCCTTTCTCTTTCAAGGCAGACGTGCAAGGGGTACATGTTATGTGGCAAAAAGGGGACCATCAGTTCTGGGTTGGCAGGACCAAGGTAATCTTCATATTGTACTAGATCCAAACAGTGTGGACAAGGTATTGGTTGTAGTTGATAGAACCAGGGTTGGTGAGAAATGGCACATAGGCAGCCTAATGTTTTCAGCAAACAATTTGGTAGGTTGGAATGTTTTGAGCATGACATTGGTTTGAAATGTGTAATCCTAAAGTTCACGATATGAGAATGGTACCTCTATTGATACGAGAGGAAGTGTCAAAAGAATTGGAGAGGTTAAAGGAGATGGATGTTATTGAACCAGTGGAATGCTCAGAATGGATTTCTCCAGTGGTTATTGCTCGCCTTAGTAAAGGCAAAATGTGTCTATGTTTGGACTTGCGCCATGTGAACAACAACATTCTCATTGCCCTTTTTCTATTACCTAGAATTACGGAGATGGTGTCAAGTCTCAAGGGGGCAGCATGATTCTTAACTATCGACCTTTCTAGCGCATACCACCAGATTTCCCTCTCAGAAAAGTCTAAGATGATAACAGCATTCATTATGCCCTTTGGATGTATCCAGTTTAAGCGCCTGCCATTTGGCCTTGTATCTGCGGTGGCTGTGTTTCAAAGACTTTAAAAAATAAAAATAAAGACTTTTGCACAAATTGTTTGTGGGGGGAAGGGTGTAGTGTTTTTTCAAGATATTTTGGTCTTTGGGGAGGACAGAACCAAACATGATGAAACATTGCATAAAGTTTTAGGAATCTTGGAGAGCAAGGGTTTGACTGTTGAGATGAGTAAGTGTAAGTTTGCAGAGAGAAGTGTGACTTACCTAGGACATGTAATTTGTGAAGAAGGTGTCAGACCTAAACCTGCTTTGATAAATGTGATCACAGAACCAGCTGCTCCCACTAATAAGGATGAAGTGAGGGCATTTCTAGCAATGGCTGAGTATTGTGCCACATTTATTCCAAATTTTGCAGAGAGAGTGTTTAGTATTATTCAGTTACTTAAGAAGAACACAAGGTTTATTTGGGATCCCTTGTGTGAGGAAGAATGTTGTTTTATCAACGACTATTTAGCAAAGGTACCAAACTTGAGAAGTTTTGATCCTAATATGGAAAGTTATAATACAGTGGATGCTAGCAAAAAAAGATCTTGGGGCTGTGCTTACTCAGGAAGATGACAATATCAAAGAGAACATCATTTTGTTTGAGAGGTATCCTACTCTAGATGAGGAGGAGTTAGTGTGTGCATGGGCACTTGATACTTTTCAAGCTTTTGTTACAGGCAGATCTATTGTTATTTGGAGTGATCATAAGCCGTTAGTTAAGCTGCTTACAACAGACGTTAGTATATCTGCTTCAGCGAGAATTGCAAGGATATCTATGAGAATGAAGGACTATGTTTATAATATCGTACATGTTCCGGGGAAGGGTAATTTAGTAGCTGATTGTTTATCTAGATTGCCAAGTGATTTAGAAGTGTGTGAGGATGATACTTTGAATTACTTTAAAGTGGCTTTGATCCATGATTCTGGGTCACCAGCTATCAAGCAAAAAGATTGGGAAGTCTAACCAGTCTCTTGTGGGGGTCCTTCTCTACCGTGCACTGGCTCAGCCAACCTCGGTCTGGACTTGTTGGAGAGTGCCTTAGCCCCATGGGTGATGAGGTATGTCCATTTCCTAGTGCTGGGTGATTTTAATGTCCACTTGGACAACCCCTCGGGGCACGAGGCCACCCCACTCTCAGAAATCAAGAGTTCTATCTACCTGAAACAACAGGTCTCTGGTCCCAATCACCAAGCAGGCTATACCCTAGACCAGGTATTTTCCAACGTGAGCCTGGTGGTGTCTCAACCCACTCCTCTTCCATGGTCCGATCACTTCCTTATTCCATTCCCCTGGCCACAGATTGGCAATAGGCCACCCCTTAAGGGTAACACTCAGACCTCCTATTGTGCGTACCACAAAATACGCAAGACGATCTGAATCGTGCTCTAACAATTAGCACCCCAGTTCTGTCCGGCTGTGTGGAAGAGGACACCACACGCCTGGACAGCTGAATTCGGGGTACTGTTAATGTTTTAGCCCCTATTATAAAGAAATCTCAATCAAAGTTGAAACCATCTGCCCCCCGGTTCAATGATGAGCTTAGAGCATGGGTACTCACAAACTTTCTCTCGGGGGGCAAATTTACAGTGTGGTTTGTGTCCGAGGGCCGCACCGGTGGGGGCGGGATCAGTGGGGGGTGGCGGGGCTAGAGCAACAAAAAAACTGTGAGCATGAGGTTGAACAAAGGTCCCTGCAGCAGACGCCTTCGTCCACTGAGCTACCAGACCGGGCATACACACCTCTCTCTCTCTCCCTCTCCATCCCACTATCTCTCCCTCTCTGCCTCCCTCCCTCCATCACTCTTTCTCCATCATTCCCTCCCCGGTCTCCCTCTGTCTCACTCACTCTGACTGTATCACTCCCTCTCTCCTTCCCTCTCCCTCCCTCTCCCTCCCTCTCCCTCCCGTTCCTTCCCTCTCCCTCCCTCTCCATTCCTCTCTCTCCCTCTCCTGCCCTCTCCCTTCCCTCTCCTTTCCTCTCCTTCCCTCCCTCACCCTCACTCCCCTTCCCCTATCCCCCCCTCTCCCTCACTCCCCTTCCCTCACTCCCCTTCCCGCACTCCCCTTCCCTCACTCCCCTTCCCTCACTACCCTTCCCTCACTCCCTCCCCTCCCCTTCCCTCACTCCCTCCCCTTCCCTCACTCCCTCTCCTTCCCTCACTCCCCTTCCCTCACTCCCATTCCCTCACTCCCCTTCCCTCACTCTCCTTCTCTCACTCCCCTTCTCTCACTCCCCTTCCCTCACCCTCTCCCTCACCCCGTCCCTCACTCCCTCCCCTTCCCTCACTCCCCTTCCCTCACTCGCTCCCTCGTCCTCCCTCCCTCCCTCCCCTTCCCTCCCTCCCTTCCCTTCCTCCCCTTCCCTCACTCCCTCCCCTTCCCTCACTCCCTCCCCTTCACTCACTCCCTCACTCCCTTCCCTCACTCCCCTTCCCTCACTCCCTCCCCTTCACTCACTCCCTCCCCTTCACTCACTCCCTCCCCTTCCCTCACTCCCCTTCCCTCACTCCCTTCCCCTCACTCCCCTTCCCTCACTCCCCTTCCCTCACTCCCCTTCCCTCACTCCCCTCCCCTCACTCTCCTTTCTTCCCTTCCTCACTCCCCTTCCCTCACTCCCCTGCCCTCACTCCCCTTACCTCACCCTCTCCCTCACCCTCTCCCTCACTCCCTCCCCTCCCCTTCCCTCACTCCCCTTCCCTCACTCCCCTTCCCTCACTCCCCTTCCCTCACTCCCCTTCCCTCACTCCCCTTCCCTCACCCTCTCCCTCACCCCGTCCCTCACTCCCTCCCCTTCCCTCACTCCCCTTCCCTCACTCGCTCCCTCGTCCTCCCTCCCTCCCTCCCCTTCCCTCCCTCCCTTCCCTTCCTCCCCTTCCCTCACTCCCTCCCCTTCCCTCACTCCCTCCCCTTCACTCACTCCCTCACTCCCTTCCCTCACTCCCCTTCCCTCACTCCCTCCCCTTCACTCACTCCCTCCCCTTCACTCACTCCCTCCCCTTCCCTCACTCCCCTTCCCTCACTCCCTTCCCCTCACTCCCCTTCCCTCACTCCCCTTCCCTCACTCCCCTTCCCTCACTCCCCTCCCCTCACTCTCCTTTCTTCCCTTCCTCACTCCCCTTCCCTCACTCCCCTGCCCTCACTCCCCTTACCTCACCCTCTCCCTCACCCTCTCCCTCACTCCCTCACTCCCTCCCCTCCCCTTCCCTCACTCCCCTTCCCTCACTCCCCTTCCCTCACTCCCCTTCCCTCACTCCCCTTCCTCACTCCCCTTCCCTCACTCCCTCCCTCACTCTCCCTCACTCCCCTTCCCTCACACCCTCCCCTTCACTCACTCCCCTTCCCTCACTTCTTTTCCCTCACCCTCTACCTCACCCCGTCCCTCACTCCCTCCCCTTTCCTCACTCCCCTTCCCTCACTCCCTTCCCTCTCTCCCTTACTCCCTCCCTCACTCCCCTTCCCTCACTCCCTCTCTCCCTTCTCTCACTCCCTTCCATCACCCCTTCCCTCACTCCCTCCCCTTCCCTCACTCCCCTTCCCTCACTCCCTTCCCTCACTCCCCTTCCCTCACTCCCCTTCCCTCACTCTCCTTCCCTCACTCCATCCCTCACTCCCCTTCCCTCACTCCATCCCTCACTCCATCCCTCACTCCATCCCTCACTCCCCTTCCCTCACTCCCCTTCCCTCACTCCATCCCTCTCCTTCACTCCCTCACTCCCTTCCCTTACTCCCCTTCCCTCACTCCCCTTCCCTCACTCCCCTCCCCTCACTCCCCTCCCCTCACTCTCCTTCCTTCCCTTCCTCACTACCCTTCCCTCACTCCCCTTCCCTCACTCCCCTTCCCTCACTCACTCCCTCTCGGCCCTTCCCTCACTCCCCCCTACCCTTCCCTCACTCCCTCCCTCACTCCCCTTCCTCCACCCCCTCCCTTACCTCCTCCCTCACTCCCTCCCCTTCCCTCACTCCCTTCCCTCACTCCCTACCCTCACTCCCTTCCCTCACTCCCTACCCTCACTCCCTTCCCTCACTCCCTTCCTCCCCTTCCCTCACTCACCTTTCCTCACTCCCCTTCCCTCACCCCCTTCCCTCACTCCCTCACTCCCCTTCCCTCACTCCCTCCCTCATTCCCCTTCCCTCACCCCCTCCCTCACTCCCTTCCCTCACTCCCTCACTCCCCTTCACTCACACCCATCCTCATTCCCTTCCCTCACTCCATCTCCCTCACTCTGTCTCCCTCCCTCTGTCTCCCTCGGTCGCCCTCCTCCCTCTGTCTGTCTCCCTTTCTCTTTCTCCATTTCTCGGTCTCCCTTTCCCTCCCTCCCTCTCCATCTGTCTTTGTCTTCCCTCCCTTTCCCTCCCTCCCTCTGTCTCTGTCCCTCTACCTCCCTCTGTCACCCTCTGTCATCTCACCCTGCCTGTGTGTCACAGGCTGAGACAGCTTCCCCAACCAGCTTCCCCAGCGCGCACAGACACACAGCCCCCACCCGAGCACTTCACAGCACTTCACAGGTCTTTAAAAAGACCATTTGCATGTGCATTCACCTCCTCTTAGCGCCCCTGCAGCTCCACTCTGGCCTCGCTGGAATGAATCGCCCGGCCCCAACAGAGCAGCAGTGTTTGCAGACACTTTTTGAAAACACAGGTACGATGTCTCATGGTCCGCGGGCCGCCAGGGAAGGCTTGCCGGTCCACCACCGGCCCGCGGGCCGTATATGAGTACCTGTGGCTTAGAGCATGCAAGAATCTCTGTAAGCAGCTTAAAAGAGTATGGAGACGCAATTTTCATCCAGATGATAAAGCAAAGTATGGGATCTCACTGAAGAAGTACCATGGGAAATTGTCCCTAGCTAAAAAGGCCTTCTTTGATATAAGGATCGAGCAGGCAGACAACAACGCCAAGGAATTTTCAAAATGGTTAATTCTTGTCTACCCTCTGATGTCATATCGAAAGTATGTACACCTACTGTTGAGTGGTGCAGTGAACTAGACTTCTTTTTCCATTAAAAAATCAGGACCATCCAGAGCAATTTCCCTAATGATGCTCAAACCTACGAAACACAGGCATCTTCCCGCAAGGATTCTTTTTCCCTTTCAATGACATTTTCCCTGGACAAGTTCACCTCTCTTTCTCCCAAACTGTCACTTTCAGGGTTGGAAGTCCAGACGTTCGGCTCCCCTTTAGACCCTTGCCCGACAACTGTGCTACCTATGGCTGCCCAATCTATCAATCCTATAGTGAACAACATATTTAACACCTTGCTGGCAACGGCTGCAGTTCCTTTAGGCTGGAAAAGGGCGAATGTGCTCCCCCTGCTGAAAAAAACAGCAGCGGATCCTAAACAATTGGTGAACTATAGGCCCATCTCCCTTCTCTCTGCTTTCTCAAAGATTACTTGGAAGATAATACAATATGACATCCCAGCCAATCCGGCTTTCGACCCCATTTCAGCACTAAGACCGCGCTTCTGGAAGTTGTTGAACACGCTATGAATATCCTTGACAAGGGAGGCAAGGCTATTCTGATCCTCCTGGACCTCACAGCAGCTTTTGACACTGTGCCCCACTCTAAACTTCTTGAGCATTTTCAAGAGATAGGGATCAGAAACATGGCTTTGAATTGGCTGACATCATTTTTGAGCAATCGTACTCAGGATGTATGGCTGCCCACTTATGCCTCGCAAGCCAGAACACTGACTGTGTGCGTTCCACAGGGATCTGCCCTTAGCCCACCCTGTTTAACATTTACCTCTCGCCCCTGACTATACTGGCTGAGTCACGGGGTGCTAAAGTAATTTCTTATGCAGATGATACGCAGCTCCTCTTCTCCTGTGAGAAGGGAAGGGAACTGGAAAGGGAGTTCTTCTCTCACTGTCTCGCCAGAGTGTTTTAGTGGTTGCACCGCCTCCAACTAAATTGAAACCCGGATAAAACCGAGATCGTGGTTTTTGGCGATATCCCCCACAATTTTGTGAGAACCTGCTGGCCGAGCAATGTGCCTCAGCCTGGCCCCCTCCAATACTCTGGGTATTAAAATTGACAGCACCCGCTCTTTCCAACCACAGATTCAAGCTCTAGCTGGCTCCTATTTCAACACTCTCCGCATGCTAAAAACATTCTACCTCTCCTGTCTGAGTCAGCAGGCAGAAAGGTCATTCAGGCTCTGATCACGATGGGACGGTATTATGGGAATGCCCTCTACCTCGGTCTCCCTGATTTCCTTCTCAATAGACTCCATGTGAAGCAGAATTCGGCGTCTAGAATGCTACTCAGACTCCCACCCAGGTCTCACATGTCCTTTCATTTGAGGGCCCTCCATTGGCTCCGTATAAAAAAGAGGTTAATTTTTAAGGCCATGGTCTTAATGCATAAGGCGTTGCACGACGTGGGTGCGGTATACCTCAGAGAAGGGTTCAGCGAATACATCCCAGTCTGTACCCTACGTTGGTCCTCCACTTGCCTTGCAACTGTGCCCTGGGTCAATAGACTTACAGTGGGCAAGAGATCCCTCTCTTACTAGGGGCCGCTCACCTGGAAAAAATCTCCAAAAGACCTCCATGTGGTCAGTAATCTTGCTGCCTTCAAGAGGAAACTGAAAACATGGCTCTTTAGGTAGTCAATCTATGTTCCATGGTCTGCTGCCCTTAGCCTGAGCGCTGGGGCACTCTGCTGAGTAGCTGCGCGCTTTACAAATCAGGTTAACATAACATAATATAACAAGATAAAAAGAAAGACAATGAGATTTTGCAGCATATTTTGAGGAATATGTCCAGTGGTTGGCCTAAGAAAGAATTGTTGTTCTGAGGAGTGTAGACCATTGGAAAATCAGATCTGAGTTGTCGGTAGATAGAAGTTTTTAGAGGTTGCAAAATAATTCCACCAGTTGGCATGCAAAATGAATTTTTAGATCTCTGTCATGAGGGCCATTTTGGAGTTCTAAGGGCTAAGAGTGTGGTTAAAGAGTCGTTTTGGTGGCCTGGTGTGGACAAAGCTGTGGAGAGATGTATTTACAGTTTTGGAGTCTTCTCCTCTTTTTTTAACTTTAAGTTCCTTAAGGCCTCCCATGAGTGAACGTTTGATACCTGAGCAGCCGTGGAAGAATATGGCTATTGATTTGCTGGGTCCAGTTGGTGACGTGCAGGAGTACGTGATTGTTTTGGTGGGTTTGTTTACAAAATAGCCAGTTGTGGAGGTAGCGGAAAAAGCAGACACTGTTACGGTGTAAACATTTTTGGACAGGATCTTTTGGTCTGAGGGGATTCCAGTTGCACTTTTGAGTGATAATGGAGTTCAATTTACTTCTAATGGGGCTAAAATATATTTTGGAAAGAGTGGGAGTTAAACATAAGACTGCAGCACTTTACAGTCCCAGTAGAAATGGTACAGTTGAGAGATTTAACCACTTGGTTAAAGG
Source organism: Lissotriton vulgaris (assembly GCF_964263255.1). Classification (NCBI taxonomy): domain Eukaryota; kingdom Metazoa; phylum Chordata; class Amphibia; order Caudata; family Salamandridae; genus Lissotriton; species Lissotriton vulgaris. Next base: position 161,290,426 of record NC_141691.1, on the reverse strand, counting down.
GGTGATTCAGAGAGCTGTTACTAAAGGAGATGATTGGAGAATATCGATAAAGAAGGCTATGTGGGCGTACAGGGTGACCAAGAATGATGTGACCGGTGTGTCCCCATTTGTTATGATGAGAGGTGGGATTCCAAGGTGTATGTTTACACCAGATTGGCTGTGTGATAGTACTGTGCAGAAGTAGTCACCTGAATTGGTAAAGAAAAAGTTGGAAGAAACTCATCACAAAAGCAAGGAGTATTATGATGCCTGCAATAAAGTCAAGATGGTCCACATTAAAGTGGGCGATTGGCCAAGAATCAGGAAACCTATAAATTTAAAAAAAGGGAAAAGTCAATTTTTTCAACCACAAAAGGTGAAAGAGATTCTATGAAATGCTGTGAGAATGGTAAATGGGAAAGTATGGAATATGAAACGGGTTGCTTTGTGTTCCAAGGATTTTTGTTCTGAGGAACTAGTTGAAGATTTAAATATTAGGAGAGTAACAGATCCCCCTTGGTCTACAGATATTTGTGAGTTATCTAAAGAACAAGCAACTGTGCAAGACAGAGGCATGGGTGATGTTATGAAAGGAGAGATAGATGTTGCTAGTATGGGTGAACCAAGTACTAGTAGGGTTGAGGAAGGTGCCAATGGAAGTATGCGGGATTTTGTCCTTGGTAAAAGTGTCAGGAAGATTTACTGGGATGGCTGAAAAATGTTGTTGTGGGATGATAGATATTTTTTTTCTTCATTCATGTATAGGGGTGATGATGTTGGGTATGCATTATTAAATTTGTATCTTACTTTGTTATTGTTTATAAGGAAGGGATGTGTTATGGTTTGTATTCTTATTGGAATGTATTTATGATATGGTAATGTCCTATTGTGGGGTTACAGCTCAGTACAGTTGCTGCAGAGGAACCAGATACACCTGTTTCCTGTGTGTATGCTACTTGGAATAAAACCATTTATAACCTAAAGGATTTGGCATGTTATATGGACATCGAACACAACAAGCACCAACTGCAGTCACTTGTGTCCTAATCGAGTACCTATTTTAACCGTCTACTGTCTCCTGTAGGTGTATCACAAGAGGTCTCATAACTTACATGCATACACAGTGGCCACATTTTAAGCATTTTATTTTTTTGGTTTATGAAGCAAAATCTCCCAGTAGCCATCTATGAGAAAAGGCATTGGCAAAGACAATAGTTTTGAGGGTGAGACCTATTTGTTTTGCCATTGCTTTTTAATTTCAGGTATGTCTCTCAATGTCTGCTGCCTGGCCTGCCAAGATACTTTCTAGGTGGTGGTTTCATCTTGTGTTTGAATGCTATCACTCCATTTAAAACGGTTTTCATATTAGGTGGGGTGTAGATGGTTCACCGTTTTGTGTCATTCTTTGCCCCTTGGCTGAGTATTGGGGTGACTCTAGAAAAATGGTCAGTGAAATTCTCATGCTGAATTTCTAATGTATTCTTTTTGCCAGCACCTGCTCCTGGAAAACCGAAACCGAATATTTACATCTTTGTATGTATGCTACTGAGCCTGTGTGCATTTTTGGACTATGCACACTTATTTTAGGGACTGTTAAAAACCCTTTATTTTTGTTTTGCATTTTTTTGCTGCCTAATAGCCACCTTTCACTGGTGATCGCATCACACTTTGTCCTTCATGAAGGTGGGTGCATCTGCATGGTGACATGACAGATGCTGTTGGTTTTGGACAGGGAAGGCAAGACAGAACGCACTTTGCACTGCATGATTTAAGTGTGTTTTCGTGTTTCCTATTATTCAGGGTGTGAGCTGTGTCTCTTGGGTATATGTAAGGTGTTCTTTGTACAAATCACAGATCAGAAGATGACTCAAAAACCCATAACATATTACATTTCCAGGTTTTTTTTCAGTAAGCAATGCTGGACTGGCCATATGAAATACCGGGTAAATCCCCGGTAGGCTGGAGGATAACGGGGCTGGTTTCAGGGTTGGGTGAATAGCCTGTCCATTCAGCCCCGTATGCGGTCAAAAATACTTCCGGGGTCATGGATGACTTGTGTTTTTGCAATTAAAAGATGTGTAAAAAAACAGTGCAGTTAGAATAATAAAGCGTCTATCACAACAGGGAAGGGGATTGAGGCTTTAAGTGCCGCACCACAAGTCAGGTTCCCAACAGTTACTCAAAGCGAGGGTGCGAATGGTCTGGGATACAACCCCCTAGAACCCAATTTAGAACAAATAAATTTGTTCCATATATCTATTTTCACAAGTTGACCTCGCACACCAAAAGGCTGTATAGCAAACACAATGTTAGTGTTCAATCAACATTCATTTTATAACCAAGGTAAAGTCAAACTGTTCTCCCAAGGAATTAGTACAAGTCAATTTTTCTTCGTTTTGTTCTCTTTATTTGTCGAAACACTCGCAGATAAAAAATAGCCAACGCGTTTCGTCCGAAACCGGACTTCTTCAGGGCTTTGCGCAGTGTGTTCCTATATTAATGGTCTCATCCGTCCTGGCCGGTGTACAAATAGTGAGAATTATGGTTAAAAAGTTGGCAGATTTAGTTAGACATCCTTTCATTTAGGGATCCAGTAAGAATTAGCAAGAGATCAAAAAGTAAATGCCTTAAATTCGGCAAGTACGTCGTGTGCGCGTGTGGTCGTCTGGTCTCCCGGTTCCATGGAATATAGGAACACACTGCGCAAAGCCCTGAAGAAGTCCGGTTATAAAATGAATGTTGATTGAACACTAACATTGTGTTTGCTATACAGCCTTTTGGTGTGCGAGGTCAACTTGTGAAAATAGAATAATAAAGCGTGTAAAACGGGGGGGCACTCCTTATTTGAGCAAAATAAAGAAATACATAAATAACGAGGTGGCATTTAATTATCTAGCATATATATATTTTTTAAAATAAAACCTACATCAAAAGGCTGCCTGCAACATTTCGTTTTAGATATGGACACTTTTGATCCATTCCCATTTTTCCAAGCATTAAAATAGATCTAAATAGCTATATGATCTTTTCCCTCCTGGGCATTTTGGAGAAGGTGCCTCCAATATGTAAGGTGTCTATCATAAGCAGGCAGTTTACTGCACTGGCTCTCGGTGTATTGATTTTATTTGTCTCCTACTGAGGGTTTAGCATTTTATGTTGTCTGAAAAGGTCAGAGGTCAGCGAACCGTGAAGCGCTCGGCGTGACACCAGCGTGATGGATTAAAAATCAGTTCATGACTTATTGCGTTCACAGCCTGACCTGTGGGTAAATTAAGTGTCAACATACAACTGACCTGTAATAAACAAAAGGCATACGTAAAGTGGTGAGAGATAGCAAACCGCCAGGAAATGTACAGTCTGTCCCTGGCTTCTGTGCACATTGCTGGCTGGATGAAATGCGTGTTAAATGAATTATGCAATGTGTGACAAATAAACAACTGTGGAAAAACGTGAGCGGGTTATTATATCACAACTGGACACAATCAAACGTTTTACTTAGCATTTGCGGCTCATATTACTGAATACTTAAAAACGATGCAGTTCTTGAGCTGTTTACATTCTTCTAGGGGAAAAGGATGGAATAAGAAAGCAATGGGGAATAGAATGAAAAAATGTTTTTTTTAATTCACAGCAATAAGTGTATTATGGCGAACAAGGTGTGTAATAATGTTAGCTATAACTTTCTATCTAGTGCCCTCTTGTGGCTGTTTGTGGTGGTACAGCAAACCAGCTGCTTACAACGGCTTTAATCTACGTACTATTATTTTTTTATTCCACTCTTCAGGTTCACGAGAAATCTGTTTTTCGGCAGATTATCTGATATAATGTGTAATCTTTTCTGTGTTTTTATACTTTCTCTTCAAATCTCCACAAACGCTAATGGTCTTCAAAGTATCACTCCCCTCACCTCGAGCTCCCGCAGCCTCCCTCCTCCTGCGGGGTGAAGGGGGTGTCAGGCCAACATAAAGAATCAGGAACCGCACAAGGATTTTCACTGCAAAATAACATTTCGTCTGCTGTTTGCTCACTAACCTTTCAGAGTAATCTCATCTCTGTTGGTGCCTTTAGGCCACCACCATTGTCTTTAAAAATCAATAGTATTTTGTCAATTTCCTTGCCAAATTGTGTTTTCAAATGATAAAACTGCATAGACGCAGAAATGATTAATGTTTTAACAAACTAAAAGATGGCAGAAACATTGCAGTTTCTTAGTGGATACCATATTGCTTCTCCCATTGGCCCTACAAATCGCCTTGAATTCTATGGCTCTTTTTCATGCATTGTTTTCATTTTTATAGATCTCTTGTGAGGAAAAGGTAACTCAGAACATACTTTATGGGCTTTATTCCTGAAATGTAGAATACAATCCCACTCATCTTTCAACGTCTAGCATGCTTCCATGGACATCTGTGGGGACTGGAAGACTGGAATTGGAATAGGAATGTCGGGGGGAGCTGGAGGTTCTGTGGAAGGCAGTTGCTGCTGGGGATGGAGACCTGACAGCGGAATAAAGTGTGTCCTACCAGCAGATCATGTTGTGGACATCCTTTCAGTGACAACGAGTGCTGTCAGCATTCCCATCTCCATAGTTTGTGTCCCTGAGTTCCGGTGCGGTTTTAGCGGTCAGAGAGAGCTGCTGCTTCGTTCCTCATTGCTGTTGTGATTTTGTCTAATGAATGTCGCTATGCTTGGGTAGTGACTGTGTAAGGCGGTGGAAGCAGGGGCGGCCTTAGGCATGTGTAAGCTGTGCGCCTGCACAGGGCCACCAAACCCCAGGGGCCACCACGCCAATATATATCCTTAATATAGTAATCCTCTGAGGATGGATGCATATTTGGTGGCAGCCCCTGGCAGGGATTTGGCGGCCTCCGGCTCTGTTCCACTTCCAAACACCCTGACCCCCATTCCCCCCTCTTTACTGACCTCCGCGCTCCGCCCCGCCCGAACCCCCTCTTCCGGGACCCAGGGCCGGACTGGGAACCACAACCGGCCCTGGCAAAGTGCTCGGCCGCCCCCCCCCCCCCCCCTCCCCACTCAGGGTCGTTGGAGGTGCCCCGAGCTCTTTGCCGGGCCGTTTTTCGGCCAATTTTTGTACAGGGTCGATTTTGGACCTTTAACAAAAACGGTTCCCAGGGCCCCAAAACTGGCCCCCATCCGTGCCGCGCATCGGGGGATTGCCCGGTGTCCGCTATGGCCAGTCTGGCCCTGCCGGGGCTCCCTACCTACGCTCTCTGCCCAGGGCCACCATGAGCCTAGAGCCGCCCCTGGTGGAAGGTACTGGCAATTCTTGTGTGGATTACTAAAGAAAACTAAAAAAGGGAGAGGCAGCGGCAAAAGAAATCAGGCACGTGGCGCAGCAGTAAGAGAATTAAAAGACGCGCGGCTCTGCTGTGTGAGAAGAGGCTGTAAGGAGAACCCAATGGGGTCCCAAAGGGATCGCGGCAACAGCCTCTGTCCCCTTGGGAGGGTTCGCACGGTGGAACAGTCCACACAGCGCGTGAGGGCTTAGGTAGGCAGGGGCCGGGGCTTAGCGCGAGCAAGGCAGGCATCAGTGAGGAAAAAACGGAAGTTGTGGTGAGGAGTTGGGAGGCTGTCGTTTTTGTGACTGAATCCTTGCTTTTAACCCCTCATTTTCCAGATAGTTTTGGGGGTTTTCTAGTGAGGAGATTTGAAGGCTGTTCTTTGCTGGTTGAAGCCTTACTTTTAACCCCTTCATTTACTGCTAGTTTTTGGTGGGGGGTTTTATGTGAGGGCTGGTAGGCTGTCGTTTTTTTGCACAAGCTTTGCCTTTAACCCTTCATTTTCTGTTAATTTGTGTAGGTTTTCTTTCGGCTTTGCTTTGGAATGGCAGAGTCGGAGGCTGTGAAAGAGGCACTGCGCATTATTTATGATGCAGGTCGTGAGGACCTATTGCAGCCTGGTGTTTCTACAGTTTTAGCGGTGGTGGGGAAATGCCTGAAGCGGATGGCAGCCCAAGGAGTTTCAGAAGCAGTGGCAGCTTGTTTACCTACGAAGAGGCGGTCACAAGGGGCTGTGGGTCGTGCTGAGGAAGAACCATCGACGCTGCAACATAGAGGTCGCGCGGCGCAGTGGTGCCAGAAGGTCACAGGCTGTCAGATGTCACTCGCTTCCTGACAGGTGCTAGGAGGAGAGCACAGGGGAGGGGTGGTACTGCCTCCAGAAGCCTTACTTGAACAAGTTCCCTGTCAAGCAGGGGAAGGGGGGGAGGCTATGACATTGGGGTGAAGGAAAATTTGGTTTTGTCGGCACCTCCGTCAGTTGTTAGGGGAAAACATGTCAGTGGCAAGATGCTCCCAGACATTTCTAATTTTGACGGAAAGTCTTCCATTAATATTGCGCCTCCTGTGTCATTTGAGGGACGCTCTGCTGTTTTGGTTGATTATTCCACTGTGGTGATGACAGTGATGGGGTGCAAATTTTGGCAGTTGGTCAGCACAATAGCCCGAACAATATTCTTGCTCAGGTGCAGGTTTCTGCAGGGGAGGGAGCCGTTCCTGAGGTGTCTTTGGCTCCGGTGCCTAGGGGCCCGCCCGGGGAGTATGGCAACTCATACTTACAAGACAATATGAGCACTTTAGCTGTTGATTTAACAGATTCAGCTTTTGAGGAGGTTCAGGATTTGGATGGAGTTGACTCACTGTCTCATAAAATATATCCTACGTCACGCGCTGAACCTCCTGGGTATTCTTCAGGATTGGAAGCTATTTTTCCAGAGTCGCGTTCTCCTCCTTGTTTCTCACAGATTTCTTTTGACTCTGCATTAGGGCCAAGTCGAGGGTAATGGGTCTGGGTGGATCATGCCACTCTGTCATCTTCGGCAACGGGCTGTGTCACGCAGGTTCGAGATGGTGGTAAGTTGGTAGCGGCGCCTGGCACGAGCGGCTGGAAGTCTTCATCTCACAAGGCCCTGCAGATGTCGGCGGGCGTTCCAAGTACAAGAAGGGGAAGCAGGTTGCAGCTGTTGATAAGGGTGTTATTTCACAGAGCGGATCAAAGGCGTATTTTGCTGTGACCAATTGGGATTGTTATGATGGCGGGGTGGGAGATGGGGAAATACTGAGTGGGAGTAATATTGATTTCTTCATACCTGTTGAATATGCTGGTCAAGGTTTGGTGGATGAAAATATACAGGAAGGTTTTCTACTTGATGATGAGTTTTTTGTTTCAAGTGCTATGGGTCAAGAACAAATGGCGTCAACAAAGCGGTCGGGATCAACTGTTATTGCTAGTATTTTTCAGAGGTCACTAGCGGACAAGACAGTGGAGCAGGAACAGCTTCGGGGGCAACAACGGCGAGAGGATCCTAAGGAGTTCCAGAAGCGGGCTACTCAATTGACATCAGGTAGGCCTCAGTGGTGGTCTTTGTGGTCACAACCTTTGACAGTCAAACCCAGTGTACGTTCAGTGTGATTCTGCTGAAGAGGCTCAGAGAGGCAGGGGTCGAAGGCACCGCCCTGCTCTGGTTCCACTCATACTTGAGAGATAGGAAACAGGCTGTGTCCCTCCCCCCTTTCAATCCGCTTTTTCCCCAGTACCTCACGGTGTACCCCAGGGCTCGTCCATTAGCCCGATCCTTTTTAACATTTATCTAAAACCACTGATCACGTTAATCAAATCCCACAGATTGAAAACGGTAAACTACGCGGACGACACCCAGCTCATCCTCTCCTGGGAAGGGGAGGACTCAATCTCCATGGAATCGTTCCATGACTGCCTAAGAGACACAGCAGGCTGGCTGCACATGAATTCCCTGCAATTCAATTCCTCCAAAACCGAGGTCCTATTCTGCTCTGCGAGCCGGATTCCTCGCCTATTTCCTACAGAATTCTGGCCCCCGGAAAACCCAGAAAAACCACAGCCGGTCACTAGTGTCCGCAATCTGGGTGTTATGCTAAGCAACAACCTCAGCATGGAAACGCAGGTAACTAAAACAGTCTCTACTTGCTCAGCCCTACTGCGTTCTTTACGTAAAATCATGCCACTACTCCCCGCCCAGGCCCGAGCACTAATAGTCAGGTGCACTATCCTTAGTCGCCTTGACTATTGTAATGCTCTTTTGCTCGAGTCTCCAGCTGTTCTACTGGACAGACTCCAAAGAATCCAGTCAGCTGCAGCCAAACTGGCCCTTGGTTGGACCAGGAGATCCTCGGCCACAGCAGCCTTAGCCGAGCTACATTGGCTCCCTCTGAAGCAGCGAATTGCCTTTAAAGCACTCTGCCTCGTCTTCAAGGCACTACACGGAACGGGCCCCAGATCCCTACAAAAAGTGTTTTCCTGGTACACCCCCACCAGAACTCTCCGATCCACCTCAGCCTGCCTTGTATCGGTACCCAGATTTAACAAGGTAAGGACCGGGGGAAGATCCTTTAAAGTGGCCGCAGCCAAACTTTGGAACAGTTTGCCGGTCGACATTCGCCAAATTCCAAAACTCCTGCCTTTCAGAAAGCGAATCAAAACCTGGCTCTTCCCCAAACCCGTTCACTGCTAAACTCCCTAATTAGCCTCCCGTCTCTTTCCATCCTAAGGAGTGAGCCTCAGCGCCAGGATACCTGTCAGGTGACAGCTGCGCTATATAAGTGTTTTAAATAAATAAATAAATAGTGGGGGTGGGTGACGACTCAGTGAAGGTAGGTTCGGGTTTTGGGGAGGGGGAGTCAGTTGGTAAATCTGCAGAACAGGTGAGAGTGGGTTCAGGTGCTGTGGGATCAAATAAGGCGACAAACACTGATAAACAGGTTAGCACGGATAAGCAGGTCTTGGATGGGTCTGAATCCTCATCTGGGCAAGTTTCAGGTACCGTTCACTCCATACATAAAAAGAAAATCACCTTACATGGGTTTGTCCATGCCCCTGGGTACACATTTGGCTGAGAAAACTAAGAAGAGAATTTGGGACCACAAATTTGTTGATGTATTCAAGCTCCTTCATAGGGATATTCAAGCAAAGGAAGGGTCCAAGGAAGAAGAGTTGGAGCTTTCGAGGCGTCCCAGGGTCCCAAAAAATATTGAAAATTGGACGGCAGCATTTTTAATCTATGCAAGCGTCTATTGTGAAAAATATCAGGACAGGGCTGTAGCATTGTTTAAGTATGTTGATATCATACGTAAGGCACACTTACAGTCCGGGGGGTTCGCATGGCTCAACTATGACGAGGAGTTTAGAGCAAGAGTAAGTCTTTTCCATGATAAACCTTGGGGGGGATGTGGATCAGGAACTGTGGCTTCAGTGGATATCCTCGTCGCAAACATATGTGACAACACATACTGCAAGCGGGCTCCCAATTACTTATTGACCCTTTCTGCCTCGCCCCGCCCAATTTGGCGCGGGTGTTGTGGGTAGAGGACAACTACTAATTACGGGATCCTGTTGGAACTTTAATCGAGGTTCCTGCATCAGGCAATTTTGCAGGTTTAGGCACGAATGTTCACAGTGCGGTGGGAAACATGCCATCATCCAGTGTTTTGCCAACCAAAGGTTTGGGGATCAAGGAAAATCACCAGGAGGTAGTGGAGCTTTTCCGCAGTTTATCTCAAAGGGCACATACCCCAATTAAGTTATCGGTCATGACACAGTGGTTGGAATGGTATCCTGATGCGGAATCCGCTTCCAAACTCTATTGGGTTTTAAGGAGGGTTTTAAGATAGGTTACCAGGGTCCCCGTTATAATAGATGGTCTGACAATTTAAAATCGGCTAAGGAGTTGCCTCAAGTGGTGCAGAAGAAATTGGATTTGGAGATACAGGAGGGCAGTTTAGCAGGCCCATTTAAGCACTGTCCTTTGAACAATTTGATTATATCTCCGTTGGGCTTGGTTCCTAAAAAATTGGCAGGTGAACTTAGACTAATCCATCATTTATCGTGGGCAGAGGGCCAGTCTATTAATGACTTCATTTCCCCGTCAGATTCCAATGTGTCTTATACATCTGTGGATGATGCACTGAGGATGGTACGCATAGCTGGGAGTGGTGCGGAACTTACTAAATGCGATATCCAGTCAGCGTTTCGTTTACTGCCCATTCACCCATCGGACTTTGAGCTGTTGGGCATTTTTTTCAATGATTCTTTTTACGTAGACAGAGTCCTCCCCATGAGTTGTTCGGTGTCATGTGCCCTTTTCAAAATGTTCAGTACTTTTCTTCAGTAGTGTTTTTCGGAAAAAAGTGGTCACAAACAGGTATGTCACTATTTAGATGATTTCTTGTTTATTGGCAAGGCCCAGTCACATCAGTGCCACAGATGCCTGAACATTTTCCAGGAATTGGCTGAGGATTTCGGCGTTCCTTTGGCTCCGGGGAAAACTGAGGTTCCGGGTACCAAACTTACATTCTTAGGTATTGAAATTGATACAGAATTTATGATGGCTAGGTTGCCAGCGGATAAAGTGAGTGAGATTAGGTCCTTTTTATTGGAGATCATTGACAAGGAAAAAATTCAGCTTAGGCAGGTTCAACGTCTTTTGGGCTATTTGAGTTTTGCTTGCCGTGTGGTGCGTGCTGCCAGGACCTTCTGTAGACGTTTGGGGATGGCAATGTCTGGAGCATTTCTTCCTCATCACAGGATTAGGCTCACCAAGCAGATTAAGGAGGATTTACTAATTTGGCTGCAATTTTTGGAGTGTCTCTATATTTTGTTGAGGATGATACCATCTGGCATTTTTATATTTTTTCCGACGCCTCTGGAGCACATGGCTTTGGCATCTTTTGGGAGGGACGTTGGTGTGCGGAAAAATGGCCTCCACATTGGCTACAACAGGGCCGAAGCATAGCTTTTCTTGAATTTTTCCCTCTAATTGTGGCTGTTTTAGTTTGGGGGAGGAGTTTATGGACAGAAATGTTCTTTTTCATACTGACAATATGGCTGTTGTAGAGCTAATTAACAGGCAAAAGGCAAAAGATGTACGTGTATTACACCTGTTGTGTGTTTTTATGCTGCAAAGTCTTAAATTAAACGTTATTTTTTGTGCGAGACACATTCCAGGTGTTAATAATTCAATTGTGGATGCTCATTCTCAATTCAATTGGCAGAAATTTTGCAGTTTGGCGCCGGGGGCGGATGGCTGCAAAACTTCGATCCCGAAAGACATCTGGGCGCTGGGGGAATGAGAATCGTTGATCTGGTGGAAAACTCTATAGCCCCTTCTACTAGACACAGTTATCGTCAGGCCTGGTTGGAGTTTTAAAGTTATGTTAAGTTACACAACATAGTTTGTTCTGCATAGGGTATCAGAGAGGTTATGTTACAGTTTGTTTTACATTTGGTTAATTTGGGGTTATCTCATACGACAATCTCAGGAAAATTGGCCGGCATTTCTTTTTATAGTCAGTTGTGGTGGGGACAGGAGTTTGCGGGGGATGTTTTAGTAAGGCGTATATTGAAGGGTTTGTTGCAACACATTTTAAGGCAGTTAAAAGTGTGCTGTTATGATTTGTGGGAGGTTTCTCGTTTTAGGCTTTGTATGATTAGGCTGTTTTTTGGCGCTTTTAGAGTTTCCGAGTTGTTAGGTTTGCGGGATCAGAAAGGCATGCAGGTGGAAAATATTCAAGTGCTAGGTGGTCGGTTAGGATTCTCTTGAGGAAATCAAAAATTGATCATCTGAGTAAAGGCACTTGTATCCTTTTAAAGGGTAGCGGAGTGCAGGATTGTTGTCCAGTTCAGGAATAGGAGTCATTTTTTGTTTCCTTAGGCCTGCAACGTGGGGACATATTCATTCACAAGATTGGGAGCAAAATGACTAGTGGATTACTTTTTGGCAGTTTTACGTAAAACGTTGGCATTGTTGGGTAAAAACCCTGCACTTTTTGGAATCCACTCTTTTCGGATAGGGGCAGTGACTGAGGCATACAGATTGGGTTGGGGCTTGGATGAAATTAAAAAGATTGGGAGATGGAAATAAGATTGCTGTACACGTTATGTAAGGAAATAATATGCTATTTACTATGTGGACTAATTTTGTTTTTTTTCCCGCATAGGTCGTGTTCAAATTTCAGTGTCATCAAAGAGGCGGACATGAATAGTGGGACACTTGTTTGTAAAATGGTCAGCCAGCTTTGCTCAACAGCAAATTTATGGCCGAGCTGTGGGTTTGCCTAGCAAGGGACATGAAGTTGTATGGCAGGGGAAAGGGGGGATGAAGTGGGATGATTTATTTCCTATGCTTTCTGAGCTGTCTTCTACTAGAGGTTTCCCTGATTTATTAATAATTCATTTGGGGGAAAATGATCTGATGGCATTGTCCGGTTTATCCCTTTTAAAGAAAATGAAATTGGACTTGGAGGTGCTCAAGAGTAATTGGGTAGGTACAACTTTGGTTTGGACTGAATTTATTTACAGGCACCATTGGAGGGGAGCCCGCATCCACACAACGATGGAAAGAGCTCGCAAGAAACTCAATCGGGAAATGAAAATCTTTTGTTCTGCAATGGGTATAAAGCTTTTGGCTCATGATAACATCACAGGTGCGGAATATCATCTTTTCAGGGAAGACGGGGTGCACTTGTCACAAATGGGCCAGGCATACTATTTAATGGAGTTGAGAGATCTATTGGCGGAAATTTGGTGAGAGAATTTGTGGTGTTCATTTAATATCCACTAAGGTCTGTGGCAGGAAACAATTTTTGTTTATGGGGGGGACCAGGAAAACTCTCTGGTTTTCCTGGGTGGCGTTTTTTCTTGGGGGTTGGATGGTCTGGAGCGGGCTTATCCTTCCTTCTGGGGTGGGGTAGGGGGTTGGAAAAGTAGAGTGGGATTGTGCATTTCATGGGGATATTTTTGATGAGAAGTATTGTGGGGAATATTTGGTTGAATAGCAAAAGTTTCAAGAATAATGACAATGGGGTATTTGTTCCAATAATGTTTTTGTAGCAAGTTTTCTAATTTATGTTGTCTGGGCTAATAAAGTGACCTTTTATGTTAAGTGCAAATTCTGGTGTGGTTGTTCTTATTGCGCGATGGGGTCCCAAGGGGGTCGCGACAAGAGCCGCTGTCCCCTTGGGGAAGTTTGCGCGGTGGAACAGTCCACACAGCACGTGAGGGCTTAGGTAGGCAGGGGGCGGGGCTTAGCGCCAGCAAGGCAGGCGGCGGTGAGGAAAAAACGGAGGTTGTGTTGAGGAGTTGGGAGGCTGTCGTTTTTGTGACCCACCCACCCTCCCTATATATATATAAATAAATAAATAAATAAATAAATAAATACATTTTTTTTTAAAGTCACTTTAGGTCAGGTAGCATTTTCCTGTTTTGCTGATTGTCATTGGGGGTGTTTTTTCTTGAGGGTTGGATGGTCTGGAGCGAGCTTATCCTTCCCTCTGGGGTTGGGGAGGGGGCTTGGAAAGGTTGATTGGGATTGTGCATTTCATGGGGGTATTTTTGATGAGAAGTATTGTGGGGAATATTTGGTTGAATAGCAAAAGTTTCAAGAATAATGACAATGGGGTATTTGTTCCAATAATATTTTTGTAGCAAGTTTTCTAAATTATGTTGCCTGGCCTAATAAAGTGACCTTTTATGGTAAGTGCAAATTCTGGTGTGGTTGTTCTTATTGCGCGAGTCACGTACACATGACAACCTTCATGCGGTTGTCACAACTCTATGTGCACTATGTGCTGCAGAAAGGACGCTGCCACTGTACGTGCGGCGGCCATTTTAAACGTTTGGGATCGGTTTCCCTCTGATTTATAGAAAGCACACGTTTTCAAGTTGCACGATTACGGTGATAGGCACACACATTACAACTACCTGTTGTCTATGTACTGTTATGTTCAGGTTGCACGATTTGGGTGATAGGCACGCCCATTACGATTGCCTATTGCCATTACCATTGCCTATTGCTCAATTCTTGATCAATATTGGTTCGGTGACAGGCACACTAATTAAAGAGTGCAGATTCTGAATTTTTCAAGGTTCTACTTTTACAATTTTAGTGACAGGCACACCATTACAATTGCCTTTTTTCCTATTGCTATCGTTTTGGTAACAGGTACATCCATTACACAGTGCAGTTATTGGCCTTCATACAGCCCAGGGTCATTTATTAAACATTATTATATTAGAGGCAGCAACTCACTGTGCGTGCACAATTAAGTCATGGAAAGAATATCTCCACCACCTCCATTTTTAGCAGAGCCTGGTTAACCTCCATTGAATTGGATACAGTGGTGTGAAACTTTTGATGCATATCTTGATGAAATAGATGGGGATACTTTCCGTTCTAAAAAAAGAAGGCCTTCCTGGTTTATAATCAGGGTCAAGAAGGCTGATCAATTTTGAAGACTTTACAGATGGAAACGATACATGTGCCTCCTAGTGGTGAACGTTATATTGAACTGATAATAGACAAATATGCATCAATAATTCAAACTTTGAGCAAAAGGAATGTGGTGTTGGAAAGGTATAGAGTTTTACAGCGAGCACAGCTTCCAGGGGAATCTATTGACGATTTTGTTTCTGCTTTACGCACGTTTTCTATAAATTGTAACTATCGGAAGTTGAAGGAGGAGATAATTCGAGATCAGTTAATAGAGAAAACTATTAACAGGAAAATTCAAGAATGGCTGTTAGCCAGTGAAGATCCCAGTTTGGAGATAATATTGAAGATTGCAAGGAATACTGTACAGCTGGATCTATGTATGAAGGAATTGCTAGTGGACCGGGGATGGAGTGCAAGGAAGTAAAAGCCATACAGAAGACTAGCAGTGACAAGTCTAAGAGTCAATATATGAGACAATTTTAAAAACCTGGAGGGTCTTCGTTAAATGTGGAAAGAGAATTTGTTTGTTTCAGGTGTGGCAGTAGATCAGATTTGGGCAATTATAAACTTTGTCCAGCCTTAATTCAAACTTGTTTCAAATGTAATGGAAGGGGTAATTTTGCTTGTGTCTGTAAGGCGAACAATGTTAAATAAACAAGCTTAAAGTGCTGTGTTTGAGGATGATTCAGAAAGCATGGGTGGTGATGGGATGATTTAATGATAAAAGAGGAGGGGCTAGGATCTGTTGATGATGATTGTGTGGTTATCAAACAAGTTGGCAAAAGGAATCCATTGTATTGCAATCTTTTAGTCAAAGAACAAAGTGTCAATATTAAGGTGGATTCTGGTTCACCATTTACCTTATTGAGAGAGAATGAATTTGCCAAGTTTCAAAATGAGGGTTAGAAACGTCAGATATTAAGTTATATGCCTATGGAGGGCCAACAATTGAAAGTTGTTGCCAAATTCAAAGCTAAGTTGATGTTTAGTGACAACTGTGCCCATATTTTAGCATTTATGGTGAAAATAGATAACATTTGTTGGGTTGGGACAATCAAGGGGAACACAACATAATTTTAGATCCAAACCATCCTGAATTAGTGATACTAAGGATAAGTTGTTGGCTTCAAGTATGAATATGGTTACGTGGGAGCAGTGTGTTGAAAGAGCAAAGTGGGTCAGTGAGTTCAGGGAAGTATTTTGTGATCTGTTGGGAAAGGTGCAGGTATTTAAGCATCGCATAGTAAAAAGTGATCCAGTCCCGGTGGTTCACAAACCATGAAAGGTACCGTTGTGTCTTAGGCAAGGATTGAAGGGGGAACTTGACAAACTATGTGCTATGTCCATTATTGAAACTATTGAAGGATCTGAGTGGTTGTCCCCAATTATTTTGCGCGTAAGGCAGACAAATTCTTCCATCTGTGTGTGGATCTCCGCGATCTCAATCGTAATATTTGGATAGATCGCCAACATTTGCCAAATATTAACGAAATGCTTGCCACCTTGGATCATGCTGCTTTTTTTACATCATTGGATATGTCTGCAGCATATCACTAGGTGGAGCCGCATTAAGATTCGAAGCATCTGACCTCGTTTGTGACACCAGAGGGTGCACTCCGTTATATCAGTATGGCGTTTGGATTGGCATCAGCATCCTCTCTGCTTCAGAGAGTTATGGACATTTTATTTAAAGTTATGAAAGGGGAAACATGTTTCCAGGATGATATCTTGATATATGGTAAAGATAAGGAGGAGCATGACATGAGAGTAAGAATGGTGCTGGGCATTTTAATGAAGAGCAGAATGACATTGAGATGGGATAGGTGCAAATTTGCCCAACTGGCAGTTGACTATCTGGGTGATCATGTATCTGCTAGTGGTGTAAAACCCGAATTGAAGATTTTGAGGGCCATTGAAGAAGCACCATCACCAAAGGACAAGGACCAACTCAAATCCTTTTTAGGATTAGTTGAGTTTTATGCTAAGTTTGTGCCACAATTTGCCAGTAGAACTGCAGTGCTGCATAACCTTTTAAGAAAGACTGTGAAGTATGAGTGGTTGGGTGAATCTGAAGACGTTTTGGCGAAATCAAAAGAAGCATAGTTTCAGCACGCCCCTTGAAGTCCTTCAAGACAGAGGATTTGAGTATTTTGGTGACGGATGCAAGCATTGTTGGGTTGGGACAGTGTTGTTGCAGAAGCCCGCAAAAGATTGAGAAGAAATCATTGCTTTTGCATCGAGAACCCTACAAGGAGCTTAAGCCACGTCTTCAACCATTGAGAGGGAGGCTATAACCATATGCTGGGGTGTAGAGTATTTTAAGACTTACTTGTGGGGAAGAGAATTCATTATGTGTACCGACCACATGCCATTAATGGATTTCTTCTGCACTCGTAGTGGGAGAAGAGCTACTCCCTGTATTGTCAAATGGCAGTATTGAATGCAAGAGTTTGAATACAGATTGGAACACATTTAGAGTGAAAATTATTTTGCAGCAGACTGTCTGTCAAGATTGCCTGCACAGGATGACAATTGGGAAAGTTGTCATGAGGTGGAAGATTTAGTAATAGTCTGTATGCTAAGTTGTTTGGACAAGGTGTTGGATGGAGTGTTATGCAAAAATGAGTGGGTGCAAAAGCTGGAGGAAGATGAAATATTGATAAGGGTTAGGGACTATTTAGTTCAAGTTTGGTCCAAGATTAAGGAGTTGCATGAGAATGTTGTTCCTTTTGAAAGAGTGCACGATGAATTGTCATGGTCTATGGTATTTATTTAACAAATGAGTGGTTTGCAAGTAGTACCTGATGATATGAAAAGAAAGGTGTTGCATCTTGCACATTGTGGTCATGGTGCTATTAGAGCACTCAAAAGTGCAATCAGGGAAGACTTTTGATGGCCAGGTTTGGATAGAATGGCGGCACATTTTGTTAGGGGTTGCAATGCTTGTGTGATCAGGCATAAGTGTCAGGTTACTGTACCATCGCCTGTCATGTCTGTAGAACCGCCATCCATGCCCTGGAGTAAGTTAGCTCTGGACATTTCTGGACCATTTGGGGTTTTGGGAAGTACACTTACATTTGCTTTAGTGCTCATTGATTATTTATCTATCTGTATCAAACAGCAGGAGAGAAAGGGAGAGGGAATCACTCTTCTTCCCCTAGTAGATACTTTCCAACAACAAAAGAGTGACTATTGGTGCAAAAAACAATTAACAAAGTGTGGAACAAAGCAGGGGGCTGGGTGTGATGGGGAAAAACCTCAGTTTTTAAAAAAACCCTCACTCACCAACCTAGTTAGTGACATGTTTCATCATCAGGTTCCCACCAGGGAAAACGAATGTCTCCCTGGTGTGCTACGACACCTGAGTTACAGCAGAGCGGGTATTTTTTTGGACTGTGTGATAGGGCAAAAAAAGGGTGAGTAGTGTAGAAATTAAAAGATGGGGAGCTGCACCCTGAACTAATTTTAATGAAAGGACAGCCAGCAATCATTAAAAACAAGTGAAGCGGACACGTGCTGGCCTTTAAAATGAGTCAGCTGTATCCTAGAATAAATGTGAAGAAATGGTCCACATGTTTCTGCTTGTGACTGTTAATTTAGCAAAGCTTTCATCAGGACCAAAAGAACTCCCCGGCGGTATACGCACGCTAAGGCGTACCCTGACCTGGGGAGTGTGTGTCTGCGGTAAAACTCACGGTTTTACCCAGTGGACGCTCCTGGAATTTCCAAGGGCCCTAATCTGAAAGAAAAACACAAGGAACAACACATCAAGGTATCCACAGGTGTAAACATTATTTACCATCAGATTACAACGAGGTGTATCACCATCTGGGACCCCTTACAATTGGATCACATATTGCCCCATCAGTGCTCAAATATGCTGTAACACTCGTGAAGAAACCTCTACTCTCTGTTCGTGTCAGAGGTTGTTTTGTACAGTGAATTACTGTATAACAGTTTTTTCTTTTTTGCATATTTTGCTTTTTTCTACCATACTCAGGAATTTGCATGGGAGGTGTCACGCCATGTACCAACCAGGGAGTATCAGCTCGATCAGTGTTAGCCCCAAACAGTTAAAAAGCATGAGAAAGCTTTCACCTTACACACATCCTGAAAGAGGTGTGTGTACCGTCGCATGGAAGAGTCTTGGTATGATTAGGAGTCTTCCGATAAGAAAGAAATGGCTTCACGTCATGGGGTCCGCGGCGGAGGTATTTTCGCCATGTAACGTCTTAAAGTAAACAAAAGAAAAACGTAGTAAACTGGCCGTGCAGACATTGGTTAAAGTGCGGGCATAGCCAAACACGCATACATAAACATACTATTACTTGTTTGCAGGGGGTGTCCCTCACGCGACCTATAGTGCAGACACCCACGGCCCGAATGTTGCCGTTTGAACGCTGCATGAAGGAAGAAATACCACTCTATGGTCTCGTGGGAGTCACGTTAGAAGGTGTGCAGCGTGACATCTAAGGCTAAATCTTAAAGGGCTAAAGCCCAAGCCTTCAATCAAAACTTAATCAAGGACCAGCTACTGACATACACCATTGTCTGTTGTGAGGACGCATGAAGTGGCTCAACCATCCAAGTAACAGTGAGCATGCACGCATGGTCATGGTTATTGGGGCATGTATTGTTAAAACAGTTTGGTCTTTAGAAGAAAATGATATCCCACCATAACAGTGAGGGTACAAAACAGATGGAGGTCTATTGTGTGTCATCAAAGGTTATTTGTGTATTGACAAACGGATCCCAGTGCCTCCCTGTAATCAATGGTGTAACTAAGGTGACTCTCATTCATAAGAGGTATGAATCAATCAATGGTAAAATAATGGGGTATGTTAAAGTAATAGACCCATGATGTACAGATTCCGCCATTATTCTAAACTAGTGGTACAATGGTGTGCAGATTTTGCTAGTGTCGCAACACTGAGCCCCAAGGTATATTAACATTTAGCCCTGAATCGTGTGTGGATAAACGATATATCCACCATTGCTCTTTCTCGAAGAGTACATTTTGCGCCTCTGTGTTTAGCTGGGGTTGTTCAAAGATAGTCCACCTGATATCATTGGGAGTGTGATTCAGTTGGAGGAAAGGTTCAGTCATTTTTGTAGTGTTCTTGAGACATCTTATGTTGCTGCGGTGTTCGCAGATTTGTTATTTTATTTTCCTTGTAGTCATGCCCACATATCTGAGCCCGCAGGGGATGTTGATCAAGTAGATAACGTTGCTTGAATTGCAATTCATGTGCCTACGCCGTAGCCATTGTTTCCGGGGTTCCAAACTCAGCGACTTTGCAGTGGTGGTCAAGTGGCACACGCTGCATCCACCACAGGGGAGGTGACCAGTCACTGGGGGGAGCCTCCATGCGTTGAGTACAGTCTGGTCCTCCTCTCTTGTGTTGCTTCTGGGGCGTGTATGGACTAAAGAGTCTTTTATACTTCTTGCCAGTTTATAGGAGAATAAAGGTTTCTCCCAGTCATGTTTATTGCTTTCTAGAATTTTCCAGTGTTTTATGATGGAGCGACTTACGGCATTAGATGCCGAATTGTACATGGTTACGCATGTTAGTGGGGTACTTTCAGAGCCTGTTTTGGGGTTGTTTTCCAAGAGAGCGTCTCTGTGTTGGTTCCTGGCTCTCTTGCAGCTTTTCTTCAAGATCTGTGTTGGGTAACCCCGCTTCTGTAGTTGTTTGTTAAATCATGTGCTTGACTTTTGTAGTCCGAAACTTCGCTGCAGTTACGCATTAGACATAAATACTGCCCGAAGAGGAGGTTCTCCCTTAATGGACGCGGGGGAAAACTGGAAAAGTGTAAAAGATTGTTCTTTGCCATTGGTTTGTGATAGTTCTTAGTCGGTGATTCCCCACCTTGTTGATGGTAACGTCCAGAAAAATCATCTCTTCTTTGTCATAACAATGAGTGAACCTCAAATTTGGGTCACATGTGTTGATCCATTGTAGGAAATCTGTCCCTTTCCAGATCTGGAAAGGTACAGAGGATATCCTACTTGATTTCCTACAATGGATCATTACATGTGACCCAAATTTGAGATTCACTCATTGTTATGACAAAGAAGAGATGATTTTTCTGGACGTTACCATCAGCAAGGTGTGGAATCACCTGAAGACAGAGACAGGTGAGAAAGAGACAGACAAGGGAGAAAGAGAGGTGGGTGGTACGGAGGAAAGAGATGAAAAAGAAACAGAATAAGTGAAATATAAGGAGATCAGTGAGGAAGACATGGTTGGCATAGAAGAGGAGACAAGAGTGAGGGGTGAGAAAGAGACAATAACAGCTGAGCGAGAGGTAATAACGAGACAGGAGAGAAATAGACAGGTGAGAGGAGGGTGGCAATAGGTTAAAGGTTATATGAAATCACTTCCTGTGATATTATTGTTGTCAAAGTACATGTGATGTCACACACGCTACCCCTGTCATTTTGGTGACCCAATGTCCTTGCATGCTTTGACATTGCCAATATTTAGTGTAAAATGTTTTTTTTAATAAATAAATAAAACACAAGTAAATAACAATCTGACAACATTTTTGGGAAGTAATAAGTTCAACTGCAATGTTTTAGCTTAGTGACAGGGTTTAACATTTTACACGCTGACTGGCAGTAAATGTAATCATATATTGTTTTGGAGGGTGCTGTGCATAAAAGACCGGGGTTTGCATTTGCAATGCGCCACAAGTAAAGCAGTTCAGATAGTTCTTGTTTGTAACTCTAGGGGGAGCATTTGTATTATTTTTAAGCATCCCTTAGCGCCGTTTCCAAGCAGTGCATCTAATAGAAACCCTCTCGCTGCCTGATGGCAACCGTGTGCAACCATAGCTACAAGTCATGCCCGATCAATACTGCTGAGAGTTAAAGCAGGGATGCTTAATTAAAGCGCATCCGTATTGCTCGCACAGCTTGCTCTGTTACCGTGCCAGCTACCAACCGAGAAGCTAACGCTTAAGAATGCAGCTGCCTTTGGCAACCAAGAGGATGTAGATGTGCGCCTTTACTGCATGTTTTCCATGTTACAATCAAGTAAACAAGACTAGGAGAAAGCATGCCGGAAATACAGACATTGTTAATTTCAGATTTCGATTTAAGACCCACACCTTCGTAAATTATTTTAGCAAATGCGGTGAAGTGTTAGTTATTTGACTACCAGGTCACGGCGCATTCATTAAGATTGATAAACAAATGTAAAACTTGTTTTTATGTCAAATAAATGGCAAATATAAATCCGAGTTCAGCCAAAGTTGCTGCACTGTGCTGCACAAACAAGGACACAGCAGTGCAGAGCCTATGAAAGGCGTGCTGCTCTCTGCCTCTTCACTGGTGCACAAACAGGCTGCCTAGTGTCACGCCCCCACCATGGTGCACAAACAGGGTGCCTAGTGCCACGCCCCCACCGTGGTGCACAAACAGGATGCCTAGTGCCACGCCCCCACCGTGGTGCACAAACAGGCTGCCTAGTGTCACGCCCCCACCGTGGTGCACAAACAGGGTGCCTAGTGCCACGCCCCCACCGTGGTGCACAAACAGGATGCCTAGTGCCACGCCCCCACCGTGGTGCACAAACAGGATGCCTAGTGCCACGCCCCCACCGTGGTGCACAAACAGGATGCCTAGTGCCACGCCCCCACCGTGATGCACAAACAGGAAGCCTAGTGCCACGCCCCCACCGTGGTGCACAAACAGGATGCCTAGTGCCACACAACCCACTGTGGTGCACAAACAGGATGCCTAGTGCCACACCCCCACCGTGGTGCACAAACAGGGTGCCTAGTGCCACACCCCCACCGTGGTGCACAAACAGGCTGCCTAGTGTCACGCCCCCACCATGGTGCACAAACAGGGTGCCTAGTGCCACGCCCCCACCGTGGTGCACAAACAGGATGCCTAGTGTCACGCCCCCACCGTGGTGCACAAACAGGATGCCTAGTGCCACGCCCCCACCGTGGTGCACAAACAGGATGCCTAGTGCCACACAACCCACCGTGGTGCACAAACAGGATGCCTAGTGCCACACCCCCACCGTGGTGCACAAACAGGGTGCCTAGTGCCACACCCCCACCGTAGTGCACAAACAGGGTGCCTAGTGCCACGCCCCCACCGTGGTGCACAAACAGGGTGCCTAGTGCCACGCCCCCCCATGGTGCACAAACAGGGTGCCTAGTGCCATGCCCCCACCATGGGGCACAAACAGGGTGCCTACTGCCACACCCCCATCGTGGTGCACAAACAGGGTGCCTAGTGCCAGGCCCCCACTGTGGTGCACGAACAGGGTGCCTACTGCCACGGCCACGCAACCTCCATGATGCACAAACATGGTGCCTAGTGCCACGCCCCCACCATGGTGCACAAACAGGGTGCCTAATGCCATGCCCCCTTCATGGTGCACAAACAGGATTCCTAGTGCCCGCCCCCACCGTGGTGCACAAACAGGATGCCTAGTGCCCGCCCCCACCGTGGTGCACAAACAGGGTGCCTAGTGCCATGACCCCACCGTGGTGCACAAACAGGGTGCCTAGTGCCACGCCCCCACCATGGTGCACGAACCGGGTGCCTACTACCACACCCCCACCGTGGTGCACAAACAGAGTGCCTAGTGCCAGGCCCCCACTGTGGTGCACGAACAGGGTGCCTACTGCCATGGCCACGCCCCCTCCAAGATGCACAAACAGGGTGCCTAGTGCCATGCCCCCACCGTGGTGCACAAACAGGGTGCCTACTGCCACGCCCCCACCGTGGTGCACAAACAGGGTACCTACTGCCACGCCCCCTCCATGATGCACAAACAGGGTTGCCTAGTGCCACGCCCCCACCGTGGTGCACAAACAGGGCGCCTAATGCCACGCCACCACCGTGAAGCACAAACGGGGTGCCTAGTGCCACACCACCACCGTGGTGCACAAACAGAGTTGCCTAGTGCCACGCCCCACAGTCATGTGTGTGTGATGTCTAGCATAGGTTTTAAACTGGAAGTATACCTTCTATTCCTGTGTATTATTTATAACAATCCATACACTGGATATGTGCCGTGTGGTGCAGGACTCATGGCCTGCCACTGATCTCTTCCCCAACTTGGCACCTGCTTCAAGGAGGCATTATTTTGTTTACTCAAAGGTTGGGCGATCTCAGTAACTCAGGCTTGGCATCAGAAACTATGGGTGCTTACGCTGCAATGCCCAAGTACCACCCATGAAACGCCTTTTTGATGCAACGCTGCGCAAGGCTCAATTTGTGCAAAGAAAAGGGTAGCTTTCCAGCGCAAAATACCTTTTGTACGAGAAAGTAAATTCCCCTCAAAATTTCTGTCGTTTTATGCCAGTTTGCATGATTTTGAGTTACGGCACAGTCTTAGTAAATCGGCCCCAGGGCGTCTTTATAGCTCTATTGAAGATTAAGATTATGAGATGGGTCCGTGTTACCAAGTATGCAGTGCTACAGTCCTGGGCTTTTCTTTTACAGATTGTGTACAGGTGTGCTAACTTAATTGCATCAACAGAAGTGAACCAGGAATGCAACTCACAGAATTCAACAGGTTGGTCAACAAAAACCAAGAACTGGAACATTGCATCCTCACTGACATGGAGTCCTTCGGTAAACTTACTGAAGGTGAGATTGATTTTGTCAGTAATGAAGTTGCCAATTTGAACAGTGCAACACTAAATTTGAATATGTTGCATGTCTGCACTTTTATGGATAGATTATTGAAAATGCTGCAAACACATGTTGAAAATTTTGGTCTAAGGGGATCTGATAAGCCTCGAGTTCATCCTCTCTAGAGCACAGAGGAGCAACTCTTCAGGTGGACAAGATCCGCTGGGCTACTGTGGACAGGGGTGGGTGTTTGCTTGAGCTGCTGGATCACTCGGAGGCTTCAGGCACCATGGACCATAGCGTGCTTCCTTCTACTGTATTTTGGTGAGTGGGCTTGTAAACAAAAATCCTACTTGAATTTAAATCCTTTTTCCATTTCTCAAATTTTAATATTTAGTGAGCTATACCATCTCAAATCACTTCCAGTAGTTTAAAGGAACCACTAGGATATATTGTAGTCAAATGCAGTCTCTTCAGTCAACAGTATGTCAATGACACTCAACTCTTTCTTAAGGTGTGCCAAGGGTCAGGCTATCCTTACTCTGCCCCCTTATACTTTATTTTTTGTACAATCTGAGGACCCGGGGACTGAGTTGCTGTCCTGTAATGGCGCCTGCAAATTTTCTGTCGATATTTCTGCCAACAAATCAAATCGATTCATACTCAGGGACCTGTCCCATGGCTTCGAAGAGGCCAACGGGAAAAAGCCATTCAGCCAATTAGATCACTCTATTTTTTTTATTTACTTTATCACAAAAATCATGCATTCTGTGTAAAGATCTAGCTTTCTGCCCAATGTGGAGCAATTCTTTTCAGCCATTTTTTTCTAAAAATGCTTCTTAAAATTCCTATGGGAAAATGCGTTTTGGAACACCGCTTGATGGATGATCCCAAATATCCCAGGAAAGAGCTGAGGTGGATGAACGTTTTTAATTTTTTTTTATTTTGTGAAAATTAGTCAAACAGCACTAAAGTTATTAGCAAAACAAAAAACACTCTACCTAGGGAAAATGACTTAACTATAACTACAAATTGTTCTTGAATTACATTTTGGTTTTATTTATTGGTATAAATATTGTGACGTCATGACCATTGCACTTAGTGTGTGCCCTCGGTGGATGGCTAAGCTTCCCTATGTATAGTCTTCGGCCATGGACAATGGGGGCGTTGGCTGCAGGATCAAGCCCCTGGCAAGCCTCGTGGCTCCTATAATATGCTTCTTCATTGAACAACTGTTATCATAGTATTGTTTATTTGCAAAAAATATATGTATGCCTGTACTCTGTGTATGACCAACATCGGCAGTGCATGGCTTTCGATCATGCATGGTGGAGCTTGGTCGTGCATCCGCACTCTGCTCACACCCTGCTGTAAACGCTTTGTGGGTGGTCAACCTCTCTGCACATGGCCATTTGCAACAGAATGGCCCCATGGCCTTATTTCTATGACTTTGGCTAGTGTGCGCTGGTATGGAGTAGGCCTGGGCGTAAAATTTCGCTCTGCTCACAGAATTTACAGAATTTGGGAACTCTGCGTTCCTTGGAGAACACAGAGTTAGCAAAAAATTCTGCATTCCGACTCGTAGCGGAATTTTTTGGGGGTTGGCGTCCTTGTGCTGGATTTTTGCATGCGCTGGCAAATGTGACAAGTCTTGCCAAGTGCTCAAGAGCGCTGGCGAGATTTGCCAGCTGCCAGCAAGAGCCAGCGAGACTTGCCGGCTGCCCACGAACACTTGCAAGACTTGCCAGCCCCTAGCTTTGCTTTAGGCCACACCTGCGACATCCGGTGCCTTTTTTCTGAACACAGCGAGTGCAAGAGAGCGCCAGTGACCACAGCTGCATATTCAAGCACATTTTCTCCTCGTGTTGCTGTTCACATGTGATTTTGAGCGCAAGAATGCACGTCACTTAGCAAAACGTAGCATGAACGGTTGCGTTGAGCAGCTTTGCCTGGTTGCAGAATTCCGAGGGGTCTCACGAAGTTTCTCTGGGCGCTCTGCAGAATTTTGCGTAGCTGAACTCTGCGTGCTCCACCCAGGCCTAGTGTGGAGTACAGATCGGTTAGCCACAGGGCCTGGCCTTCAGCAGACGCTGCACTCAACTCTCCTTAAGTAGCCAAATCCTGCATGGCTGGTTGCTACCTCAATAAACTAACCCTTTGAAGAACCACTTCTGTGTGTGGGTACCTCCTTCATAGAGGTTTAAGGATGACAAACTAAATATACCCCTGCTTAGATATTGGCCACTCATAAATATGCAAGTATCTTCATTGATCCGGAGTATGTCTCCGGTATCACCTATGACTTCAGGCTCTTGTGGATGCAACAGATGTTATTACTTTACCAGATAATCCGAATAAAATCAATCCTATGTAAAAGTATTGCTTGATGTCTTACAGCGGCCAAAGAAAGCAGCAAGTGTGAAGTGTTCTGCCCAACAATCTACCCAGGATGAATTGTCTATGAGTAATGCTTATGCTGACAGTGTTCCTAAAAAATGATCCTTCGTTCCCTAATTTTCATGTGACTGTGTATGCATTCCAAACTGCTCTACCCTTCATAACCACGCTACAGGATCTTGCAGACTTAAAGCAGCAAGTGGTCAAAAGTCAGCAGGTAGCTTGGACAATGCACAGATGTCATAGACAATCAGACAGATTGTGGCACAAGAAAATGAAAAACAGTCCTCCCAAACTACTGTTACCAAATCTGGCCCAATTGTTTCATGGTATTGTACATGTTAGTTGAGATGGTGTCGACCATGCAGCAGGCACTCCCTGGTTTGCATCGTATTGTTCCTCCTTTGCTCAGCAATAGTGTCACATATGTGCTATTTGTCAAGTTTTCAACATGACAAAGGTCACCAGACCTTCCTCAGCCACCCAGCCTTCCCCTTGGGGACCATCATCCACTTCCAATAGATTTTATCCAAATGCCCTGGTGCTGTTTTTATGTGCATGTCCTTGTTCTGATTTGCATGTTTTCTGAAAGCCTAAAAGCGTATTCCATTGCCTCGGCTCAGCCAATGCTATTACTGTGGCCAAAAGACTGATACAAGACTTTGCCCATAGGTTCAGAATTCCACTCAAGAACAGAACTAACAAAGGAACTCATTTTGTGCCACCACGGTTCAGGAACTATCTAGAGCTACATGACTTCAATATATGTTTTATTTTACTTATCACCCTGCGTCTTTAGGGAAAGTAGAAAGATGTAATAGAACACTGAAAAATGAAAAGTGTCAAATATGTAATAAAACAATATTTAAATAGCTAGATGCCCTAGTTCTTATGTCGATGACAGCCATTCATAACAAAAAAGAAGTTGAAAGAGTATGAAATTATCATTGGCAATCAATGATTCTGCAATGCATTCTTCCAATGTCTCCTGCTTCACAAGGATGTGATCTGAAAATACTACAGACAACTGATATGCCATCTCAACAGATTCCATTCACACGTTTAAGATTCTCTGCCCACTCGTCCAACCGATAGCTACCATGATTTATACTATGGTGTTGGACACTGCCGTCTCTGCAGGGTCACTCGCAAAACTTTTTGCCTTCAACCCTCCTGTTTTCTGAATTCATTTTCGTTGGCATTGTGACTGTGGCACTTTACTACAGAGAACCACTGCTAAAGTGATTGTACTCTCTTTGTAAAACATGATAACATTAGTCTACACCTGATTGGCACATTTTATTTACCTACCTGGAGCTGAAACTGGACCTGCCTGAGCCCTGCTGAGCGCTGTTGGAGTGAGTCCCTGACCCCCAGCGGTGCCTTCCTAGGACCTGGACAGATGGCTTGCATCTAAGAGATGTACTCCTTGGTAAACTGAAGGTTCCATCAAATCTGGCTTAAAGTGACACAAAGCTATGCCACACAGCTGAAAGCTTCATTGGAATGAACGCCGAACAAAATGAAGACTCACAAAGTTTCACTGTGCAGCTGAAAGCTTCATCAGAACTGACGCTGAGTGACGCAATGCACCACAAAGCCTCGCCGGACAGCTGAAATCCTCATCAGAGCTGACGTCGAGTGACGCAAAGCACTGCAAAGCCTTGCCGCACTGTTGAAAGCTTCATCAGAACCGACAACGAGATACTCAAAGCCTTTCCCCGTCATCGGAGTTGATACTGAGCAATACAAAGCTTTGCAAAGCAACACCGTGTAGACGTCACACCAAAGACGTAAGGTACAGCTCCCAGAAAGCCAAACTTGGTCCTGTACCCGGTCTGTTCTCCATCACGGATGGCCTGACCCAGTCCAGTGTGACCAAATACCCTCATTTGGCACTTTGTGCTTTGGGCGCCCTTTCCCTTAGAAACTTTAAAACACAATATCTCCAGTTCTACTGACTGGATTGAAATCATTTTGGTATTATTTTATTCATTAAAACGTACTATTTTATTTTATAAATAGGTCTCTAGTTTTTATCTTGTTGTGTTTTTACTTTATTACTGTTAGAGCGCAGCACATCTACTTTACACATGGCCTCTTACTTATGCCTGACTGCTTTTGTGCCAAACTACTAGAGTGTTAAACACAGGTAAATTCAATTAATTTTGTGGTTCACCCTGCCTGGGACTGTAGTTGTTGCCTTAGTGGTGTTTCCACCTCACTCATCCAATAACCCAATTTCTTACATGAAAAATCGAATAATGTGAAGAATTATCAACAGAATTTGTCACCTCATGACGCCATACCAGGTTGTGCTCATTACTAATACTGCTGTCAAGTGTTGTGTAATCCTCCACTGGATCCATTCACCACGCTGCTATTTGACTACAGATCCTAGTGACACTGGAACTGATGAAAGGGAGGGTCCCATCCGAGTGGGTACATCTTTGCGGTTCAAAGGGGAGAGAGTCCCTCCTCCTGCCCATGGATATGGCCTACAACACTAGTGGTGGAACAGACTGTCGATTTAAAGAGAGATGACCACGGTCTAATACCTATGATTCTGATTTCTTGAGAAAGGGCGGAACCATATGCTGATTTGCACCTTTATGGGCACTCTAGTTCTAAATATGAAATGTTCACCACCCGTGCATCCTTGAAAACTCGACTGCGCCATTGCCCAACAAAGAGCTAAAAGAGCTTTGTCCTTTGCTATCCGTGTAGCCACAGTTGCCAATGGGCTGGTTTACAATGAAGAAAACATCATCATTTTTATGGGATGCCCTGTGTGTTATGTGGCAATACCTAACTGAACTGACCCAATTGTTTTCCAGGTCTTTAACCAAGTCCAGATCCCAATAACTATTTTCCTTTTTGATGTGCTATTCACTTGGAAAAGCACATTCGATTAAACAGTAACTTATTCCATTTGTGGGAACAGTGCCTAAGTGAAGCTACTCAAAGACTTATGTGGATCCTGCAAGCCTGGATATGATGTGTCCACAATCCAACATTTTGTCACACACCCCCTTCCACCTTGCACGGGAGAAAAAAGGATGCATTTTAGAGACTGCGATTCTTTTCTGCCTTGACATCAAACTATGGAATGGGGCATCCAGATTGGTTTGTCTGGTTGCTAAAGTATTCGCGGAAGAGGCTAATTTAACTGCTAATGATCTTGAGGTAATAACTACCTAATTTATGGTAAAACAACATGTAAGACAGAACAGGACTGCTCACATTTTCATTTTAGCTGCTAAGAGAGGGCTTTGTGTAATTATCAGTGTTAAAAGGTGTACTCTTATATTCCCTCCATAGGGACTCAGAAACAAATGGATAGTACACACCAAACTGTTTTACATACTAATTATGGGGGATTTGAAGGATAGGACCTCCAGACATGATTGAAAAGTATCTTTGCAGAGTGGGGAATGAAGATATTTCAAGTTGTTTTACCTTACACTGCATTCTTGCATTGTCTCTAGCTTCATTGTTGCTGTAGGGAGGAATCCCTTGACAGACCTATCTGTGTTTCACAGCTATTGTCTTTAGCAATAAGTAATTTACAGCCTTGACTTAAATATGAGACAAAGGGCCAGATGTAGGTCGCCAAATACTGGTCGGTAACGGCTGATTTCGGCCGTTACCGACCGGTATTTGGAGATTGAGATGTTGGGGGCCTAACATTTACCTATTCGCTAAATTTACCGATTCGGTAAAGTAACCGAATCAGTAAAATACTGAATCGGTAAATCTAGATGTAGGTGGCACTGAAGACAGTGCCACAGGCCCTTCAGAATTAATTATTTACCATGAAATACTATTTCATGGTAAATAACGAATTCCTATGTACATGCACATCTGTGCATGTACACCTGTGCCATGTGACACACATACATGCCCTTAGGGCTTGTGTCACATGGCACACAAGCCAGAATCAGGGGTGCAACAGGGTGTCAAAGTGACACCCTGTCCCCCTTGACAAATCAGTAATTTTACCGAATCTGTATTTACTGATTCGGTAATTGGCATTGATTTCTATGGGAATCAATGGCAATTACCGAATCGGTACATACCGATTCAATAATTACCGAATCATACCGATTCCGTAAAAATTACCGATTTATAACCTACATCTCATTTACCGAATCTAGAATACCGAATCGGTAAAATTCGGTATTCTAGAGTCGGTAAATGAGATTTACCTACATCGGGCCCAAAGTTGACTTCAATATAACAAACTTTCATGGACGCTGGCAATGTTTATTAAATCATTGTTATTATCCTGCCGCTGTCGATCCATCTCACTGGAGACAAAGCAAATAAGGCTAGGTTGATTAGAGGAGAAGGGAAAGCAAGGGACATAGAGGCCAGAGGGGAGTTTCCTTCTCTCCCCTTGTATCTATCATCCCCAGCAACCAGACCTGCAGGTCCCCTGCTTCTTCTGTGTATCTGTCTCTCTGCCCCTATGAGTCTGGCCTTTTTCCTAAACAAATATACATTTTTCGCTATCCATTTTCTTAATATGTGCTCTTTATCCACTTGCCTCAATATCCAGTTAGCCAATCGACTTCCCCTTGCCTCAATATCCTGTTAGCCAATCGGCTTCCCCTTCCAATAATCAAGCACACAAACCTTCTCTATGGATACTTAGGTACCACCACACCTACCTACAGAACCAACACCTGCATCCCTCAAATTTCTGAAGGGGAAAAAAACAGAAGGGATGCGGAACAGACAGAATACCAACAGAAATAGGAGACTTCCTCTCTGCAAGTTACCAGAGAGACTTATTCAAACTGGTGTGATTGTGAAAGAAGGAGGGATGTGTGAATTCTAAAAAGTAACACTCTTCAAGCCCTTCAAACCTATCCAAGCATTGAGTTCTCTGTGAGCTGCATAAAAAGTACTTGCTGAATGTAAGAGTGGCAAATACTTCAGTGGTTGAGAGTATAGCACCATAGAGACTGCACATGTTAGGGTCACAGGCTTCACTCCCAAGGAAATATTGATCTATGAGTAATAGTAAGGTTACAAAACCAGGGCGCTACGTGGTTAGGCTAACGAGCCTTCTGCACAAAGGACAGGAAGTGTAATTGTCTGTAATGAAAGATATTTTTATTTTAGGAGATATTCATAGAGGACACGTTTAGGTAATCAAGATCATCTTAAGCTTAAGATGCTGCATGTACACAAGTTTATAAATGTTGAGCATGACTTAACTGAATTACAAAAATCATAATGTGTCCATGAGAGGGTGGTGAGTAGCCTGTTAATGGTCATAAAAAAAATCTTTCTTTGGATCACAAAAACGTAAAAGATGCACACATTAAAAACTGTATGATCAGTGTTTTAAATATTCAAAATGTGTTAAAAGATTACAGTACAGAATTATAATACAAAATTAATAAACTACTAGCAGGTGGCTAGGAATCTCAAATTTTTGCAGTCAGTCTCATGGGTATATTTTCTAGGTAGCTATACCTCTTCCTTATTCTGACTGCCGAAGATATGAATTAAGAGAATGCAAAACAAAAGGTCACTGTATCAAGTTTACAAAGAAAATTAGAAGCAGCCTTATAGTGAAATAGATTTTACTTTTCAACAACGGTTTTAAAAAGCCTTCCCGACATCCTGATAATATTTACAAAACAGAACAAAATGCTGCGTGTACTGTGCAGATAAGCCCTCACAAGAACATTTGGGTACATTTTCTTTCCATACACCCATGCTTGGAAATGCTCTCAAAAACTGTAGCGTACCTAGTCGTTACCTTGTAAGGCAAATTCTGTCCTCTATGCTTGTTACAAAATATAGATGGTTTTGGATGGCGGATTGAATGGGGCTGGCAATATATCTCTGGACTGTCGGTTTGACAGTCTCGCTAGATTTCCTCCTAGCCATTCTGTGTGTCAAAGGGGGCATCTTCAATTCCTTTTTGCCGAAATATAGGACACTGGCTGGATCATCCTAACTAATGTTTGTGTCTATCACATTTAAAAGATTTTTCACATGGGCCCAACAGAGGATTTTGTCTCTACAGTCAAGGGCCAGACAGTCTTTGATTTTTGCTTTTGTAAACTTGGTTCAACTTACTTCAGATACTGTGCCAGGTCAGAAGTGCCCTGATATAAATAGTGTTCTCAATGTAGGCGGGGACCGCTAATTCGTTATGGATGATATAAGTAGAGGCGGATCATGGAACTGCTAAAAGTCTACATAGAAAGTGATTCTCCGACACCCGTATTAGCTTGCTGTCTGCCATATGGTGGCCCCATAGATAGTGCTACTGATACATTTACTGTGATATAGTTAGAGTACCTATCTAACAGGCGCATTCCCAATTTTAGCAGCAGACCTGAAGATTGCTTTTGCACCTCTCAGAAATTTCAAATTTCCAATGTTTAGGTGAGGGGCCCAATGACCAGTGTTATGGAAATGTACATTATTTATTTTGAATACCATCTGTTTGCATGGCATTGCCCCAGATTGCTGTCCTCTTTAACTGAACCCATGTTTGTTGGCCAGAGGACAATGAACACTTTACTCTTGCTAACCAGTAGTAAAGTGCTGGTGCTATTCCTTTAAACATGGTAAAATTGACATAGTCCTAATTTGTACATTTGATTTAATCATACACCCATATTATATGGTGCTATGGGTACCAAGTACCAGACAAATACAATGCTACTAGTGGACTGCAGCACTCATTGTGCCACCTACTAGAGTAGTACTATGAAACATGTTTCCAGTTCTACCGCAGCAGGCAGGGTATTCAGTTTCTAACTGACATTTCAACCTGGCAAAATAAATCTCTTGCCAGACCCACACCTTCCTTTTCAATACGAAAAGG
Organism: Lissotriton vulgaris; assembly: GCF_964263255.1. Lineage (NCBI taxonomy): Eukaryota > Metazoa > Chordata > Amphibia > Caudata > Salamandridae > Lissotriton > Lissotriton vulgaris. The sequence goes on along the minus strand of NC_141691.1, from coordinate 161,257,327 downwards.
CCCCCCCTAAGGTAGGCCCTAAATGCCCATAGTGCAAGATGTTAATGGTTTACTTGTCCTGGCAAGGAAACGCCTGTAAAGTTATTTTCCACTGTGGCAAGGCTGGCTCTGCCATAGGAAAACACTGAGTTACATTATAACAACGTATAATGCTTAACTTCAGTTTGGGAGCAGCTAGAAACACGACTGAAGGTACTTTAAAATCCAACTTAATGTTCAAGATAGATTTTATATAGCTATTTTAGAGATAACACTTTAAGAAAGTTGTCATTTTCCTATCTAAGCCAAACGTGCCTTTCTGCCAATGTCCAGTGTCACCTGACTGTAATGGCTCGTCTATGGTGTTTTGTGCATTGCCCCCAGACAGTGAACAAAAGGCTTGAGTGTAGGGAAATGGTTTCCTCCATTAGCGGACAGAGCTTTCAGATGCAGTGAAAAGCCTCACAATCATTTACTTTTTAACTTATTCATTGTACCTGTTTATTCTTTTATCTATTGTAACTGTCTGATCTCTTTTCCAGACAATTTGCTTGACAATTTTTACCTGTTATTCTCGGGCAGTTAGTTTGCCGGCCCTCAGTTGGTGATTCCATTTCTCCCCGGTCCATTGCAGCACTCCCGTGCTGACTAAGTGGAGGGAGTGGCACTATTCTCATCTCTACCTGACCGTAGCCACCATTTTGGGTGGACGACGTTCTAGTTGTTCGCCTGCCCTACAGCCACATTAAAAAATCATAGAATGGTACCGACACGCAGCGGATGCGTGCCAAAGGCGCACCAAAGGCAAGCCAGTCTGTGCCTGTCCTCGCATGGACCGCGACCAGTGCCGGTCCCCCTGGCAGTCTTCACTCAGATTGACATCGGGCGCTCAGCTACTCACAAGAAGAACTTCTTGACCTTAAGATAACGAGTAAGTCAGTTAAGTGTCCACTAATAAGTATAGCAGCTATGTTGAACCCCTAACTATTTCCTGCTCATATTGCAACAGTAGTTTTCTGACGTTCCACCCACCCATGGTGGACACTGTCCCTGAAAGCTCTTCCAACAGGATAGAGCCCTTCGTTTACTGGCCAGCCAGTATCTGTGCCCCTATAAATACCAGATCAATGGTAAAACACCATATGGAAGTAGTCAAATTCATCTCTAACCACAGAATAGACCTGGCGTTTGTGACAGAAACATGGGCAGATCATTGGTCGGGCCCTGAAATCACAGTGGCGACACCTGATAACTATACTGAGTTCTGATTGGACAGACCTAATAAAAGGAGAGGGGGACTAGCAATAATTTATCGAGAGCACTTACTAGGAGCCTTTAACCCAGTCACTGTTGAGGGAATGGAAGTGGTGATATTCAATATCGAAGTCACAAAGACCCAATCATTTAATGGGATGCTCATTTATCATCCCCCTGGACAAAGAGCAACATTTGCAGGAACACTCAGCCAGTTACTGGAAGCCCTTTTATTGAAATCTGATTTTACGGTTATTGGTGATTTTAATTTTAATTTGGAAAATTGTTAGGACAACGGAACAGAACTCCTTTTAGTCACTCTCAGGTCTTAGCATTGCTCAAAAGGTGAAGGAGCCCACATATCATGCAGGTCACTTGCTAGATGCGATTTTCAACAACAACCCTAACATTAATTTTGCCCATTCTCTGCCACTAACCTGGACGGATTACTATGCAGTAATGTGGAACCTAAGACTGCAAGGGAGCTCTGTTCCGATAGCACATAAGCCGTGCCAGGCTAACCGTGAGGGGCATAAAATCCACGCTACTGAGTTGGACTATCTATTATCACAATAATTTCTCTTAAATGACACTAATTTGGACCAGATGGCAGAGGATTATTCTAAATGGATCAGCTTGGCCCTTAATAACATTGTTCCCATTAAGAGTTCGGGCAAAAATAAAACAAAGTTGTCTCAACCCTGGTTCAACAAATCTCTTAGAACCATCAAACAGGACTGCCGAAGACAAGAGCGTAAATGGCGCATGTAATATAAGGTAGAGGAGAGGGAAAAATATCAAATCTGCCTAGCAAGTCATAAAAAAAATCAATACTTGCGGCTAAATCCAAATACTACACAGAACAAGTAAAAATAGCTAATGGTGTAAATAAAACCCTCTTTCAAACTATACAAAAGTATCACCCCCACACTAAATAATATAGCAGTTAATAACCAAGATTTTTGTGATTCGCTAGCTTGTTTCTTCCAGGAAAAAGTTATGAACTTTTTAAAAATGTCAACAGCAGCTGCTCTGATAACTTATCTATCACTAAATCAATCAGTTTTGGACATTTCACCACCCTTTCTGCTGTGCAGATTGCAGAACTCATTCCAAAGATCAAAGCAGGATCTCCCACGACCAATGCCCCCCGAAGATTGTTCACTTGGTTTCAGAAGTCATAGCACGTCATTTATCTGACATCTTCTCTACCATGTTTAATACAGGGATATTCTCTACCTCCTAGAAGTCAGCCTCAGTGCTTCCTCTTGTAAAGAAGCCCAATCTTAATATTCTGGATCAGAACAGCTATCGACCTAAAGCTCGGCTTCCATACCAGGCCAAACTAGCAGAAAAAATCATGAATCTCCAACGTTCCTCCTTTATTGAGAATAATCACCTTCTGGATGATACGCAGTGCAGTTTTAGAGAAAATCATAGTACCGAAACTGCTCTGAATACAGCCACTGAGGAAATGAGAGCATCCCTTGACAGAGGGAACAATGCGGTCCTTATCATGCTAGATCTTTCAGCAGCTTTCGATACGGTTAACCACAAGATATTGGCTGAACGTATGCAGGAACTTGGGATTGAAGATACAGCCCTGTCCTAAAAAAAAATTCTCACAGAATACCGACAAGTGGTGTCGCTGGGCGAATTTAATTCAGTTCCATACTTCTTACCCTGTGGGGTCCCACAGGGCTCTTCCCTATCCCCTACCCTATTTAATCTTTATGTTACACCTCTTGCCTCCCTGATAAGATCCTTTGGATTGTCAGATTCATCATAAGGAAATGACACACAAATAATAGTCTCACTTGCAAAAAGTGCAAACTATTCTGGTAGTGCTGTCAATAACTGCATGAGTGCAATCAGCAAATGGATAGATAGTAACTGCTTGAAACTCAACTCCCCAAAAACACTGGTCATCCTGTTTGGCAATGAGCCGTCCATCTGGTCTCCAAACTGGTGGCCAAATGATATGGGCACCCCACCAATGCCAACTTCAAAAGTAATCAATTAAGGGATTTTCATGGATAGGGAGATTTTAAAAAAGGCCAAATCAACAAGGTTACCTCTTCTTCCTTCTACTTAGAATTATCAAAAATAATTATTAATTTCTTCCTCCAGAAATTTTTTAATCTGTAGTCATTGCTTTAGTTCTATCACAACTGGACTACTGTAATGATCTATATGTAGACCTTCCAAAACGTCCACTTAAGAAACTACAAACTCTTCAAAATGCGGCTGCACAATTCCTACAAAAAATTCCAGAATCTCAATCTGCTAGGTCAGCCATGTGGCAACTACATTGGCTCCCGGTTAGCCATCGTATCACCTATAAGGCACTTTGTCTAGCCTACAAGAGCCTCTACGGGAAAGCCCCAGCTTACTTTAAGGAAAACCTTGAATGGTACATACCCTCGTTCCAGTGCAGCTAGACTCATACAGGTTGCTACTTTTAAACATGCCACTTGGGGGGGAAGAAACTTTTTCAGATCTAAGGCTCTACAATGGAACCATCTTCCACCTGAATTGAAAACATCTTCTCCACTTCCTGTCTTCAGGAAAAAAAAATTAACTTGGCTTTTCAACCAGTGATCCTATAGTATCCCTACTCGGGACGCTGACGTGTCTTCTTTGTTCTGCCTACGCCAAGATGCCTCCGGGCATTCGTGGGCTTTAGAACTTATATCATTCATTCATTCCTTCATTCACTGGTAGGATGGCGGGGGGCTGTGCCAAGCAAATCCCTTAGCTTCAAGAGTGCCTACCCTATACGCAGATGTAGCTCACATCTAGGCCTCCCTTTCTTTGCCTTCCTAGTCAACTTGGTTCCAAACCTAGTCGGAGGGGGTCTGTTCCAGAACTGATTTGGAGTTACCACAAGGGAGAATTTGCCCATTATCCTAGCAGCACATTCTGGGTTGGCACAAGGAGCTTAGAACAGAGCAAGAATAGTTCTGTCATGTTGGATTTGGGTAGAGAAGGGCACTGTGGGATAGTTTACAGTAAAACATGCAGGAAGGGGTGCAAAAGCTGGTAGGGTCACCCCTGAGCACTTTTACCCCATTTGGTTAGGGAGTGGCCACAAGTTTCCCCCACCCGTAGGCTGGCACTGGTCATTAATGTAGACCTCACATATCTCTCCTCACAACACACCTGGGCCTGCAGATAACTTGCCTTGAACCCAGGACCTCAGAAGTGACTCCAAGGTTCAAATGGCTGACTTCTTGTTTGAGCGACAACAAGCTTATAGAGGCCACTTTCCCTGCATCTGCCCAGCTGATCAGTTAAAATTGGACCTGCCTTGGAAATGGATGCAGACCTCCTTTGGAGAACGTCTTAACCCCCAAGTGGTGCCCCTCGGGTCCTGGTCCATTGGATGGTGTAAGAGTATACTCCTCCTGACCAAACAGCAAAATCGGAGACTTGAAAACTTTTTGCCAACTTTCTCTCCACACAGTTCTGTCAGGTGAATTAAATCTCCTTAAGGGGAATTGTAAAATAATGTTATTTATTAAACATTAACTACTGGGCTTCGTCCTGGACTCCTCCCTCTCCATGACCAGACAAGTCAACGCCGTCTCCTCGTCGTGCTTCAACATCCTGCACATGCTACGTAAGATCTTCCGGTGGATCCCCACCGAGACCAGGAAGACGGTCACCCAGGCCCTAGTCACCAGCCGGCTGGACTACGGCAACTCCCTCAACGCCGGAACCACCGCCAAACCCCAGAAGAGACTCCAGCGGATCCAGAACGCCTCAGCACGACTCATCCTGGACATCCCCCGTCGCAGCCACATCTCCGGACACCTGAGAGACCTGCACTGGCTCCCGGTCAACAAGAGAATCACCTTCCGACTCCTCACCCACGCACACAAAGCCCAACACAACCAAGGCCCAGGATACCTCAACAGCCGCCTCAACTTCTACGCTCCCAAACGCCAGCTTCGATTGACCGGCCCGCCCTCGCCGCCGTCCCCCGCATCCGAAGAGCCACCACAGGGGGACGGTCCTTCTCCTACCTCGCCGCCAAGACATGGAACTCCCTCCCGACCCACCTCCGCCTGACCCAGGACCACCTCGCCTTCAGGAAACAACTCAAGACCTGGCTTTTCGAGCAGTAGCGGACCCCCCTCCCCCAGCGCCTTGAGACCCTCTGGGTGAGTAGTGCGCTATATAAATGCTTTGATTGATTGATTGATAGAAGGGACTATAAATGATCCCTCAAAAATGTGTGAAACTTCTCCCGACTCAAAAAACACAAATCTTTAAAGAAAAATGATTACTAAAAACCAATGAAATGACACAATTAACTTGCTATAAATATATTATTTTTAATACATCAAAACTCGCATATCTATCTCTTTTCATATTTCTCTTTTTAACGGCTGTCCACAGAACATAAAGAACAATATTTAATGTTAACACATACATAGTGCAAATCACAAATTTCCCAGTGATCACATACACAACCATGAGACCTTGGAACCACAACGAATCAAATGTAGCAAAAAATGTTTTGTTCAGTGTATCCTTATATCTTCTTTACATTTTCCAAGGATAGCTGACACAGGACATAACATAATGACGTCGACGTTTTGACCCTATGTTCAAATGTTATTCACTATACATCATGGCGGGTCTTCGTCAGGACTAAACCAGCCCAAAGGGGAGCCTTAGGTGTATTCAAAGAAAGACAAATGTGGCTTATCCATTCATTATGTGACATGACATCTCAGACCCCAGCCTTCCACGAGGACAGCATACTAGAGTGCCTACCCTATAGGCTTTATTGGGACCAATGCGGGGCAGCACCCAGTCGACGACAAGACCTTCGTGGGCCTTTTGTAAATCCTGCCATTTTGGGATAATTTTTATCGGCATCTGTGGGTCCTCCATCTTGGCGGTTCTGACCTATCACCTGTTTGTCCTTTTCTTCTAGTCTACCACCCCTGCCCCTTTGGCCTCCCACACCCCTCCCCTCGTATACTGTCTTTCACTCTGACTGCCTTGACTGCTTTGTTCCCCTGTTGTATTTTCCCCCCTTTCAGGTCTGCCTGACTCTATCTGCATTTCTTATCCGTTTACCATTCTCCCTCTACCTTACCTTCCTTTCCCCATAAGGCGTGCATCTTGGCTATTCTATGCGCTAATACCTCATATTATTGTGTAATCTCATGTTTTTTTTGTTTTCTCCAATGTTTATACTTGGCTCCTGTAATTGATGTAACTATGTAACCTGTAACTCGCTGATCCTCATGTAAAGCGATCTGATACCTCTAGCCAGCGCTATATAAAACTTTGCTAATAAAATGGGTAAAACATAATGAGAGTGAGGGCCCCCTGCAAATGGGAACAGAGCACGTTATAAAGCAGTAAAATCAATTTTCCCTTTGCAAAATTATCCTAATAACTATCGACCAATCAGTCACTCCGCACACCAATCTTCATGTTTCTCACTCTAATCAGAAAGAGGTCCTCTAATCAAACTTGTACTACAACAATATGGAAACCTTTACAGATTTAATACGGTATTTCATTGACACCATTGATTATTTTTTGCTAAAAAAACAGTAAATTCAAGTGCAGATAAATATGATATGAGTTAAAACATTGTCATACACTGAAATATTAAAAACAGCACAAAACAATTCACATAAATATTGCAAAACAAAACTAAAAATAGTGGAGAAACATATAAGACACCAAACATTTGTCCATTTTGTCAATGCCGCTCTGCTAGTCACATTGTCCTCGATACATGATACACCCCAATATGAACATCAATTATATCAAGAAATTGCAGCAGATTATGTAGGCTTAAAAGCGTTGACGCGTTTCGGTGAGCTTTCACTTATAGCCACCTTCCTCAGGACAATAACAATTACTCTCCCACAAATTACGACACGCAATGTATAAAACCTAAGTATATTATTCTAACTTTTAACTCAGGGCCCGGTTTTCATTGATCACAGCTCCCCAACTTATATTTCATCAAAGGGGTTGAGGTATGTTTGGACCCTGCTTCCATGTTTTCAGGTTGAACTACTCCCAAGTTTCAATGGCCTCATCCACACCTGAGTGACATGGATCAGGCTTCACTAGTATCTAGACTATTTTGAGAAAACTTTTGGCTAGCAATAGGACCAAGTCATAAGATGGATGTTATGCATGTCTTTGTTTCTATGAATGCTAGGCACTTAGAGTGTATACCGGCTCCTTTGTGTTGTGCCCATGAGGCATCAACATGCAAGAGTTTTTCTCTCCTCAAAGGCTTCAGCACATTCTAGGCCTCGCTCCGCCATAGGTATCGCTCTTACCACAAATTTTACTCACATATAAGCCTCATACTTTCTAAAAAGCATAACTCGCCTCCAGTTTCTTCACATTCCCCAAAGGCCTCACTGTCTTCCAAACCTTACTTTGACCCTGTGGCCCTCAAATCATTGCCTTTCTCTCGTTCACCACTAGGCTTCACTATCATCCAAAGGTTCAACTTGCCTTCATTAGGTCATCTTTCTATGTTTTATCCTTTGTGAACTCTCTTTAGTGATGACAAAGTGGATGAAACTTCCTCTCATGTCACTTCCTATGATGAGGAATTATATGGGGAGAGGAGGTGGCCTAACGGCCAGAGTGGTAGACCTCAGAGCTGCGATTCTGGGAAATTCACTTAATCTCCCGGAGCCTAACAAAATGAACGTGTCCGTCTGTAACGCAACTGGTGCTCATGTAAAGCACTCTGATACCTCTGGGTCGAGTTTGCGCTATATAAAACTCCAAAAATGAAAAAAAAGGGTCCTCTCACTTACCAATTCATGCCCAGAGCAAGAGAGGTCCTAAAATACTTCAAATATAAGAACAGTAATAGATATTGTATACACACACATTCATACACAATACAATTTGCCTGGTGTAGGGCCTGCTTGCCTCCTTGTAAATGCTTTTCAAGTTCCTGATGTCTGTACTAGCACTACAATCTAGGTTTGGGGTGTAATGTTTTAGATCCCTTTATACCGTTACTACCAATGAGGCAGATCTATAGACACACATTTTAGAACTAAATTGATTTTAGAGCATCATTCATTATGCACTACAACAACACGGGTCCTGGTTAATATCATCCTTTTTGGCCCAGCGAATATATGCGGCTAACAGGGAGAGGAGAAGCCGGAGAGCAAAAATACAAAAAGATCACAAGGATCAGGAGAGAGAATACGAGAATATAAAGGGGAGAAGGAGATCTTCCAGAGACACAGACAGTAATCATAAATAATGGTCTTTAGTGCACAGTGCAGTCAGGGGCGTAGCTTCAAGGGAGGTGTTTGGGATGTAACCCCCGACCGCGTAGCCTAATAAATGTATTTCCTGGTAAATAGTTGGGTACAAGTGCTTTCTGTCACGTATAGTGGGGTGTCTGTCAAATTTCTCTACATATTTTTACATACACACAGACAACAACAAAATCACACACAAACCCTCTGTTTCGAAAGTTTTTTTAAAAAGTTGGCTATTTTACAAAGTATTGTGCTTTCTCTCACTTAACGCCCTTGCCAAGCCACATTCCTATCTCTTTCCACTGCCCCTTAAGCCCCTCTCGCGAGTCCTGCTTGTCCTAATAATGAACTTTAATATTAAATGTCAGCGGGGCTGTTGGGAAATCTGAAGTTCAAAACTTTAGTCAAAGCTACGCCCCTGATGCAGTGCTGAGCGCCCTGGAATCCGCTCCCCCGTCCTTTCCCGCGCTGTCTCGTGGCCGGTCATAACCACCACGGTCCTTCCCGCGCGAGCCGACAGACACAAGTGCTTTCGATAAAGTTACCAAACGTCCTGCCCTTCTTACGAGGGTGGGGCAAAAGCTGGAATATGTCTGCGCGTGTCTTTTTTAGGGCCCGGCTACATTAACAACAGACCGAGCAGATGGCTTGCCAGGTCACCGCGCCTGCTTCCCAGCTGTGAAAGATGGGCCCGGCCAGGGAAGGGATGGAAGGGCGGCGGCCTGCAGGCAGCAGGGGGCGTTAGTCACTCTTGTTTTCAAAGCGGCGTTTCATGGTGAGGCACAAGGGCGGGGGCATCCCCGCGCTCTGGGCCCGTTTCATGCACTGGTGTTTCCCTCGGCTGCCTTTCTCCGGCGGCATCTGTTTTGCAATGATACCAATTAGCGGGAAGCCCGCTCGCCGCGCAGGCCTGCTCCGTATTCACAGCACAGTGCGTCTGTGCGTGCGCCGTGCACTGCTGATGGAGCAGCTGTCCCCCTAAAACTGGAGGCGTGAACACGGGGAGGCTCGGTTCATGCGCATTACAATTAGCGCACTCCCCTTTCGTGCTGTAAAACACAGCTGCATACATACATACGTGGATTTGTGTGATGTTTAAAGATAGCCACGGAAGCCTCGTTGGCTCACCAATCTGCATAACAAAAGCCACTAATTGTGATTATTTTGTTCTGCAGGCGTGCGGTTATTATATGTATCCTGATTATGCACTTAAATAGTTATCGTGGTCAGGGCCGGGTTTTGCATTGGTGGCGCCCGGTGCGAAAGCCTTTGTAGGCGCCCCCAGAACCTCCTCTACAGATTCCCTTACTACCACCAAACAGTGCCCCTCATCCTTCCATAGCCTATCTTTCACATTTATTTTATTTATAGCACCACTCTCATCGTGATGTAAGTTGTCAGAGTGCTTACCCTTACACCAATGCTATGCAAGGACAGTGAATCATACAGGTTTGTGAATCAATGTATAGGAAATGTTACATTAGACAAAAAAGGCTACAAGGTGTGCCACCCTGCTGCTGGACAGTATATTTTAAGAGTGCTTCATCTGAAGAAACACAAACTTAGGATTTAAAACATAATTCAGTGGCTGGTGCTATCTGTACTAATAAGAATGTTTCACTACCCAAAGGAACCCTTTTTAGCAAACTTAGAATAACAAACGTCGGAGGAAAAAACTTCTAATCCTTTGCCTTGCAGGTTGCCTGTAGTTCTTAAAAGGTTTATAATGCACAAACTACAAGTAGCAAAAAGACATCCATGTCAAACGCAGTAACCCACTGAGCTTTCTGCATAGAATACACATTTATGACCTTTGTGTTACACGTTGCACAAGGTTTTGTTGTTTCTCCCCCAGTGTTCCCTAAATTTGCCTGTCCGTCCCCAAAAATCCAAACATTTCTGCTCATCACTCATCCTCACTAAATTCTGAGCCTAAAGGCTGTTCAATGGGGAGCGGGGGACTACTTTTATTGCACAACATGTAAATGACATCGGTGCCAAGCAGGAGCCTCTGCTTACCTGCGAGTTTTGAAGTTTCAGCAGCAGTTCTACTCTTGGGCAACCTGGAAGAATTTGGGGGGCATATTATCAAGAACGGCGTTAAAAATTATTGCCGGTTACTGCCCTTGAGAATTCCAATAGAAGTCCATGTTCTGGTGTGATTCTGGGCTTCTATTGGAATTTTCCAGGGCATATTATCAAGCCGATTATCGCCGCTTTAGCAGCAGTTTTGAAATTCTCAAGGGTATATTATCAAGCCCATTATCGCTACTTTAGCGGCAGTTTTATGCTGCTAAACCGGCGATAATTTTAACGCAGTTCTTGATAACATGCCCGAAGTAAGTTCCATGTACGAAGGTAGCACGGAAACGGACCCACCAGTGACGAATAACTTCCGAAAGCCCAGTGAATAGTAAAGCGGAAAGTAGCAGGCCAGCTCTGCACGCTGCACCGTTTCCCAGCACGCAGTGTGCAAGTTAACTTAAGGAAGTGGGAAATTTTGGGCGCCAGTGAATGATGGCCAGGAATTATGGGTAAACTAAGCTTCCCACAATTACCTTGTTAGCTGCTTGATTCGCATGCCCTTGCACCTCCCAGGACTGGCGGCTCCCCTCAGCTGCAGCACCAGGCCAGTACTCACTGAATTTAGAGTGGGCAGAGATGCCCCTGGGGGGGAGGGCAAGTATCAGCCCAGCTCAACACTGCACATTCGCACTTCATTTATTCTGCACAGTCACCCTGACATTGCGCTAGCAGTCAGATACTGCTCATCCACGGCTCACAGTGCTGACTCTGCACTCATACACCATTGACATACCTCTCACCCAGCACTCACATTCCTCACCCTTGACACACACATCTCACCCTGAACTCAAACCGCTCATTCTGCACTCATACTATTGACATGCTGCTCACTCTATTCTCGGACACCTCTTACCCTATACTCAAACACCTCTTACCTTGTACAGGGTAACATCTCTCACCCTGTACGCTCACACAATTCTCATTCTACGCTGAACACAAATCAATCACCATGTATTGAGGGACTTTCATCCTGCACTCAGACACTTATCAACCTTCATTCATGTACCACTCACCCTGCACAGAGAGCACTCACACCATTCTCCCTGCACTCATACACTGCTTCCTCACCTCTTAACTTATTATTAAACCCATAGGCGAAACCTAATGCATTTACCAATGCTTGTTGGACTAGAGATGGTTTTTACTGATGATTTCCCTGATATTGCCACTCTGCCTGCTGCAATCTCATCTACATGCAGTCTATGCCAATTATCAAAACACCTACACTGCAGCATGTAATTACAAGTTCAAAATTGCCCCGAATTGCAAAAGTAGGCCTCATTTTAGCTATTTGATTCACTTTTTGGAGTCATTTTTATTTTGGCGCCCAGGCCTATTAACTGTCCCAGTCCGAACTTGGTGACACATGATGGGCCCGATTTACAGAACTAACTTAAGACAAAATCCTAAACTTACTACTTTTGGTATTCCCAGAAGTTAGGATTTTGTCTTAAATTTGTCTTAAGACAGACTTAAGTTAGGATTTTGTCTTAAGTCTGTCATAAGACAAACTTAAGACAAAATCCTAACTTCTGTGAATACCAAAAGTAGTACGTTTAGGATTTTGTCTTAAGTTAGTTCTGTGAATCGGGCCCGATGTGTGGTTAGTGATACATTCTGTTTTGAGCATGGTAAACTTCAACTAGTGTATCTGTGCTCTGTATTTTGTTTCCTGGTTGTTCTCTATTTTGGATTGCTCACATTGCGCTCTATGTATGATATTTTGCATTATGTTTTGCTTCTTTGCTTTCACTTTGCCTGATTGTTGTTTGATTTTCACCATTTGTGGCCCTCGCCGCCTGCTCAATTCCTGCCATTTTTCTCCCACCTGCACCGCCTTCCACCTCCCACCTACCCTCCCAGGACCTACTTACTGGAAGTTGCAACGTGACAACCCAGTGGGCACACCCGTGGTGCGCAGAAGGCAAGCCTGGCTTTTTCTCATCCTAGCATGGAACACACCCTGTGCCAGGACCCTGGATCTCCTGCTACCTGCAGCTACACTGGTGCAGAGTTCATAGCCTTGGACTCCAGACCTGCAAAAACAGCTGCTGCTGCACTTCTCAAGCTCAACAGTGGGACCTTTCGGATTTCGCCACTACTTCTTCTCCTGCAACACTGGAGCACCCCCACGCACAACTTCTGCTACCACGCCTACCCCCACTATTACTAGACAGCTCCACTGCCTCCTGCTCAATGTCTGATCACTCTGCAAAAGCATCACTGAGATCTGGGACACAATAATTTCCCTCACCCCTGAAGTTATCTTCTTCACGGAGACCTGCATCAACCCTGCATCTGCACTCGACAACGCCACAGCCACACCCAATGGCTACAAATTAGCACACTAGGACCGCATCACCCAACATGGAGGTGGGATCGCCATCCTCTACAAAGAATCCATCCTCTGCACCAACGCCACGGACAACACCATCCTGATCATGGAACACCTCAACTTCAAACTCAGAATGGACGGCAAAACCCCAATCAGAAGCACCCTTGCTTACACACCTCCAGGACCACGGCCCAGCTTCTGGGATGCCATCCTCGAATTGATCTCTCCCCAAGCCATCAACACCAAACACTACATCTTCCCTGGAAACCTCAACTTCATCTCAACAACACCAACATAGCCAACATTCTCAAATGCATGAACAACATCGGCCTCACCTAGCAAGACACCAACCCCGCACACTTTGCATGGCATATGCTGGACAGACTCAAGTACAGCCATGCCACCAAGCTCACCTTAACAGACCATGCAATCGGCCACTTCACCTTCACAACACCTCCCAGTGCGGCTAACAGACCACCAGGCACCTCACACTGCAGCTGGTACAAAGTATCCAAATGCCAATGGACTGACGCCCTCAACACCTCCCACCCTGACACCCCTACCAACCTTGAACCAGCTGTTGAGTAATTCACCACATGCATCACCAACTGCGCCGACAGAGTTACCCCCATCAAACCCACCAAACTCATGAGATCCACCAACCATGCCAGCTGGTACACCCCAGAACTGAGAACCACAAAACCCAAATGCAAGCAACTGGAAAGGAAATGGCACACTGGCAAGGACCCCACCAAACCGACCACCTTCAAGATATCGGTAAACCAGTACCATTGTCTCCTGGAAGAGACGAGAAGGGACGTCTTTGCTGGCCACATAGTGGCCAGCTCCAACCACAGAAAAGAACTCTGCTGCATCGTCAAGGAGTTCTCCAACCCCTCAGAAACTGGAAACATCATCACCCCCTACAAAGAACTCTGATACATCCTGGCAGACTTTTTCCACAATAAGATCTCCACCATCTACAAAAACTTCGAGCCCCAGTCCGACGACGACATCCTCAGCCTCCTCACTTACACAGTCACAACCTCCGACCATCGGATAACCGCTTGGGACCAGCTCACGAGGCAGAGCACCACTCACATCATGCACTACTTCTATTCAGTCGCACCCATGTCCCCACTACATGTTCAACCTCGACAACAAGATCATCAGCAACAAGCTCACAACGATCTTCAACAAATCATTCACCTCGGCCACCTTCCCAGATGACTAGAAACCCACTGAAGTCTAACCCCTACTCAAGAAGCTGTCTGCCAACCTCAACAAGCTTAAAAACTACCAGCCTATCTCCCTGCTCCCCTTTCCAGGCAAAGTCCTCGAAAAGGCCATCAACCGCCAACTCACAGAATACCATGAGAAAAAAGATCTTCTGGATGCATCCCAATCCGGATTCTGCACAAACCACAGCAACAAATCCACCCTGATTGCAGCCACTGATGACATCAGAACCCTCCTAGACCATGGAAACGTTCATGCTCTTATCCTTCTTGACCACTCAGCGACCTTTGACACTGTGTCCCTCCACACCCTGAATAAGAGCCCCCATCAGATTGAAATCCAAGAAGACGCCCTCTAATTGATTGCATCTTTCCTCACCAGAAGAACACAAAGAATCCACCTTCTTCCATTCACCTGGGAGCACAAGAACATCATCTGCGACATGCATCAAGGCTCATCCTTCAGCCCTACTCTGAATGACCCGCATGGCCATCATCGTCAGAAACCACGGACTGAACATTATCTCCTATGCTGATGACCCTCAGGTCATCCTCTCTATAGCCGAAGGCTCTTCCACCACGAGGGCCTACTTCCTCCTATGCATGACCAGCGTCACAGACTGGATGCAAAACAACTGCCTCAAGCTCAACACAGACAAAATTGAAGTACTTATCTTCAGGAACAACACCTCCCCATGGAACAACTCCTGGTGGCCTGTGCACTAGGAACCTCTCACGCAGCCACAGACCATGCCCGGAAACTTGCCATCTTGTACAGCAAACTCTCCATGAAGAACCAGATCAACACAGTCTCCTCCACCTGCTTTTTCACGCTGCGCATGCTCCGAAAAATCTTCAAATAGCTCCCAGTGTCCACCAGACGCACTGTCACTCAAGCCCTCACCAACAACCACTTGGACTATGGCAAACACACTCTATGCAAGAATTACCACACACCTCCTTAAGAGACTGCAGACCATTCAAAAATCAGCAGCCAGACTCATCCTCGACCTCCCCAGATGTACCCACATCAACCCTCATCTGAAGAAACTCAACTGGCTCCCCGTCCACAAGAGATGCCAATTCAAGATTCTGACTCAGGCCTGCAAAGCAAGGACAAGCCTACATTAACCACCACCTGAGCTTCCACCAACCCTCTAGACATCTGCGCTCTGCTTTGCTCTCCCTCACTCACACCCCTCGCATCCGCCAAAGCAAAAATAGAGGATGCTCCTTCTCTTATCTCGCCGCAAAGTGCTCAAACTGCCTACCCCTCAATCTCAAGACTTCACCCTCTCTTTAGGTATTCAGAAGGGGGTTCAAGACTAGGCTGTTTCAACTGATGCCACCCAAACAGCTTAGATCTCAGTGCCTGGATAACCTTATGAATGATTAGCTGCGCTTTATAAAACCAGTTTGCTTAACTGTGCTGTATTGGCAGTATAAGTACTGTTTTGTCTAATATGTCTTGCTGAGTGCAATGCTACAACATGCAATATAGTCTTTACATTGCTAATTGACATAGCTGAGAATTTACGGCATGGTGGACTATCATGCTGGTCGCAAACGGTAAACAGTCAAAATATCGATTTTTTAATTTCGACTTACACTTATATCGAGTTGCTAATATCGATGGGACAGAATATCGATGTCCAGAATATCGATGGCCAGAATATCGACCCTAAGGTAAGTAATATCGAAATTACTTATATCGATAGCATATATATCGATGTAAGTAATTTCGATTTATTAATATGTGTTAGAAATTTTAGTTAAGTATTTAAATTAATTTAAAATAAATATTTAAAGTATTTAAATAAATAAAAAATATATAAAAGTAAATAATATGTTTTACTACCAGAGCGGGTTGTGGGTTTTTAGGGGAATAGGGTGGGAAGTAATTTATTTGTAATTAAATAATTATTTTTTAATGATTAATTTATTTTGCAATTAAATATGAATTGGCAATGAATTATTTTAATTGATTAATTGATTAATTAATTGATAATTTATGTATATTTTTAAGTATATTATATGTTTTACTACTGGAGCGGGTTGTGGGTTTATAGGGAAATAGGGTGGGAAGTAATTTATTTGTAATTGAATAATTATTTTTTAATGATTAATTTATTTTGCAATTAAATATTAATTGGCAATGAATTATTTTAATTGATTAATTAATTAATTAATTGATACTTTATGTATATTTTTAAGTAAATTATATGTTTTACTACTGGAGCGGGTTGTGGGTTTATAGGGGAATAGGGTGGGAAGTAATTTATTTGTAATTAAATAAATATTTTTTAATGATTAATTTATTTTGCTATTAAATATTAATTGGCAATTAATTATTTTAATTGATTAATAGAATAATTATTTGATAATTTATGTATATTTTTAACTAAATTATATGTTTTACTACTGGAGCGGGTTGTGGGTTTATAGGGGAATAGGGTGGGAAGTAATTTAATTGTAATATTAATTAATTTTGGGTAAAGGAGTATTTTTAGGGTTCAGGGTCAGTTTTGGGGTTTTGGGTAAAGGGGTATTTTTAGGGTTCTGGGTCAGTTTTGGTTTTTGGGGTAAAGGTGTATTTTTAGGATTCAGGGTCAGTTATCAGTTTTTGGGTAAAGGGGTATTTTTAGGGTTCAGGGTCAGTTTTCAGTTTTTGGGTAAAGGGGTATTTTTAGGGTTCAGGGTCAGTTTTCAGTTTTTGGGAAAAGGGGTATTTTTAGGGTTCAGGGTCAGTTTTCAGTTTTTGGGTAAAGGGGTATTTTTTGGGTTCAGGGTCAGTTTTCAGTTTTTGGGTAAAGGGGTATTTTTAGGGTTCAGGGTCAGTTTTTAGTTTTTGGGTAAAGGGGTATTTTTAGGGTTCAGGGTCAGTTTTCAGTTTTTGGGTAAAGGGGTATTTTTAGGGTTCAGGGTCAGTTTTCAGTTTTTGGGTAAAGGGGTATTTTTAGGGTTCAGGGTCAGTTTTCAGTTTTTGGGTAAAGGGGTATTTTTTGGGTTCAGGGTCAGTTTTCAGTTCTTGGTTAAAGGGGTATTTTTAGGGTTCAGGGTCAGTTTTAGGTTTTTGGGTAAAGGGGTATTTTTAGGGTTTAGGGTCAGTTTTCCCTACTGTTGCACCCACTGGAGTGGGAATAGTAATTATTGTTAAGTAAGTATATATTATATATGATTTTAAATTATTATTTTTTTAATTAAATATGTATTATTATTTTTTTACCATTATTACACATATTTAAATATGTTTAAGTAATTAATAAGTATTATTTACAGTATTTTTTATGTTATTTTAAATCCAAAAAAAATCGATATATTTGACAACGATATTTTTAACATCGATATTATTTTTTCGATATTTTGGTACTTACCATGTTGTACATAGGGCGTCGATATTTTTGCTATCGATATAATTACGCCGATATTTGTGTAGGTCGAAATTATGTCTGTCGAAATTCTGTCATAGATCCGTCGCAAACACTGGTCGCAGTTGGTGACCTGTATTTTTGTGACCACTGACCAGTATGGACCTTTGCCAACCAACCTAGGTAATAATAGGCCTGTTTGCAAAATTCTGAATCCGGTTGAATCACAATTTGACCTACCTAATTAATAATTTTTATTAGGTAGGATTGGTCACAATCACAGAGTTGGTGGCCTGCAAGGGTAAGCATGTCTGTGATTGTTTTAACACAAATGCACTTTTTTTAATCATCCCATTTTCTTGAATGGAAACATGGCTGCTTATAAACAAAAACGTTTTCTTTGTTTAAAGTTTCTTTGTGATTTGACAATGTTCTCCTGAACTACTGGCAGCTCCACCAGGAACTTGGTTCACAATTCATAAATGGTAATCGGTCCAAAGGTGACCTCTTCTCTTTTGCAAATGAAATACCACCCTAACTTGGAAGTGGGCAACTTTTCAATGGTTACGACTGGAATTCCGCTTGCAAACCATTGATGCATGTGGTACCGATTCACAGTTTAGAAGGGATGCCTACAACACGCCGCTTCCATCTTGCGATTTGGTATCCATTTTCAATTCCATTTTAGGAGTTGGTAAAATTTTACCACTGCTAAAATAGTATTCATACATAGGAAAAACCAAGTTTGCTGTCACAAATGCTCCAATTTTTTGAAGCAGAGCAGTAGTGACTTCAAAATCATTTGGCCTTTGCTTTTGACATGAATTTTAGGCCCAAGGCCAGGATCTGCGCTCAACCACCGCTGCACACAGTCTAAGCTGTTGGTCATGTCTGGGTGCCAAGTGCACTCAACTCCCACTGCACCCGATTGAAGCAGTTGGTCATGTCCTGAGTACCGGGTGCGATCAACCCTTCTGCACACAGTCACAGGCTGTGCTCAGTGGGTTACTTCATAATTTCACTGAAACAGGAGAATAATTGTTTAAGTTCTCAAAAGACAAATTCTGCAACCAACCAACTGTATTTTACTTTACTATCTTCTCTTACGCCCTCTCTCATCTATGTGTTATCCTGAGCTTAAGCTGAAAATAGCCAAGTTCAGGGGCCCGAAGTGTTTCTTTTCTGAAGAGCCCACTGCTGGCACTGCAGAGTGCTAGGGTATACCTTCATTCTCAGAGCCCTCTAGGAAGTTTGTTCATCATTGTAAATTTGTAATATTCTCTTGTACATTCCTCACCCTTGCTTGATGTGTTTGATATTGTGTTCTTGTCTTCTATGGTTTTATCCTACCTCTTCTAGTCTCCTGTTTATTTTGGTAACGTTTTATTTTGTAGGATTTCTCTCATGTAACCTCACTGGTTCCATTGTACAGCGCTCTGACACCTACGGGTAAAGTCAGCGCTATATAAAAATGCATTAAATAAAATAGGGTCGCCAAATGCCATGACTGCCTCTTTCTCCCACCTCTTCACTCTACCTGTCTTTTTATCTATAGATAGTTCTTTCAATCCCTGCGTCCTTCCTTTGTTACTGTTTTGCTGTCTTTCTCTTTCTCTTCTTTCTGCCTTTAATGGCTTTATTTCTTTTTTGCTCTGAGTCAAAAACTGATCATCAGGAACAATTTCCGTTCCTCAAATTTGGGTGCAGGTGCCCACCACCTGCAAACAGGTACACAAATTAAGCACTTGGTTGTCTATCTGTCCGGATGTCGATCTGTGCTCCTGCTTCCAGCCAACCCAGTACTTTTAAATGAGCAGGTACTGTCCGGTACTGAGTACCTGCACTTCTTCAATTCGATAGGGAGAGTACTTGCACTTCTAAGCACTGATGCAATACATTCAATGGGAGAGTACCAGCACTTCTTAGGAGCAAACATGTACTCGGCATAGAGAGAACCTGCACTTTTCTTTTTCACTTTAAAGCACTGATCCAACCACATCTTTACATTTTTTGTCTCCCTCTTTCTGGATGCTACGCAGCTTCCTGTTTTCCCCGCAGTCAAATCCAAGTCCAACTGTGCTTTAATCCTTCCTTCTTCAGGCAGAATATTCAAAGCAGCTCTGAGAATGAGTGCTTTGTGCTGATGCAGGTTTATCTATTGCTGTCACGTCACTGAAAGAAGCAATCATGTATGCATTCATGTAATTAGAGCTTTGATATTGTGTAAACAAAAAAAGAGCGTGCTGCCGCGCGCGGCCCCTCTTCTGCTTGGCCTCACACTAATAACGCAGGCGGACTGGGACAGCCTGGGGCCTGCACCCCCGGGACGGCAGATGCCGTCTGGAAGCGCACAGCCGCAGATTAGCATGAGAATGACAAAGGGGGGGGGTCACAGCTTGCCTCCCAGCGGTCTCTGTTGTCCCCACAGTACCGCTTTCACCCGACGGGACCACATAATTCCGCCTTTCTCCCCGATTTACCGCACCATTCATTATTCAGCGAAAGCACTTCTGAAAGACGCTAGAAATAACAGGTGAATGAACATCTCGCGAGAAACAGACTTAGGCTTGTTTACAGACCATGGCAAAGGGTGCTTTGCTGGCATATAGTCGCCATTAGCTCTATATGCCACACTCTGTTGTCTATGCACCAGCCTGAACATACAGTTTTGTGCCAGGGCTGCCAACAACGTGAGAATTATAGGGTTAATTATAAATACTTGCACGTGATCACATGCAGCTGGGAGACGGTCTTGAGGGGTGGAGCTATTTTCACTTCCCACCCTCTCACCCCGCACGCGCGTTTAACCTTGGTGGTGGGAAGGGTGCAATGAAGATAATGACCTCAGAGGCAGGCAATTAATACCCGATCGCTCCCATCTTCACTCAGTGAGCTATATGACCTCTACCACCTGACCCATAGGAAGCGCTTGATCAATGTTGTATTATTGACGTGTGAATGTCCTGGTGATGAACTTTTAAACGGCTAAAAAAATCTACCCTGTCTGCTCTAGCTATGTATTCTGGTTTTTGCTGTATGCGCTAAAAGTAAACATGCTCTCTCTCTCTCTCTCTCTCTCTCTCTCTCTCTCTCTCTCTCTCTCTCTCTCTCTCTATCTATATATATATATATATATATATATATATATATATATATATATATATATATATATATACAATTACCACTCAGGTGCGTAGAACCACAAAACATAGATGCGGACTCTTAGATTGATTCAAATCACTGCCAGCCGCAGTAACCTTTTATTGATCCATGAAGTGCAATTTAATCGCACAAATGATGCGTTTCGGTCAGCGAGTTGGCCTTGCTCATATATATATATATATAGTGGTATGTTTGGACAGGGACAGGTGGCATTTAGGGAATGCCGATTAATTCAAATATGGGGAAGAAGTCAACTTGGATAAAACCCAAGATCATTTTTATACAACAGAGAATTTAAACAGCAAAGAGTTAACCACTGCAAATCAACACAACAAAGCATGTCCCAACCCCTGATCACTGAAAGCAAAGGGAAAAAAAACACAAAAGTGTTAACACATTTCTTTTTTTTTAAATATATTTTTATTGTTTTCTTTAACAAGATACAGATTGACATGTAACATTAAGAACATTTCGCTCTTTCATTTGGCATACACGTATTACATAAAAGCGTTTGGTAGATGGTTCTTGGGTGGCAAATTCCATTTGACCAGCAATACATCCAGTTGCTGGAACAGTTTTTTGAGACACGGGTATGAGGAAAGTAGCAGCTGATTACAACTGCATCTTATTGGTATCTAAAGGTAGTTTTGTTTAAACATCAGAAAAAGCCTTGATTTTCGCACGGATCAGTGCTACAACTGGACTCAGCAGAAAAATTGTGGTGAACACTGGTTGGGAAACAGTACCATTGACTTTGGGGTAAACACTGACCATTCGAGTGGCAAAAGCCAGAGGTCTTCTCTGAGCAGCTGAGATAAAGGTGGGTCTTGCAGCCAGGGCGCTATCAGAGCTGGAGTGACAGAAAGGGGAAAGCACCGGGTAAAACATTGCAGTTTGGGAAGAAATGTTGCAGATGCTGACCGGCTTTTCCTGGCCAACGCACCCTTTATTTCAGAGAAATGTGCCAATTGGCAGAGAATAAAAAAGCTAAAGTGGGTGGATCAGAAGTGCCAAAAAGCAAGCTCAAAAATCTTATATAAAACAGAACAAAGGACAAGAATGGCAAGTTAATTGCCATCAAGATCAACATTTGGGGCTGTATGATATATATATATAGAGGGTGCACTGTCCCACTCTGCTGTGCAGCCAGTGCTTAGTTTGTAAAACTGAGGGCCAGATGTAGGTGCCCTAATACCGGTCGGTAACGGCCGAATTCGGCCGTTACCGACCGGTATTTGGGTTTCCAGATGTAGGGGGCCTATATTTTACCGATTCTGTAAAGTTACCGAATCGGTAAATTTACAGAATCGGTAAAATACAGAATCGGTATATTTACTGATTCGGAAAAACCATATGTAGGTGGCACTCCTAAGAGTGCCACAGGCCCTTAAAAATCGGTATTTTACCACCCAATCCTATTGGGTGGTAAAATACCGAATTCAGGTGTGCATGCACATCTGTGCATGCACACCTGTGCACTGTGACACACAGACATGCCCTTAGGGCATGTCTGTGTGCCACATTGCACACAAGTCCAGAATTGGGGTGCTAGAGGGTGTCAAAGTGACACCCCCTGCACCCTTGCAGGATTCGGTATTTACTGATTCTGTAAATACCGAATCTGTATTTCACATTGATTCCTATGGGCTTCAAGGCCCATAGGAATCAATGGGAAATACAGAATCGGTATTTACAGAATCTGTAAATACCGACTCTGACAGATTCGGTAATTTTTTACCTACATCTGCCTCCTTCCAATTTACCGACTTTTAAATACCGAATCGGTATGACTCGGTATTTAAAAGTCGGTAAATCGGATTTACCTACATCTGGCCCAAAGAGTGCTGGTGTCTGAAGCTCTTTTAAGTAGTCCAGGGCCTCTTTAATCCACTGCCACATGCTCCTTGCCCCTTATCTCACTCGTGCAGGTTTCTGCTTTCTCCTTTTATTATTGTTTGTTTTGTCTCTCTCCTCCTGAGTCTTTCTGATTTCCCCCTCTTGCTTTTGGTAAATATCTGATTCAGAAAAATAAGTGCCGGGCCTCAAAAATAAGTGTCTGTGGCCTCCACCGGCAACCACTGGCTCAAATTAAGCACTGGGTGAAGCGCACACTTAAATCTGTGCCCACAGACAGACTGAGATAGTGAGCCATATGCCATCAAATGCGCTGCTCCCAGTGGAGGCGCACACATTGGCTGGCCCTGGGAAAAGTGCATTAGTGAAAGATGGGTCAGTTGCTTGATGCCAGGTACACATTTCGCATTGTGGCCTGCATTTGAAAGATCCTCCTGGAGGTGAATGTAATGAGTGACTGCACCTGCCTGCAGGTGAAGTCTGGGGGATCCATGGGGTGTCCTCTTCCACCCTTTCAAGGTGCCCTGTGCTTAATTTGAGCTGGTATTTCCAGTGCTCAGCGCCGGCACTTAATTGTCAGCACCTGCTCTAATGACGGTCCACCACCTGATGGTGCTGTCTGTCTAATTTTGAGATGAGCACTCCAACAGTGTTTAATATGTCAGTATACTTGAAAAAACACCCCTCACGCCATTAGTATAGGTTAGAGTGATCTGGAAAGTTCAGAATTGTCACACCAGTAGGAGTGCAATGGTTAGTAGTTGTGTCTGCACTGTCAATAGGCAGTGCTGACAGGAATGGGTGGTGTAGGTTGCAGTGGCTTTATAAGAACAGGGGATTCTTCAGAACTACTTGATATTGGAAAGGGACAGGGAAAACAAACCAAAACTTAAAGAGAAAGTGGCATCCTGAGAAGGGCATTGGCACTTACATTTTACAAATTAAGCTTTGGATAGCACATGTCAATGAGACACTGTTGGACCTGGGGTCTCCAGATCACATTGTGGTAAATAAAATTACCTATACTTAATTTCTATGCGGTAAAGTTCAATAAGAATAACTCAGTCAAATAAATGAGAGGCAGAGTCCGTGGCATCTGAGGTTATAAGGGTTTTATTCCTTAAAAAGGAATTGGTTCGAACCAGGTATCAAGTTCCATCACCACAAGGGTTCAGGAAGGGAATGGACATGGACATGTACAATGTTTTATTAACAGAATATCATATATATAGTCAATACATATAGTGGTGATGAATGCAGAAGGCGTAACAGCTGAGAGAAATGAGATAAGAACACATGTGCGTAACAGAAGGCGTGCACAAGGGCGTACACGGAGGTGTGTGCTAGAAACGTCATAGAAAAGTGTCACAAGTGGGTGGATCCCTAGAAGAATCCTGCAGAGTCAGCAGAAATATGTGGCAGAGATGCGCGCGCAGCAGCATGACGTGTGATTGACGTGGAACTGGAGGGTGAAGGGGACTTGACATTTGCACTATACATGGAGACAGAAGTCTGGCGTGTCAGAACAACCTAAACCCAGATCATATCTGGTATCTTGTGTTTGAGGAACTGTATTATCTAAAAGGAAAGGTCTCTCGGACAGAGGCTATGCTATATTGGCTGCTAGAGCGTGCATATGCGACTACGTGTCTACGTGTAAAGCAAGGGGGCCATGGGCCTACCATGGTAACGGGAGCTATGAATTACTTGCAGGGAGACAGAAAGGCCGGGCCCTTTGCTCTGCAGCTGGGAAGGATGTTTACCTAAACTACTAGACAGGAATGTATTTTCGAGGAGCGGAGCAGATAACTTGAAGGCTGAATACTGTTTTGGCAGGCAAGCAGGCCGAGCCAGGCACCGCTAGCCGCGCAGGGAGTAAGACAAAGGTCAGGGATACAGATGCAGGTCCAGGCTGCAGCTTCCAGAGGCAGAAGGCAGAAAAAGCTTGATGGCAGAAATCAGGGCCTAACTCGCCAGAGCCAGGAAAACGTGAAAAGTGCACCATGTAAAGACGGTGGCAAGGCATACTTAGGAACTGAATATTCGACCCATTCATGGTGGATCTGAAAGAGGACATGTTAACGTTGGACGCAAATGTATTTGCGTCTTCATAGCTGGAAGGGGGAGGGAACATACATGTACTTGAAGTACATACATGGAGCCGTTGGGGTCTACGTTAGGGGACACAACTGACCATAAAAATTCATATTACCTCATTCCCTCCTTGTCCCCTACGGACCCTTCATGATATATCAATCCTCATTAATCTGTCAATCTGTTCATGTAACATCATTTGCTCTTCTTTCTTCTGACAGTGTTTTGAACGTGGACTTGAATGAGGAATACATGATGTGGCGCACAAGCCGCAAATCGCTGGCCCACATTGCAGACATAAGCAACAACTGAACACTATGAGAAGGGCTATTCCTAGGAAGGATAGGACTTTCCATCCCCAGGCTGATAACACGCTCCAGAACCAACCGGACCAAGTCCAGGTGCCTGGATTCTGGTGTATCTGACTTGCAATCTTGTGAAGACGGGTTATGGCTCTATATACTGATGGCGCGTTTTCTGGAATGAAAACACAGCAGCTCGATCCGATGACTCTACAAGCGCCGCCCCTATCGGCCAGGATGACGTCAAGGACAAGACGATTTTGAAGAACGACAAGTCTCATAGCAGACTGTTCCTCTGTTAAGTTGCCTAGGGCGGAAGTAGTTTCATTCACTACTGCTTCAAGGGTCCTGGTTAATTTACGTATCAGTTTACTATTAAAGACAGCACCTAAGTAGGGAAAGAAACCTTTATTGAAGTCTGTGTATTGCTCCCATGCCGTTTCAGTATAATCGACAATCGGGAGATCTCTCTGTGGTCTATTGTGTACTAGATGGGAGTCCCTATGATAATCAGGAGGGGCTAGGAAAACAGGTGGCAGAAGGAATGCAATGTAACAAGTACCATCCCAATCTAGAGGCAAACGTATATATGCTGTATGACCACAAACGAAATAGGAATGACGGGAAGCCTTGAATGTAGACTTGCCTTTATCGCTGAATTCGATCACAGTAGTACATGTACTATGACCTAGGTGTACTGAACCATTCTTTCTGACACATAATTCCCCTTTGACTGGTAATACGGACATGGCGGGCAATACTGGTTCGGCTTCAGACTGGACATTCAGAATCATGAGGTTAAGTGTAAAGTTACCTAATCCATATACTTCGTTTTCTAGATCAGTCCCTGTCCTTTGGGGAAGACCCTCCTTGTCAGGGAAACATACTTTATGCAGAACTGTGTTCAGATTTCCCCATACCCAGTTGCCCTGGTATACTACGGAATCAGAATCTAAAGAGTTCATTAAACTAAACCATGCACCACAGGAACCATTGTGTGTGAACGGGTACGGAAAGAGGGGCAGAACTCCCTTGTATTTCTGATAGGGAGGGAGTCGGCCACATATCCAACAATTAGTAGCATTGCTGGTCTGATGGGAATGATGTAACATACTAATGAATGTATTGTTGCGCAGCGCAAGTCGGTAAGACAACTCATGCGGGGGCAGTTCACTGAAAGTGTGCTCGACAGTGTCATTTGAAGAAGAATGTGCACGTTTGAAAATAGGAAAGTATATGTGAAGAAATATACTTGCAGCAATAATCATAAGACTCAGAAAAAACATAATCAATAGTGTCACAATACAGTGACTACGAAGTGATTTACAATATTCACGTTTCTTGAGATGTTTCTGTCTATCTCTCTCTCTATTGGGGTCTAGGGGATACATGTCAGAAACTTGTCTAACCGATTCACCTAGGGGAGGACTTAAACAATTAAACTGTCTGACTTGCTAGACCTCAACTTTAATTTATACTCCTGAGAAGAAGTTTTCTCTACCAGGGGGAGTTTTGAGTCAGTCTGTGGAGGAGGGCAGGGCTGGGAGTCTAAGTCTGGCGGCAGTCCATGGCATTTTTTAACATGACTCGAGTGAAGCCAGCCCTTACGGCCCTCCACTTTAATCGCAGTCCTTGTAGTCAATAGTACTAGCTTCGGCGCCTGCCAACGGGGCTCCAGCGGACTTCTCCTGTCGAAGTTCCTCACGAACACCAGGTCCCCCGGAACAACCTCATGTGGCTTCACCTCGGTGTTGTCGGGAAAGGCTGCAGCAACCTGTGAACGACATGATTGTAGTGCAGACATCAAGGAAGCAAGGTAATCTGTCAGCATGTTACAGTCAACATCAGTAATTTTTCTCGGCAGAGGCGTCCCCCACATATTCGGTGGCCTACCAAAGACCACCTCGTACGGGGATAGCCCTGTTCTAGAGTGTGCGATCATTCTCATGTAAAAGAGTGCAACTGGTAAAGCTACTATCCAGTCGACGCCTTTCTCTCTACAAATCTTGGCAAGACGAATTTTCAGAGTCTGATTATGACGTTCCACGAGACCTGCTGCCTCGGGATGTCGGACACAGTGGAATTTCCATTGATAGCCTAGCAGGAGTGATACCTGCTTCATAAGCTCGGACGAGAATGGCTGACCGTTATCTGAGTATACGATACGGGGCAAACCATACCTGGGGAAGAATTCACGAACCAGCTGCTTAGCAGTGGTCGGAGCAGTGTAATCTGGGACTGGATATGCTTCTGTCCAACGGGAGAGTGCACATACAACTACGAGGACATATTTGAATCCTCGACAACGTTCCATCTGGATATAATCCATCTGGAGGACTTCAAAAGGGTGATCGGGAGGATGAAATCCACCTTGCTCTACGGGAATGCCTTTACCTGGGTTGAACTGACAACATATCATGCAAGTACGCACTTTCTGTTTTGCTGCTGCTCGTAAATGTTTATTGAACCAAAGGTTTTGAATACTGTCTAACATGGCTTTTTCTCCTAAATGTGCTGGACTGTGTACTGTGTTAATGATAACTTGAACCATAGAGTCGGGGAGAAACCATGTGGATTTTCCCTTCATCATCCATCCCTGTTCTGTCTGGATCCCTCCTAGTTCAGTCCATTTCTTGATTTCATCTGGTGTAGCATGTGTCTGTATGTCAATTACATCTAGGGCGGGATCCTTAACTATCATGCAATGTGTCGGTGTCGGGACTATTGTCTTTGTCAGATCAGTTGTGTGAGTCTGAGTCTGAGCTGTATGCTTGGCCGTTCGGTCTGCCAGGTCGTTACCCTGGGAAATGATATCTGTGACTTTTGTATGTGCCTTGCACTTCATAATGGATATGGCTGTAGGCAAATGTATTGCGTCTAACAGAGCTTGAATGAGGGGACCGTGCTGGATCTTGGCACCATGAGAAGTCAAAAAACCTCTCTCTCGCCAGAGTACTCCGAAGTCGTGTACAACTCCGAATGCATAACGTGAATCTGTGTATATGTTAACTCTCTTGTTCTTTGCTCGAATACAGGCTTGTGTCAGAGCGATGAGCTCTGCTGCTTGAGCTGACAGGGTGTCAATACAATTCGTTTCTATGACTTCAGTTTCGGTCGTGACTGCATATGCGGCCACTAACTCTCCTGTACTTGTTCTCATACATGAACCATCCACATAAAGGGTCAGGTCTGGATCTGGTAATGCAGTATCTGTCAAGTCTTGTCTGGGTTTCGTCGTGATGGTAATGACTTCAATACAATCATGTGCCAATGGATCTGTCTCACTTAATGGCAGAAGTGTAGCAGGATTCAATGTATTGCAACGTCTGATTTCTATGTGTGGCTGAAACAATGTCAATTCATAACCTGTCAGTCGTGCTATAGTCAAGTGTTGAGTCTGTGTTCGGTTTAAAAGAACTTCCACGGAATGTGGAACTTGTACTGTCAATTGATGTCCTAACACTATGGAGTCACTTTGTCTGATTGCTAGAGCTGTCGCTGCTACTGATTTCAAGCACGCAGGCAAAGCCTGGGCTACTGGATCCAATGTACTAGAAAAATAAGCACACGGTTTGTGTGAACCTGCTTGATATTGGGTGAGTACTGACAATGCAGTACCTTCTCGTTCTGTGACAAAAAGTGTAAAAGGCTTGCTGTAACATGGTGTGGCTAAAACTGGTGCTTGACATAAGGCTTTCTTTAAGTCGTCAAAAGCTTGTGTATGTTCCTGAGTCCAAGGGAGGACAGTCGATGTTGCTGCCTCCTGGGTTGTCAACTGTATGAGTGGTGTTGCTAGAAATGCATACTGAGGAATCCATTGTCTACAGTAAGAAGTGAGGCCTATAAAAGCCCGTACCTCCTTTTGTGTCTTGGGTTGTGACATGTTTACAATTAACTGGATACGGTCAGGTGTTAGCTGTCTCCCCCCTTTGGACAGCAAGTGCCCAAGGTAAACCACTTGCTGAACACAGAATTGCAGCTTCGAAGGAGACCCCTTGTGTCCCTTGTCGGCCAAGAAATGCAAAACCGTCAGTGATGCTTGCTCACATTCAGGTTCACTTCGGGCGGTGATCAATAGATCATCGACATACTGAAGTAGGGCAGTGTTGTCAGGCATGTGAATACTGTCAAGTTGTCTTTTCAGTGCTTGGCTATAGATGCTGGGGCTTTCTGTGAATCCTTGAGGTGCGCGTGCAAATTTGAAGCTTCGGCCATTTAAACAGAATCTGAAGAGATATTGGCTTTCTGGATCAATTGGGACACTAAAGAAGGCGTTCTTCAGATCAATTACTGTAAAGAACGCTGCGTCGGAATCAATAGCTGTCAATAGAGAGGAGATATCTGGAACCACAGGGTACTGTGGTACAATGCATTTATTCAATTCGCGTAAATCAATAACTAATCGATAAACTGGAGGTGCATTTGGATCAGTGCGTTTAAGAATTGGAATGATAGGGGAATTACATAAATTTGAGTCAGTTTCTACAACCACTCCTTGTGCAATGAGCTCATCAATGATTTTCAGTAAAGCCACTACAGCGTCTGGGGGTAACTTGTATTGTCGGATTCGTGGTAATACCACTCCTGGCCTGAGTGTGACTCGATATGGTGTAATGTGCATACAACCTACATCAGTGGGGCCTTGTGCCCATAAATGTGCAGGAACATTCTGTAATCTGGGATCAATATCTCTCAACACATAGTGACCCTTGAAGTCACGCAAAAACAGTCTTACTCCTTCCGGAGAACAGCAAATCACAGCTCCTAGAGCTTTCAGTGTCTTGATACCTAACAAGTTTTCTGGACATGATTTCGTTAATAACAAATCTGTAGTGCGAGACAAAGGACCAACTAAAAGAGGTACTGGTTTCGATACTTCATTTACAATAGGTTTGCCTGAAAATCCAAGGGAAACATTTTGGGAGCCTGAGAGGGGTGCCCCTGGAACCTCGTCGTGACTTATTATTGTTCTGCTTGCCCCTGTGTCAATCAAACATTTTCTATCTTTACCTAATACTTGACTATGCACGTAAGGACCCTCTTGATCTACAGGAACCTCAATAAGAGGCAAGCCAACTTCCCTCTCTAGGCTGTTTCATGTGTATCGCTGATAATCGGGATAATCAGTTTGGGCATACTGATACATCTGCTGGGTTGCATGTTGTGTTGCGGCAATCGGTTGTGGCTGTGGTACCGCTACGGTCTGTACTGTCTGTTGTGGAACCTGCATAGGCTGTACATTCTGTGATACTTGTTGTTGGACCTGGTCCTGTCTAGGTTGACGCGGTCTCTCTTTAGTTTTACCTGTAGCTATATTGTGTTTCAAAACTGCACAATCGTTTATATAGTGACCTGGCTGTTTACAATAGTTGCATATCCCTTTAACAGGAGCTGCTGAATTATTGGACTGTGTCATGCCCTTTTTCTGACCGTCAGCTGGAACTGACTGGGCTACTAACATTTTCATTTTCGTGTCTTTCATGCGTCTTTGTTCGTGATCATGTTCTTCTCTAATTCTATTCTGGTGGTACTGTAACATTTGTAACATTTGGGAAGGCGTGTTTGCTTGCCAGGTGCTCTCGACTTTCAGTACACGATTCTTAACTTGGGGCAGGGAATTCTCGACTAACTTGGATACAAAAAGGTGTGGATATGACTCGCTACTTGCTTTCAGGCCACTATTAATAATAAAACATTTCTCAAATCGAGAATAAAAATCACTAGTGTCTTCATCGGGTTTCTGTTTGCAGGCTGAGATTGCATCCCAGTCCTCCTTTTTCGTTGCTAATAAACGTGGCAATACTTGTACTAACAATCCTGGTAATGCTTTAGTTTTATCCCCAAGCCCTAGGCCTGGGGTTCGAGTATTTTCTTCGTTCTCTAATGCAGCCCAATCAATCTTTTGCTCTCCCACCTCCCATTCTTTTTCTTTGAGTTTCTCGTAAATACCGGCAGGCAATAATACTTTCAATATTTTCATGATGTCGGGATAGGTATAATCACCCATGAGTAACATGTCTTTTATTTCACGGTGGAAACCTGCAGGGTCTTTATCGTGACTGGGCACTAGTTTCTTCATTTCCAATAATTCCATTTTAGTTATCGGCGTGTACACAAACACACATCTAAAGGTATTATCATCATTCCTGACTGGATGCACTTCTCGCAAGGGATTATGTCTGTCTATGTAAAACATTTTCCTTTCGGGGGGTGGAGCTGAAACAAACTGTGGATTCAGGAAAGCACTATATCTGTATCGTTGTTCTAGAATTACCTTAATTAAATCGGTACCCAGGCCCCTCCATTTATTCATGAGTAACTCTATTAATACATCCGGTAAGGGACCTGGATCTGATTGTTGGCTCTTATACAATATAAGGAGGTGTTGTATCATATACATACTAGCTATTCGCTGTTCGTCTGGGGAAAGATTCAAAAAGGTCTGCGCTAATGCGTCATCACTATATTTATCAGAATTGTCAGCCCATTGTACTGCTGACCGGGCTAATTCTTGTTCATCCATGGAATCGAGTACATGGTACCCCATTCGTTCTTGAAGTATTTTATCGGTAGCCTGAAATAGATGTTCAGGAGTCTTCAGGTTTGACATAACGGAGTGAAAAAGTCTCTTGCTTTCTGGGCGTATCGGTTTATTAAAGGATCTACCCTTTCCTACATATGCTATCGTTCCTCTATCTTCTGGCTCTTCCTCCCCTGAGGATTTATTCGTGTCTGATTCTGCTTCCCTTTCAGCTTTCTCATTTGCATGAAATACTACTATTTCCTTACAAATGTTCCTGTACATGGCCTCTATACATGCCTTTCTATCATGTTTTCCCTCTGAAATATTCTGACCCCACGTAGTTAGTACCTCCATTTCTTCTTTATTTACACCAGGCCGGTCTCGTTCTCTTATGAAACAGTTTATGAGGAATCTTAATAGTATACTTTGAAGGTCTACTTTCTGATGTGCCATAGCCTCCTGAATACATTCCGGACCCTCCCCTGTCTGAACAAAATGATATATCCTGTCTAGGTAATCTTGCATTCCTGGAAATAAAACCAAAAAGTTTGCAGCACGTCTTATGCGTATTGAGGCTAATATCATGCAACCATCTTCGCCTGGTACTGGGTCATATCTACAGTCTGTAAGAAGCTCTTTAAACTTTTCCATTGTGGCTGGTTTCGGAGTACGTTCCATTGCTAGTTCTCTAATAGTTATTCGGTGTGTTGGTGGTGGGGTATGGTAACCCCCTGATGCACCTCCTGAGGCGGAGGCTTGAGCATGATCTGTCTGTAGGGCCGTGTCGGGCCCGAAGGGATTAAGCGGATTAATAGGGTTAATGGGGGGTGCAGGAAGTGGTGGAGGAGTGGTCTGTCGTTGGGGAAGGTTATTAGTGGGTGGTATAGGTACAGGTGGAACATTGGTGTATGCGGGTGCTACATCGTCTAAATAAGAAGAAAGGAAAATCTCTGCTGCGGTCTTGTGACGTAATTTAGTCGGAACCAATAGAGGGGGGAGATCTTTGGGTACTTCCGGGGTCGCCTTGGGCAGGCCCTCGGCCAGGACTGGATACAATCCTGTCATAATAGTATTACTACGTCTATCGTGTTGTTCTATCCTAACTCGTTCTCCTTCTTCTAGTAGTTCTTTTTCTTTGGCTTTTTCAGAATCCTCTTTACTTCTCTCTGCTTTTCTGAGTGCTTTCTCTGTGCGTTTATGCGATTCTTTACGCCATAATTCAATGGCATCTTTCTGTGACTGTCTGGCTTTCTTTTTCCATAGTGCTTCTTCTACTCTCATGATGCACTCGGCATCCCACGTCCCTGTAACGGGCCATCTCTGATTCTCTGCTAAATCTTTGGTGTAATCCACCCACAAGTCGAGATATAATATGGCATCTAAGCCGTGCTTGTGGTACATAAAATATCCGGGAGTGTCCCTGGGTGGGATGGGAACAGCTTCCTCGAGTATCCCTTTTCTAGTTCCTATCTGTTTCAGTTTGGAAAACACCGGCATTTTGAGCCGTGGTACTTGATACTTGACACTTACTCGGATTTGGACACCACTAATACAATGAACACAGTAATGGAAATCAAACAATCACTCATACCACGACATTTAAAACACATTGAAACATTTCAAACACCGAACAATAACTTAATAGCTGAATACTGGATATACTGCTAAACAGTACAGATACACTGCTAAACAGTGCAGACCGGGTCTGTGTACCCAAACCCGTCTTGACCGGACACAAATTAATGCACCCGTCTAGATGCGTCCCCAGCAACGGTACTCACCGGGAAGCACGGAACGGAAGGCCTCGGAAACTCGACACTGGACTGGACCGGACTGGACTCGACTCGTGACGTAGGTACTTCGGAACTTCGGAACTGGTGGGTGTCTGAATACCGCCTCGTCTGGGTGTCGATCGCAGCCTCAGTCACCTCCGTTGGCCTGAGGGAGATACAGGAAATCCTGCGGGTACGCGTAGTTGTCCGTCACGGCTGTGGCAGGGGACCAGACCTGCAACGCACCGCCGGCGCGTAAGGTGGGGGAGGGGTCCCTGTTCGGGAGCCAATTATGTGGTAAATAAAATTACCTATACTTAATTTCTATGCGGTAAAGTTCAATAAGAATAACTCAGTCAAATAAATGAGAGGCAGAGTCCGTGGCATCTGAGGTTATAAGGGTTTTATTCCTTAAAAAGGAATTGGTTCGAACCAGGTATCATGTTCCATCACCACAAGGGTTCAGGAAGGGAATGGACATGGACATGTACAATGTTTTATTAACAGAATATCATATATATAGTCAATACATATAGTGGTGATGAATGCAGAAGGCGTAACAGCTGAGAGAAATGAGATAAGAACACATGTGCGTAACAGAAGGCGTGCACAAGGGCGTACACGGAGGTGTGTGCTAGAAACGTCATAGAAAAGTGTCACAAGTGGGTGGATCCCTAGAAGAATCCTGCAGAGTCAGCAGAAATATGTGGCAGAGATGCGCGCGCAGCAGCATGACGTGTGATTGACGTGGAACTGGAGGGTGAAGGGGACTTGACATTTGCACTATACATGGAGACAGAAGTCTGGCGTGTCAGAACAACCTAAACCCAGATCATATCTGGTATCTTGTGTTTGAGGAACTGTATTATCTAAAAGGAAAGGTCTCTCGGACAGAGGCTATGCTATATTGGCTGCTAGTGCGTGCATATGCGACTACGTGTCTACGTGTAAAGCAAGGGGGCCATGGGCCTACCATGGTAACGGGAGCTATGAATTACTTGCAGGGAGACAGAAAGGCCGGGCCCTTTGCTCTGCAGCTGGGAAGGATGTTTACCTAAACTACTAGACAGGAATGTATTTTCGAGGAGCGGAGCAGATAACTTGAAGGCTGAATACTGTTTTGGCAGGCAAGCAGGCCGAGCCAGGCACCGCTAGCCGCGCAGGGAGTAAGACAAAGGTCAGGGATACAGATGCAGGTCCAGGCTGCAGCTTCCAGAGGCAGAAGGCAGAAAAAGCTCGATGGCAGAAATCAGGGCCTAACTCGCCAGAGCCAGGAAAACGTGAAAAGTGCACCATGTAAAGACGGTGGCAAGGCATACTTAGGAACTGAATATTCGACCCATTCATGGTGGATCTGAAAGAGGACATGTTAACGTTGGACGCAAATGTATTTGCGTCTTTATAGCTGGAAGGGGGAGGGAACATACATGTACTTGAAGTACATACATGGAGCCGTTGGGGTCTACGTTAGGGGACACAATTGACCAGTGTAAGACAGTCAATTCCTAGACGCAAAAGTGTAAAGCTTGCGTCACACCCTTCAGTAACTCAGCATCCTTCCATTCAAAAACGACACTACACCAAATCTCTAGGAAAATACGTTCTGGTTTATAAAAATAATTTGCTTTATCTCATTTGTCAATTTGGTTACAGGTTACATCAAATAATACTGTTTCACCTTCTTTGTACAACTAAAACTCCATTTTACATTTTACATAGTCATAGAGGTGGTCAGTCACTTCACAGTCTATATTAAGCAGGGACAAGAAAAAGGGGCTCCCAAATGGAGTAACCAGGTTGCACGTTATGCACAATGGATCTTGGACTCGTTAGACAGAACAGTTTTTCAGATTTAGCTTAGTTGACACCCGCAGTAATCAGATCTTGGGACATCACAGAACAGAGTCTGTCAACTACAAAGGCTCAAGCATGCTCTGGTAACTTCCTAGAGGAGAGAAAAATAGATATTTCACCTGCTTCACCAAAGATTAACATTTATTTGCCAAAATGACCTTATAGAAGGCTTCCTCCTCCACCCCTGTAACAGAAGGGTTAAGCCTCAACACAGTCATTAACAGCCTTCACATAAGCTTAGGGGCTCTTCCCCCTGTAAGAGTCTCCAGGGCTTCCTGGTTTAACTACTCACTCCTCCAGTTAGGAAGAAAGGGAGGAACTACCCTTCGGGACCTCCTGTTGGTGGATCCCAGCTCTCTTTCTACCCCCCAGCTCACTCCTTACTTCAGATGTTGGGCCGCTGTGGCCAATGTCTCGGACCGCTGTGGAGAACCAGAAGTACCTGCAGACCCCTGTCCGCTCTCAGCCAGGCCTCGCCCACAGTTCCGGCCACTCGGTCTCAGAGCTGGCGCTGTGGGAAGGCTACACGGACTAAGGAGAATCGGCGGCCGCGACACACTCGTTTTCTCACCACGCGCTGCCTCCGCCTCCCTCTGTGAGAAGCGGCACTTCTGGGCAAGCGCCGAGGATCAGTGGGCCACGCCCACACTGCAGGCCACGCCCCCTTCTGCTTAGGAAACAGTATAAAAAGCGCCAAACAGAGCGCCATCACAAGAATTGATCGGACTCCGCAGGCACACGCCGGGAGCTTTTAGCGCCGAATTTTTAAAATTGTTTGAATCTTTGCCTACTCTTGTGAAACAAAAGCCTACCTTAGCCCACCTCTAAACAGCCGTGAAACGCTCCGTAGCGCCGGCTGCAACGACCACAAACGCCATTCAGGCGAGACCTTGGGCCACGCCCACACTGCAGGCCACGCCCCCTTCTTCAGCCACATCATGTGTTGTCACCGGAAGCGCAGCGGACGAGCGCAGCGGGAGCGCCTAAGGCAAGCCCGTCTGCGCCCGTCCGCGACCAGCCGGGACCAGGGGCCACCCCCCCTGCCTCTCCCGTTCCTCCGGTCAGGACCTACAGCCCCACTGCTCTACGGTCCATTGGAAGCAGAGCTACTGCCTCATGTACCCGTACCTTCACAGCCTTATCCCTCCCGTCCTGCTGCCCTGATTGCAAACACTCATTCCGAAAAGCCTCAGCAGGCCCCCCGACATTAAAATACTGCATGCTGGCACTAAACTGTCGATCATTACCTAAGCATAGCACCCAAATGTCCATACTGCTGGAGGAGCGCGAGCCAGATGTTATTTTTTTAACTGAGACCTGGCTTTCCACTCATTCTGACCCAGACATAGTCGCAGCCCTACCAAGTGGATACCACATCGTTAGATCGGACAGACCAGTAGGGAAAGGCGGCGGTCTGGCTATTATACTCAAAAACCAGTACCGTTGCCGCACCACAACAGAAAGCATTCCCGAATGCGAAAGCATAGAATTCAGTATAGAGTTCAATGCCAATACCTCCTTCTCGGGCACCTTGATCTACCGTCCTCCTGACCCATCAAAGCTGTTTCATAGGTCGCTCCCAGAGATCATTGCTAAAAGGGCTATGTCCGTGGCTAACTACACAGTCCTGGGTGATTTGAATCTCCATTTCAACTCCCCCTCAGATAATATTGCCAAAGACCTAATAGACGACCTAGGAGCTCTGCAGCTGTCCCAGCTGGTCACAGCTCCAACTCACGAGAAGGGCAACCTGCTTGATCCAATTTTCAGCAGCTGCAGCGACCTGATTGTCGACTCTCCTATCCCCCTCCCATGGACGGATCATTTTCTGATACCGTTTTCCTGGGCAACCCACAAGACCCCCCAGTTACCCCTCGGACAACACTCAGGAGAAACTGGTCAAAACTCCAGTTGGAATCCTGGCTGCTTAGCCTGGACGCCACCCATCCGCCTCCCTGCTCAGACCCTAGTGCAGCAAACGAAAATTATGTTAGCTGGATTACGAACTCACTAGACACGATCCTCCCTCTCCAGAGATCATCGTCTAAAAAAATGCAGAGATCAGCGCCCTGGTTCTCTGACTCTTTAAGAGAACTAAAACGTCGTTGCAGGCAACGAGAGAGAGCCTGGCGCATGGATTTTCTCCCGGAAAAAAAAGACGCATATAAAGAGGCAATAAAAACTTACAGAGATGGGATCAAGACGGCGAAAGCAACTTTCTACTCTGACAAAATCCTAGAGGCTAAATCAAAACCCAGGGAAATTTTCCAGATAATAAAACACTGTTCAAATGTCACCACTGCCCCTCCTCCGACTAAAACCCAAGTTCAATGCAATGAGCTTGCGGACTTTTTTCACAATAAAGTCCTGAAAATTTACTCCACCTTTCAAACAGGAGCCACAGTTCCAGAGACAGCTGACCCACCCCCCCGAGAACACTCCCTCCCCTTGTCCAGTCGACCCTCGAGCACTTCCCTCCCCTGGACCTTGACACCCTCGGTAAAATGGCACGGCAAGTCAAATCGGGTTCTCCACGCGACCCAGCCCCACCAGAAATTTTGATGCAAGCACACGAAGCCACCCTGCCTGTTATCCTGGAACTCCTTAACGCATCTATAGCCTCAGGTGTTGTTCCTACAGCATGGAAACAAGCCATGGTGCGGGCGCTGCTAAAAAAACCAAACTTGAACCCCGACGATTATTCCAACTATCGTCCCATCTCTCTCCTCCCTTGGGCCGGCAAGGTGTTGGAAAAATATATAAACGTCCAACTGGTCCAGTTTATTGAAAATCATTCCCTACTGGATACATCCCAGACAGGTTTCAGGCCAAAACACGGCACCAAACTGCCTTATTAGCGGTCGCCGAGGAATCTCGAAGGGCTCTGGATCAGGGAGGATCAGTGGCAGTGATCCTCCTTGATCTAAGCGCCGCATTCGATACGGTCAGCTATGCCACCCTGCTGAACCGTCTCCGGGACATCGGAGTCTCTGGCGATGCTCTAAGGTGGTTCGGCTCCTTCCTGTCCGACAGATCATTTCAGATCTTCGATGGTGACACAATATCAACCAGCAAGCCCCTCAGCTGCGGAGTACCACAGGGCTCCTCTTTGAGCCCTGTGTTATTCAATGTCTACATGAAACCACTGGCTGGAATCGTCGAACCGTACGGCGACACTCAGCTAGTGGTATCATTGGCTCAAAAGAACATCAGTCACCCCCAAGGAGGCCTGCTGAGTTGCCTAGAGGACATAAAGGAGTGGATGACCAGCTCCTCCCTCAAATTAAATGGAGATAAAACAGAGCTCTTGCTTCTAGGCCCTGCCTCGCCAACACCTTTTATCTCCTTGTGGCCCCAAGCCCTGGGCACTCCTCCCACCCCCAAGGAAAGCGTCAAGAGCCTAGGAGTGTGGCTGGATAGCAAGCTGTCCTTTTCCACCCAGGCTACCAAACTGTCCGCCACCTGCTTCGGTATCCTCAAAACCCTAAGGAAGGTCCTTCCACTTCTGCCTCCAGAAGCCAAGAAAGTGGCAGTCCAAGGCCTCATCCAGTCCCGCCTTGACACAAACAATGCTCTATACGTGGGGGCTCCCGAGATGACCCTCAGGAAACTCCAGATAGTGCAAAACTGCGCAGCGCGCACCCTGTTAAAGATTCCTCGAGCTCAGTCAGCCAGATCTGCACTGAAAAGTCTTCACTGGCTGCCAGTTAAACACAGAGTGTCATTCAAGGCGCTGTGCATCGCACACCGGGCATTCTGGAAAACAGGACCTGCTATTAACAGCAAGCTTGTCATCCCCTACCACCCAAACAGGAACCTCCGCTCCTCTGAGGCTCTTCTGGCAGTGGTTCCCTGAGTAAAGAGAGCCAGATCCGGGGTTAGGATGTTCTCAGTGAACACCGCTAAACTTTGGAACACCCTCCCCCTTTCACTCCGTTCCAACCCGGACCTGTTGTCATTCCGCAAAAAGCTGAAGACTTTACTATTCACCCAAGTCTCCGAGCTCTAATGTGTCACGTCACCTGTCCCTTCGATTCTTACCCCCAGCGCTTGGACGCCCCCGGGCAGCAATCGCGCTCAATAAATCTATTTCCATTCCATTCCATCCATTCCATTCCATTCCATCAGTGGCTCCAATCGCCGAGGACTAGTGGCTTCAAGACTGAGGGCCCGATGTAGGTGGCCAATACCGGTCGGAAACGGCCGAATTCGGCCGTTTCCGACAAGTATTTGGCCTTTTGAGATGTGGGGGACCTTTTATTGTCCAATTCGGTATTTTACCAATTCGGTAAAATTACCGAATCGGAAAAATACAGAATCGGTAAGTTTACCGATTTTTAAAATTCGGGATGTAGGTGGGACTACTTTCAGTCCCACAGGCCCTTCAGATTCGGTATTTTAACACCCAATTCAATTGGGTGTTAAAATACCGAATCCAGGTGTGCATGCACACCTATGCCATGTGACAGACAGACATGCCCTTAGGGCATGTCTGTGTGCCACATAGCACACAAGCCAGTATTGGGGGTGCTAGAGGGTGTCAAAGTGACACCCCCTGCACCCTTGCAGAAATCGGTAATTACCGAATCGGTAAATACCGATTCGGTAATGCCCATTGATTCCTATGGGCTTCAATGCCCATAGGAATCAATGGGCATTACCGATTCGGTATTTACCGAATCGGTAAATAGCGATTCCTTCCGATTCGGTAATTTTTAAAATAAAATTACCTACATCTGCCCTTCTCTTTTTTACCACTTCTTAAATACCGATTCGGTATGAATCGGTATTTATGAAGTGGTAAAAAAGATTTACCTACATCGGGCCCTGAGACTCCTGTGACCCCATGTCATCCTGCTGTAAATTCAGAAAATAATTATATAAAGTCCCTATTCGCGATGGCTTTTTAAGTATTTCAATAAAGTCATTTGGACACAGGGGTAGAATATTTGGATGTTTAAGAATAAAGTCGCTTAATTGTAAATACTTTAAAAATCATGATGGGAAACAATATATAGATCTTTTAGCTCCTGAAATGAAGCAATTTAACCAAAGAGCCAAGAAATACCATTGTTTTTCCCCCCATATACGCATCCTACGATCCCAAAATATTGGAGAAAACAGTTCTGTAGAGTTACATGGAGTGTAAAAATTAATGCGTCCTAAAGAAATAAGCTTCCGAATTGATCGCCATCCTTTAAAGGCAGAAAATACTAATTTAAATCTAGTTCTTTTGTAATAACTAGGTTCTAAAAAGCGAAGCAGCATTTGTCGTGATTGAGGGCCATGTAAGAGAGAAAAAATATCAGGGCTCTCAAATGTAGGTGAGTCCCCCCAATCACAAAATATTTAATTGTCTGCATAAGACAAGTCAAAGAAATATAATGCAAAATTTGGAACCCCCCAACCACCACGTAAAATTGGAAGTGTCATAAATTTGGAAGCCCTACGTGCAGATTTCCAGCCCCATAAAAATCTATCAACTATAGATTGTAATTTCCTTTGTTGTAATACAGGTATCTCCAAAGGTACCGACCGAAAATAGTACAGCACTGGGACATCTATACATAACCTGTATAGCAAATATAAATCGAGGTCCATATCCCATTTTTTCCAAAATTGCCCATAAGAATGCCCATGCAACGCGATCGAACGCTTTTTCGGTGTCTAAAAACACCAGACCAACGTTCGTACGAGCTACAGCATCATAGTCCAAAACTGCAATAACGCGATGAATATGATTGATCGTACCACGACCTGGAAGGAAACCATGTTGTTGCTCAGAAACTAATGCCGGTACATCTTGAATCAGTCAGTTTGCAAGGATTTTAGAATATAGTTTCGCATCTATATTAATAAGTGAAATAGGTCGGTAAGACCCGGGAAGATGCGAAGGCTTATCTTTTTTTTAAAATACAATTATACTTGCATCATCCCATGATGGAGGGGGGTGTCCAGCTTGGGCATCAATAAATGTCAACAGCATATTAGCTTTAATAATGGGAAATAGCACATGATATATCTCTAGAGGAAGTTTATCGGGGCCAGTAGCTTCCCCCAAAGCCAGCTCTTTAAGTGCAGTTTCAAGCTCTTGCATTGTAATTGGTGTCTCTAGCTCTTCTTTATGTATAGAGTCTAGCTGAGATAGATCAAATTTATCAACAAACTGACCAATCGAATCAAAAGAAAGCTCTTCTTGGGTATAGAGGTCTGTATAGTAATCGGGAAATACCTGGAGAATACCCTCCGATGACTCAACTAAAACACCTTGGCTATTTTCTATAGATGTTATGCGCTGTGCAGTCTGGCGCCCCCGCATTCTCTGAGCTAAACATCTTCCCAAAGTCTCGCCATACTCATATCTCTCCGCACGATGAATTTTATACTGTCGTGCTATGTCTTGACTCCACGCCCCATTAATCTTAGCCTTGCATCTTGCAACTTTATCTTGTGAGGCACTACTATCCGGATGCAAACTAATATCACGTGTCAATTCGCGCTCTGCATTTGTTAGATCATGTAGAAGTTGCTCAGTTATGCTTTTTTGTTTGCGTTGTAGAGTCCAGCCATAGCTACATGTTTCACCACGTAATCCTGCCTTAAAACAATCCCATACCATTGCATGAGAGGCGGAGCCTCTATTAAAATCCCAAAACTGCTGGGCCCAGTCTAGAACTTGAGCACATAGGTTTCATCCGAGAGAAGTTTCTCATTAAATGAAAAAGACCGTTGTATACGCTGCATTTTAAGCAAAGGCATATCTATTACAATCGAAGCATGATCAGATGTAATGCGTGGCTTTACAGACATTCGAGAGCCTTCCGCCAAATGACTAGGTAAAAAATGTAGTCTAAGCGCACAAATTTCTTATGAGATGAAGAAAAAAAAGTAAAACCTGGATCCCTCGGATTTGCCAAGGGCCACCCATCTATCAGCCCATGTTGAAGCAATAATTGCCGTAGCTCTCAGAATACCTTCGGCTTCCTACCTACATAAACACTAAATTTCAAATCCCAGGTATTCAGCTCGCCATGAATATTAAAATCACCAAGTAAGAATAGCGGTG
Source organism: Lissotriton vulgaris (assembly GCF_964263255.1). NCBI lineage: Eukaryota > Metazoa > Chordata > Amphibia > Caudata > Salamandridae > Lissotriton > Lissotriton vulgaris. The sequence goes on along the minus strand of NC_141691.1, from coordinate 161,215,158 downwards.
TACCCCAAAGAGCCAGCTCCACGTTCAAAAACTCTAACACTGAGGGGAGGAGCCAAGCAGGCATCCGAAATGGCCGCATAGTCGCTCGGCTCCGCGAGCCCTTTTGCCCCACACATACATCCTGGCACTTATCCTGAGCTACGAAGGCGTATTTAAATAGGAGAAGGAGAACGATCACTTACCGTCTGCTCCTGAGGCTCCTACGTGCGGCAGACCCGGAGAACTGTCCCCGATTGCTCTGCGGCCCCGTGGTGATGAGACCGGGGCGTTGACTTAGACGTGCAGCCGGCCGCGACTGCAACGACAACGGCTGCTGGTGGCGGTGAGGAGTCGGTCGGAGGGTGCTGTTGACTTGAAGGGCCGCTGATGGCAGCGACGACCCGGTCCACTTGGCGGTGAGCCTTGAGGGGCTGCGTGGTGAAGCAGGGTCGGAGGGGGTGCATGACTCCTGGCCCCCTCCCCAATCTCTCTGCCCGGGCATAACCAAGGATCGCCCCCGAAATCGGCGGGCGGCTCCCGGGGAGCGGCAGGGATTTTGTTTAGCCTTTTGGTGACTCTCCCCCGGGGAGCCCGCCTCACGGTTTGGAGTCCCGGTTGTGCATCACGTAGCGCCCTGGATTGGGGCCTGGTTCTGAGGCGAGGCGAAGAGGCACAGGGCCGAACTGACTAAGATGGCGGCTGGCGCCCTCCTCTACGGCCCATGTCCAGGTCGGACGGCTGCCATACGGATGGGGTCGGGATGCTGGCGCCGTACACAAGAGCCCACATCCAAGGACGTATTGGCTGCCCTAACGATTTTGCACAAGACCCTGATCTGTAATGCTCAGGATCTGGGTAGAAGAATGGACGCCATTGCTGTCTCGCCGTCCCTAACGGCCACAGTTCGATCCCAAGGGAGTGCCGATGTGCCCGCAACTATGTCCACGGGAAGAGTCCCTGCTCCGCCTGTAGGAATATATTCAATGAGTTCTGTAGAAGTTTAAGCAGGATTTATTGCAGCACGAAAAATAGGTACAGGCAGTGCAGAGTCCACAGTTCAACTGAACAAATCAATACACTACATAGCCTCAGTAACTCCACTGGAATGTAGAACATCTTTAAGTAAAAACATGTCTCATGCCATGGCTCACGCAGGAGCTCATGCAGGTGCATGCGACAGATATAAACTTTAAAGAGAAACACACATATGATGAAAGAGAATGTAACACATCTCATTTTTTTAATAAAAGAAAAGAAAAAAACAAGTTAAAAGATAAATGGATAAATAGCCTAACAAATGACATAAAATAAAATTAAGACATAAATTTAACAGTTGTTGGTTACATATCATTAGTGAACCTTGTAGGAACCTTAATAACTCTTTTAGCATCCTTGACTCTATACGCAATGGAGTCATTTGGGACATTTCGTACATGTCCTCCATCTACTTCTCTGTCCACATTATGAGGTTGATGACACTTTGCTAATCTACAAAAAATCCATATTCTACCATCTTGTGTCATGGCACTGTTATCAAACACTTTTTTTAATTGAATGGGTTCACTGTACTTATCCAAACCTTTTCTGATCAATCCAGGTTTTAGAACTCTAACCCAATCTCCTATATTGAAAATTTGTGACCTGACATTCCATTTATTGTCATACCATCTCTTGGCTTTGAGTTGCTTATCTTCAACACGTTTGGCCACATCACCCACGCACACTCTATCACCTGTAAAGTGAAATGACTTCATTTTTAACCACCATGGTAAAACTTTAGACGCAGGATTTCTTCCTTTAAACAACTTGAAAGGACTTACTTGGGTAGTTGAATGTGGCGTAATACGATAATTCCATAACCGTTCTCTTAGAGCACTTACCCAACTTCCACCATACTTAACTGAGTCCACAATGAAGTTTTTCAGCACCCGATTGAATCTCTCCACCTGACCATTCTCGTGAGGTTCATACACAGAAGTAAGCCTGTGAACAATATTGCATTCTTTAAGAAAATTTTTCATCTCTAACGAGGTTAACTGTACACCATTATCAGTTACTAGACACAATGGGCAACCTTCTCTTGAAAATATGTCCTTGAAAAAATTTATGACTGCCTCAGTGGTAGCTTTAGAAACAAACTTGATTTCAGGCCACTTGGAATGGTAATCAATAATAACCAAAGCATAGCGTGAAGCCTCAGGCAACATGTGGAAGGGACCTGAAATGCCAAACGCTATCTTCTCCCAAGGTTGAGATGGCCATTTCACAACTTTCAAAGGTGGAGTGTAAACTTTAAGCATTCTCTCACTCGAACAACACTCTGTACATTCTCTAACAATTTTATCAATGAACCTATCAACGCCTGGCCACCAAAAATAGTCTCTAATCAATCTCTTCATTGAAGAAATACCTATGTGCAATGTTCAAGATAGCTTCATGCATGCCCTCAGGAGGGATACATTTCCCAGACTTAAAGATAAAACCGCTGTCCAACTCCAATTCTTCTTGGATGTTGTAAAATGGTAACATTTCAGGACTGATCTTATCCTTCCTGGGCCAACCTTTTCCAACTAACTCTTTCACCATCTTCCAACAATCATCTTTCTGTGCACATTCTTCCCAAAATGATTCAGAAATCTCTTGAAATTTTTCACTAGCAACATCTCTAATAGTTAAAACAAAGTCCAAATCACACACAGCACTGACCTCATCTTGTTTACATGGTAACCTTGATAAACAATCCGCTGTGACATTTTTTTCCCTGGCACATATGTTGTAACAAAATTGTACTCTTGGAATTTAGATGTTAACCTTACAATTCTAGCTGTAGAATTCCATCCTCCCCCAACTGACAAAATATTTACAAGAGGTTTATGGTCAGTTCTAAGCGTAAACTGGGAACCCCACACATACAACCTAAAATGCTCTGTTGCCCAAACACAAGCAAGAAGCTCTCTTTCGATAACAGCATATTTCCGTTCACATTCACTGAGAGTCCTTGAGGCAAAAGCAACATTCCATTTATCATCGCCTTCTCTCCGAGAAAGAACGCAACCTAAACCGTAGAGACTGGCATCAACTGTTAATATACACTCTTTGTTCATACGAAATGGCTTAAGTGTGGGAGAATTTACTATGTCATGTTTGATCTCCTCAAAAGCATGTTGTTGTACATCTAACCACTCATACTTCTCCCCCTGCCTGAGTAATTTCCTTAACGGCTCCATCTTAGTGGCAAAATTGTTAAAAATTTACTATAATATTCACATAGGCCAGCAAAAGATAGTAATTGGTCTTTGTTTTCAGGTGCTGGGGCCTTAATGATAGCTTCAACATTCGACTTCTTGGGAACTACACCTTCACCAGAAAGAGTATGTCCTAGATATTCCACTGATTCTTTAAAAAGATTACACTTGTGTGCTTTTAGGGTTAATCCACTTTGTTCCAACCTAGTACATACAATATGTAAGTGTTGCTCATGCTCAACAATGTTTTTTGAAAACACTAGAATGTCATCCTGAAAACATTTTACAAAACTATCAACATCCCTGAAGATTTGAAACATAACTCTCTGAAAAACAGAGGCAGCGGAAGCAAGTCCGAATGGCATACGTTTATATTGAAATAAGCCTTGTGGAGTTATGAACGCTGTGAGTTTCTTGGAATCTTCTGTCAATCTGATCTGATGGTAAGCAGATCGAAGATCTAGAGTTGAGAAAATGTGTGCACCATCAAATAGAGAGACCAATTTGTTAATATTTGGTAAAGGATGACGATCAATAACTATATTAGAGTTCAAAGCTCTTAAATCCACACATACTCTCAACTTCTGGTCAGGTTTCCTCACCAAAACTATGGGAGAAACCCATTCGGAGGATTCAATTGGCTCAATGATATCATCTTTTAAAAGTTAATCCAACATACCTTTAAGTTCCTCTCTAATGTTAATAGGAACACCTCTAAGCTTTTGTACTACAGGTATATGATTATCCTTTAAGACAATTTTGTGTGAGAAATTTTTCAAAGTGCCTAATTTGTCACAAAATACTCCTTTGAAATAATTAACTAACTTGTTTATCTTACTTGAATTATCTGAGTTACATTCAGAAATGTTTCCAATACATGAAGTTAATTCCATTAAATTATCATCACATAAGGAGACTTGTTCCTTTGCACGAGGATTTAAGGTGATGCCCAATTTCCATTGGTCCAGCCATCCCAAAACATTTACCCCCTTTTGTGAAATATATAATTTGATGCTGGATTTCCTGTGTCTGAAGTGTAAAGTGACGTGGGAATAACCAATAAAATCAATTCTATTACCACTGAAACTTTTAGCATCAATATCAGGATGTTTGAGATTTGTATTTGTATCTGGGTTTTATATCGCGCCAAATCACCGACAGGTCTCAAACCGCTTCTGGCCAAGTACAGCAACAAGAGGAAGGGTAGAAGGGATGCGGATTGCCGACCTATCTTACGGGTATGTAAACGCATCCCTGAAGAGCAAAGTCTTCAGGGATTTCCTAAAGCGGAGAAGATTGGATTCTCTACGAAGCACCTCCGGTAGCTTATTCCAAATGGTGGGGGCTTGGACTGAAAAAGATCTGCCACCTTTGGTTACCATTTTAAAACGTGGGCAAGATAGCAGAAGGGAATTGGAGGATCGCAGAACTCGCTTGGGTTCATACACTTCAAGCCTCTCTTTTATATAGGCCGGCGCCTGCTCATAAATTGCTTTATGGCAAATGCACAGGCTCTTGAATTCAACCCTTTGCTTTATAGGGAGCCAGTGTAACCTATAAAGTAGAGGGGAGGCATGGGTCCGTCTGGGTAATCCAAAGATTAGCCGTGCTGCGTCGTTCAAGATGACTTGTAGACAATTTATTGAATTTTTTGGAAGACCTAGGTATAATGCGTTCCCGTAATCGATTCTAGAAACTATTGTGGCTGAAACAATGGTTCGAAGCATGTTCGTTGAGAGCAGAGGGACAAGCTTTCGCAACTGCCTAATCAGGTTGGTACATGATCCAACCACAGCGGATACTTGGTTGGTCATCGAAAGCTCCAGATCGATTTTCATACCAAGACTCTTTACACTAGGACATGGCTTTGGGGTAGGTCTGAGTTCTTGGGGCCAGAACAGATCGTTCCAGGGGGAGGCAGAAGTTGAGACTACAAGGACCTTCATTTTGTCTGGATTAATTTTTAATAGGTTGGACGTCATCCAGTTTACTGTGAACCGTAATATCTTTTGGGCCATGGACTGAGCCGATGTTGTATTTTCGATACTCAGCAGCAGCTGAGTATCATCGGCGTAGTTAAAAACTTTACAGCCCATGTTGGCCAAAGAGTCTATCATTGGCTGCAGGTATAAATTAAATAGAAGTGGTGAGAGTGCGGACCCTTGCGTGACTCCACATACCAAGGCGCCAACGTCAGATACCTGATCTGCCAGCTGGATCCTCTGCGTCCTCCCTAGCAAAAAGGCCGTTAGCCATTGGAGAGCTTGTTCTTTTATCCCGGACATGGCTAGTCTGTCCAGGAGCAGTGCATGGCTGACAGTATCAAACACCGCTGAAAGATCTAATAGTATCAGGGCGCTTGGTTTTTTACTGTCAGCCATGCATCTGAGCTCGTTCAGCACCGACAGCATTACTAGTTCCGTGCTATGGTGGGCACGAAAACCAGCTTGCCGCTCCTTGAGTAGGTGATGTGATTCCAGGAGGGGTGACAATGATTTTAATACATGCTGTTCTAGAATTTTTGACAGAAACGGCAGCTGGGAGATTGGCCTATAGTTCTTCAGGCTAGTTGGATCCGCCCCAGGTTTTTTTATCAGGGGTCTGACACGTGCCTCTTTAAAGGTATTTGGTAATGATCCTGTAGCTAATGAGTTATTTAGGAGGTCTAGGATCTGGTCCTCCAGAATGGGAATTGCTAGCTAAAAAATTTCGGGAGGGCAGGGGTCAGCAGGGGAGCCTGACTTGGTTGATATAGCTAGTTGTCTGAGGGTAGTGGAGTCGATATTAGGAAATCTAGTAATAATGGGGGTCGAAGGGTTTTGAGGGGGCGATGACGTGGTGAGTATAGTTGAGTTGTCTTTCTTGATGTCTGACAGTATAGTCGCTACTTTTTCAAGAAAGTATCCTTGAAAGGTATTACAGTCAATCAGTGTATCTACCTTTTCTTCCTTTTTGCTTAATTCTTTCAGTATTTGGAAGGTTTCTTTCTGGACATTTACGGTGTTGTTCATGCGGGTTTCATAGTAGTCCTTTTTGGTTGATACAATGAGCTTTTTATACAGTTGAAAGGATGTTCTATATAGTTCGCGGTCGGTATCCTTTTTAGATTTCCTCCAGCATCTTTCAAGATGGCGGAGCTTTCTTTTTTGTTCTCTCAGGTTTTGAGTAAACCAGGGGGCTCCTTTTTCCGCACCTTTTATTTTTTGTGTCTTTTCTGGGGCTATCTGATCAATTGATTGCCTGAGAGTGGCTACTATAGTGTCATAATTTAGATCTAGGTCTACGCCATCTGATTGGATCATTGGTTTATGTATATGTTTGGACAGGGCTTCTGTTAGGGTTACTGAGTCGACTTTTTTCCATTGGCGCACTTTTTTGGTTTTTAGCGGGAGTTTTACCTGAGGATTATTTTGTGGTATATCACACAGGATTAAGTGGTGGTCAGACCAAATACAAGGTGTAATACTTGTGAGAGCCACTTTTGGCATTGAAGACCAGATAAGATCGAGAATGTGGCCTTTTATGTGGGTTGGGGCTTCCACTAATTGTATCAGGCCTAGAGCGGTCATGGAAGTCTGTAGCTGCCGTGTTGGTAGATCTTTATCTGTCTTATCCCAGTGAACATTAAAGTCACCTGTCACCAAGATATTTTTATAACGTGTGCATAAATCCGATATTATGGGAAAAAAGAGATCATTAAACATTGATGTACATTGGGGTGGACAATAAATCGTTAAAATGATAAGACAGGAATTGTTCATGGTGATTTTTATCCCTAGTAGATCAACAAAATTTATAGTTTCGGTTAAAATTTTAGTCGCCGTGAGCTGTTTTTTGAAGATCGTTGCTACGCCACCGCCCCGGGCACCGTCTGGCCGATTAAGCCAAATCATGTCATATCCGCTAGGGAGGGCGGCTATGATGTCGGGGGAGGAAATATCGCTCAACCAGGTTTCGGTGAGTGTCAATATGTCAATGGTCTCATCCTGTAAAAGGGTGAAGATTTCCAGGTGATGTTTCTGTAGTGACCTAGTGTTTAGGGTGGCTAGCTTTAGTGGGGATAAAAGGCTAGTATTCCTATGGCTAGGGGATCGAAAGATGTGACATTCCTTGAGGATGAAGCGCGTGATTGGATTTAAACTGTACCTGTCAGAGTTCAGTGCTAGGAGATCATTTGTAGTGTAGGAAATGCATGAGCCAGAGTACCTGATCCCTGAGCCCGATCGTGCGCGGACGGGCGCAGACGGGCAAGACTCTGGCACGACTCCGGCGCAGGTCCGGCGCGTCCGCTGTTCGCGTCCGCTGCACGGAGTCATCACCGTCTGTTTTTATAACGCTGCCAATTGCGTCACCAGCCCAACCCGACCCAAGATGGCCGCCGAAACTGGAGCCCCCCCCTGAAGGGAGGGGGTGAAAAAGAGTCTAAGGCGCCACAAAGCGCAAGGGAGTCTCAAGACACCTCTTAAACTCAGGTGTGCACAGAAATACAAATTACGATTAAAATCGTTTTTTAAGATTACAGGAAACGTAGGAGACCTCCCGGCTTCCGCCTCAGGAGGGGAAAAGAATGCTGTGTCAGTATCGCCTGCTCACCAAAAACAAGCCCCTTTTATAACGCTGCCAATCGTGTCACCAGCCCAACCCGACCCAAGATGGCCGCCGAAACCGGAGCCCTGCCCTCGGCGTCAACACTCAGCCGAGAGCAGGTCCGGAGCTGAAGGGAGGGGGTGAAAAAGAGTCTAAGGCACCACAAAGCGCAAGGGAGTCTCAACACACCTCTTAAACTCAGGTGTGCACAGAAATACAAATTACGATTAAAATTGGTTTTTAAGATTACAGGAAAGGTAGGAGACCTCCCGGCTTCCGCCTCAGGAGGGGAAAAGAATGCTGTGTCATTATCGCCTGCTCACCAAACACAAGCCCCTTTTATAACGCTGCCAATCGCGTCACAAGCCCAACCCGACCCAAGATGGCCGCCGAAACCGGAGCCCTGCCCTCGGCGTCAACACTCAGCCGGGAGCAGGTCCGGAGCTGAAGGGAGGGGGTGAAAAAGAGTCTAAGGCGCCACAAAGCGCAAGGGAGTCTCAACACACCTCTTAAACTCAGGTGTGCACAGAAATACAAATTACGATTAAAATCGTTTTTTAAAATTACAGGAAAGGTAGGAGACCTCCTGGCTTCCGCCTCAGGAGGGGAAAAGAATGATGTGTCAGTATAGCCTGCTCACCAAACACAAGCCCCTTTTATAACGCTGCCAATCGCGTCACCAGCCCAACCCGACCCAAGATGGCCGCCGAAACCGGAGCCCTGCCCTCGGCGTCAACACTCAGCCCAGAGCAGGTCCGGAGCTGAAGGGAGGGGGTGAAAAAGAGTCTAAGGCGCCACAAAGCGCAAGGGAGTCTCAACACACCTCTTAAACTCAGGTATGCACAGAAATACAAATTACTATTAAAATCGGTTTTTAAAATTACAGGAAAGGTAGGAGACCTCCCGGCTTCCGCCTTAGGAGGGGAAAAGAATGCTGTGTCAGTATCGCCTGCTCAACAAACACAAGCCCCTTTTATAACGCTGCCAATCGCGTCACCAGCCCAACCCGACCCAAGATGGCTGCCGAAACCGGAGCCCTGCCCTCGGCGTCAACACTCAGCCGAGAGCAGGTCCGGAGCTGAAGGGAGGGGGTGAAAAAGAGTCTAAGGCGCCACAAAGCGCAAGGGAGTCTCAACACACCTCTTAAACTCAGGTGTGCACAGAAATACAAATTACGATTAAAATAGTTTTTTAAAATTACAGGAAAGGTAGGAGACCTCCCGGCTTCCGCCTCAGGAGGGGAAAAAAATGCTGTGTCAGTATCGCCTGCTCATAGATTTGACATAGAAAGACTATTGGATAAAGTTATATTAAAATAGTCAAGGGTAATGATGGTCCATGGTGACCCTGAGTCCACCATTAAACATAAATCAATATCTAGAACTTGAAAAAGACATTTTAGAGATTTAAACACTAGATTTGCATGGTCATGAATTATTGATACCACAAAACCTTCTCCCTCCCCAACGTCAATATCAGAACAAGTATTTACATTTTCTTCAGACATGGATGCAACAGCAACTCTACTTTGTGAAAAAGGACGTTTGTCTCTACACATGTTACTAAAGTGTCCAATTCTACCACAGTTTTTACAATCTTTTTTTAACGCCGGGCAACCAGGAAAAGATGCATAGTGTGATTTATTACCACACCTAAAACACATAGGTTGAAAATTAGAACGTTGTTGTTGGAACAATCTTGGACCATTAAAATTAGACTTCGATGAGAAATCTGTTGAAGGTTTCTTGGGATCAAATTTGTTCTTAAGTGCACAAACTTCCTCTCCTCGAGTCTTTTTAACAGAATCTTTTCTGACAGTGTCCATCCACAAATCTGACTGTTCTTGAGCTTTAGCAGTGGCAATAGTCTCATTAAGATTTGGATTTCCCATGACCCATAGTTTATCCTGAATCTTTTTACACTTAACATGGACAATGATTTGACCACGTATCATTTCATCAGAAATAGTTCCGAAGTTACAGTGGACACTAAGTGATCTAAGAGCAGTTAAAAAATCATCGAAAGATTCATCCTCTTTCTGTTTTCTGGTGTAAAACTTGAAGCGATTTAAAGCAATGCTAACATTAGGTTTGAACCTTTTTTCAAGTCTTGCTAATGCTTCAGAATAAACATTTAAAGAGTCACCACTGCCATCAGAAAATGAAACAATTTGAGGAAGAGATCTGAAAATAACTTGGCCTTCAGATCCTAAACAATGAAGTAAAATGCTTTTTTTCCTTTCAGAACCCATCCTTTCCACATCAATCGCTTTCATGTATGTTACAAACTCCTCTTTCCATTTTGACCAAGGCATGGGAGGATCACCTTTGAGTTGAAGAAATTTAGCTGGTGGGTCAAATTGCATTGTTTTAGCTGGAATTAAATTAATGTAAAATTGGTAAAAAATAAATGTATTCCTTTTTTCCAAGAAGTGTTGAAAATTTTAGCAAAATGAATTGACAAAAAAATAAATGAATAATGTGACTCTAAACAGTATAATAATGTTATTTGCCCCAAAATCGGTAAAGAATAATGAATAAAACGATAGTTTCCCACTTACTGAAGTCTGTTCGTTAAAAGCGTATCAGGCAAAGCAAAGCGTTGTTAGGGAAACCCAGTGTTGCTAAGAAAAACACTCGTAAAATGGCCGAAAACGTAAGCGTGATGACATGGAGCGTAACATCAGCGTGATGAAGTAGGACGCAGCATGATGCCGAACGCAATGACGAGGGACGTACTGTGATTGTATGTACGCTCGTGAGAACGCTGCAGCGGCCTCGGGGAAGCGCCGGAGTTCGGTAGGATGTTTCCTTTCAAAAATAAAGTTGAAGAAAAGTTAAGCAGGCAAAAGTCTCGTATGTTTACACAAGGGGAATGAAAATTAATGTACAGTCCGATATGATGAAGTTAGACAAAAAAAAAATATGATAAAAAAAAATGATATTTCGAATAAAATACTGCCGCAGGTGCAATCAGAGCACTAAATCATAATAAAAGACAGCCGCTGGTACAATCAAATGTACATGTAAATAAGAAAGAATAAACATACCAGCAAGAAATTCCGAAAATGTTCAAAAAGAAGATCCTTTCTTAAATACCACTCTTCCTTCGTGCTGCAGAGTGGTAAGAACTGTCGCCAATTTTGTAGGAATATATTCAATGAGTTCTGTAGAAGTTTAAGCAGGATTTATTGCAGCACGAAAAATAGGTACAGGCAGTGCAGAGTCCACAGTTCAACTGAACAAATCAATACACTACATAGCCTCAGTAACTCCACTGGAATGTAGAACATCTTTAAGTAAAAACATGTCTCATGCCATGGCTCACGCAGGAGCTCATGCAGGTGCATGCGACAGATATAAACCTTAAAGAGAAACACACATATGATGAAAGAGAATGTAACACCGCCTAGTTACCGGGAGCCGCCGAAGGACCCGGTGCCTGTGACCGCTCTGGCCGACATGGTTGTACACGGGAGTGTTTCTTCGGGGCACATGTTCAATTGGCGGCTGAGGAAACAACACCGTTTTCCTTATTGGGCTGCCCCGGCGATTTCGTGGCGCTTGCCGGACTGTTTGACTCTCCTTTCTTGGATGGTACTACTGTGTATGGACTTTGGGAAGCTCCCGGGGTCAACATCGACACTGCCGGATTTCCGCTGTGTATACTCGGATGGGTTTGGGTTGCTGTACTTTTCTGTGGCTACGCTCCGGCCTGACCCGCCCGGATCGTTTGGACCCTCCCAGCTGCTCTGTACACCGATTGACAAGTGGACATCTGGCGGTTCCATTGCTAGACAAGGCCAGGGATGATATAGTTAGTATAGTGGCCTTATTGTTGACTGACGGTGCATTGGGTATGCTTGAACGGGATTCCATTGTTGTTGTGGCCGGTGCTTGATGTTCTCCACTGATATTCTACTTTGCTTCTGGGAATTTTCCTGGGTGTAGGGGTGAAGGGCGGGGTCGGGCGGCGAGATCGAGGGCCCTCCTCCGCTTATACTTTTTCTTTTTCTCTCTCTCCTTTCTATATTTCGGGTCTCCAATAGGGCGACAGGCACGCTGCTGGGGGGGGGTAGGCCATGGCCTTCTGCGGGAGTGCAGGGTGGGGGGTAGGGGGGATGGTGTTTGTTCGGTATTTGTTTCTATGGCCCTTTAGTCTTTTTCTCTTTTAAGTGTCGTCGTCATTCATGATTCCTGCAGTATGTTTTGCTTTGAGGGGTGGGGTTTGGACTTCGCTACGTACCGGGTTTGTGCCTGCATTTCTCCTGTTTTGTGTATCTTACCCCCGATACTTCATTCGTATTTGTACTATTTGTGGATATCCTGATTTGCGCGCAGTATTGTAGGACCATGTATGTCTGTACGGCACTCCTTTTCAGTTCCCTATTTGAAAATGAACCTTTCAAATCCTGATTTAAAACCTGTACCTCTGACTACAAGTTATGTCCTGGTATTTCTATGACCCCGGCTTTCGAACTGCTATAACTTTCCTTATTGCTTGCTGTACTCCTGCTCTGATTAGCGGCCGGCCGGGATGGTTGTAGGCCCATACTTGTAAATATTTGTAATACTAATAAAGGTTCCCCAAAAAAAAACCTAACACTGCAGTTTCATCAATATTTGATTCATATACCGTGCACATCGTGGCTACAACATTCCCTATAATACACTCGGCAATTGCCCAGCATCCTAGACTATCAGCTTTAGTTTTTCCTGTTGCAGCTATATTTTTAGGGGTGGTATGAGAAGTCTAGTCAGACACAGCCAAGGGTTCCAGGACCCCAGGAACAGTACTTGAGGATCAGGACTCACTCCAGGGAGGTCAACAGCAGTGGCCTAGGGAAGACCCAGTTGGAACTGGTCAGCTGGTCAGTATTAGGAAAAGACCCCTTGTAGCTTGTTGTGTCCCTGTAAGCAGGTCGGTTGTATGATCTTTGGAGCGTATTTCTTTGTCCTGGGTACCAGAGGATTCAGATCTAGTCCTTTGGGCCTCCTTTTCTGATCTTTCTCAGTTCCGGAAGTGTTCTGTAAAGGGTGCCAGGGGATGCCACACTTACGACTGGCATTGGCCTGTGGGTGGTTGTGACTGCTGGCAGGTGAGGTTGCAATATTTACATGGTAAAGATGTAGACACATTCAGTTGAATACTCCATAGATACTGGGATTTATTAACTAATTGTGAGATTACACCGAATTGCGTCACAGGCGCCCAAGTATCACTTTCCAGTGGGGCAAGAGCATCAGTAACATTATTATCCTTAGTTACCCTTTGAAAAACACTTTAATTGGTGCGTACAATACAATATTTGTTGGGCTTTACAAACGTGGAATTTACATTATCAAATCAAACCGCATATGTAAAGCACAATACTGTCACACCTAGCAGTATCTGGGCACTGTGTCTCCATCGAAGAGCCAGGTCTTAAGTATCTTTCTCTCGTGGCTGTGAACATGACGCGTACCACCGAGAACATTACTTATGTTTTAATCTGTAAATGTGGCAAAATCTATTTAGGCAGTATGATAAGGACCTTGAAAGACAGAATTGCAGAACACAGCAGAGCAATCTGGTAGACCCGCCTATGGGTGGGGGTGACTCCAGAACTTCCCTAACCAATGGGGTAACAGTTCCTAGGGGTAACCTTCCCAACTATTGCAGCAGTTTCCGCCTGCCCTGCTGCAAACTATCCCTCAGTCTCGCTCACCCCTAAAATCCGAAATGTTGAAACACTTTTCCCCTTGTGCAGAGCCTGTGTGTCCATCCTGAGGTGTAACAAGGGTAATGTACAGCCCCTTCTGTGTGGTCACTCCAAAGTAGTTCTTGGGACAGCTCCCCTCCTACTGGGATTGACAACTGCCTTACTGGGGGGGAACAAAACAATGGGCCTGCCTAAGTGTCATTTGGCATCTGCCTCTGACAGTGGGGCCCATTTGTTGTAACATGGACTAGGGACATATAGCCATGTTAAATATGCAGATTAGGAGCATACTAATTCAGCCATGTAAAAATTGGGAGCAGACTTCTACAGCCTGCAAAAACAGATAAGCCTAAATTCTGTGGGTACACCACACAAAAGATAGTAATGTCCTAAACATTCTTTGGTAACCTTAGTATCAATGACTACAACATAAAAATGTACACTGAACTACAATACCTAAAAGATCACACGTTTTTTTATATAGACTGCAGGGAAGTAGGTTACTGATTGAGGGGGCGAACCCCTATTCAAACAGCAACCACAATTCTTGTCAGGGTGAACCATGAGCAAACCTCATATTAACCTGTGCTTAACAATCTGGTAGCTCAAAACAGCTACACAACGTAAAGGCAATGTGTATAGAATTTATGCAGCACACAAACAGTAATAAAGTGAAAAATTAACAAAAGAAAAATGTAACAATTTAGAAAAATAGAGTAAAATTTAAAAAATGCAAGGTCCTGCATCAGGCATTTGTCACACAGTGGCTGTTCCGATGCGAGTCTGGAATGCGTTGCGTCGTGTCAGTTCTGCTTGAACACAGCTGGGCTGGCACAGCACCTCCCGGCCAATTCCATAGGGCCAGTAATGTGGTGGCACCACTTGAAGGTGCAGAGTTGTGGTTGAGCCTTTCCTGTCCCTGAGGCTCCGCCCAGGAGGCCAGCCAACTAGCCCTTTGAGTCACTCTGGTGAACCTGGGTTCAGTATGCAGGTTCAGTAATTCTCACTCAGACAGCAGGGCAGCAGAGTAGCAGGGGAACAGAGTATCAGGTTTAATTGCAGCAGTGCCTCACAGCAGTCCTTCTTCTGAGTCTTCCACAGGTGCAGATGTGTATGGAAAAGTTGAGTCTGAGGGTCCAATATTTATACTTGGAGCCAGCTTTGAAGTGGGAGAAGCTCCTGGAGTCTTACGATAGAGGTGTCTGGAATTTCCTGCCTCCCTGCCCTGGCGCCACAATAGACTTGAGTGAAACCCTTTGTGATTGTGCCGAGGCAGAGCTTTTGTGATGTGCAAGTGTGATAGGTGACAGCTCCTCCTCCTTTATCAAATCAGAGATTGTCCATCCTGTTAACACCTATTCCCCCTTTGTCTCATTGTCTGGGAGCAATATACAAAGACCAAATGCAGGATACACCTAGTCATGACACCTAGTCATGTGACCAGGATACAGGCTGCTGTCACCAAATGGTTAAGACAAAAAAATGGCAAATTTCTAAAAATGCACACATTCTTGTTTTTTGAGAACTGATGTTTCGATGGATTCAATTTATGTTGAAATTAGAATTGATGTACTGATGTGTTAAATATATGTTGTTTTGTTTGTTCAATGTGATATAATTTATTGTCATGTATGTAATATTGTGGGTGGGAGAAACAAATACGGTCAATAATTTGTGTTTACTTCCCTGTGTGTGACTAAAAGGTTTTTCAAAATAAATGAACTGTGGGCAATATATACGTGTTAGCAACCGCTGTTCTTTATTAAAGCATGTGTAGTAAGTGAGGTATTTGGAAGAGTGTCAGGTTTGGCATCTGTGTTATTTTTGCATTTTGTAGCGGCTCAGCCAATCTGACGTTAGGAGCCCAACCCCTTGATGTGTTACATTTCTAAAATTGACATTTTCAGAATTGTGACTTTAAATCCAAATTTGCCATTAAAGAGGGTTTGAAATTACATCTCTTAAGACACCAAACTCAAATTTCCCACTTGCTCCCAATTAAAATGTATCACTTATTAAATGTATAAGGTAACCCAATGTTATCCTATAGAAGAGGAAACCTTTCAGTAGTTAAAAATGAATTTAACATGATTGGTATCTCAAAGGTAGGAGATCTGATTAAGAAGGGTAAGATCCTTCGGTTCGAGGAGCTACAGAAAATGTACCAGTTGGCTCCAGGCGAAGTTTCTCGATACTTGCAAATCAGGCACGCCTTAATGGCGGCGTTTCCTAGCTGTGAGGATATACCAGAATACTCTCCTTTGGAAGATCGTCTATTAGACGGACAACTGCATGCCAAGGCAATCTCCCTCACATATAGAAAGCTCAGTAACAACATGCCAGATACCTTTAGACAGCTCAGAGAGAAATGGGAAAGAGAACTAGGACAAATGGAAGAGGAGGACTGGAGGCAAGCATTGATGTCTCCGAGAGACTCTGCCATCACATTTAGGTATCGCCTTATACAGCTCCGTATACTGCATCGTTCATACTTGACTGGGATTACTCTGGCGAGAATCGGGTCTAAGTCGGATGACCTGTGTTTAAAGGGATGTGGGCAGTCAGCTAGCTTTTATCATTTGATTTGGGAATGTCCTATGGTGCAAAACAGGTGGGACAGGATTGTGACACATCTGCGGTCTGCTCTTGGTAAGACAGTCACGCTGACGCCCCGACTGGGTTTGTTAAACATGTGGGACGCTACGGACCTTACGGAGACGGAACAACAGTTTGCAACGTTAGGATTCACTTTATTTAAGAGAGAACTAGCTAGGGGGTGGGGTAGCACCAGGCCGCCAGGGGTTGCAATATGGAGTAGGGAATTGGATAAATGTATGGTGGCCGAGAAAGAAGTATTTATTGCACGTGGGTGTCCAAAGAAATGGGCCAAATGGAACTTATACAGAGGTAAAATATGTGTGTCCCCATCGGTGGACTTAGAAATGCGGAGGGTTAGAGGGAGAGAGCAAGAAATGTAATGAATCCTTGTATGTAATGTATTGGTCACTGCAAAGGTCACTATGATTGATAATATGAAACAACTGTATCGATGTCAATGATCTGTCACTATTGCAAAGTTAAAATAAAATAATAAAAATATTTTTTTTTTAAATGAATTTAAAAGTTTTTCACAACCAGGACATGTAAAAGTTAAAAGTACATGTCCATATTTTAAATACACTGCATCCTACCCTCTGCATGGTTTAGGGCCTACCAGAGGGTGACTTAAATGTATTAAAAAGGAAGGTTTAGGCTGGACAAAAAAATAATTTGCCAGGTCGAAATGGCAGTGTAAAACTGCCCACACAGGCTGCAATGGCAGGGGGAGTTATGTTTTAAAAGGCTACTTGAGTGGGTGGCACAATAAGTGCTGCAGGCCAACTAATAGCATTTAGTTTACAGGCCCTGGGTACATATACTACCACTTTACTAGGGATTGACAAGTAAATTAAATGTCCCAATTGTAAGCCAAAGTTACCATGGTTTAGGGAGTGAGCACAAGCGCATGAGCACTGGTTACCAGTGGTAGTGTGTACAGAGTCCTAAGGCCAGCAAAGACGAAGTGAGCAAAAAACAGAAGGATTGAAGGTAAAAAGTTGGGGGAAACCATGGCAATGATGTCAGGTCCGACGTAGTCTTATTTATTAAATAAGTCAAGATGGCTGCTCTACTGACAGAGAGACTCCTGAGGCGGAAAGCCGGGAGTGTGGACATAAAAACCACTCGTTTTTTAAACATTGTATCTTGTGTTTTTAAAATTGTTTTCTGCACATTGCACTGACCCTGGCAGCCTCCTTTACAATGCCGAGCAGCTGATTTAATTGCTGTCTCGGGCGAAAACGCTTGTTTTCCGCCGCCATTACCTCGCTCGAGGGAGCCACGAGGCATGCCCACCTCTGCTGGCCACGCCCCCTCTCACAGATATAAACAGAGCGCGCTGATCGCTAGCGCTGCTCTACTGACAGAGAGACTCCTGAGGCGGAAAGCCGGGAGTGTGGACATAGAAACCACTCGTTTTTTAAACATTGTATCTTGTGTTTTTAAAATTGCTTTCTGCACATTGCACTGACCCTGGCAGCCTCCTTTACAACGCCGAGCAGCTGATTTAATTGCTGTCTCGGGCGAAAACGCTTGTTTTCCGCCGCCATTACCTCGCTCGAGGGAGCCACGAGGCACGCCCACCTCTGCTGGCCACGCCCCCTCTCACAGATATAAACAGAGCGCGCTGATCGCTAGCGCTGCTCTACTGACAGAGAGACTCCTGAGGCGGAAAGCCGGGAGTGTGGACATAGAAACCACTCGTTTTTTAAACATTGTATCTTGTGTTTTTAAAATTGCTTTCTGCACATTGCACTGACACTGGCAGCCTCCTTTACAACGCCGAGCAGCTGATTTAATTGCTGTCTCGGGCGAAAACACTTGTTTTCCGCCGCCATTACCTCGCTCGAGGGAGCCACGAGGCACGCCCACCTCTGCTGGCCACGCCCTCTCTCACAGATATAAACAGAGCGCGCTGATCGCTAGCGCTGCTCTACTGACAGAGAGACTCCTGAGGCGGAAAGCCGGGAGTGTGGACATAGAAACCACTCGTTTTTTAAACATTGTATCTTGTGTTTTTAAAATTGCTTTCTGCACATTGCACTGACCCTGGCAGCCTCCTTTACAACGCCGAGCAGCTGATTTAATTGCTGTCTCGGGCGAAAACGCTTGTTTTCCGCCGCCATTACCTCGCTCGAGGGAGCCACGAGGCACGCCCACCTCTGCTGGCCACGCCCCCTCTCACAGATATAAACAGAGCGCGCTGATCGCTAGCGCTGCTCTACAGACAGAGAGACTCCTGAGGCGGAAAGCCGGGAGTGTGGACATAGAAACCACTCGTTTTTTAAACATTGTATCTTGTGTTTTTAAAATTGCTTTCTGCACATTGCACTGACCCTGGCAGCCTCCTTTACAACGCCGAGCAGCTGATTTAATTGCTGTCTCGGGCGAAAACGCTTGTTTTCCGCCGCCATTACCTCGCTCGAGGGAGCCACGAGGCATGCCCACCTCTGCTGGCCACGCCCCGTCTCACAGATATAAACAGAGCGCGCTGATCGCTAGCGCTGCTCTACTGACAGAGAGACTCCTGAGGCGGAAAGCCGGGAGTGTGGACATAGAAACCACTCGTTTTTTAAACATTGTATCTTGTGTTTTTAAAATTGCTTTCTGCACATTGCACTGACCCTGGCAGCCTCCTTTACAACGCTGAGCAGCTGATTTAATTGCTGTCTCGGGCGAAAACGCTTGTTTTCCGCCGCCATTACCTCGCTCGAGGGAGCCACGAGGCACGCCCACCTCTGCTGGCCACGCCCCCACTCCGACGCCAGAGCATCCACTACAAAGCATGAGTCTATGCCGGAAGCGCAGCGGACGAGCGCAGCGGGCGCGTCGTTGGCGCGCCGAAGGCGCGCTTAGGGCAAGCTCGTCTGCGCTCGTCAGCGCCGAGGCAGCGCCAGGCGCCAGACACCATGCCTCTCGCCAATGTGGTAAGCCTACATACTCTAGAACTGAGCTACTTAATTTACGACACCTCAGGCAAGGATGCGCTATCCTCAACCCCTCCCTTATAGACTCTCTCCAAGTATGCTCTTGTGGGTTCTCCCTTCCGATTCCCCACCGGCAAACCCCCCACGTCAGAGCTGAATGCTCAACAATCAAAATCGGCCATTTGAATGTCCGATCCATGCCCAAACACCACGCTGAAATCTCCGACTTGGTCACTAACCATGCCCTGGACATACTATTTCTTACTGAGACGTGGCTCCATGATGATATGGACTCTGTACTGAACCTGGCAACCCCTACAGGCTATACTACTCACACTCTCAATAGAAACTCCAGAGGCGGTGGTATCGCCGTGATGACCAAAGCAAATATTACGTGCAAGTTAACTAAAGCTGACATTTCAGATAGCGAATGTACTCGCTACAACATCAAAATCAATCCTCAGCTCAGCTTGGTAGGTCTCCTGATTTATAGGCCCCCAGGAAATGCTGGTAAATTCATCGCCTCACTCCTTGAGAACCTATGCTCCCAGATTACTGATACCGCCAATTTCACTATTATTGGAGATCTGAACATCCATTTTGATCAGACGGGAGACTCTAAAATTAACACTCTATTAGCGGACTTGGGAGCGCTACAATTAGACCAACTCATAAAGGGCCCCACTCATACAGGTGGTCACCTCCTGGACCCCATCTTTTCGAACATCACCAATGCACTGGTCGAAATGCCCATCCCCATGACCTGGACTGATCATTATCTAGTATCCATGTCAATTCCCTGTAAAAACATCCTGCTCAATGTACCCTCCCAGCAGGTCCGGAAAAGACCCTGGAGGAATCTCCGTCTTGAGGACTTCCACGGACTCCTCACTACGTGTCCCCTCCAACCCAGTGAAAACCCTGACCATGGATACCAAGGTATCTAGGGCTTGGATCAGCCAAGCCCTAGATACCTTGATCCCTTCTAAATGGATCAAAGCACGTACCCATGAATCTAGTCCCTGGTATAACAAAGAACTTGCAGCACTAAAAAAGGAATGCAAAAAAGCTGAAAGATGCTGGAGAAAAGACTATGATCCCGCCCTCAAGATCCTATACTCAAAATCCCAAAAAATCTACCATCGTAGTATATGCAAGACCAGGGCAACCTACTACGCCACGGAGATCAAAAATAGCAATAACGCATCAAAAACCATCTTCAAAATTCTTAAAGAACTGAGCACCAAAAAAACAATGGCTAACCTAAACTCTTCACCTACGCTATGCGACAACCTGGCCTCTTATTTCTTAGAAAAAATCCGGAAAATCTACAGCACTTTCCCCCCTACACCAGAACTCACCCCTTCTGATGATCCTAACAAACCCAACCTCGCTAACATTCCGGCCCTCAGCCAAGAAGACTTTTCTAAAATCTGCAATAAAATCAAGTCCGGCTCACCAGCAGACCCTCTCAAACCTGAAACCTTTAGAGAAGCAGATGAAATCGTTCTAGGCCCTCTGCGAGGGATCATTAACAAATCCTTCTCCACTGGTATAATCCCCTCCAAGTGGAAACAGGCCCGGATATCACCTATTATCAAGAAGCCTACACTTGACCCCAATAAACCCGAAAACTTTAGACCAATATCCCTCCTCCCTTGGCCAGCCAAGGTAGCAGAAGCTTATGTAAACAACATCTTGACCAATCATCTGACATCTAATAACATCTTAGACTGGTCCCAACATGGCTTCCGGGCTGGCCACAGCACTGAGACAGCCCTACAAAGTGTGACTGAACACCTCCGCACCATTTTAGACTCTGGTGGAACGGCAGCACTGATCCTCCTCGATCTCAGTGCTGCCTTCGACATGGTGTCACACGAGGTTCTGCTGTTCAGGCTAAAAGAGGTCGGGGTAACAGGGTTAGCCCTTGAATGGTTCAGAGACTTTCTTTTGGGCCGGTCCTTCCGAGTCTCCACCCCCCCCCACCTCTCCAGGGAATGCCCCATTGAACAGGGCATACCCCAGGGCTCTGCTCTTAGCCCCACCCTGTTCAATGTGTATGTTCAGCCCCTGGCTGAGGTGGCCAGAATACACGGACTGTCGCTCGTATCCTACGCTGGCGACACTCAGCTGGTGGTGGCACTAAACAATGAAAGTGGACTTAGTAGCCAAAAATTCCAACGCACCCTCGTGGACATCACAGAATGGATGACAGCGAACTACCTCCAGCTCAACGCCGGTAAAACCGAGGTGTTGGTGGTAGGAAAAAACACTAAAGCTTGGGGGGACAACTGGTGGCCAGCAGACCTAGGACAGCCACCGGAACCCAAGGACTGTGTCAAAAACCTGGGAGTCTGGGTAGACTCTGCCCTTAAATTCACTCAGCACACAAAAAAAGTAGCAGCAACCTGCTTCGGTATTCTAAGGAATCTCAGACCCATCCTTGGATTCTTCGACAACCAAACCCGTCAGACGATAGTACAGGCAGCCATCCTCTCCAGATTGGATTATGCCAACTCCCTTCTCCTAGCGACTAACGTAGCTGAAAAAGCTAGACTTCAACGAGTACAGAACGCTGCCGCCGGGGCACTGGTAGGCATCCCCCGCCATGCGTCTGTAACCAGTACTCTCACCAAACTCCACTGGCTCCCAATGGAGAAACTAATTCATTTCAAAACACTGTGCCTAGCATTTAAAATTCTAAAAATGGCTTCCCCACCCATGCTCAGCCCCCTTCTGTCTAACTACGCCCCTCGACGTACTTTACGCTCAGAAGGTCAAAATCTGGCAACAGTACCACGTATCAAACTATCCAGGATGGGCGGCCGCTCCTTCAGGTACTTGGCCGCAAAGCTTTGGAACGACCTCCCTGACCCTATCAGAGGGATACAGGACCTGCAATCCTTTAGGAAAGCTATAAAAACTCAGCTCTTCTGCTAAGCTCCTCTCCCTTCTTTCCTCCTTAGCCCATCTCCTGTCCACTCCTCTTACAGTAAGCGCCGGGACGCCCCCTGGCTGGGGCAGCTGCGCGCTATACAAGCTCATATAACATTAACATTAACATTAACAAGAGTTGAAATATTCCATTAAGAAAAATCATGTTACTCCTTCCTGTTAACCATTAGTTTGCATCCCAGGTAACAGATTAAAGCCATATCATACGAGGAAATGAGGAGGGCCAGGAGAAATTGTAGTGAGAAGGAATAATTCCATAAGAATCTTTTGGACCTGCATGCTGCATCCAAAATGAGTGCATACAATAGACAAATCATAGAAATGAGCAGGATAGAAGTCGTATGCAGACAAACAACATTAAACCTATAGGAAGGAGGAGGAATAGGAGGGCAGGTGAGGTTGCAAGGCATAAAATCAAGTGGTACAGATATAGGCAAATTTAACTGAATCCTTAATAGATACTGAAGTTTATTAACTAGTGGTGAGACCTCAGTGAAATGTCTTACAGGCATCCAAGTATCACCTTCAGAAGGGTTAAGAGGACCAGAAACACTATTAGCTCTAGTTACACTTATAAAACACTTCCAGTAAGTGGTGCATACAGAAAGGGATTTACAAGTGTGGAAATGATAGTATCTGTAAGTCTTCCAGTATAAAACTAGTAGAAAGAGTTGAATAAGAATTAACATGATGTCTAAGTATGTTATTTATGTTTTATTCAGTAAATGGGGCAAAATCTACATAGGCAGTACAATTAGGACCTTGAAAGACAGAATTGCAGAACACAGCAGAGCAATCCGGTAGAATGACACGTTAACCTCTTGCTGTTCACTACACGATGTGCCTTGCAGAAGCCATTGAACCTGGAGCGAAATTTCATAGAATACAACATTCACCAGTAGAACCAAGAAGTGGTAGCAGAGATCCCTTTTTGTGCAAAACTGATACCCTTTGGATTCTGAAAATTAAAGCGGTTGAAATGGAGATAATCGTATACCATGAGTTTCAATTATCTCTGGGGAAATACATGTATCTAGCCTGATACAGTTGGTGATGATGTTGATGTGATCTGGAGATGTTGAATGTATAACTCCTAACTATCATCTAGAGGTAATGTCCCATCTTACTTTATTAATAAGCAGTTGCAGTGGATACTAGCGTACCTAGGGCACCACTAGCATGAACCAGTCCAATGCAGACACTATAAGGGCACCATTCTTTCCAGTGATATACTTTGAATTCCCATGACACTGTGGCAAAGAACACATGCATTGCATGCTTTATCTATTTACATAACTGCATTGATACATTTTAGCCCTTGCCTCTAAATTGGACATACTGATATCTCAAAAAGTAGACATAGATTATGTAAGAGGACAACATTTTCCCTTTCGAGGCGGCAGATACTTACAAATTGTTGTGACCCATGTTGTACCATGCCCTTCTCCCTTTCAGAAAGAAGTTAAAGACAGTCCTTTTTTCGGAAGCCTGGGGCACAATTTAATCTATGTCCTCCCCACGTGCTAGGGTAAGATCTTACTCATATTGCTTAGAGACCTGAAGGTGATAATGCGCTTTACAAATACAAATTACAATTACAATTGGTGTGGCCCTTTGTCTTTTTCAGGTTATAATAAATCATGCCCAAAATGGAACTTACCTGGAATGCCATGAGTGCTAGACATATGCCATGCTGAAGAGTACCACTCCTTAAAGTGACTATTTTAATGATCCTATTCACTCTGCAAGAGAACGCACTCTCTTCATACAGTGGCAGCTGCCAGCGATTGAGCTGGTGGTGGGGAGGCAAATGGGTAAAAAAATATATAAACTACATTCATGCCAACATGCCTTACATTATCATTTTAAAGTTAAAATCTTTAATGTTAAAACAGCAACGTAATGCATGTCGGCGATTTAGGGCCTAATACACATACAATACATTTTTTAAAAATAGAAATAAAACTCACTTACCTTGCTGCCCGTCCACGCTCCGTCCCGGTGTTCTTCTCTACTTGGGCCCAGCCAACACCCCTAACCAATGCTGGTGCTGCTCACATGCTGTTAACCATCAGGGGAGCAGCGTCTGGATTGGAAGGAGCAGGCTCTCTCAGAGCTCAAAAGAGCACTGGAGGCCTTTGCTCTGTCTCAAACCAGCTGTCTAAGACAGCTGTGTTGAGAGGTTTAAAGTGCGCATGTCTGACGGGCCTTCACAAGACGGCCGACCAAAGAGACATGTACACTTTTAAGTGCCCAGCCCATCACTCCTCTCTGCTGCTCCCTGTCAATAGTTGCCCCACTCCCGTCCTGAAACTCGGTTTTGGACAGAGGTTTGCAGCATCAATGAAAAATACAATGGTAATAATGTCTATTATCATTTTTCTTTTCATCTGGGGGTATATTTAAATTAGTGGGGCAATGCTCCTGCGCATTAACGGAGGAGCCGCCCCTCTCTGCATAATGTGAACCTGATTAACAAAGTTAAACGTACACTTTTAAGTAAGTTTACTATTTTTAGTATTTGTAAATGACAAGTTTAATTTTACTAATGGTAATTTCACGACTAAAGGATACTCTGCACTCGTGTCGGAGACGCAGCACATAAAAAGATAGGAGAGGCCTATCTTTTTATGTGCGGAGTTCTCCGCCCGACTGCAGAGTATCCGCAGTCGTAAAATTACTGTTAATAAAAGTAAACTCATAGTTTATGAACACCAATAAAATAGCAAATAGTAAAAGTAGGTTTACCTTTGTGAATCAGGCTCATAAAGTACTGCTTACTTTAGACTTTTATTTCAGGAGACACCAGGACGCACAATAACTTACCTGTACGTCATGCTCTTTACTAGATGAAAGAAACAATGAGATGCATGTTTCTTTCAGGCAACTGTATCTCACAAGCAATCATTCACTTTAAGTACATTGTTTCAATATGTTATGAGCCCCCTATTGGATGTTAGTGGCCACATGTGGCTCATATAGTATACTCACCCTTCCTATGAAGCTAGTGAGCCATTCACGATCAGCCATGCATTTCTTGTACCTTATTAATATCGGGCACCTGCGTCTGATGCACTGTACATGATCAATCAATCAATCAATCAGCATTTGTAAAGTGCAGCACTGTCACCCCTAGGGGTATCTGAGCACTGTGTCCCTGAAGAGCCAGGTCTTGAGTCTCTTTCTGAAGTCTGCCAGAGAGGGGCCTGTACGTAGCTGGAGAGGAAGGTTGTTCCAGGTCTTGGCTGCGATGTAGAAAAAGAAGCGGCCACTACTGCAGCTGTGACAGATGGGAAGGGTGTGTGCGAGGGAGAGTAATGAGGAGCGCATGTGTCTAGAGGGTAGGTGGAAGTTCAGTCGATGGTTGACGTAGGCCGGTCCTAGGCAGTGGAGGGCTTTGTAGATGTGTGAGGATCTTGAACTGGCATCTCTTCTGGATGGGGAGCCAGTGGAGGAGTCTCAGGTGGGGGGCGATGTTGGTGCATTTGGGGAGGTTCAGGATGAGTCTGGCTGCGGAGTTCTCTATGGTCTGGAGTCTTCTGAGGAGCTGGGTGGAGATGCCGGCATAGAGGCGGCTGGTGATAAGGGCCTGAGTGATGATCATTCTGGTGTTGGTTGGGACATAGCAAATTTATACATGGTTACGGGTGTCACTGCACCAATCGTGCATGTTGTCTTCTACCTTTGCAATTTTTATATGCCCTCTACTAACTTACAGTGTTTCTCATATCTGGCGTATCTATGTGGTCACTCAGCCTGAGAAACTTAACATGTATAAATGTGCACAAAACCTCTCCTTAGCTTTCCATTAGCTGCAATGCCAAACATTTTTACTGTAATGATTTATTTCTGCTTATTTGATATCATTGTTTTTAACTTGATACCAATATGGATAATGTTCCTTATTACCATTTGCCTTATGCAACAGACTTTAAACATATGTTTAAAGTCTGAATCACACCGGCACCAGCGTACCTACGTATTTGCCACTATTCTTACCTATGTTGCAAACCTGGCTCACGGCATCTATGTTGCCATAGAACAGTGTTTCCCAAATTGTGGGTTGCATAGTTACACTTTTCCTCTACTGGCAATTGAGAAGATATTGTTTATAAACTATTATGTGGTCTTGGCAAATAGTCTCAATATTAACTACAGATAGGACCTAGAAACTATACTATGATCTAGGAAAATATATATATGTCAACTCTCCATTCTATCAGTGCAATACCCAGGGGTATGAGGAAGGATACTCTAGAGTGATTTACCCTCTACATATAGAAGATTAAAGAAGATGAAGCTGAGCTATTCACTGCTCATCTGATAGATAAACATGTTACAAGACAAGAGCACTAGCAAAACAGTTTTAGGACATGTATTCTTTTATGACACATGTTTCTTTCCAGATATATTTGAGTGTTCACAAAAGAGGTGATATGTGACTTATTTCCTCACGACCTTGTTTAGGAATCAGTAGTGTAAGGAGTTGATTATTTACATGAATATTGTTGGCATGTGTTGCCTTGTGGCGTCTAAGTTCTGGAATGTTTATTTGACAACTTCAGCACCAAGGTGCAATATATTCACCTCACTACAAACTATGCAGCACTCTCATGGATATATGAAATAGTAATGGCATTCCAGGGATTTTGATGTTGGGAATTATATAGGTACACCAGCAGTGTAAGTATGAGAGACTTACAGCATTACTTGTATGTATCTTTCTTAGCTTCAACAAAGTCGTTGGATCACTCCTGATTGACAAAACTCAAGTTGGCCGGCTGGAATTTTACATACAGAAAGAAACCTGGATACTGAAAGACTTATTTTATGGACTGCTGCTATGATGTTTATTCTGGAGTAGTGTGCTTGCAGCAGCACGGAAACAGGTCACTCAATTCAATTCAATTCAAAGAATCTTTATTCGGTGATTAAAAAACACCATAAAAGCACACAAATATATACATAGATAAAAAAGTCATTAAACATTGTTCAAGATCCTTATACTCAAAGTTAATAAAAATTGAAATATCGACAGGCAAATCCAGCAATGTTAAAATAGCAAATCAAAAGACATTTCATTCCTCTCCCCTTGTTAACCTTAAACGGACCGCTACCTTAATAAAATTCATAATACAGCACAGGGTTAGAGGGTCCGAGGCTTTTTGTAAAAAAACTAATGCCTCCCTGGCATGTACCTGTTGAGCTTTTTTTAAAACATATACAAGAAATCTGCGCCTGGGCATAGAAAAACAGGGACAGAGCAAAACAAAGTGAAGGGAGTCCTGCGGAGACCTGTTGTCACAGCCGCAGGGTCCCTTCTGCTCAATTGATGTGGTGAAACCTGCTGGTGAAGCCAACATAAATGGAAGTAAATTCAGTCTGAAACGGCACATCAGGTGCGTTGTGCATAAGGTACAGATAAGGCTCCATACCCTCCACACTCTTCACCAGGTTATGGGCCCTCACTGTCTTTTTTACTCCTTCAGCCTCAGCTCTACGCTGGCCTTTCCGCTCTAGGAAAGTATCCCCTACTTGTTTCTTATGCTGGGCTAAAATTATTGCAGGGTTCGTGAAAAGGTTTCCAAAACCTAGTTCCTCTAGGGTGTTCTTTACGTATTTGAGCCAGGGAATGCGCATACATTTAGCCCTCTCCAAGCAGTCCGATAGAATTTCTCTGCTGAGAGACGCATCAGGATTAACCCAGATTTTTAACCAGGCCACAATTGGCCTAAGTTTTACCAGGTCATCCAAGTATGGCCTCCCTAACTCCCTGTGTGCTACAATTCCAGCA
Organism: Lissotriton vulgaris; assembly: GCF_964263255.1. Classification (NCBI taxonomy): domain Eukaryota; kingdom Metazoa; phylum Chordata; class Amphibia; order Caudata; family Salamandridae; genus Lissotriton; species Lissotriton vulgaris. The sequence goes on along the minus strand of NC_141691.1, from coordinate 161,187,369 downwards.
GTGCTAGGTGGTGCCCTCAGGATAGATTTCAAATATTTATTTTCTTCCTGTTGGATTCTAGTGGTGTTCACAAAGCCCCATACTTCTGCCCCATAGATTACTTTGGAGCATGATACGGAGCTGTACAGATTCATCACCTGCTCCGGGCTCCATCTGCCTAGCCTCCTACCATAGCTAGCTATTGCCCCGTTGGAGGCAATCATCTTGCTACAACGTTCCTCCACCAGGGAGTTAAACTGCAAGGCGCCGTCAAAAGTTACTCCGTTTTAACCTCCTCTAAAATATGGCTGCCTATTGTGTAAGTAAATTTAGAGGAAGTTCTTTTACCGGCCAGGAGCACATACGATTTACCCAAGTTAACAGAAAGGTCTAAGGCACCCAAGAACTTAACAAAGCCATCAATCAGGATTTGTAAGCTCCGGGGTGTACGTGCAATCAGGACCGCGTCATCTGCGTAAAGCAGAACAGGAATATGACGCGACCCCACCCTTGGGGAATCTGACTTTAAGCCCAACAGAAACTGCTCCAAATTATTGATATAAAGGGAAAACAAAAAAGGGGCAAGAATGCAGCCTTGACGGACTCCACTCATACAGGGAAAGGAGTCGGACAGTCCCCCCTCCCTAATAAAACGGACCTTGGCCGTGGTGTCACTGTGCAATTCCCTTAATATGGTAATTAAGCCACTCTCGATCCCCATACTTGACATCATTTCCCACAGTTTCTCTCTATTGACGTGGTCGAATGCTGCTGCCAAATCCATGAATCCCATATAAATCGGTTCATCGCTGGCCATAGTATATTTGGCAGTCAGCATATACAGGTTTAGGCATTGGTCACTAGTGGACCTCCCTGTCCTGAAACCGTATTGAGTGTCCGAGAAGGTGTTATTTTCTTTGGTCCACTCGGACAGTCTATTTAGGATTGCCCTACCCAAAAGTTTGGCCGATACGTCAATCAGGGAGATAGGCCGATAGCACTTGGGATCGTCCCTATTGCCCTTCTTGAAAATCGGCACAATGATCGCTTTAGACCAAGATGGTGGCAGGCCACAGGTGGTTGCAGTATTTATAACCCTGGTCATTAAAGGGGCCCATAGTTCTATGTTGCTCAGAAACAGGTCGGGGGGAATTCCGTCCGGGCCCGGGGCTTTATTTTTAGTCAGACCCTCCATCCCAGCAGTGATCTCCTTAAGAGTAAATACTACTGCTGAGACCTGCCTTGGGGTTACCGGTAACTCTACAGGGGCATCGGGCTCATGATTATATAGACCCCTATAATGGGTGACCCACTGCTCTGGGTGGATGTTAGCCCCTATCTCCGGAGAGTCATTTTCTTGGAAAGTCGGTTTATTAATGATTCTCCAGAAGCCCGCTAAATCCTTTCTTTCCCCTGCCTCTCTTAGATCTGCCCATGCTTCTGCCTGTAAAGCAAGTTTCCTCCTCTTGGTCTCTTTTTTGTATATTTCTCTACACACCTTAATTTTTTGAGGGTTTCTTGGTTTTAATTTAAGGCAGCATTTCAATTCCCTCAGTGCTTTGGAACAATCTTTGTCAAACCACCGGGGATTAGCATGGTTCCGTGTGGGCGCACTAATTTTAAGTAGGCCATCAATCAGGTTAGCGATCTGGTCAAATGCTTCCAATAGCCTTGGTCCATGGACTTCTAGGTCTAAACAATCATTAATGGCCGATTTGCCCATGTCCACCAGGGCTTTATAAAACTTTTCCCCATCTATTTTGGACCATTTTAATCTCCTGCCTTGGTCTGTGACCCTCTCAGTGATTGTGCACTGGACTCTAGTTCTAGCACCCGCCCTATACATCAGCTCCAGAACAAGAGGGTTATGGTCGCTGAAACTGCTCCATTCTATCCCTACGCTAATTATTTTATTTATCAGGGATCTTGAGGCCAGAATATAGTTTATGACAGATGCTCATCCCCTGCCCTTGAATGTGGGTGGGAGTGTGCCATCCGTCTGTGTTCCTATCATATTAACGATGTGCTCTAGGTCATACTTGAGCCGAAGCGTGCTTAGAGCCAACCCAGTGGGCGTATGAGAAAAATGCGGCCCCTTCTCAATAGGGCATTGTGACCAGTCGGTGTTAGCCTGGACCAGTGCCGAACAGAGGTGGCAGTTAAAGTCTCCCATTAGTAGCAGCGCGTAAGACTGCCCCTTTTGTTGAAATGTAGTTTCTTGACCCAGCCTGTAATCCAGTTCGGCTACTAGTGGGATATGATTATCCACTATCTCGTTGTTATAGATGTTAAAAACAGTAAATCTTAGCCCCTTCCCGTGGAATCGGACTGCCTGAATCCCATATGAGGACCAATCAGGGGAGGACCAGCTACCCGGGAGGTCTAAATCTACATAAATGGATAATCCACCCATTGCTCTCCCTGAACTGGATTTCCGTGCGGGAACAAAGAAACACTTGTACCCCTGTAAGTGATAATTATTCACTGGGGCCCAAGTCTCCTGTACACAGATTACGTGAAATTTTCTGATGTAGTCATGCCACTCTTTGTTATTAAATTTGCCTGCCAGGCCTGCTGTATTCCAAGAGATCAATCTCAGTGCCTCCCCCCTCTGCTCTAATCCCCCCTGGGGCCTCGGTTGTTTCTCCTGCTCTAGCCCTTGCGTGTTCAACCCATCTCCCCCTCCTATACATACTTTGTCTGTAACCCTCGGTTCAACATACACAAACTCCCCAACACCACTCGGTGGGGTTTGCTGGACCTGGAGGCTTTGCTCCTCCATCTCCTCTGCCAATGCACCCTTTTCCTTGTCACCCAATGGGGCATTATCCGTTTGTCAATCTACCCCCTCGAGACCAATCAGACAGTTGAACTGGTTAAAGGTATGAAAGGGTGGTTCTGGTCGGCCAAATAATGGTCTGGGATTGGATTCATAGTGTCTCCCCCTCCGGCCAACCCTCTGCCAGTTATCATGATTTTGGGGCGGTTGTGATGGAGCAGGGATAAGGGGAAAAAAGAAAGACACACGAAGGGTTTGAATGGTGGATTCCCTAGATCTGTTCTTTCCTTGGCATATATAAGACACAGTTCCTGCGTCCCTGAAGCTCACCAATATTCAATCCCCTATTATGGATTTGTATGTTCTCCCCACCCATGGCACCCTTCTTACCATTATGATTTCATTATTAAGGTGTACCGGGAGAGGTCTGTTTATGTTTAACCACTTGATTACCCTACTTTTTAGGGAACAAAAATCCTCAATTTCACCTACTTCAAGTGGAGGGACGCCCGCCATGACAACAGTGAAATCATTTGTCTCAGGGGGTAGATTAGGCCTACGTGGTCTGGGGGGAAGCTTCATTAGGGGAGTCAATGAGGTGCTATCTACCGGCTGTGCCGGGGGAACAGGGGCTGCAGGAGGAATGGGCGTATTAGAATTGAGGGACTTAGTTGGCACGGACTTGGTCCTCAAGGGTTGTTGCGGGACCGCCGCATTCGCGGCCTGTAGAGGGGCTGGATTTGCTGCAGTATTTGAGGGCTGATGAGAGACCAGTGGGGTAGAGATGGGCTCTGAATGCCTTCCATGGTGGCCAGCCGGGATTTTCATGCTACTTAGTGTGGCCTCCAGAATGGTAAGTCTGATCTCGACCTTTTTTATACTCTCACTGATAGGTAGCAATAGAGATCTAAGCAGGAATTCCAGGTTACCAAGCGGGACCACAGAAAGGGGAACATTAGCAATATTAGTTCCTGTATCTTTTATCAGAGCGGGAGCCAGGGCATTTTGGACAGTAGGTTTGGGATGTAATTCGTCCGATAATTTCGCTGCCAATGTAGGGGGTTTTGAGGACCTCCCAAAATCGGAGTGAGAGATTTTGGGTTTGTTCTTCCCCTGAGCTCCCTTTGATTTCCTCCTGCGTTTATTAGGAAGGGGCCCAAGTACACTTAGCGTAGTGGCAGGCTTAGGTTTGGCTTTCCTAGCCTTAGGGGCTGGAGGGAGTTGGTCACCCTGGTGGGGCTTGGGCTGATAACTGGGGCTATACTCATGGTTGGAACTGGTGGGGTGTTCGTACAATCCCTCAACAGGAGTGGGAGGTCATCTATTGGAGTCAACTCCTCCCTTGGCGTATTGGGGTGATCTACAAGGGGTGTATGTTTCAGGCTATCTATTGAGCGTCTCCGCTCTGCCCTTAGCCGGGATAAGTTACTCTCCTTGTCCCCCTCCCCCACAGCCCGGGAGAAATAATTCTCTAAGGTCTTACTTTTAACTCCTCCCTGCTTCAAGGGGGTACTCTCCCTTGCCGGGGACGGCATAACAATAGATGGTAGATTGTACTCGGCGGGGGGCTGAAACAACAAATTGGACCAGGATTCAAATAGCCAACACAAGAAGGTAGGCCCAGCCCGGCCTACTCCGGCCTTAGACGGTCCCGCCCTTGTCCCGGGCTTAGCTCCGCGCTTAGTCCCGCGCGCGTCCCGCGAGCGCGGTGCAAGTGCTCTCTAAATAGGGGAGGAGCAGGAGGGGGCGGGAAGAGGACCAGCTGCGGCCAATCAGCGCCGCTGTGCACGCTGGTCCTCGCAGTCCCACCTCTGTCCGTGTTCAGGGGAAAGCAGGTCAGGTCACAGTTTCCAGGGCCTCGGGCGGCCAAGCGGGTCCCAGGGATCAGGTCAGCAGCAGGGAGCAACAGCCACGAGCGGCGCCCGCGAAGCGGGGGCCGCGAGGCGTGGCGAAGTGGCCGGCAAGGACAACAAGCCGGCAAAGATGAGAAGGCAGAGTCCGCAGTTGCGAGATCCAGGTAGGGCCCAGCAAAGATTTCCCACTGAACTCACTCTACAGCACGCTCTTATCTGCTGGAGGGGGCGGGAAGAGGACCAGCTGCGGCCAATCAGCGCCGCTGTGCACGCTGGTCCTCGCAGTCCCACCTCTGTCCGTGTTCAGGGGAAAGCAGGTCAGGTCACAGTTTCCAGGGCCTGGGGGGCCAGGCGGGTCCCAGAGATCAGGTCAGCAGCAGGGAGCAACAGCCACGAGCGGCGCCCGCGAAGCGGGGGCCGCGAGGCGTGGCGAAGTGGCCGGCAAGGACAACAAGCCGGCAAAGACGAGAAGGCAGAGTCCGCAGTTGCGAGATCCAGGTAGGGCCCAGCAAAGATTTCCCACTGAACTCACTCTACAGCACGCTCTTATCTGCTGGAGGGGGCGGGAAGAGGACCAGCTGAGGCCAATCAGCGCCGCTGTGCACGCTGGTCCTCGCAGTCCCACCTCTGTCCGTGTTCAGGGGAAAGCAGGTCAGGTCACAGTTTCCAGGGCCTCGGGTGGCCAGGCGGGTCCCAGGGATCAGGTCAGCAGCAGGGAGCAACAGCCACGAGCGGCGCCCGCGAAGCGGGGGCCGCGAGGCGTGGCGAAGTGGCCGGCAAGGACAACAAGCCGGCAAAGACGAGAAGGCAGAGTCCGCAGTTGCGAGATCCAGGTAGGGCCCAGCAAAGATTTCACTCATTTAGCAGGGCGGAATTCAAAATCAGATGTTTCAAATATTTCCACCCTGGTATCCCACCAGCTTCTTTTCTTCAAGATACTTTCCTGGGAGAAAGACAGGTCTGGAGATCTGGAGGAACTAGTAACAGCAGAGATGGGAAATTATCAGTTGCTGAAGCTGCAGCGACACAACGCAGAACCGTTCTAGTGGGGAGAAAAGTATCTCAGCAATGAACATTGCCCACCATAAACTGAACAAAATTTAGAGCTGTTCCAGTGGTAAGAAGCAATTTATTTTCAGATGACCCAATACGGGTCTTGTTCGGTTTCACTCTGCTCCACCTTTGCTGATCATGGTCTTCTCCAGATGCCAGGAGCGGTGGAGGCGGTTGGTCTGAAGTATCCATACCTCTATGGCACGATGAGCCCTGCCTCTGGGAAAAGGTAAATCCTAAAAGGCAGGGATAAATAGGAATATCCGGTAAAGCCAACAGTCAAAGCAGCAGCTGTTGCTAATCCGACGTGGGGGGGGGAGGGGCAGCGAGGTGAGAATAAATAATAAAAATATAGACTTACCATTCCTGCCAGCCGCCGTGATCTTCTGTTCCCACGCCACGCTGCTTCTCTGCACCCGTCCCGCACTGCAACTCCCACGAGCACAGGCTCCCAGAACCCACACAATCCAAGCGCTTCTCTCATGCTGTTAATCCCAGCATAAGAGAAGCTCTGGGATTGGGAGGAGCAGGCCGGTTTCACTCTCCAGCAGTGACTAGGAACCTCTGCCCCTGAGCACTGCAGATATCTCCAAGGAACAGCCTGGAGATAGCCAAGTGGGCATGTCGGTTTGGTGGTCCTCAGACGTCCGGCCAAACTGTCATGCCCCCTGCTGCTGATGCTGCGGCATGGCCCAGCCCCACCCAAGACTCCTTACTGGAAGTGAAAAATAAAATGACAATAAAATAGTTGTATTGGTATTTTATTTTACTTCTGTCTGCCGCATTTCAGCAGTGGGGTGATGCCCCTCCTCCTTAGCGGAGGAGCTTCCATGAGAAATTCCAACATAAGTGGAGGAATGAAAACAACATGGCTCCAAGCCTGATTAATATATATGTGCAACCTATTGAATGTAGAACACTCACAGCAAAGCATATACCTGGTGCCCAGGGCCTCTGGCCCTGGGCACCGCTCCCAAACCGACGGACCACGCACGCAACCTGTGCTTCATCCTGGACTCCTCCCTGTCAATGACCAGACAAGTCAACGCCGTCTCATCCTCGTGCTTCAACACCCTGCGCATGCTCCGCAAGATCTTCAGATGGATCCCCACGGAAACCAGGAAGACCGTCACCCAGGCACTCGTCACCAGCCGACTGGACTACGGGAACACCCTCTACGCCGGAACCACAGCGAAACTTCAAAAAAGACTCCAACGCATCCAGAACGCCTCCGCCCGACTCATCCTCGACATCCCCCGACACAGCCACATCACCGGACACCTGAGAGACCTGCACTGGCTCCCCGTCAGCAAGAGAATCACGTTCAGACTCCTCATCCACGCACACAAGGCTCTCCACGACCTGGGCCCCAAGTACCTCAACGACAGCATGACCTTCTACACGCCCATCCGCCAGCTACGATCGACCGGCCACGCACTCGCCACCGTACCACGCATCCGCAGAACCACCGCCAGAGGAAGATCCTTCTCCTACCTGGCAGCCAAGACGTGGAACTCCCTCCCCACCCACCTTCGGCGAACCCAAGACCATCTCGCCTTCAGGAAGCAGCTCAAGACCTGGCTGTTCGAGCAGTAACTTTCCCCTCCTCCAGCGCCTTGAGACCCTCCCGGGTGAGTAGTGTGCTATACAAATGACGTGATTGATTGATTGATTGATTGTAACGTTCTCATCTTCAGTTTAATGTAAAACCTTCAGCAAAATATAGAAATACACACATGAAAAATGCTGAAATAGTAAGGACCATCATTTAACGCCGGCCCAAAGCCACAAAATATTGCTGGGCAAAAGATACTTTTTCCCACCTGCTGTATCCACCCATACCAAGGTCAACAATATAGAAGTACAAAATAGCGCTAAATCACCTACCACTACATTATCAAGATAAGTATACATTTAATATTCGTAATAGCAAATCTACCCATAAAACCTGCATCTGGAAGTGGGATGTGTAAAACACTTCCCTGCAGTGTTGAAAGTAAGAGCTACGTCCTTTGGTTTAAGCTGTGTTATCTCAAGCAGTAGACTTCATAAATGAAAAAAAATCCACAATTTTGGGGATATGTCTCATATTCTACAATAAACTGACATGTAATATGTTGGTAGTGTCTTCATTTTCATATTTAAATGATTACTTTCTTAAGATTAATTGCAAATTCCTCTGCAACCTACTACTTTGCACTACTTGTTATGGTTTTCTTTGGAGCATCTGCTTCAGCTGTCAGCGGGCTTTGCAACTCTTCACAGGCATCCTACTGGTCACCACTGGGCATTTTTAACCCTGCCGCCCAAACAAACTGCACAGCAGCTGCACTCATTAGCAACAAACGCAGCAGGCAGAGACGGAGTGCAGAATGATTTCATGTTAGCAGGGAGTTCGATCTGTAGCCATGAAAAATATTGTTTTTCGCTGTTTTTCATAATTATTCACGTATTTTTAGAAAAGCATTGTACGGGGGCGACGATGGCATGAAGGGATACAGGGCTTTTACTACAATATAACGACGGGAAAGTTATGGAGATTGATATAAAAAATAATTCGGAATACACAGGAGAGAAGCCAAGCAGCTGTCAGGGAAATGTTGAATCCCTCTCGTTTAACGACCCTCCCAGTGAACATAAACACGTAAATTATTTTTCTGTGTTCCAATCAGAATGTGAATTGCAATGGTGAAAGGTAAAATAAACAGCAGTGCAATGTTTATGTTATAAACTACAAGTCTTTTATTGCATCAAACAGAACAATAATTATTTTTGCTGTTGGGTTTATTACTGCCATAAAGTGGCTTTCGTATGACAAATATTTTGGGGGTGGGAGGTATAAAAAACAGGAACAACCCAGCAAGCGGAATCTCTTAATTTGCCAGTGGTTGTTTGCTAGTGTCATTCTAGAGAAATGGATTCTAACTTCTGCATAACATTCTTGAAACAGCAGCTCTTCTTTTCATTGGTCTTATGTTGAAATAATTTGGTCTTGTTGACAGATAAATGCATTTGCATAACCAATAGAAACAATACATTTTACTTCAGTGCATGACTTGAGTTGCAATCTTTAATTCAATGATCTAAAACACTAAATGAAATTATGTATAAACGAAAATCCCAAGAATGGATAAAAGTTGTTGGTTGTACCTTCAGTGATCTGGCAGCCCTAAAATGAGGTATGTTAGTCGTAGAAAGAGACACTTGGATACTATAGTGCTCCATATGTATGATTATAGCGAAAATATAAAGAATGCAGTGAAACTGTAGTATGCACTGCATTCAAAGAGGCCAATGATGGAACCGGAATGCAGAGTTCATTGGCTTGTTACTTACAGTTGATCACTCGCAAGAGACCAAGAATTGGATGGAAAGGTACAATCCACTGTGTGCTCTATTTCGAATACTATTTAACTGCAGAGGAGCTACACAGTAATTGGACTGAGTGCTTGAAGAACCTATCCACAATTAATCATGCATCTATCGGTTTGTCTCTCTCCTTTCCAGTCACATATGTATTTCTGAAGAGTAAAAGAAAACTCTGTCAAGGACAAGTAAAAGTCAGGGATTACTCATAAAATATAGAAAGTGGCATACTATGAAGGCTCACTTTGGGATATCCTGGGCTGCAGAGCCAGGGTTTGATAAGTGGCAGTTCAGGTAGTATGATATGCTGGACAAATTGAAAATGCAATGCTAAAATGCAATGGATAGCAAAACAAGTGATGAATGGAATGCTTGAATTAATCTAATCCACTTGTAATAATTCGGGCCACTCTCCAGTTCAGCTTTTTTTTAAACTTCTATGCCATTCTAGACAAAGACCAGCCATAATCAAAACAGCTTGGGTTCTTCTTCAGTGGGAACTGTCCAGTCAAACTTCAAGGCAAAGCATGCAGCCCAATGTTGGTCTATTTAGAACTCATCAATAAGGCATAGTTTTGAAGTCTGGCGCCTACACTGGCTGCCTGTGGTCAGGCGTATTGAATTTAAGGCTCTTTGTATTGCCTTTAAAGCCTTGAAACTGTCTTCTCCTGACATCCTGGCACAACTCCTCCTGCCCTATGTTCCCTCTCGCCATCTTCGCTCACATGGTCAACATCTGGTAGTTGTTCCCCGTACACTGAGAGTCCGCGCTGGGGGGGCGCTCATTCCGTAGTAGAGCTGCCCTCCTTTGAAATACACTCCCAACCCACATCCAGGGACTAAACAGCTATCTAGAATTTAGGAAGGACATTAAAACCCACCTTTTTCCTGAACCATAGTTTCTATCTGGCCCATCCGTCATGTCAGTTGCTTTGCTGTCAGCGCCAGGACGCCCCTTCGCTGGGGCAGCTGTTTGCGCTTTACAAGTAATGCTAACATAACATAACATTCCTGTGGCACAGTGAACCTGACTATAAGTTCCCAAGGAGCCCATGTTCTTTCAGATGGAAGAGGATGCTGCACTCGGTGATCAGAAGGATACCGCAATACAAGAAGGTACCTGTGGGCCATAATTTGCATATAAAGAAAAAAGAATGTTTTCCCATATGGTTGCAGTGGGGTTTGTAGCAAATGGATAGATCTATTGTTCGCCTGTGCTTTGGCGATTATATTTTGGACCCCTTTTGAGCTCTATCAGGGCACGAGATAGGTATGCCTCCTCTCCCCCATGCATTTGGCACTGGTGCTTGAGCCATTTGCTTGTCTTCTGTGACTGGAGTGCGGGGTAGTGGCATCTCCTTGCGGGATGGAGTGCATGTTTGCTCACTGTATGCAGCTGACATGCTGAAAATCGTAAGGAGCCCCTCAACGAATATCCCATAGAGTGTAGCATTATTGGACGCCTCCGGCGAGGTCTCTGGTCTTAGTATGAACTGGCAGTAATTCTGCGCCTACCCAAACCCTCCTGAGCAGTCGGACCCACCAGAACCGGTCGGAGTCCTAGATTCGCAATGGGAGCTTTGCATTTTCAAGTATTTGGGGATCAGAGTGCACTCGGACACGGATATCTGAGAGGGCAATCTGTGGGGCATCAAGAGGAGCATTAAGGAATGTGTGGCCTTTTGGAGAACACTGCAGATTCCTGTAATGGTCCGAAAAGAAGTGACTACAATGGTGAACCTACCCAGAGTCCTTTATTATTTTGTAGACTTTCTGGTTTGGATACCGAGGAAGTATTTATATATATATATATATATATATCTGGATCGAATTCTGTTCCCAGGTTGAACCCACAGAAAATACGGACCGCCACACGGTTTGCAGAGTGTCACAGCAGGCGTTTATTAACCATTTTGCAGTTCAGGTTTTGGCATGACGCGTTTCGGACAGGGACTGCCCTTGATCACATGACATACATGCAGTATTCTTCATTTTAAATAGAGCACACACTCATTTTTTTCTTTCACAATGACACCACGTGATCTAGTGATAGACATAAAAAGTAGACTTCCAATGTGAGGTGTTTTACATGTGCACACAATTGGTCGCTATGCATGGGCAGCTTTTAACTTTTAGCAGCATATTTATACAAGGCACATAAAAAGAGATTTATAATTGCATTCAAGTAACAATGGACATTTATAACCGCCTAAATGCGTATTTGAATTGTGCAAAAGTGAGCTAGCAGCATATTATTATGTAAACAGTACAACTTGAAAAGTATTATTGCACACGTCTATACAGCGATGCAATTCCTAACGCCAATGCATCAAATAAATAACATATAAATATGTTAAAATTCTATAAAAGACAATATAAAAGAGTCAATATTAATATTTTATACTGCATAAATAAATAAATATTATGCTAAAAAATGATTGTGCCAAATGGCAATGTGTTTCACTTTCGCTGAAATAGCTTTAGTGTGTCTAGTTATTAATTTAAGTTTAAGCTGGCTCACTGAAATATTACAATCTGATGTCATGTTACAGTGTATAGAAACCTACTTATGTTAAAGTGCCTATGCTGAACCACATAAGAATGGATAGAAACCTATCCATTGCCACTATTGCAACCCAGGAGGATTACATGACCTGGTGTTGCAGAAACAGCAATCCCAAATATAAAGTGCTAAGTGTTATAAGTGCAACCAACAAAATTGTGGGAGGTTTAAAATAATGATTCAGGAGAGAGATAAAATAACAGGATAGATAAATGATAAGCTCGTGGCAAACCATACATATGTCACTAGGGCACCTATTATGATGGTTTGTAACAGAAGGCCCGGAATGGATACAGCTACCGTGATTATATGAATGCAGAATTGGAATATTGGACAAGACTGCTGTAACTCGAATTAAAGGAAGGTATGCATGTCTTCCCTATCGTTGAGGCCGTTAGGATGCTTACTGTTAAGATTCAAAATGTATCTTGTCTCTAACTGCCTCAAAGTCTTGTCCCTATCTCCACCTCGCTTTAGTACCGGTGCCTGATCAATTACAAAATAAGTCAAACAGTTCACATTCTTGTTGTGACTCACTTTAAAATGTCTGGCTACCGGGTAAGCCGGATCACTGTTGATGATAGCACGAATGTGCTGTAGGATACGCATATAAACAGGATTCTTCGTGCTGCCTACATAGCGCAAGCCGCATGTACAAGTGAGGACGTATATAGCGTACTCAGTGCGGCAATCATATTTACCCCTGATGGACAATTCTTTTGTTTTAAATGGGGTTTTGTATGTGGCAGTATTGGCCCCAAAGTTACATGCCCTGCAAGTGGCGCACTTGCGAAAGCCATTACTTGTGGGCATCCAAGTTTGAATACTGGTAGACCCAGTAAGAATCTCCTTAGATAAGAGATTGGCCATGTTTTTAGATTTTCTGAACGTCACGCTGGGATGTTCTGGCAACGTGTTTTTCAGAATGGGGTCAGTTAGAACTATGGGCCAATTTTTATTCATGATGTTACGTATTTTGCGTTCCTGTCTACAATAAGTGGTGATAAGCCTAGGTGAACTATTCTCATCCGCTGTACTCATGTCAATTACATTGGTGCTAGGTAATAGGGCAGTTCTGGGTCTTTCGTTCGTTTTAACCATGGCTTTATTGAGAATTTTCTCACTGTACCCTCTCTGGCGCATATATATATATATAGATATATATATATATATATATATATAAGAAAGACTCGTCCCGAAACTCCAACACTGCCAAATGCCACGCAGTCTCGAAAAGACGAAGAGAGGAACCCAAGAATGGTGCCAAACAAAGTGCGTATTTATTTAAGCTCAATTTTGCTCAGCATGCCCGCCATTACGCGTTTCGACAGTATCCACTGTCTTGATCACATGATGTGATGATGTGATCGCAAAGCCACATGGGAATTTATACACAACAGTGATACAAAAGGTGGACTTAAGATTAACCACCAATTCAATGCACATAATGTTTATGAAAGGATTCATAGAAACAAACGGGGGACTAAACAAATAATATATAGTCTTCCCTGGTCTTAGATACAACCCAAGTGGGTGAATAAAATGAAGTATATACATGTGTGCAATATCACGCAAATAATTACATATATACATATAAATAAATTCATGAATATATACATATAAATATATAGATCATAAAAACACAATGTTAATTTCATTTTTGTAAAAGACATGTTTCAATACCCTTAAAAAACATTATGAAAAACATTTTGAAAATAGATCCCAAGTGGGATTTTCCACTAAAGTGTCAAGTGCTTCATGTAAAGAAAATCTTTTGTAAACACACACAGTTATAGCTGTTGATTCCCATAGTGCGGCAAGGAGCAGCCATCATTGCAAAGTGCAAATCAAAATAATCAAAGTGCTCGGTGCAAGTAAATCATAACAAAAAAGTTTTAAAAAGGGAGGAGCCCCTCCCTATAGAGCTCAATATGCTGACTGATGTTAATACACAGCTTAGACCTGAAATGCAAAAATCCTATGAGAATCCTGATTGTTTATCATATATTGGCACGCAATTCTAAAACTTTGATTCATTTATTCATAATAGGACGAAACTACAAGTAATAAAGAATCTGGAATCATAAACAGGTGTATAAATCCTCACTGGCGTTAAGACCTCCAGGAGTACGGCTATTTAATTCCAAGATATATCGAGTCTCAAGGACCCTGAGTAGCCCATCCCTATTCCCACCTCTTTTGAGGGGTAGAACGCAATCAATGACAAAGTAAGTGAGGTACTTAGGATCACTCTCATGAACAGCCTGAAAGTGGCGTGCCACTGGATAGGATTGCTCATTATTGGAGATTGCTCTTAGGTGCTGCAGTATTCTCCTGTGAACCGGAAGTCGAGTACTCCCTACATATCTAAGATCACAGGGGCACTGCAGCACATAAACAGCAAATTCTGTCTTACAGGACAGCTGTTTAGTTATGAGTACAGGTTCATCCTTGAATGGAGTATTGTAGCGTGTCTTATTACATCCATTCTTGCAGGCCTTGCAAGTGGAACACTTCAAAAAACCTTTCCTCAAATTCAATAAAGGTTTTAGAAACAGAAGGTTCCAAATGGTTCTTAACCAGCCTGTCTGACATCGAGGTAGATTTTCTGAAAGAAAATTCTGGCCTTTTACCCACTGAACAACCGATGACGGGGTCCCCCGTTACCAGGTTCCAGTTCCGGCTGAAAATCCGCCGAATTTCATTGTGCTGTTGGTTATATGTTACTATTACCCTAGAGCATTCTATGGAGGTTTCGGATTGAATAGCTTCAGATTTGGGTTTTGGTACCAAAATCTGTGCTCTCGGCATGTTGTTCGTGAGCTCAATGGCCCTGGTAATCGTTTTCGCAGAATATCCGCGTGCCAGGAAGCGCAATTTACTTTCCTCCATTGCTCTTGCACATTCTCTTTCATCACTACAGATTCTTTTGATACGAAGCATCTCCCCAAAGGGGATGCTCTGTATCAAGTGATGGGGATGTTGACTAGCCGCATGCAGGATAGTGTTACCTGCATTCGGCTTTCTGTATAACCTTGTGGCAAGATTTCCTGCATCAATGTATACCTCTATGTCTAGGAAGCATAGCTGTGATTTGCTTATAGTAGATGTAAATTCCAAATTGAGATCATTACAATTAAGTTTCTCCACAAATTCCTGGGCCTCTAGTATAGTACCCTGCCAGATAAAAAAGAGGTCGTCTATATATCTGAGATAGACCGGGACATGACTCCTCATGATGGCCTGATGCTGTACCATGAGGACCTGCTCCTCCCACCAGCCCATGTGCAAGCACGCCAGGCTGGGAGAAAAGCAGGCCCCCATAGCTACCCCTCTGATCTGTTGATAAACTTGGTTATTAAACAAAAAATAATTTTGTTCTAGACAGATCTTAATCATGGCAGTGAGCATAGAGTTATGTGCAGAGAAATTAATTGACCTCCTATTTAGAAAATAGTTGACTGCTCTAATACCGTCCATATGCCGTATAGACGTGTATAAAGATGTGACATCCAAACTCATAAGTACACAGTCTGCATTCCAATTGAAATTACCCAATTTTCTGAAAAAGGCAGATGAATCCTGCACATAGGAATCTAAGTTTTTAACACTGTCCTGCAAAAAATAGTCAATGTATGTTGACATCTTTTCAGTGGAACTATTAATCGCTGAAATTATGGGCCTCCCAGGAGGGATTTGTGTGTTCTTATGGACTTTCGGAAGCAAATAAAATGAAGGAATGACCGGGAAATCTTTCTTCAAAAATCCCAATTCCTCCTTTGTGATTAGGTTTCCACATTTCCATGCAACTAACTTGGCATTTTGCTCTTCCCATGCCGATTTTACAGCTCCCAAATTGCTCTTTTTATAACAGGAATGGTCTTGTAGTTGTTTTTCCGCTTCTTCAATATACATTTGACGAGGCCACAATACTATGTTTCCACCCTTATCCGCTTGGCGGATCAAAATGTTGTTATCTGATTCTAGTTTTTTCACAAGGGTATTGTAGCTCTGGTTTAAATTGTTAACCACTCTGTGCCTTTTGTTGGTGGTGATATAGAGCTGTTTTAAATCCTTGGTAATCAGATCTTGGTAGACATCAATGTTGTCGTGAGGCATTATAGGGAGAAACACCGATTTTGGTTTAAAAGGAGTGATACCCGATATCTGGTCAACTCTCGACCTCACCAGAGGTATCCTAGTTGAGGGGTTCGTCTCCTCATGCAACCTCCATATCTCGTCAAAATCTGCTCTGTCTCCGGCTTCCAAGGAGACTGAATCAATTTCAATTGTCCCCAATTTTTTCTTCCTATTGGGTTGCATCTTGAAATATTTTTTGAGCTTGAGTTTTCTCACAAAGCGGAAAGCATCCATTCTTGTGTCCGCATAATTAAAGTTGCATGGAGGACAGTAGGAAAGACCCAAGTTTAAAATATTAGATTCTTTCTCAGTTAGTTTTATTGAGGTCAAATTCATTATTGAGCCGGGGCTGCCGCCTGTGTTTTTGCTGCTTTCTTGTTGTTCCAACGGATTTTCTTTTGACCGCTGTTTGGCTTTGTTTTTATTGCACCTTCTCCTTTCGCCTCGTTTCCTGTTGGCCCTTTGGCGTTTTGACCGCCAGTCTGTCCTCTGGATCTCAATGTGTCTCGACCGGTCCTGACACATACAGCTCATTTCCTGGGCCTTGGAGAGTGCGGTAAACCCCAACGGCATATTTCTCGCCCCCTCATTCTCTGATTCACTGCCAACCGAACTTGCATCAGAAGAGGAAGGGACACTGGGAACACTATTTGGTGCAACAACGTGAGTCTTCCTGGCTCTCGCTTTGATGTTTTCGTAGCGTTTGGCATAGGTGAAGATTTGGCCATGTAAATAGTCCAAGCGATCCCGCTCAAATTTATAGGCCTTGCGTTTTTTTATTATCTCTTCCTCTTTTGTTAGCCTTATATTCATTTCTGCTCTCATTTTATCCGTCGCCTCACTTGTTCCCATACCTCCTATTTCCTCTTCAAGTTCTTCAATCTGTGTCTGTAATTTGCAGTGATCAGACTCTGCATATTTAATCCATATTTTCATCAGTTTAGCTGATGACTCCAAGTTGGCTTCCGCCCACTCAGTGAGCATGTCCGGATCGGGTGTCTCATAACTAGGGGCAAGGCTGATTTGTAACCCTCTAGGCACCCGTCCCTCCTGTAGGTACATAGACAACGATTTATTCTCCCACCATTTAGCCTGTTCTTTAATTTTCAGCTTCTCCAATTTTCTATATAAATCCCGTATTGTATATGTGTATATATATATATATATATATATATATATACATATATATATATATATATATATATATATATATATATATCAGCATAAATCTTCAAACCTCCACTGCACAGCGGCGAGAGAAGAGACAGACCCCACGTGTTTCCAGGCAAGATGTTTTATTCAGTTCCTGTGCCTTCCAAAAAATGCAAATATATATAGATAGATAGATAGATAGATACATACATACATATATATATATATTCACAGAAAAAACCATAGGTTATAGTGGATATATAGTTAGGAATTTGCATTTACAAAACCTTGAAAATTCAATGAAAAAACCATTGGTTTTAGGCCATATATAGTTAGGGATTTGCATTTACAAAACCTTATTTTACTCGCATAAAACCATTGAAATTCCATATATAGTTATAAGCGCTAACTATATATCGCGCACCCGCAATCCACTGCTGATGATGTCACATATTACATCATTCATGACATGGTTAGTGACATCACTGATGACATCACTGATGACATCTCAAATGACATCACTGATGACATCACTGATGACAACATCCAGTGACTGTATGTTTCTGTAAAGTTAAAATATGTCTTACATATTGAAGAATGAGTGGATGTATAAGTGTCTGGATGAAGGATTTAGTAGGTGCATGACTGACTGTATGAGTGAGTGATTAAATGTGTCTCACTGAGTGCATGGGTTAGTGACTAAACTGTTTTAATTTGTGCATCATTATATCTGTTGTTCTACAAACTGCTGCATATGTTGATCAGTAGCTATATGAGTAACTGTATGGGTTATTCATTGGTTGTCCAAGTATTTGTATGGGAAACTGAGTGTGTGTGTATGGGTGGCTGGGAGGTGTGTGACTGTACATAGATGTGTGAGTAGTTGATTCACTATATGTATGGATTCAAAAGTGTATGTGGAAACAGCTGTATGGGCGGTTGACTGTGCATGAGTGTATTAGTGAGTGAATGGATATCTCAGTGCTACATGTCAAATTAAGTACATATGTAAAACACAGTACATATGAGAGTTGACATCTATAAATAACTGTGCATAAGAGCCAGTGAATGTGTGAGTGGCTGTATGGATCATTGTGAACATGTATCAGAGATTGTATAAGAGAGTAAAGTAAATATGTGTTAGTATATGTTTGAATAAGTAAGGTGTGTATAACTGTATAGTTGAGAAAATGGAGGTGTGATTGATTTTTGGCACAACTGACTAGGTGTGTGAGTAACTCCATGGATGAGTGACAGTCTGTGACTGTCTGTTTACACTGATTGTATCTAAGGTTATATTAGAGTCTGAAGAGGTTCATGGTATTATCACATGAATGATATCATCAGTGATGTTATCAGTCATGTCAAATGAGATGTTTTCAGTGATGTCATTTGAGATGTCATCAGTGATGTCATCAGTGATGTCACTAACCATGTCATGAATGATGTAATATGTGACATCATCAGCAGTGGATTGCGGGTGCGCGATATATAGTTAGCGCTTATAACTATATATGGAATTTCAATGGTTTTATGCGAGTAAAATAAGGTTTTGTAAATGCAAATCCCTAACTATATATGGCCTAAAACCAATGGTTTTCTCATTGAATTTTCAAGGTTTTGTAAATGCAAATTCCTAACTATATATCCACTATAACCTATGGTTTTTTCTGTGAATTTCATTGGTTTTTTAATAGCAAATATGAAAAGCTTTAAAATGTCAAGTACGTGATAGATAAAAACATTTTCGTATTTATGCACGCTGATGTGCTTTGAACGCTGCCCCCCCCCTCCCCTCTTTTCTCTTAGTAGTACTCTCTCTTTGCAGATAGTGAACGGTAGTTAACGCAGGCCTTTGCCCCCGTTGTAATCCGTCGTGCCTGCTTGTCTCTCCATTTGATTGATTGTTATCCAAGCATTTACTGTTTTAGAATTGGTTCTCTTTGGATCATTCTCTATTTACAAACAAGCACAAAGTCGCAATACTCTGTTTAGTCTTTGCAGATAGTGATAAATTGTGTAAAAAAATAAAAGTAATCGAGCAAAATCAGTAGGCCACTAATTGGATCTCTTTTTGACCTCGCTAAAATAGAAATATTAGGAACAACCCTTCATGAGAAATACGAAAATAGTGAGATGAACTGAGCTCCACACCATGAGGGCTGCAAGACAGCTCGACTCCGTCACCCACCCCGCCCAAAATAACGACAAACCCTATGCAAATATTAAAAATATAGACAACACACCAGCAAAGAAACAGGGTAAAACATTTTATTAAATAACTATTTACATAACTATTTTATACTTTTTATTGCCCGATCCGGCTAGCTTAATCGATCGAGCATGAAACTCATGCACTCTGATAGCAAGCGTTGCTACTGATGCTATGCAGACCAAAACTGGTTTTCAGTTTGTACATTTTTCTAGATTTTTCAATCCAAGGTTGGTTGACTTTGTAGAACGATGGCTTCAGATTTTCAACATACGGAGTGGTGGCGCGGACTGGGAGGGGGCGCTTCACTCCTGCCCCCTCCCCAAGTAAGTTTTTCATACGTGAAAGTACGTTAATGGTTTTGGTCCCTGAGTTGCTTCAATGTCACTGCCATTCTCAAATGGCATAAGTTCTGGATGTTGGGTGCCATAGTTAAGAGTTCTGAGCAGTGCTTGTAACACTGTCTGAAGCTTATTTCCACCTACTGCAGCTTCACTATTCTCAAAGTAAGTGAGTGTCGTTTGTGGACCTGACTGCATTAGAAAACAATGTGATATGTTACCTTCCTAAACAGCTTGACGGAGGCCCCTGAGGGGCGGTGTGATGGCCATGGACTCGGAGAAGACGCTTGGCTCCGACACCCTCCCCAAGTCTTATAGCACTGGTGTAGCCTGAGATCGCCCCCGACATAAGCGGCCGGCTCCCGGGGTCCGGCGGAACTTTTTGCCTTTTGATGACTCTTCAATTCTGGACCTTGTCCCACAATCCGTTTGACCTGAAGACACGCTGTAGTGGGGCGCCCCTTTACCGTTTCAGTTGCCATTCCGCCCGCTTTTGCTACACTGTGCCTCTTCCGCCATTCTGCTGTTTACCGCCCGCTCTTGCGACTACAGCGTCTCGCTCATCATGTAGTTGAGTTGCTCCCGCTCTTGCGGTGCAGCGATAGGCGGCTGCCACAGGACTCTCAAAATGGCGGCCAGCTCTTCGGTTTTGGGCCTGGTCCACTAAAATGGCCCTGGGACACCTTTGAACTCGGACGCTTCCCTGATAGGGCTTGGGTCCCATTCTCGAAAGCGTCCCCTCAGCCGTGAAGATTCTACAAAAGTCTTGGGGGCCTCCGACTCCCGCAGGCTTCTGGTGGGGAGCGGCTGCCATGATTGCTCGTGGAATGGCCACGACGGAGCTACGAGATGGTAGTGCTCTCATGCTGACGCCAGCTTTAGTCTGAAACATCCAGAAACACTGTAGACTACCAATTCGATCAGTTCCGGTAGCGCCCCAACATGACCCGGAAGAGAAGAACTTGCCCTCCCCTCTTTGACTGATGGTTCTTGTTGCCTGTCCCCTCTGTTGTCATTTAACAGAACTTTTTGGACTGCTGAAAGGGGTTGTGTTCCGAACGCTGGTTGGTGGAGACATTTTGACTATATTCTTGACCTACGTTGTTGCGTAATGCGTTATATGACACGCCGCGTTAGCGCACCCGGAAGTGATCCGAGGCGCGGCGCGCAGCGCGTAACGTAAGCATAACAGGTCATGTGACTTGTTAATAAAACTTTTCATTGGTTCATTTTGCTTTTGTTATTTTAATGATGAAAAGCTTGGTCATATGACCTAAAAATTACGCTTTTTATTGTTTTCGAACATTATTTTTTTTAAAACATATATGTTATAATATTCCAGGTAAATGTACTTTCCCGGAAAATTTACAACTGTCCTGCAAGTAAAATATATTCCTTTTTCGAGAAAAAGGGCGTTTCTTCGTTCCATGACGGAGCCGTTGAGTAAAAGAGACTCGGCCTGCTGTCTTAGTCGCCGATACGCCTGATTATCAGATTCTTATCGATCACTTTATGTTGCAGAAATGAAAAACACAACTGCCCTTGACCATTTATCTTTACTGCGTTCCTACATATTATACCTTTTATCCGTCATGTAATTGGACTGCTTTATTTCACTTGCCTTTTACTGATTCGAAAACAGTGACTAAAAGTAAAAACTTTACCAATGTAAATACTACTACCGTGTTTTGTTTTAAAAACCTTTATTGTGAAAATGTCAGTATACAAATACGGGCCTATAACCACGTGGGCCGGCCACGGAGCAAACTGAAATCGTATATGATGAGGAGACATTTACACTGTAGAGGAACGTAACGGGCGGGCCATTAGGTTGCAAGAACTAAGGTGTCTAACAGTTGCGGAATCGGTGGACGTACATTTTGTAATTAAAATACGACAGGGCCACTTACAATAACATTTTCTAGATATACATTTGCGGGCAAGGAGTTACGAGTCCCATTTATACCGGCGCCATTTTGGGCGAGGCCGGGCAGGTCCAAGATATAGTCAAAATGTCTCCACCAACCATCGGCCAGACCAGAACCCCTTTCGGCCCTTTATGCTACAAGATGGTGTCTTCCATTCAGAAAATATTGTTGGCAGCATTTTGAAAGGAAACAGAAACAGCCGTTCTCCTAGTGAGTTTCACATTGTTACATTTAGGAAGAATGTTGAAGAGTAGTATGTGGAAAATCTGAAGCCATTTTTCTACAAACTCTCAATCAGACATGGATAGAAAAAAAAATCCTGAAGAATGTACAAACTGAAAACCAATTTTTGTCTGTATAGCATCAACAGCAACGCTTGAGTCAGCTTTGTGTCAAGCCGCCATTTTCATTCAATCAATAGCGTCCCCCTGCACACATTCAGGGACCTGGTCGTGTCTTCAGATGAAACGGATTGTAGGAAAAGAAGCAGAAAGGAAAAGGAAAAAAGTTCCGCCGGACCTCGGGAGCCAGCCGCATATGTCATGTGCGACCTTTGGCCACACCAGGGCAATAGTGAAGCTGCAGCAGGTGCAAATAAGCTTCAGACAGTCTTACAAGCACTGCTCAGAAATCTCAACTGAGGCACTCAACATCCAGGACTTGCCATTCGGATCTTGGCGCCTTGTGCTGGTTCCGACCTATTTGTAGTAAACTACTTCTCTGTGGTGCTCTGCTTGTTGGAATGTTGATGACATCATGGAATGCCTGGGGTGACTCTCTGGCTCTTAGTGTCAGTTGATCTACTCAGGCTGAGCTGATGAGAGCTGGCTCCTGGTGGGGTTCTCCTGTTCTTCTCCTATTCTACTTGTCTACATCTGTATCTAATATCTTGGAAGGAACATACAATAAAGGAACCTATATCTACAGTGGACTCCTGTACTTCCTTTTACCACAGTTTGGCGACGAGGGTGGTTGTTTTTTTTAAAGGGGTGTGTTGCAAACTTGTATTGCTCTAATTTAAATTCTGTATGGTGTGTTGGTCATGTCCTGTTTGGATGTCAATTCTCATCCATATTTTAAGATTTGTTTTCTTAAATGTGTGCTTGGTGGTGTGTGTGTGGGTAGTCAGTGCCCCAATGTTTCTTTGAGTTTGCATCATGTGTTTGGTGGTAGTCCATGCCCCATTTTTGTTCCTAGGAATATGATCCTACAGTGTACCCTACATAGGGGAGGTTGTGTGGTTGTGCCTGTGAGTGGGTAGTCAATGCCCATTTCTTTTAGTTTGCTGAGGTAGTGGTCTGTGCGTCCATGCCTAATTTTGATCCCAGGTTTTCTATTCTTTTGTGTGCCCTACATAGGGGAGGTAGTCTGTGTGGGTAGTCCGTGCCCCATTTTAGTTCCCGGGTTTTCTTCCCTGCGGTGTACCCTACTTAGGGGATGTTGTGGATTTTAGGGTAGTCAATGCCCATTTCAGTTCCCAGGTTTCTACCCTGCGGTGTACCCTACTTAGGGGATGTTGTGGATTTTAGGGTAGTCAATGCCCATTTCAGTTCCCAGGTTTTCCACCATGCTGTGTACCCTTTTGAGGGGAGGTTGTTGTCTTGTGGGTAGTCAATGCCCCATTTCAGTTCCAGGTTGTCTTTCCTGTGGTGTACCCTACTTTGGGGAGGTTGTGATTTTTTAAGTATTAGTACCCTGTGTTCCCTATTTTTGGTGGAGATTGTTTAACATCGTTGTTTTTTTTTGACACTCTGCTTTCGTCAAAGTCTACCTGCCTGAGATTCGTGGCCAAGGGTTTCATGTTGGTGGGACTTTGGGTGAGAAGTTTCTTTTTTCTCTGTCAGATTGTTTTGTTAGGGGAGCTTGTAAAGGGTCTGCGTCTACGCTTGCCTTG
Organism: Lissotriton vulgaris; assembly: GCF_964263255.1. Classification (NCBI taxonomy): domain Eukaryota; kingdom Metazoa; phylum Chordata; class Amphibia; order Caudata; family Salamandridae; genus Lissotriton; species Lissotriton vulgaris. Next base: position 161,164,109 of record NC_141691.1, on the reverse strand, counting down.
GTTTTTTTTTCAGGGGGTGTTTTCTCTAGTGTACCCAGTTGGCAGCGTGACCATTTTTGCTTTGCTACTCTGCTCTTTATTCATCCATGCCATGTTTTTACTCTAAGGGAAGGGGATGTGGCATATAGTAGCATTTAGTAGTTTCTTTCTATCTAGAATTTAGCATGTTGTTCTACTTCTGCTCATACTTATGATTATAGTATTTCTGTTCATGCTAATCATACCTCATGCAGTACTTGTTGTACTTTATTTATTTGCGTACTTCACTTTTGTACTTTTATGCAAATGTTACACTTGAGGTATCTTGGTCTGTGTTTCTTCTTTCTTTCCTCATTCACTAAGGAGAGAGGATGTGTAGTAAACTACTTCTCTGTGGTGCTCTGCTTGTTGGAATGTTGATGACATCATGGAATGCCTGGGGTGACTCTCTGGCTCTTAGTGTCAGTTGATCTACTCAGGCTGAGCTGATGAGAGCTGGCTCCTGGTGGGGTTCTCCTGTTCTTCTCCTATTCTACTTGTCTACATCTGTATCTAATATCTTGGAAGGAACATACAATAAAGGAACCTATATCTACAGTGGACTCCTGTACTTCCTTTTACCACACTATTCACACATCGGTCCACTACTGACATCACCTCATAAGCCAACGGGGCACCCCACGCCGACTTTCGGCGCAGCATTGTAGGATGGCCACACCAGTGCGGCAACTTGCTGGACACAACCTCGGTGCCATCCGGATCTCGGCACGTTCGACTCACTGTACCGCAAGAGTGACCGCAACTCAGCTGGACACGCCGTCTTTCGGCGCAGCATTGTAGGATGGCCACACCAGTGCGGCAATTTGCTGGACACCACCTCGGTGCCATCCGGATCTCGGCGCATTCGATTCACTGTACCGCAAGAGTGACCGCAACTCAGCTGGACACGCCGTCTTTCGGCGCAGCATTGTAGGATAGCCACACCAGTGCAGCAACTTGCTGGACACTAACTCGGTGCCATCCGGATCTCGGCGCGTTGTGCTGCCTTCGGCCTATTCGCACATCGGTCCGCTACTGACGCCGCCTCACGTGCCAACGGATTTTCTACGCTTTTTGTAGCCCTATGCCGCATAACAGGTCATGTGACTTGTTTATAAAACTTTTCATTGGATCATTTTACTTTTGGTTTCCTAAAGATGGAAGGCTTGGTCATATGACCTAAAAATAACACTTTTCATTGGTTTAGAACATTTTTTTTTCCCAAACGATGAAAGCCCCACCTTGTTTCTGGATCATTCAGACTGAAGCTGGCGTCAGCATGAGAGCACCACCATCTCGTGGCTCCGTCGTGGTCATTCCGCGAGCAATCATGGCAGCCGCTCCCCACCGGAAGCCTGCGGGAGTCGGGGGCCCCCAAGACTTTTGTAGAATCTTCACGGCTGAGGGGACGCTTTTCGAGAATGGATCCCAAGCCCTAGCAGGCAAGCGTCCGAGTTCCAAGGTGTCCCAGGGCCATTTCAGTGGACCAGGCCCAAAACCGAAGAGCCGTCCGCCATTTTAAGAGTCATGTGGCAGGCGCCTATCGCTGCACTGCAAGAGTGGGAGCAACTCAACAACATGGTGAGCGAGACGCTGTAGCCGCAAGAGCGGGCGCAACTCAGCTGGATGGCCGCCACCTGGGGAGGCCCGTTCACGCCGCCTCCCCCACGCCCCTCCCCCCCCCGGGCCGCCGCACGCAAATTTTCGGAGCAGCATTGTAGGATACCAAAACCAGTGCGGCAGTTTACTGGACATCACCTGGGTGCCATCAACATCTCAGCGCGTTCTGCTGCCTTGGGACTATTCGCACAACAGACCGCTACTGACGAGGCCTCCCCCCGCCCCACCCGGGACGCCCCACGCCAATTTTCGGAGCAGCATTGTAGGATCCCAAAACCAGTGCGGCACCCAGGCAACATCACCTGGGTGCCGTCCAGAACTCTGCACGTTGTGCTGCCTTGGGACTATTCGCACAAAAGACAGCTTCTGACCATTGTTGCTTTTTTGGGTGAAAAATTTTAAATGTTTTTACAGTTTTTGTTCCGTTCATTATAGTTAAATGTTAATAAAGTTTTAAAATCTAACTTTGTTGGAGTGCTATATATGTTTAAAAAATCGAGTGAATGGGGCCTTGAATCGGGTTATTGTCATGTGTGGGCTTTGCAAGTGTACTGCTACAAGATCGGACATTTCAAACTCAAATGCACGTTCTTTATCTTACCTTTCCGAAGCATGGAGCGCAATAGCAGGCAGAGAAAGGGTGATGCACGTGTTGAACACTGCCTGGCCTGGCAAGTTGCTGGCAGTGCCCCCCCCGCCCGCTCCTGAAAGAGGGCACACACACACCGCCGCCCCGAGTACTTCACAAATCTTTAAAAGACCATGCGCTTGTTCATGAGGCTTAAATGGTTTATCACCCCTTCTAGAACCCCTGCATCGACCCTCTGACGTTTCCTGGAAGAATTAGCACGTAACACAATACCAAGCCCTGTCAGCTGAAACCCCCGAGAAATCATGGGGCATATTATCAAGGGGGTTTATTTCCGCTTTTTGGGCTTTAAAAGCCAAAAAAAAAAGAGATAAAATTATCTCCCTATTACCAAGCTGTCGCTAACACCAGTTAGTGACAGCTAAAAGGTGATAGCGACCATCTTGGGCCCCGCTTTGCATATCAGTGATATTTATCACTAATGACATGCAAAGTGGGCGTGCCAAGATTTTAGCGACTGGAAACAGTCCCTAACCATCGCTATCTCCTATTACAAACTTTTGGAGATATTCGCGCTAATTATCGCGCGATGTGCGGCGATAATTTTTGTCTCTAAACAAGTTAGAGACAAAAATTATCGCTAGTTGTTGGTAATATGCCCCCGGGTTTTTGCTTGCAGGAATCGGGAGGCGGGAGACTAGCACTGAAATCAGTAGTCTCACGCCTGAATCGGGAGGGTTGGCATGTCTGGATACTCTACAGCTGGGGCCATAAACTACATCCGCAGGGCTAGGTGATAGCCTAGGTCCGGCCTGGACAATCGGACACAGAGGAAGAGGAGTGTCAGAGGGTGCGGTAGGGAATAGGGTGAAAGGGAGGTGTCGGGCGGGCACAGGGTGTGATTCTCAGAGAAGAGCAGCGCAGATGGGGGGAAGTATATGGCCCATGCATGAGAGAAACAGCGGGGGTGACCAGTGCGTGGAGGAGATGCTTGCGAGGGTGGGGAGCCATGCTGAGGATCGGCGGCGTGCAGAGAGTGGCCCTGGTCAAGGCATCTAAAATGGCTGCCGTGCACGACAAAATTGTGGCATTGGACAAAAACGCAAGATGGCGCAGACAATGTTTATCAATAAGGATTAATTTATAACAAAATATTTACTCGCAGTGACAAAATGGTGGTCAACACTTCCTGATTTCCATCGAATCGAACGTTAACAAACGTCACGCAGCAAAAAAAAAAAAAAAAAAAGCTCACGCACAGAGCAGTTTTTAGCCATGTTATCCAATGGAAGGTGGATAACATGGCTAAGAGCATTTGCTGGATAATGCATGAATATCGCTGACTTTTCAGCGATATTCATGCATTGTGGCCGATGTGCGGCGATAATTTTTGTCTCTAAACAATTAAAACGAAGCACAAAATGGCGAATTCCCGTTTCGCTACCAGTTTGCGGCCCAGTTCGCGGCCCGTGAAGCGCTTCTACCGTGAAAAATCATTTTTTTTTTATTTTCCCCACGGGACCCTTTAATAACCCCAACAACAATCCTAGGGGGTCAAGAGGGGTATACCTTGCCCCCTTTCATTCAATTCCCCCTTCGTTTTTCACCTCTTCTTCTCTCTCGATCCTACCAAGAGATAAGATGGCGGCCGCTCCGGACTGTTTAGAATGTTGACAGACACCGGAGAGCCAATCAGCTTTCTGCGCGCAAAGTTCCGTTTCGCGAAAAGTAAGCGGACCGGATCGCTGCCCGGAGCGCTGTTACAGATATATATCTTGTTTTGAACGTTAATTTCTCAAAAACTACTGGAGCACATATATTGAGACCTAGCAAAGGCACATCGGGCTAACAGTCCCTACAATTTTGCCAAGTTTCGTGCAAATCCATTCAGCCGTTCGAGCTAAAAGTGAGGCCAACCGCCCTATGGAAATTAACATGGGGAAAACGCGTTTTGGGACCCCCCTTTTTTCTCGCCCCCCCCTTGACGAAACCCCCCCAAATTTTCAGGGGCTGCTCAGAAACAAAATGTGCCATTTTCCTGAAAAATTCAGCCGATTCCGTCCACAAACGCCAAAGTTATTAGACATAGAATTTTCAAAAATCCCATAGGGAAAAAATCCTAACTATATATACCTACTGGCGACCGCCAGTAGGTAATATATATATATATATATATAGATATATATATAGATATATATATAGATATATATATATATATATATATCTATATATATATCTATATATATATCTATATATATATATATATATATATATATACAACATACAGGAACCCAATTCGAAACAGGCCACAGGAGGTTATTTTTGGTGTATTTCATTATTGCTCTGTAGCTTACTTGCAAATTCTCAGCTCAGTCAGACACATCAAATTCAGAGCGGCGAACAAGTTTCAGGAAACATCTTCCCTTCGTCAGCGGCATGAGTTCATCAAGTAGTGAAAGCGCTTCATTTTTAAACCACACACCTGCCCGAAAAGGCGTGGCCCTCACGATGGCTTTCTGGGATGTGTAGTTTCTGTAAAGTCCCAAGTGGGTGCGTTTTCACCTCTTGCTCCATAGTCAAAAATAAACCCCAGTGGGTTGATGTGAAGTCCTGGCGAGCGCTTGCCTCTGCTTTATTGCTCACCGAGTTTTGCCACAGACTGACAGCTCCCTGTAAAAGCCTCAGCCTTCCTCCTTCCAAAGTTCAAACACTCATTAGTGCTAAACGGACCAGCAACAGCCGTGAGCCTTATTTCACGACCGGGACAGCCGCAAATAAATCCAACATACAGGAACCCAATTCGAAACAGGCCACAGGAGGTTATTTTTGGTGTATTTCTTTATTGCTCGGTAGCTTGCTTGCAAATTTTCAGCTCAGTCAGACACATCAAATTCAAAGCGCCGAACGCCTTTCAGGAAACATCTTCCCTTCGTCAGCGGCATGAGTTCATCAAGTAGTGAAAGCGCTTCATTTTTAAACCACACACCTGCCCGAAAAGGGTTGGCCCTCACGATGGCTTTCTGGGATGTGTAGTTTCTGTAAAGTCCCAAGTGGGTGCGTTTTCACCTCTTGCTCCATAGTCAAAAATAAACCCCAGTGGGTTGATGTGAAGTCCTGGCGAGCGCTTGCCTCTGCTTTATTGCTCACCGAGTTTTGCCACAGACTGACAGCTCCCTGTAAAAGCCTCAGCCTTCCTCCTTCCAAAGTTCAAACACTCATTAGTGCTAAACGGACCAGCAACAGCCGTGAGCCTTGTTTCAAGACCGGGACAGCTGCAAATAAATCCAACATACAGGAACCCAATTCGAAACAGGCCACAGGAGGTTATTTTTGGTGTATTTCAGTGATGTCACTGACCATGTCATGAATAATGTAATATGTAACATCATCAGCAGTGGATTGCGGGCGCGCGAGTTATAGTGAGTCCAACTAACTATAACGTGGGAATTTCAATGGTTTTGCATGAGTAAAATGTTCAGCTAACTATAACTGGTGTGAAACCTATGGTTTTTTCAGTGAATTTCTAAGGTTTTTTAAATGCTAATTCTTAACTATAACAAGTGTTAAACCTATGGTTTGTTCAGTGAATTTCAAAGGTTTTTTAAAAGCTAATTCCTAACTATAACGAGTTGGAAACCTATGGTTTTTTAATTGAATTATAAAGTTTTTTTAATAGCTAATTTTTATAGCTATTAATTTTATAATTTTTTCTAATTATTCCAATATTCTATATTTTTATAATTTTTGAATGTTTATTCCTGTATAATTGTTTTTTTGTATTGAAACTCCGGTGGGCTCAGGGTGCGCGTACCCGTACATGCACCCGTACACGTTGCGTGAGCGCAATTCCCGCGAGCGAAAAAAAATATATTTATGTATTTAAAGTAAAAAATAATGCAAGACATTCAATGGCATACTCATAAAAGTAGTATTTTTGATTTTTAAGAACCGTATTGTAGCAGGGTTTCCGTTCTCCCACAGAACTGTGCACAGAGATCTAGAACCTGGGTGAATCAGGGTGACCCAAAACTCACCTTTGTTTCAGAAATCCCCTTACCAAGCTAGCTACAGTGTCTCATCGGTAGTAATTACTTCCCAATGACTTAGACAATCCAGAACTTGAACTTAGGGTACCTCAGGTATCGTGGAACACATGAACACTCTTTCGTTATATAATCATTACAAACCGAAACTGGGAGGCAAAGAACACACGTGCAAGTTTGAAATGTTTATTTTTCAATGCAAAGTTCTCAAACGCAGTATCTTGTATAATACCAACATACATATTATGAAAATCAGAGTTAGCAGCATAGTCACTAATCCATAATAAGCAAAAGGTGATAGCATGTTATGATGCAAAAATCTATAGAATTCTGTATCACCTATATTTCGCGCACCCTATTCAGTATATTATTTTATATCTAAGAAGGTCTCGTTTGGGTTCTAGCTGGGCGGGCCCATGCCTCTAATTCTCAGTAGGAGTAGATCACATCAACAGCTACCAGCTCTCTGCATGCGAAGCATCAAGTGTGTCGATTCATTCCCTGTAACTCTATCTTAAACCCGCGTAGAGCCCAATGTTGGCAGCAACATTATTTGTGTTATGTCTAACCTGGTACGAGGATCAGGCCTTCAGCAACCTTGTGTTAGGTTATTCTTAGAGCGTGCAGTTCTCGGTGTGCAGACAGTTATACCAAGTGTACCAAGCACGGCTGATACTAGAGCAATAACATATTATTCTCAAATAAATCACATCTTTCGTCTAGGTTGAAAGCTACAATAACAAGTAGGTGTCGTGTGCAAACTCAAGCTGAAAGAAAATATTGCGTTTAAACATTTAATAAGCTCATGCTAACTTAATACTATAGAAACGTAGTAACCATATGACACCCCCCCAATGATCCGAGGGCGGTTAAAAAAAGAGAAAATATAAGCCAATACCCTATGAGAGGCAAAACATGAAAGCAGAGTTCAATGATATTGAGCCAAGTTAAATGTATGTAAATGTAGATAAAAGTAATATCAAAAATATGTATGAATGCCTACAGTGGCCACACAAAAATATAAAAAGTCGAACTTAAGGCCTACTCCCAATTCATAGGCCTAGAACATATGAAAGTCGAATGTCCGTATTAAAAAAGGCACCATTCAGAATTACTAAAAAGTCAAGTGCCCTAATAATGAAAGTCTTCAAAGTCACTCATGGGTTGACTGAATATGCAAAATAGGTAGCTACAGCTTCCAACATGAAATCACTGTCATCATCGGAAAACAGTTCAGCCATCCAATTAAGCAATGGGAAAGAACATACGTGCTCCTCCAACACCGATTCCTCTAGCAACATCAGAGGACAACTCAGTGGGTTCTCGAGAACGCTATGTGTCAGAAAGTCATGCGCCGCTGCGAATATGTCCCACTGACCCATTAGTCCATGCATCGCTGCCACAGCCATAACCCTTTCGCCAGAACAAACCAACTCGTGAGCAACTACGGGGCTCATCAGCTGATCAAAGTTGACGTCAGGAGAAGTCGGTAAGCAGAGACACAAATCAATGGCCCAGTCGAAATCACAGCTCGGCAATGAAACACGGGCTGGACACATGTGAAATAGGAAAATCTGAACGATAATCCAAAAGCCGTGCTTAAAGTCGCAAGCGGCAAGGAGCCATAGTAATCAAGCATCCGGTTGCGAAACTGCATCAGTAGGGGCTGAGCGTTTTCTTGCGCAGGATGGGCATCCATGTTTTAGAAAGCAAAATATCACCAGAACGCCTGCAGCCAAAGCCAGCAAAACAGGAAATCCGCCAAACAGGCTTGCGAATATAGAATGAAAGAACGCAGGGATAATACCAAATACTTTTTCAAATGTAGTCACGAGACCACTGCTAACCAATTTAAAAAAATGTGCCAGACCTGTTGTGGAGGAGGCATTGAAGATCTGATGAACCAGCTCGGAGAAATGAAAAGGCAAATCAGTATTTAAAAGCGCCTGCACTTCTGTGCGTGTGTTAGCTATGTGAAGGACATAAGTTTCGCGGGCAGAGCTCAGGGCCACTTGCTTCTGAGACAATAGGGCTCTTATACGGCTTAAACCATTGAACTCGGCTTTCAAGGTTGGTATTCGTGGCCAAATTGAAACATCTGAATTCCCATGCGTGGGTGGATATAACACATTCTTGCAACAAACCACCCTCTCTGAAACGGTAACCACATAAGCGATACCGAGCTGTAACCCACAACACAGTTTGTTATTCAAAAGTAAATAACTACCGTTGGACAATAACGTGAACGTGGGAACTATTGCAGGAACCGGTGTCCCCTTCAAAACACAGGCCAAATTAGGCTTGTCCTGATTACAAGAACCATGCAACTGGATGTGTCTGCATATTAGTGAGCGGTCAGGCGACTGTGTACATTCTTCACTATTCAGATTCACTTCACTCCCCTCCTTTAGGCATCTGTAAGTGTATGGTAAAGACCATGTCTCATGGAGGAAAGCACTGCCTAATGGTTCATATCGCCCTATAGCCATATATTTCATACAATTTGTAAATTTATACAGAGCAAAAGGCAAGGTAATAACACCATGGATAAGCCATGTAGCAGCAGTCACCTCTAAACAGTGGTTTTGATACCCTAACACGTATCTATCTAACCACGCCCTGCACTTCTTTTAACAATACCAGCCGGGGATTAAATTAAAAAAAAAAATTCCTCCCACGTGCCAGGTATTTTTTAACTATTCACTCTTTTTTTCACCTCACCTCACTCACACTTTGGTAAAACACACACCCCCACACATAGTTCACTTCTAAGTGCTCCTGCGTATCGGCGAGTCGCAGCACGCCGCATTCCGTAGAGGGGTGCGAAGGCCCCGATGATGAAGCATGACACCAAGGGGCCTGTTGGTGTGTGAGTGGCATTTAAACAACACTGTGTGTTCCCCATCACTTTAGGGATCACTATCACTTTGAGTGGATTCTACTTTGTTTATTCATATAACTAGGGAGACTGAATCCACTGACTCTCTCTCTCCCCCCTCCTGTTAAAATCTGCAGCAGACACCTCAGCCACCGAAAAGGGCAAGGATTCTAATTTTTCAATGTGTAGCATAGAAAATGATGCATCTCTCATTGAAAGCATGCGCTGTTTTTCAGTCAAATTAAATGGGGCAAATAGTGATGAGACGTTCATAAAATTCCAAGGTACTCGACCAGACTTCAGAGTCTGTAGTGTCCAAGCAAACTGCATCACAGAACGCAATTGATTTTGACCATGATATAACACGGACACTTCATCATGTACAATGTCAACGACAGAAGACACAATATTGTTCAACGTGTAAATTCGGGAAGAAAGCGTGTTAATACTGTTATCGACGACTGCAAGCACTTTTTCTAAATTTGCTTGATCAATAGCCCTCAGGCGCTTAGCAGCCTCAATTTGGGAAACTTTCCAAATTTCATTGTAAATAGCATAAAGCCACCGTTTAGATCTACCTTTAGCTGGGCCTTTTATAAAATCATTCAAATCCACATTATCATTCAATTGAGACAGATGTAGTTTAACTGCAGCTAATGTGGAATGTTGCAACCAATTCTGACACAGCTTCCCCACAGAATAAGTCGTGACAGTATAATCTTCTTCAAAACAGGGATCGGGTCTGACTTCTGTGAACCCTTCAGCCAAACCCAGAAAACGACGTTGGCAAGAATCAGCACTCCTATGCCACATCAGCCAACCCTTGGAATCCAAACTGGAAATGTTATAGGACGAATTGTGCAATAGAGCTTGCAACTCATGAATGGACAATTCAGTAAAGTTACCCCAACCTGAATATTCCTCTAAATCTGGGATGGTTGGTGTATTTAATTTTTTAGAAGTAGCCAATCCAAAGCATGTCGTTTGGAAAATGGATGAATTTAAAAACAACATGTGATTCGGGATGAGACATGCATGGTGCAAAGCCTCAGTGCCTTGTACCTGCCAATCCTTGGTACCCCAAACCGATTTAAGGTCAATTGTTCCTTTCCAAAACTCGTAGCCATCTACAGCCAACCTGTCTAGAAAGGACTTCGAATACAGTAATTTTGTATCGGTAAGTCTAACTTTGGACATGGACTTTTGTGTCATTTTAAAATAAAATGACTCGGGATTAGATTGATTAAAGTCTGTGAAATAAGTATGTTTTTTCAGAAACGTATTGGAGATGCCACCTAATGGAGCAGGGCAATGTTCCCATTGTGTATAATTTACAGCAACCCTCCTTGAATTTGTCTTATGCAAAAAATGATTACCATAGTGTTGAAAACAAAACAAATCACCATAATTAGTAGAATCTAAATACAGATCCTCAGCATCGAAGGCAGCATAATATTTCAAATCAGAGAATAATGCTTCTACGGCCGGAATATCCCAATCATCAGAAAGTATATTTTGTTTAATCACATCTCCCATGTTTACTCTAAGCACATTTGGAACATTAATCACTTCAGTGGGCCCATGTATCTGAAACCTAACCGCATCCCACACAATCCCATCAAGGACAGGCCAAGCAGTAATGTTAACTGTATTTAAGTTTCGTTTCAGTCTGTGCGCTGAATGTGAAGAGGAAAGAGGGGCCAATGTTCCATTAAGGTATCGAATTCCTGTTCTTTCTTTAACGTAGTGACCATCAATCAGGCGGAAAAAATAAAACACAAAACCAATTGACATAAAAAGGTAAAATGAAAATAGTATCACCCAAATGTATGTCCAAGGGGGAATCAAAAAATGTTTTTTAAACAACGTGGCATATTTTGCAATAGTTGAGGGTTTCTTTGAAGGTTCCGAAACAGAGTCAAAAGAGAATCTGGACTGGTCGGCCAAACGGGTATGCAAATCAGGCATCGATAAATCTGCAGGGTAAGTGTAGTTTAACTCATCAATGTCAGTTACAGGAATAGTATTTAATAAAGGACTGGATATGGCAGGCATTTCGAGGGACACCTCATGTTGTGCACCAGATGTAATAGCCAGCACAGAGTGCCTCACCATGGAAGGACAGGAAACAGCCGGTGTCATGCTATGAAGAATCGGCCACCCTGTGTGTCTTGACATTGTCAATAGAAATAAATCTGTTTTCCTTACGACCTGGAAGTGGTGGTAAAATGACTGTTCTTGTGTCCTTCACTCCAAGAACTCGAACCAGTGCACGATATGAGGGACCAAACTCTTTCTTGTTATCGATCTTCTCTCGAACCAGTTCTCCAACTTGGGGTAGCCAGCCAACTACCGGGATCTGCAGCGCATCATCCGATGTGGAGGGAAAATGTTCCTTTGCAAGACTGTCTCTGGTCTTTTGTAGATTCTGTAAAACATTGCAATGTTCATCTACGTCAAAGGCCGTGGCCTGGGCCTTGCAGTCTAGCCCATCGAGGTCAGGGACATACATCTTGATACCAAAGAGCATTTCGTATGGGGTCCGCCCACCCAGAGACCTTCTAGGGAGATTATTAAGCGCACGCTGCACGCCTATGAGGTGGGCTAACCAGTTTCTGCCAGTGCCTATAACTCGAGCTGTCAAAGATTCCTTTAAGTCGCGGTTCATTCGTTCAACTACACTATTGCCCTTGGATCTGTAGGGACTCGAAAATTTGACTTGGACCCCCAACGAAACCATAGCATCCTTATACGCCTTAGAGGCGAAAGCCGGACCCTGATCCGAATGGAAGGTACCACAGGCAAAAATTCCCACAAAGACTCGCAAATCCTTAATGACAGTACGTGAATCAGCGCTCCGATGTGGCCATACCCACACAAAGCGTGTGCATGAATCAACTGCTACTAAGATGTACTTGAACGCAGTATCAGAAGAAAAGGGACCGCAGTGATCTAAATAAACGCATCCAAGCGGTTTATTCGAGATGTACAACTGTGTCTGAGGTGGACGCGCAGCAGTTGAAGGCTTAATCTGCTGGCAAATGTCACATTGAAGGACATATTCGCGCATCTGTTTGTACAGTCCCCGCCACCAGAACCTCTGTTGCAGCTGAGTTACAGTGGCTGAGACGCCCGCATGCGCAGACGCCACACCTTCATGAGCCGCTGCAATCAAAGCAGCCCTGCGATCCGAGTTGGGAACTAGACGTTCGCCAACTTCAGGGATTTTCACATAAGGAACCTTATCGGGACTTAAGTAGTATGTGTATTTAGAAGGGAACCCCGCAGGATATTTACTTCCCTTCCCTGTTGCAGCAACTGCTGCCAATATGTCATCATCTATCTTGCTTTTGGACCTCGTGACTGCTGCAACTAAGTATTTTGATACCGCTGACTTCGCTGCTTCATCAGCAAGCGAATTGCCAACAGCGTGGACCCCCACGCGCTGATGACCGAGAGTATGAATCACAAACACGAGTGGCAACTTCTCCTTAAGTTCCGCCATTCGGACCCAGATCTTTTTATGTTTTATTGTGCTACCTTTGGAATCACGAAACTCATTCTGAATCCAAAAGAACAAGTTCTCATTGTAAGACTGGACACAGTAGTAAGAGTCACTTACGATCAAAGTCGTCACACTGGGATCAGCGTACTCTAATGCAAGCATCAAAGCACGAAGCTCTGCTAATTGTGCAGTGCAGTCCCCAAGCGTCTGCGTGTGCACGACACTGGACTTGAACTCATCGTTCACCATGGCACCGACCACAATGGCGCAAGCGGAAACGTAGGCATGTAGAGCCATGCGCAACCTGCGCCGAACCATCAGTGTAAATGATGCAATGGAAATCCTCCAACGGTCTCATTGCTAAAGGAGCAGGATGAACAAATTCATACTGTAAATACTCCTGCGACCGTAAAGTGGCGTCAAAAATAAACGTGACATCTTGTGACGTCAAGGATGCAGCCCATTGAATCCACCGAGGGTGCAAAGCTTTGGAATTAGGTACACTGGCTTTCGTAACCGCCTCTAAGGCAGGACACGGGGTAACAACCAACATGCGTTTTCCCAGTGACAGGGCACGTTCCTTAAGAATTGCCATCTGCACAGCCGTTAAAACTTTCTCCACAGTGGAAAAGCGCAATTCAGCCGAAGTGTACAAGTGTGATTTGTAAGTAATAGGTACTGTGTCTCCTTCATTAAAAGTCAGATACGTGAACCCCACCGCCCCAGGGATAATTCTTACCACCAGGTTGGACTGGTTATCACGAGTCTGTAAGTATTCAGAAGCGAGCAAATCAGCCTGCAAAGACTGCAAAATGGCCGAATGCTCAGGCAGCCAGCATGATTTGGAGAAAGATGGTTGTATCAAAGCATATAAAGGCTTGATACGCTGGGCATATTCCGGAATGTAAGTTCTCCCGAAATTCAAAAATCCCAGCAAAGACTGTAATTTTTTCAGTGTTGTCGGAGAGCGCAATTGTGCGCATTTCTCCAGGAAGTGAGGGGCTAACCCTTTTCCCTCGTTGTTAAGCTCGTAACCGAGAAACAACACTATGTACTCTGCAATGTGCGACTTTGCAAAGTTAAACTTGTAACCAATGTCAGCAAAGTTACAAATTATGCTATTTACTCGACACAGATGCTCCCAAAGGTCGTCTGTGAGATAAATGTCATCCACATACGAACAAGCAATCGGGTCGATGCCCTCCAGAAGAGAGACAATGCGGGCGGAGAATACTCCTGGACTGTTCTTATAGCCCATTGGGAGACGCCGAAACATTTTTTGCACACCGCCGCATGTAAAACTGGTCCATTGGGAACTAAGACCGTCTAATCTATGTGCATAAAAACCATTGGAAATGTCGAGCGTGGTTTTGAACCGTTTACGCTCAAGACTATTCACTAAAGCAGAGCCATGAGTATTCTGTACTGCGCAGTTACGGCAATGCGAGTTTAAATGCCTATAATCCAAAACCAAACAATATGAGCCGTCTGGCTTGTTCACAGTAAAAAGGGGGTTATTCATCGGTGACACACACGTTTCAATTACACCTTGATATTCCAATTGCTCAAGGATAGCCGCGACTGAAGCTATGGCTTCACGCCTTATGGGATATTGAGGTTGAGGCTGCGGTTGGGACCGTAAAGGAATCTCGTGGCTCGGTGACAATTTATCCCAGCCACACTGATTGCGGTACACAGCCGGCGCAAGCGCCAGAGCCCACTCTTCTGCAAAATGCAGCGCTTCCACTCTCGGTATAGTGTGCGCGAAACTGGGCAGGATTACCTCCTCCCCTCGCGGAGCTGCGAGAACAAAAGGTGGGGGCCAGTCAGCCTCCGAAAGCAAAATGTCATACGTAGACGAGAGATTTTCCCAAAATACCCCTTTTACAGTTCGCTGCATGTCACCTTCAATTAACAGGACAATTTCAAAAAGACGTTCAGGGGGAGCAACATGCGTATCAGCAGTTTCAATCACAACATAAGTGTCAGTCGCTGTCACCTTCAACAGTGGACGGAGGGCCTCTCTCACTATGGTAATCTCCGCCGCGCTGTCCAGCAAGGTCAGAGCCCATGTCAGATTCCGAAGCCGCGTTCTCACTATCCGGGGCATAACGATGCGCTGTCAGGGTGGCGACTTTCTTCGTAGCAAACTGTGGTCTCTTGGGCGTAGAGCCTTCCTGCTGATCTCCACCGGCACGCGGGCGGGGCTGACCACGTCTTTGCTGGCCACCCCGGCCCCTGCCGCCCCCTCCACCACCGGTTGACGGAGCCGATGAGTCCTGAAAGGAACGAGGAGAGCGTTGGTCAGAAGCCTGAAACCTTTCAGGCGATTTAATCATCGCGCGGTCGCGCAAATCATAAACACGATCCGACTGCGCAGGTAACGGAGACGCAGGAGCAGAAACCTGTGTTTGTTGTTGTTGTTGCTTACCCTGATTCTGCTTTTTAGGCCAATTTTGTTTCTTGGACTTTTGTTGACCACTAGCTTCCGATGTCTGACCCTGGGGCTGCTTTTTCTCTTTATCAGGAAAAGCCTTAAGCCCCTTCGCATTGCGGCCAACCGTTTTATAAGCAGCCACAATGATCCTTGCCAACTGACGGGGTCTCTCGGCCTCGGAAATTAACGCTAAAGCGTTAGCAACCTGAAAGTTCACTGCATCCCCCTTGACATTTGCAAGGATTAGATCGCAAACTACATCAAAGGAGCCACACAGGCGCATACCCAATTCGACCGCCGACTCCGGTCCGTGTTCATCCTGAACACGTTTAAGGACCGCACCCAGATTGGTCACAGACGGGGTGCCGTAGCACCTCGAATAGACCGCTGCAAAAGTCTTACCCCAGGTCTCACAGTCAACAAGCTCAGGTGCCAAATCTTTCGGTAAACTTAGTGTAAGAATCCGGTGTTTGTCACCAGGATTCGTATTAGGAAACACAGCTTCTAGCTGGCCGAATTTCTCTGCAAGCCAGAACGGAAAATCATCCTTGTCCTGCGGCTTTTTGCCCATCACGGAATTCACCATGATAGGATTGATTTTCAAACCAGCCTGTTCTGCACGAAGCTGTGCGCCCCTAGGGGCTACGTCCTGAACATTACGGCTAGTGTAATGAACAAGCGCTCTAATCACTTCCACTGCAACTTCATTAAGTTGCCGCAGATCAGCTATGCCACAAGTGGCGCGATTAGGGTGAGGAGTGAATCCAGCCAAAGCGGGCCAAGGTGTGCCCGGAATGGACAAAGGACCCAACCTCGAAGCGGTTAAAGCGTGTGGTAGGGCGCCACCAAACCAAACTCCATGCTGCCAAGCGTCAATAGGAACTTCCAGTGCTCTGTACGGAGCATACGCAGCCGGTACAGCCGTAGCAGTGTAGTGGTGGAAAACACCAGAATTAGCGTTCACCGCCGGAAATGTCACCCACGAATAAAACAGTTCGTACGGGTAAGCATGTTCCGCACTCACCACTAGAACAACAGCCAAGCCTTCTAAAGGGACATTATAAGCCCGCAAATGGTCACGCACCGCAATGCGACTATGCTGCGGGATGTCCACGGCTTGTGCCATGTTAGCACAGGAAAGTGAAAAAACAAAGAATTTTTTGAAGCACAACTGGGTAGAAATTTAATGAAACCGTTTTTAGATAGATTCAAGCTTGAAAAAAGACCTATTTCACAAATAGGTAGGTTTTCCGACACTGCCGTTTTCCGGAAACGGGAATGAAGGGGTTAAGGTTTGAATGATATACTACTCGAGTGTCATGATATAAGGCCAATCAACGTATGGGCGCCATGTAGCAGGGTTTCCGTTCTCCCACAGAACTGTGCACAGAGATCTAGAACCTGGGTGAATCAGGGTGACCCAAAACTCACCTTTGTTTCAGAAATCCCCTTACCAAGCTAGCTACAGTGTCTCATCGGTAGTAATTACTTCCCAATGACTTAGACAATCCAGAACATGAACTTAGGGTACCTCAGGTATCGTGGAACACATGAACACTCTTTCGTTATATAATCATTACAAACCGAAACTGGGAGGCAAAGAACACACGTGCAAGTTTGAAAGGTTTATTTTTCAATGCAAAGTTCTCAAACGCAGTATCTTGTATAATACCAACATACATATTATAAAAATCAGAGTTAGCAGCATAGTCACTAATCCATAATAAGCAAAAGGTGATAGCATGTTATGATGCAAAAATCTATAGAATTCTGTATCACCTATATTTCGCGCACCCTATTCAGTATATTATTTTATATCTAAGAAGGTCTCGTTTGGGTTCTAGCTGGGCGGGCCCATACCTCTAATTCTCAGTAGGAGTAGATCACATCAACAGCTACCAGCTCTCTGCATGCGAAGCATCAAGTGTGTCGATTCATTCCCTGTAACTCTATCTTAAACCCGCGTAGAGCCCAATGTTAGCTGCAACATTATTTGTGTTATGTCTAACGTGGTACGAGGATCAGGCCTTCAGCAACCTTGTGTTAGGTTATTCTTAGAGCGTGCAGTTCTCGGTGTGCAGACAGTTATACAGAGTGTACCAAGCACGGCTGATACTAGAGCAATAACATATTATTCTCAAATAAATCACATCTTTCGTCTAGGTTGAAAGCTACAATAACAAGTAGGTGTCGTGTGCAAACTCAAGCTGAAAGAAAATATTGCGTTTAAACATTTAATAAGCTCATGCTAACTTAACACAATATATAGAAACGTAGTAACCATATGACAGTATTTTAACTTTAAATGCATTTCCGAAAATCGAGCAAAACGTCATTCATAAGCGCCGCATAAGCGCCCCCGTATGCGCCTCCGTAATTGCCTACGTACGTACCGCGTAAGCGCCCCCGTAAGCGCCCCTGGAGCGCGCAGCGTAAGCGCGCGTCAAGCCATGTGACCTTATAACAACACTTTTGATTGGTTCATAACAGTTTTTTCACAACTATGGAAAGTCCCCACCCATTTCCCTCACTACCTCTTTGCAATTGCTGAGAGAACACCTTTTGCCTTTTTCTCAAACTACTACCACTCATTTTTCAAAGATGTCTGCTTCCCAGGACCCCTCCACAGATTCTGATGTGGAATTCCTGCCTGAGGAGCCCCCCCCCCAAAAAAAATTAAAGAGCATTTTATTTGGAAGTTTTTTACTTTCCCAGAGGGGGAAAAGAAATGTAATGCTGCAAAAGTAACGTGCCGGATACGCGGCACAACTCTGTCACGTGGGGATCCCACCTGAAAATACAGCTTTGGGAATGCCACCTTGATCCGGCATGTGGAGAGGAGGCATCCTAACAACTTTGCCAGGGAGAGCACCAGGGACCTGGCACGCAATCCCCCTAGAGATGGCGTCACCACCTCTACTGGAGCACCTACATCATCTGGGAGCGGAACAACAACTTTAATCCCCAACATCCAGCCAGTGTTTGCAGATTTGAAAATCCACTGCAAACAGTGTGATAAACTGCTCTGCTACGAGGAGCAGAGCATTGAACTAATTGTCCATAAGAAGGAGGACCACCACTGCTCTTCCCAGCCCTAAATGTTCACCTTTTATTTCCTCCTGTTGAGCAGGTTTGGATTCCCTTGTTTTGTTTTTCTTCTGAAAAAAATCCCAAAAAAATATTAAATCGTTCTTAAAAAGTACAAATAAAATTTTAAAACAAAAAAAGAAGAAAAAAAGAGTTATTTTCAGAACTACCTCTAATTCTCCAAAAAGAGCTATCTTCCTTATATATTGTGTCATTCTTTTTTTCAAAGAATGTGTACCGAATAAATGAATGAATAAAATGACTGAATGAAGGGGAGAAAGTGACTGAGAGAACAAGTGACAGAAGGGGAGTGAGGGAAGGTGAGTTGTGAACGGGAGTGAGTTGAAGTGGAGTGAACGAAGGAGAGTGACAGGGAGTGAGGGAAGGGAATGATTAAAGGTGAAAAAGGGGCATTGATATTGAGGGAAGGAGGGTGAGGGAGGATAAAGTAATGGGAGTGAGAGTAAGGCAAAGGGATTGAGGGAGAAGGAAGGGAGAGTGAGTGAGGGTGAGTTGATGACAGGGAGGGATGGACGATGAGGGTGAGTGAAGGGAAGTGAGAGAGTGAGGGGACGGAGGGAGTGAGGGTAAGACAGAGGGAGTGAGGGAAGAGGAGTGAGGAAGTGAGAGGACAGAGGGAGTGAGAGAAGGAGTGAGTGAAGTGGAGTAAGGTGAGTGAGGCAAGGGGAATTACTGAGGGAGCGAAGGAAGGAAAGAAGGGGAAGGGGAGTGAAGCAGAGGGACTGGGAAAAGGTGAGTGGGGGAGGAGAGTGAGGGGAAGGGGAGTTAAGGATGGGGAATGTGGATAAGTGAGGGAAGTGGAGTAAGGGAACGGGGTGAGGGAGGGTGAGAGAAGGACAGTGAGGTTGAGGAAAGAGGGGTGATAGAGGGTGGATAAAGGCGAGTGAGCGTAAGATAAGGGGAGTGAGGGAGTGAGGAGATAGAGGGAGTGAAGGAAGGAGTAAGAGAAGGGGATTGAGTGAGGGAGCAAAGAAAGGTAAGTGAGGGAATGTTGGTGAGTTAAAGGGAGTGAGCGTGAGGGAAGGGGGAGTGACAAAGTGAGTGGATAGAGGGAGTGAGGGTAAGAGAGAGGGAGTGAGGGAAGGGGAGTGAGGATGTGAGAGGACAGAGGGAGTGAGAGAAGGAGTAAATTTTTTAATAGCTAATTTTTATAGCTAATAATTTTTATAATTTTTTCTAATTATTCCAATATTCTATATTTTTGTAATATTAATTTTTGAATGTTTTTTACTGTATATATATATTTTTTATATTTAAACTCCGGTGCGCTCAGGGTGCGCGCACCCATACGCGCACCCGTACACGCACCCTGAGCGTACTCTGCAAAATTTTCACAAAACAATAATCGCTTTTTTGCCCTTCGTGGTCCTTTATAGGCCCCCTCTACCCTGCCCCCTTTTAACGTTTCCCCTTTTGTTTTTCACCTCTTCAAGATCGCGGACTCTCCCAAAGCGCTCGAAACGCGCATATAGACACATACATTTTTTTGAAGCTAATTTTCATAAAAACCACTGGAGCGATTTTCACCAAATATGGAAAAGGCCCTACTGCGTACCAGTCCCTATTATTTTGCCAAGTTTGGTGTAATTCCGTTCAGCGGTTCGGGCTGTGGCTGTGTCTAATCGTCCTATGGAAATTAACATGGGGAAAACACATTTTGGGACACCCCTTTTTTCTCGGCCCCCGCTTCACGAATCCCCCCCGACACTTTCAGGGAAGGAGCGGAGCGTAACGGGCCATCTTCTTTGAGAAATCCACAAAGATTCATCAACCGGCGCCAAAGTTATTCCCAATAGAATGTTGTGGATTTCCTATGGAAACTAGGTCCTAACTATAAATACCTACTGGCGACCGCCAGTAAGTAATAGAGATATATATATATATATATATATATATATATATATATATATATATATATATATATATATATATATATATAGTGACTGCAACTAACGCTCAAATAAAAGATTTTTGCATACCTTCAAGAGTTTAAGCCGTTTCTTTTCAAGGAAAAGCCGAAGGAGAGACTCTGTAACCTGTCTTTGGAGATATATATATAAATATATATATATACATACATATATATATATGAATGAGGAAATCATGTTTTAAAATGTGTAAAATGAACTGAAAGGCTCTAAAAACATCTGCACATTATGGAAACATTGTGCAAAAGTAAATACTCAGTTAATATTCCAGGAGAACAAAGGAGTAGTCAATTGAGAAATGCATTAGTCCTACAGTTGGGAAGTGCAATATTACCAGGTTTAGCATTTTTCACACCTAATAAATCCTAAGGATCTGCAATCAGATTCAATATAAGTTTTCTGTATTTATGTTTGGAGAAGTTAACCACATTTCTGTTCAAAATGCAAATTTCTAACAAGACAATGTTAAGCACGAAGTAATCTGATTACTGCACATTTAAAATGTTGTGATAAGAGATAGAAATAATATAATCTATGACAAAATCTACTGTGCAAGTTATTTACCCATCATGGCAGTTTTGACAGCATGTGAGGCAGGATAACTTTCCAGATCACGAGATTGGTGGCCAGCCGGCTGAACGGAAAAGATCACAGCCAAAATCACCCTTATTCAATTGAAGAAAACAGGGGGTGGTATTAGAAATGGCTGCTGCCCATTTACACTCATCGAAGTGTGTGAATTGTTGTTATCGGATAGAGATCACTGTCATCTGAAACCTAATTTTCGGTTGTCCTAAAGGCGTTCATTCAATTCCAACCGTTAGATTTCGTGCAGTGTTTGTTTTTTCCAGGCCCCATTCATGGCGGCCTCAGACCCTCTTATCATTCCGGGGGCGTCGGCGTCCTCGTGCCATCTGACTCCCGACACAAAAGGAGGTTCCCGGGGCTGACGCATCCCGGAAGAACGTGAGCTGCGTCCGAGAGCGTCCTTGTGCACGCGCCTGGAAATGCATTCTTAGTCGCGAGGATGGGTTCTCTCTTGTGCCCTCGCCATTGATATTGGCTTTGAAGAAAGGGGGACGAATGAAAAGAGGAAGGAAGAGCCAGTGGGCAGCCGCCAAAAATATACAGAGTGAAAGGGGAGGGAAGCGGGGAAACTACATAATTAGAACTCAGCTGCATGTTGTTAAACACCAAAGAGGGCTTGCAGTAACATTGGCTCAATTGTGCTGTGCATAATATCTCGTGGAAGCGTGAAGCTAAACAAATTCACGTTACCAAGCGTTTCTAAAGATGACAGGCACGGTGAAAAGACATTCAGCCTATCAGCGCCAATGACCCTTTCAGGACGTCCCTTCATGGATGCATTTAGAACAGTACATTATTAAAACATGGCTAATAATAACAAGAGGAATCTCGGGTTAATCGTTAAATGAAGCGAGTAAATCCAAACTTGAATATATGATTTTTAGGATTAAATAACCAGTTTTCTACAAAGTCAATCACAATCCTAATGCTGTATCCCCTCACACCAACACTACAACACAGTTTCGAAGCGTTTTTATGGACATCTTACTAGTGTGTTACATCTCTCAACCATTGACTCTGCTAAGCTCCAAATTACTTGCTTTGTTGGAGTTTAGTCTGTGCTCTATGCAGTGCTTAATTTGGAAAAAGAAATACGTGCCAGGGCCCTCGCCAGGAGGCCAATGCAGCTTGCATAAACCATTGCCCCTGCTAGTGCTACCAATGTCAGTACCATCATAACTACGAACCATCACATTCCTACACAAATGACAATTCAGACTGTTCCGGGCCCCCAAAGCTATAAGAATGGCTTGGACGGCAGATAGTCATACTTTTCAATGTATATTGAATGAATAAGCAACTATTGTTGTGTTCGTCTGGAAAGCAAACCAACAGTGCCACCATGTGGTAGACTGTCACAGTGCCAGTTTTGACAAGCGCTGGAACCGAACCCTGGAAACCACTGGCTCAATTTAAGCACTGGCTCCATGGATATTCGGGATATGGTTGCCTTGTCTCTGACTAATACAGAGCTGTGGTTATATCAAAATGTATTCACAGCCACTTATCTTAAATGTCGTATTTTATACTGCCAAACTAATTATGAAGCTCCCCACACTATGTAGCACACTTACAAAATTCTCGCCCTTGATAAAATTGTTCACATTCTTGATAGGGAATACTCGAACAGGCCTTTTCTGGACTCCTGTTTTCAAAAGGTGGATTGGAAGGTGTTGTATTCATTGGGTTTCCTTTTCGCTTGTTTATGTTGGGCTTGAATTCTATGTTCATTATTCTTGTTGGGGGTTCTATGGATGGGCGGTTGGGAGCCAGTGTGTGTAGATACTGGAGCATGGTGGTTGTACAAGGTGTTCTTCTACTGTACTTGGAATAAACTAAGGAAATCATCTCACGCTCTTCATTTCGAGTTACTTCATGAATTTTTGGCGACAAGATGAGAACATTCTAAGACACTGAAGAAGAAGACAGCGTTCACTTGGCTTCAAGGTATTTTTTTAAAATTTATCTTTGAGCGGGAAAGCACCAGCGGCCGAATAATGTATTGTGCTTCTGATTGCACCGGCGGCTGAATCATGTATTGTGTTTGTGATTGCACCGGCAGCTGATTAATTTACAGTGCTTTTGATCGCACCAGCGGCTGAATGCGTCTGGATGTATATTTTCTTTCTTTTATTTGATGTACCCAGCTTCATCTTAACTCCGTTACCAGACTAACTCAGTTATTATAACTTCACTGTGTGGCATTTCGTTCTTTCAACATCTATTTTGCAGAAACTAAAGGAAATATAAAAAAAAAGCTAACCGTCACTTCTCCTCGAGCGTTGGATTTCTCCGAGCGAGACCCGTGCGTCACACGAAGCTGGTGTTGTGCAAGTTGTTGATGTTGTCGCGCAATGCATTCTGGATCGCGCTGAGGTTTCTGGGGTATTGACGTCATCACGCAAGCAAGGCGGCCATCTTAGATTGATTTATCGGCGTTTATTAGCATCGTGAAGCATTTCTCACACATTTTTCTTCATATTTTATTGCGAACTTCAGTGATTCGCACACTTTCATCTCAAAACAAATTTATCTCGCTTTAATATTATTTGAATTCGAGACATTTATTTTTATTTGCAAAATTTATTGAAGAAATTATTTTTAAGGAAGTTTATTTTAAGTCATTTATTCACAATGTACAATTTATTTAAGATGTCTTCTATTTTAGCGCCTCCACATTTCTTACCGGTTGCAGGAGAACCAAAAATTGAATGGGAGTTATGGTACCCCATGTTTTTGGCATATGTGGAGGTATTGGAGGAAGATGGTTGTTCTCAAAAGAGGAAACTAGATCTTTTGAGGCATTGTTTAGGTGGACATTGTCTCCTGATATTAGACCTGCTGGTTATACTGAAAACAAATTGATTTGGAAGGTTTTTTTTTGGGCAGATTTAAATTTTCAAGGTAGAAGAACCAGAGGCAAGGTATATGTAGCTACTAAAGGTGTGTCAATTTTAGGTTGGCCTCATCAGAAGGAAATGGGGATGAAACTTGATCCAAATGCCTCACCATCTGTGTATGTTGTATCTGATTCCAATGAACAATTTGTTGCTAGTGTTAAGGAAAGTATCCAAACGTTTTTGAGGGGAGTCTTGGTGAATTTATTGACTTCAAACATAAAATTATTCTTAAAAGTACTGCTATTCCGGTGAGACACAGAGTACGCAATGTACCTCTTGCTTATCGAGATGAATTGAAGAGTATGCTGGGAGATTTAGTACATGGTAAGGTCATCGAACCCATTGAGTCCTCACCGTGGGTTTCTCCGGTTGTCCTTTCTCTTGAACCTAATGGGGATCTTCGGTTATGTGTTGACCTCCGCAGTCTTAACAAAGAGATTTGGACTGATAGACATCCTTTACCTAATATACATGAATTAATCTCAACACTATCTGGGGCTTGTGTTTTTTCAACATTGGATTTGGCTAGTGCCTATCATCAGGTTGTGCTGCATGAGGATTCAAAATGTTTAACAGCATTCATAACACCAGAGGGTATGTACCAATTTTTAAGAATGCCTTTTGGTTTAGCTAGCGCAGCATCTGTATTCCAAAGATTGATGAAGGAAGTTTTGGAAGGTTGTACTGGTGGGATAGCCTTTCAGGACGACATACTAATCTATGGCAACGATTCTGTGGAACAAGATAACAACTTGATGAAGGTTTTGCAAAGTATACAGAATAAAGGGTTGACTCTTAAATATTCTAAATATAAATTTAGACAAGGAAAGGTTGAATATTTAGGGCATGAAATATCTAGCCTGGGCATCAAACCAAAGCTTAACCATGTTAAAAGTATTGCTGAAGCACCTGCTCCTACAAACAAAGAACAGTTATACTTATTTTTGGGTCTTACTGAGTTTTATAGCAAATTTATCCAGAACTATGCTTCAAAAGTATTTCATCTTAGATTGTTGTTAAAGAAAAATGCAAAATTTGACTGGAGTAAAGATCAACAAATTGAGTTTGAAATTCATAAGAAGGAGATTTGCTCAGCACCGTTTTGGAAACCGTTTGTGGTTGGACAGGAATGTGTAGTAGCTGTTGATGCGAGTGGGACTGGTTTGGGGGCAGTTTTGATGCAGAGAAATAATGGAATTGAACATATTATTTCATATGCCTCGAGATCATTGCGTGGTGCTGAATGCAGTTATTCCACTATAGAGCGAGAATTATTGGCGTGTACTTGGGCTGCACAGCATTTCAGACAATTCTTGTGGGGAACGAAATTTTGTTTAAGGACGGGCCATAAGCCGTTGATTAACATGTTAGATGCAGGTGGTGGAAGAACTTTGACTGCACGTTTGGCTAGATTGGCTGCTAAGTTACAAGAATTTCAATGTAGTGTTGAGTATATTCCTGGCTGTATTAATGTTCACGCTGATTGTATGTCTCGGTTGCCTCTACCTATTGATGTGGATTCTAATGATTCTGGGGAAGAGTGTGTTGATGTTGCATATACTTTTGAAGATGTCAACGGAATTGGTTTTTCTGGAGTTATTTCAGAGGATGATTGGAGAAAAGCTATGGGTGAAGATAATGTTTTGCGCAGAGTGCTTGAATATTTACGTGTTGGATGGCCAGAAGAGAGGAAGTTGAATGGGGAGTTGAGTTCGTTTTTTAAGGTGATGGACGAACTTATGTCTTCACACAATATTGTTACCAGAGGTGACAAAATTGTTCCTCCATTTGGTGTTTGAGAAAAGTTAATGACCATTGCTCATGAGGGACACTTAGGCATGTCTTGTACTAAAAGGCGTTTAAGAGAATTCTACTGGTCGCCAAGCATTGACAGTTTTGTAGACAAATGGATTAGAGACTGTGTTCCTTGTTCCAGAAGTGATAAATCGGTCAAACCTTTGTCTACTTCCACAACTCCTATTGAGTTTGTTGATGGACCTTGGAAGAAACTGGGGATTGATATCATCGGCCGTTTGTGTTTGCCTTCTTCTAAGGAAGTTTTTGCTTTGGTTTTAATAGACTATTTTTCTAAATGGCCGGAGGTTAAAGTTGTAGAAAAAATTACTTCTTCGCAAGTAATAGAATTTCTTGATAATGTTTTTTCCTGTGAGGGTTTACCTTCAGAGTTGGTTTCGGATAATGGTACCCAATTTACAAGTAAGGAGATGGAACTGTTTTTAAAGACTTATGGTATTGTGCACAAAAGGGTCTCTAATTATAATCCACAGGCGAATGGTCAGGTTGAGCGCTTCAACCGAGTTATCAAAGAATCTATTCAACTGGCTGTGAAAAGTAATATTGATTGGCGGAAAGCTTTGCGATCTACTTTGCTTACTTATCGCACTTCTCAGAGTGCTGTTACTAGTTATTCTCCTTTTGAAATGTTGAGAGGTCAGAAACCTGGGTTGAAACTTCTGCCTTGGTGGTTGAAAGGGAGGTATTCACAGGATGATGGTGTGGACTTTGCTCAAGCAAGAGAACGTGTACGGAACTATCAAGGGAAAATGAATAAGTATAAATTTGTGCATCAAGGGCAGGAACAGAGAGTTCAAATTGTGATTTGGTGCGAGTGAAATTTGGAGGGATTTATAATAGGAAGGGGTCTAAATGGTCTGATCCTATTGAGGTGATTGAAGTTTTTTCTAAAGCTGTGAGGGTAAAAGATGGTAAAGTTTGGAATTTCAGACGTGTTTCTCTGTTCAAGAATAGGTCCCTTGTAGGGAAACCTCAATTGCCTGCTGTGCATTCTAAAGAAATAATTCATGAGGATGCTCAGAATTTCTTTGAAAGTTTCTATTTTCCTGAACCTACTTCAGATGGTGGTCAAGTTCCTGGTTCTGTTTCAGGTGGCCAAATTGAGAATGGTTTTGAGCAAACTCCTCCTGTTGTGGCACTGAATAGTATGATTGGGGAAATGGGAGTTGCTGTTGGTACCTCTAAAGATGCATACCAATTCGTGTGTGAACCTAGAAAGAGTTGTCGTATTAGGAATGCTCTATTAAAAATGAAAGATTTTGTGAAATATTGATAAATTTGATGTTTTTTTTTGTTTTTTTTGTTTTTAATAGGGGGGAGGTGTGTTGTATTCATTGGGTTTCCTTTTCGCTTGTTTATGTTGGGCTTGAATTCTATGTTCTATATTCTTGTTGGGGGTTCTATGGATGGGCGGTTGGGAGCCAGTGTGTGTAGATACTGGAGCATGGTGGTTGTACAAGCTGTTCTTCTACTGTACTTGGAACAAACTAAGGAAAACATTTCACGCTCTTCATTTCGAGTTACTTCAGAAGGATACAGCAACAATGCTATTCTAAATGCAAAAATGTTTAGCTTTTCTAACTATTTATGTAAGGCATGCAATTCATAAAAACTGTATTTCAAACCTTGAAGAAGATTGTGTAGCATACTACTGCTGGTGAATGTCACACACTTGCACATATTGTGTATTACTTGTATTTTGTTTTGTTTTCTTTGTTCATTCTGTGTTGTTTTGTTTTTGAAGAAGAAGGACATGCTGATCTCGTACTGCTTGTCCTTTATAGAATCTTATGCGGAAAGTTCTCTATGGAACATAGGAGTCAGAAAGATTTGTGCACAAGCAATTGGCTGGCATTTGCCTCCCTGTAATTTGTGTACCACAAAGTTCTGTTTTAACTACTTCGTGGAACACCTATTCTTTTCACATTACTAAACCAAAATTTGTTGTGGGTACTTCTGATTTGCACAACAATTAGTGGAATAATGTTCAAGATTATTTTCGAAAAATGATCACGTGCATCAGGAACTAATCACTTTTAGTGGATGTGGCTTCAATCCCAAATGTGAAGTTGGGAGCTACTGAGTCTTAGTACTCATTGTTTGTTGTTCGAGATTTTGGCCTTGAAGACATCTCAAGGTCCTTAAAATCCTACTTTCTGGTTGGCGATCCATGCTCAACTAGACTGGTTAAAGAAGGTTGCACGGAGTTACCACATTTATAAGGGAGATTCTGAATACCCATTTGGGACGAGCAGGATCCAAGTTAACCTGAAAAGTGATTAGCTTACACACTCCTGGAAAAACCTGGATTAGTTCCTCAGGATCCCACTAATAATGGACCCATTGCAAATATCCTAAGGTTACTGAAAATAATTGAGAAACCTAGCACTATACAGCTGCATGATTTTGTGTGGTCCAGTGGGATTCTAGATCATATGTAGTCTGTTTTAAGTGCTACTGGGGCATGGAGACTGCCTTGCTAGATGTTCAGCCAACCATTCTGAATATTGCTTATTGGAGATACCCTGCCCCGTTTATTCTGCTGTAACTTAGCATGGTGTTAGACTCTCTCAAGCACCCAATGCTTATTGATAGGTTGAGGAGGATGGTAGTGGTGTGCAGGTCCTGTTTAAGTTGCATGCATCCCTTTTTATCAAGAAAACCAGAAGTGTAGTGGGCCGATTACAGCACAAATGACCACTGTGCAATGTGGAGTCCCACAAGGATCCTGCCTTTCCCAATTATTTAAGATATAGTATCAACCTCTTATTCAGTTGTTATAGGAATTAGGGTTCAACCTTCAACAATATGATGATGCTGATGATGATGATACACAATTGATGTTTTGTCTCTAATCCAGCTTCAGACCATCAGCAAGTTTCAGAGGCCTTTACTATCAATTAGGATTGGATGAATCAAAAGTGGTTGTGTATGGGATGAAGACTGAGTCCAGTTTCTCAAATGTTTCGTGTTAGCATTCTGATGTATTTATTTTATTTATTTAGGCAATTTGTTGAGCGCACGATTACCCAAGGAAGTCTTGGCGCTTTGATAGACAGAAATTGAAGGTTGGGCCCGGGAGCCAGGGAATTAATAATTGGACAACCACGTCCTCAATTGCTTCCTGAAGGATAGTAATGTTGGAGCATTTTTTAGATGTCTTGGCATGGAGTTCCATAATTTAGCTGTAGCTACTGCAAAAGATCTATCTCCCCAGGTTGCTTTTTTAGTTTTAATTACTTCCAGGAGATTAGCATCAGCAGGTCTGAGATTGAGTGAAGGTCGGTAGGGATGGAAGGCATCTTTAAGAAAGGCTGGTGATTTTTCATGAATGCCCTTGAAGGCAATGCAGAGGGCTTTGAATTAAATACGTTGTCTGATCGGCAACCAGTGGAGATTATGGATGGTATTGGAAATTGGCTTGAATTTTGGTATACCTGTGACGAGTCGAGCGGCCGCATTTTGGACCAGCTGAAGTTTGTTGACTACTTGTTCTTGGGCGTTAAGCATGAGTGCATTGCAGTAATCAACTCGGGACATTAGTAAGGTAGAAATCAAGGTATTTATGGTATTTAGTGGAAGATAGGGCTGGATTTGTTTTATCATTTTAAGTATGAAAAATGAAGCCGAAACTATAGAGTTGGCTTGTTGATTAAATGAAAGTTTGTTATCAAAGATAACACCAAGATTTCTAACCTTGGTGACAGGATTGGGCGGGGGCCAAGATCTTGCGGCCACCATATAGAGGACCATGCAGGGGTGAGTTTCCCAAACATCATCACCTCGGTTTTGTCCGAGTTGAGTTTCAGACAATTAGAGTGCATCCAACTACATATGGCACTCATTCCTTTTTGGAAGTTGTTGGCAACCTCCATTCCTTTGTTGTTGATAGCCACGACAAGCTGCGTATCGTCTGCGTACGATGTAACTGCTAGATGATGAGCTTTGATGATCCTCGCTAAGTCCGTCACATAAATGTTAAAACGCGTTGGGCTTAGCGAGGATCCCTGGGGGACTCCACAAGGTAGTGTAAAGGAGTCAGAAGAGAATGAGCCCATAGAGACTGATTGCTCTCGGTCTGTCAGGAAGGACGCCAGTAGTGAGAGAGCATCAGATGATATTCCAGCTTTTCCGACACGGTCAATCAGAATAGAGTGATCGACCGTGTCGAAAGCCGCAGATAGGTCGAGTAGTATGAGCACCGTGGCGCCTCCTTTGTCAAGGATCATTCGTATCTCGTCTGAGGCTTTTATTAATGTTGTCTCCATCCCGTGTCCCCTACTGAAGCCAAATTGGGAGGCATCTAGACAGTTGTTAGAGTCTATATATTCGAATAGTTGAATGTTCATGATTTTCTCAATGATCTTGGATGGATAGGGAATGCATGCTATCGGTCTGTAACTGGTTACTTTGGAAGGATCCAGAGTAGTTTTCTTGAGTAGAGGCTTAGTAACTGTTTTTTTCCATATAGTAGGATAGATGCAGGATGAAATCATGGCGTTAAAGATATTTGCGAGGGCAATAGAAATGTTCTCTGGAGCCATTTTAATGACTGAAGGTGGGCAAGGATCATCAGGTGAACCAGAATTGGTCGACATCATTAGTTTGTGGATCATCTAAGGCGAAATGTGACTAAATGAAAAATTGGGATGATTGGGGATTATGGAGGGGTTAAGGGGAGTAGGATTAAGCGTGATGTGGGAATCAGTTTAGTGTGCAACGTTAGTAGATTTGTTAAAATTGGAATAGATATCGCACACTTTTTCTTGGAAGTAGGTGGAAAGTGCATTGCACATAGATTGGGAGGCTTCTGCAGTGGAAGGTTTATCATGGCCAGAGAGATGAAAAACGACCTGAAAAAGTTGTTTGGTTGAATCTTGAGCTGATTCGATTTGATTATTAAAGAAAATACTTTTCTGACTAATGATTGATAATTTGTAATTTTATGTTTTTCTTTATAACAGCTTTTCTCACGGCGGTCGTAATTAGAACGCATCCCTGTGGTGGGCACACTTATGCAGGTTCTATGTGTCGGGTAACACGTTAGATTCCAATAAAGTTCAGTGAAAAGTTCCAAGTTATAAAGTTGTCGGATTTATTTGAAGATTTTCATTTCACAATTTTCATTTGTTACTTCAAATTAGACATCAAATGATCGATTTAGTCTTCATCATTAGATTAACGTGGCTCCGATGCATTTCGGACTAACCAAGTACTTTCTCAAGGAGCACTACAACAGAGAATACAAAAAAATGACCCAAATCAGTGATACAGCTAAATTAGCAAAACTAATGTACATGAGTGAATGGGTGGGTCAACCACATGCTACCCTCGGTGAATGATGAAACAAAGTGAAAGGTAAAAAGGTGATGAAACTCCAATGTATTCAAGGGGTGATAGGCGGGAAGGTGCAAGGGAAAGCGAAGAACAAGGAAAGCTAGTTATGGAAGTTATGGAAGGTCAGGAATACCAAGGTCGTGCTACTAGTGTGCCCACCACAGGGATGCCCCTACACCCCAGTAGTGAAGTCAAGTCAAGTCAAAAACCACTTTATTCGATTTTGTTAAAAATCATAAAAGCATACTACAGTAATTAAAAACAATCTAATTACAGTAAAAAATATTTCATACAGTGCATTTACAGTTAAAAACAATAAAACAATCAGATTAAATGAAATCATCATGTGCAAATAAGCTATCATCATGTGCAAAAAAGCAGTATATACCACGTTCTTCACTGACCCCACTACTAAGTTTGTAATTTCCTCTTCCTAATCCGCACCGCGGCAACAAGGTAATTTGCTACACTAAACATTACCAAAGGTGACTCAAGCATTTGTAAAAACAGAAGAGCAGGTTTTCATTGCATAAATGCTTTCTCTTTCAATAACGGTAACAAATACTTTTGCCTAGGTACATGAAAAAAAGGGCAGAATAACATAAGGTGCATATTATCTTGTGTGGTGAAATTATCGCACTTGCATACAGGCGCATCCTCAGGCTTGAACCACCCCTGTCTGTCAGACAGTACCAAATAAATCTGGTTGAATCTAAACTTAACCAGGAGCCACCTGTGGAACGGAATGTTGACTAAGAGAAGATATGGTTGGATGGCTACACAAGTGATTGTCATGTAATGTGCTCTGACCATGGGTTTTGTTAACTGGACTTGTTCTCTCTCCAAACACTTAAGTTTATGAAAGTTTTCCTTGGCCCAGGCTAGATCTACTTTTCTTAGGTCAAGCGGGGAGGAGAAAATCTCCGGCCGTCCAAGTTCTACAGAGCACTTGTGTATGTACGCCAGCCAGGGAATGTCTTTGAATTTGTCAAGTTTTAGACAATCCATCAAAATTTTGTGGTTCAGGCCTAAATAAATTTTCGTTAATCCAGATAGCCAGACACCCCAGTAGCGCACTCAACTTCTTTGATTTCTAGGACGCATCCGAACAGTTGCGTCACCTGTAGGAGCACCTTTAAACACATAACCTCCAGCTCACTTTCCTTGAACTTGACAGTCTACATTCAAGTTGTGCGCCGCACCTACCCCCTCTGGTCGTAATTAGAACGCCACTTGCATTCCTGGCGTCTACAGCTTTGCTTTTCTAACCTAAATGCTTCAGTGAACCAAGGAGCTGAGTTTAAAAGCCTGTTAGAAGAACGTTTTTTTAATGGGAACAGAGGTGTCAATTGCGGTCTTAATACATCTAGTGTAGTAAATAGCTGCGGCTTCTGGATCGGCTGTGTCAATTTCTTTCAAGGCGTCTAGGTTGTTGGTGTATTCAGGAACATGAATATTTTTCCAGGATTTAAAGATGCCTGGTTTGCAGGATTTTGTGAGAGTCGGCGTCAAAGGGAGAATATTAAAACAGACAGCAGAGTGGTCTGTCCATGTGAGAGGTAATATGTGCTCTATGGTTAAGGAGCTGAGATTAGAAAAGACTCCTTCCAATGTATGTCCCGCTAGGTGTGTAGGTGAGTGGACAAGTTGCGTTAGACCTGCTGCATTAATTTCCGTGAGGAGCGAGTGAGTATCAGGATCTTCCTTCCTCTCTAAGTGGAAATTAAAATCACCCAGAATTGTGAAATTGTTTTCTCCAGGAATTGGTTCTAAAATATGGCTCAAGGAGGACAGAAAAGTGGAACGGAGGCCAGGGGGGCGATAAAGCAAAATACTTCGGAAAGAGGTAGAATAAGGATTAACAAAGGTGAAGTTCAAAGCTTCACATGTATTGATTTTTAGGGGTTCCGTACGTAGACGAAAAGTATCGCGATAGATAATCGCCACTCCCCCACCTTTTTTATATAGTGGCCTATCAAGTCTGATGTTAGAGAATCCTTTCGGAGTAGCTGAAGTAAAGTCAGGGTCAGAAGCTTGGTCTCCCCAAGTTTCAGTGAGTAATAGAATGTCCAGCTGCCAACTGTCAATAAAATGTGCAATTTCATACCTGTGTTTTCAAGCGTTTAAAAGGGCTAATTTGATAATATGAGAGGATTTGTTGTGAGGGGTGATAACATGATTTTGTAAATGAGGGTGTTCCTTAATGTCAAGAAAGCAAAAAGGACAGATATATGGAACTATGGGCCAGATGTAGGTAGCCCTTTACCGATCGGAATCGGCCGAAAATACCGATTTTCGGCCGTTTCCGATCGGTAAAGGGCTATTGAGATGTAGGGGCACATTTTCGGTAATTTTACCGAATCGGTATCATTACCGAATCGGTAAATTTACCGATTCGGTAATATGTACCGAATCGGTAAAATAATTACCGATTCGGTAATATTTACCGATTCGTTAAAATTACCGAAAATGCAATGTAGGTAGGCAATGTACCTCCTGCACATGGCTTACAGAATCGGTATTTTACCATGGAAAACAAATCCATGGTAAAATACCGATTCCGGTGTGCATGCACATGTGTGCATGCACACCTATGCCATGTGACAGGCAGACCTGCCCTTAGGGCAGGTATGCCTGCCACATGGCACCCACGCCTGTTTAGGGGGTGCCAGGGGGTGTCAAAGTGACACCCCCTGCACCCTGGTGAAATTCGGTATTTACCGATTCGGTAAATACCGAATCGGTAAAGCCTATTGATTCCTATGGGCTTTGAAGCCCATAGGAATCAATAGGCTTTACCGATTCGGTATTTACCGAATCGGTAAATACCGAATTTTACCGATTCGGTAAAAGGGAACATCTGGATTCCCTACATACCAACCCCTCACATTTACCGAATCTTAATTACCGAATCGGTAAAATTCG
The DNA here is from genome assembly GCF_964263255.1 of Lissotriton vulgaris. Taxonomy (NCBI): domain Eukaryota; kingdom Metazoa; phylum Chordata; class Amphibia; order Caudata; family Salamandridae; genus Lissotriton; species Lissotriton vulgaris. Next base: position 161,130,418 of record NC_141691.1, on the reverse strand, counting down.
GTAATTTTCGGTAATTAAGATTCGGTAAATGTTACTTACCTACATCTGGCCCTATGTCTAGTGTTTGTAGGTTAATCGGGGAACAGGGGGCTTTATTGGCATTAAACGATGTTAAATATTTAGTATCGTAGCAGATCCTTGAGTGTGGAGAGTCAGAAGTATTTAGTCCAGGCGGGGTATCCCGAGGCTCGGGACAGGCTCGGACGGGCGCAGACGGGCTTGCCTTTGGCGAGCCTTCGGCACGCCGCCGGCGCGCCCGCTGCGCCCGTCCGCTGCACCTCCGAGGAGAGGGTCCCATTTTATATTGGTCAGGGTGGGAGGGTGGGAGGGCCGAGCAAGTAGTCTGCTCGCCCTGTGACTGACCTAAGATGGCGGCAGAGTTTCCAATGCTGCGTTTATCCTGCTGCATTGAAGTGCATCCTGCTCAACACCCGCTCCGTCCACAGACACGCCGTCGAGCTCTGGAACCTGCTCGACACAACGTCACCAGACGTCGCCTTCCTCACGGAAACCTGGATGAACGCCTCTTCAGCGCCCGACATAGCCATCGCCATCGCCATCCCAGACGGCTACAAGATCATCCGAAGGGACCGCATCAACCACACCGGAGGAGGCATCGCCATCGTCCACAGGAACACCATCCGCATCACGACCAACACCGACGACACCCTCGCAACCACCGAGCACCTGCACTTTCAGGTCCACATCAACCCCAAGACCACCCTCAGAGGCACCCTCATCTACAGACCCCCGGGACAACGCACACAATTCAGCGAAGACATCGCCGACTTCATCAGCCCGCACGCCCTCTGCTCCGCTGACTACATCCTCCTCGGGGACCTCAACTTCCACGTGGAGAACAACAACAACCGCAACACCACCATCCTGCTGGACAACCTCGCCAACCTGGGACTCAAGCAGCTGGTGACCACGCCCACCCACTACGCCGGACACACACTCGACCCCGTCTTCTCTTCCAGCAAGGACATCGCCTTCAGCCACGCCACCGGACACCACTGGACGGACCACAGCTGCGTCCACTTCAGCTTCGGAAGGACCACGATCCACCACCACCAGCAACAGGTTGCACGCAGGAGCTGGAACAAGATCACAGCCGACCAGCTTGCGACCTCCCTGAGCATGAAACCTCCCACCAGCACAACGAACCCTAGCCAGGCGGCCACCAACCTCACGAAGTGGATCAGCGACTGCGCAGACGAGCTCGCCCCCTTGAGGACCCCGCCGAGCACAAGAACTCAAGAGCTCCAAGAAGAACTGCCGAGCCCTCGAGAGAACCTGGCGCAGAGACCCAACACCGGACAACATGACTGCCCTCAAGCTCGCCACCCGAAAACACCACCAACTCATCCACGCCACCAAGAAAACTGCATTCAAGGATCGACTGGACAACAACGCACACAACAGCAAGGAACTCTTCAACATCGTCAAAGAGCTCTCCAACCCCAACGCCGGAAACAACGACATCACCCCTTCGCAAGACCTCTACAACTCCCTCGCCTCCTACAACAAGATCGCGGACATACACAACAGCTTCAGCACTCAACCGACGTACACCACGACCGAACCACCGCCCCCCACCACCACCCTCCGCGCCTGGACTCCGATCAGCACCGAAGACACCGTCCGCACGATGAACTCCATCCACTCCGGATCTCCGATCGACTCCTGCCCTCACCACGTCTTCAACAAGGCCGACGCTGTCATCGCACCCCACCTACGGGACATCATCAACACCTCCTTCGACACCGCTACCTTCCCGGAGAGCTGAAAGCACGCCGAACTCAGCGCCCTACTCAAGAAGCCATCGGCTGACCCCACCGACCTCAAAAACTACCGCCCCATCTCGCTGCTCCCGTTTCCTGCAAAAGTCATCAAGAAGACCGTCAACAAGCAGCTGGCCGCCTTCCTCGAGACAAACGGATCCCTCGACCCCTCGCAGTCTGGCTTCCGGGCCAACCACAGCACCGAGACCGCCCTGATCGCAGTCACCGATGACATCCGAGCACTGCTCGACAATGGAGAAACAGCGGCCCTCATCCTCCTCGACCTCTCCGCGGCCTTCGACACTGTCTGCCACCGTACCCTAGTACAACGCCTCAGCAACGTCGGAGTCCAGGAGAAGGTACTGGAGTGGATCATCTACTTCCTTGCCGGAAGGACACAGAGAGTCCGCCTCCCTCCGTTCAGATCTGAAGCCACCGAAGTCATCTGCGGCGTCCCTCAAGGCTCCTCGCTCAGTCCAACCCTCTTCAACATCTACATGAGCCCCCTCGCAGACATCGCACGCCAGCACAACCTCAACATCATCTCCTACGCCGACGACACCCAGCTGATCCTCTCCCTTACCAACGACCCCGCCACCGCCAGAGCCAACCTTCACGAAGGGATGAAAGAGGTAGCCGAATGGATGAAGAACAGCCGCCTGAAACTGAACTCAGATAAGATGGAAGTCCTCATCCTGGGATCCTCACCCGCCGCTTGGGACAACTCCTGGTGGCCCCCCGCCCTAGGCAGCGCACCCAAACCAACAGACCATGCACACAACCTGGGCTTCATCCTGGACTCCTCCCTCTCCATGACCAGACAAGTCAACGCCGTCTCCTCGTCGTGCTTCAACATCCTGCGCATGCTACGTAAGATCTTCCGGTGGATCCCCACCGAGACCAGGAAGACGGTCACCCAGGCCCTCGTCACCAGCCGCCTGGACTACGGCAACACCCTCTACGCCAGAACCACCGCCAAACTCCAGAAGAGACTCCAGCGGATCCAGAACGCCTCAGCACGACTCATCCTGGACATCCCCCGTCGCAGCCACATCTCCGGACACCTGAGAGACCTGCACTGGCTCCCGGTCAACAAGAGAATCACCTTCCGTCTCCTCACCCACGCACACAAAGCCCTACACAGCCAAGGCCCAGGATACCTCAACAGCCTACGCTCCCAAACGCCAGCTTCAATCGACCAGCCACGCCCTCGCCGCCGTCCCCCGCATCCGAAAAGCCACCACATGGGGACGGTCCTTCTCCTACCTCGCCGCCAAGAAATGGAACTCCCTCCCCACCCACCTCCGCATGACCCAGGACCACCTCGCCTTCAGGAAGCAACTCAAGACCTGGCTGTTCGAGCAGTAGCGGATCCCCCTCCCCCAGCGCCTTGAGACCCTCTGGGTAAGTAGTGCGCTATATAAATGCGATGATTGATTGCTATGGCCCCAGCTTCAAGCGCGATGAAGGTATGCGTGCGCCAGTCAGTTCAATAAGGTGACAAATGCCCCGGGAGTATTATAGCATCAACAGCACAAGAATAGGTTTTTTAAAATAATGCGTTCAAATCGCTAAAACAATGTTCCCGGCTCAAGCCTCAGGAACCTAACAATACGTCTATCGATGAAGAAAACTGCCCGGTAATGGGCTTTTTATATTGGTCAGGGTGGGAGGGTGGTAGGGCCGAGCAAGTAGTCTGCTCGCCCTGTGACTGACCTAAGATGGCGGCCGAGTTTCCAATGCAGCGTTTATCCTGCTGCTATGGCCCCAGCTTCAAGCGCGATGAAGGTATGCATGCGCCAGTCAGTTCAATAAGGTGCCCCGGTAGTATTATAGCATCAACAGTCAAGTCAAGGGTGGTTTGTGACTAATGCCTTTCAAAGTGTAACCAAGTAAATAACATTATAAGAACCTCTAGAACTCAAATGTTGATGTTGTGATAAAGCTCAACATTTGTTATCTGAGGAAGATACATTTAAAAATACCAGAGCAGTTATTAGTTCTAAAGTCAACTAACATAATGGTCTACTGGCGGGAAATTCTAAAGAAACCATAGGTAAGTTCAAGTGTTGCAAACTTCAGTGGTTAGAGCAGTCTTTGATTTATTAATGGATGCACATATCTTGTACTGTCAATGGAAATTGCATTGGATGCTAGTAGTGGCTAGCAGCCATTTTAAAAGACTGACTTTTACCCACAATTTTATTTTTGGCATGTTTCCTTAGCATCAAAGACAATATTTCACCCCTTTAAAGGTATTTAAGATCAGTTGACAAGCCTCTGGTGGTCCTTTCCAAACTGTGTATTGAAAAGGCTGGAGGTAGATACTTTCTGGTAAATTGAGGAATGCCTCGCCTGATGGCGCAGATAGAAGAATCAGCTTAAACCCTTTTGGAAAGCATTAAAGGCTGTTTAGTTTAGCTAAGTCCACCTTTCTGTCTGATGCAGCACCTAGTTGACCTGTGCGTTTTTGGCACTACACAAGCCTGTTTTTGCTGGTCATTTAACATGTATTCCTAGATCAGTTTTGCTGGGGTAGCTAATGCAGTTTTCTGGGCACCTATTTAATGTTTAGTGGCGGCAATACAAATAAAAAGTGGTGAGCCGGCAGAGAATGAGAGGAGCACGGCAGGGGAGCACCAGGGGAGGGTTAAAATTAAATAAATAAAAGACTTACCTGATGCTGCCGGCCGCCTCACACCTCAGTGCTCTTCTGCTCCAGTCCGTCCCTGGGACACATTACAGACTCCCCATCCAATGCAGACGCTGATCTCATGATATACCTAGCATGAGAGCAGAGTGGGGATTGGCTTGACCAGGACTGGTTTGACGCTTGCTTAGGCTGTGCTCTTTCTCCACCCGGCTGTGGAATACAGCTGGGTTGGAGAAACCTAAGTGTGCATGTCTGTTGGGTCGGCCTGCCAAACAGACATGCGCACTTGTAGCAGTGCGTACAACTCCTCCTCCCAGTGTCAATCAGGATGGCCCGGCCCGCCAAGCCCTTGAATCAGCATACTGGGCTTAGCAAGGAAAAATAAAATGATAATAACATGTTTTATTATCATTTTATTTTTCCTTTATTTACTGCTCAGAAAGCAGTGGGGCAGCGCTCCTCCGCCTTAACGGATGAGCCCCCGCTGTTAATGTTCTGGGGTTTTTGCTTACGTGAATCTGATTTACACATATAATTAGCCTTTTCTATGAGTATCAAATAAAATGCAATTTACAATAGTCAGTTTAACACTCTTAAAAGGGCCTACCTGCAATTTGGTTTCCAAGTGAGTAAGTCAACTACGATGTAATGTTAGCCTTCAAAGATATTAGTGTTCAGGAGCAGTGTTCAAACACAAATATACATATTAGTGGGTATTCAGTCAATCACTTTTATTCAATTAATAAAAATAAAAAAAAGACACAAAATACGAGTAATTACAGTAAATACGATACAACAGTACATTCAATTACAAAAGTGAGGAATAAATATAAATAACATGTCAAGGTTAAAATGAACATATCTCATGAGTTCAGTAAAACATTTTAAAAACTTCCGTTTGGCAGTTAGCTTCAAGATTAAGAAGGCACCAACGCTACTAGCGTAATTAAATTGTAATAGGTCTGTGCCGTAAATTAAAACGCTTTTTATTAATACGAACACCCGCAACTAGGAAACTTGCTACATGAAATGTTACATGTGCACTAGATAAAAGTTGTAAAAACAGAAGCGCTGGCCTAACCTGTAAGAAGCCCGCCTCCCGCAAAATAGGTAACAAATATTTTTTCCTGATCTGTGCAGGGTATTCATTTAACCATTTTCTCACCACTTTCTCCCAGGAAGTGTCCAGAGATTTTTTTCTGTCAAGGGCAAGAGTAAATCCGGGACCTGGGCGAGACAAGATCAGTCTCCCAAAATTACTGATGATGTAGCAAATGGGATTCTCCTCGGGGAATAATATTTTTTTTGTGGGCCCAAAAAAATGAAAATTAAAAACCAGGTTTGTTTGCATTTGCTCTTTAATTTTAAACATGAAAATATAGACCTGCATATATTTTCATGCAAGAAAGAAATTCCCAAAACGTTTTCAGGACTACACCTTGAAAAATGGGACTGATGCAGGTTTCCAGGCATAATCTGGAAACGATGTGCAATTCTAAATAGTCAGAAATCTGCATCCAGGCCCACAGAAACCTGAAAATGTAGATTTTCTCTTTTTTGAGGAATCGAGCCCCCAGTGTGTGGCACAAACGTTCCCAGTAGGCTGGAAAGGTATGCAAGGCACATGATTCCAGGCTTGAGGGAATGTTGCGTCTTTTTTCAAGTGCTCTGATACCCGCAGTGTAGAGGGAACTCCGCATGAGAGACTGGAGACTCCTGTGCAAATACACATTTTCCCCTATAGAGTAAACACTTTAAGTACACCACCACCAACCCCCTTGTCTTTTTATCCTGGAAATGGAAGGTAAAGCTCTAACCATTTCCAGGGTGGAAAGGGGTCAGATAGACATTTGGAAATGCCCTCAAAAGTATATGTGTCTGGGTATTCCAAACTTCAGAGGTAAATAAAACCTTTAGACACCACTATTGAGTGGGATTTACTGCAGTACATTACTCTGCACTTGTGGAAGACAATTCTGCAGTAGTAAAGGCATACAACAGCCAGGAACCTCTTTGTAGATTTCTGCCAGAATAAAAATTGAATTTGCCTTTGTAAATAGGGCCTTTTATGTTTTTGGAAAATTGAACCAAACGGGATATCAATTAACAACTGTGATTCGGGAAAGGAAAGTTCATCACTGGATACATTGAGTTTACCAAGAAGAGAATAAAATGATTACCCTATTTATATAGATCATAGTGTCACCAGTATGCTGTTTTTAAGTGCCGTAAGTAATTTTCCCAATTTGATGTACCTACTTCTGAAGGATAGCTGGTGTGGTATTCATACTTATGACACAGATATCAATGTCAGGTGCTTAACTTGCTGATTCATATAATCACTGTTAGTCCTGTTGATAGAGCGCGCAGGTCACCCGACTAAACATAATGCACACTTGGGCCCATAAAGAAAAATGTTCATACTTTATATATATTTGATCAGGTAACCTACACACTATTATCAGTAATTCAGATTTTCTTCTTTCTACTTCCGTGTACCTGACTTACTAATCCTTGTAACAGGTACCTAAGATCACAATGGATCAGGAGCTAGTTGTGTGAGTAAGTAGACAGCACCAAAATATCATGCAACATTGAAATAACGGTTTGTACTTTATAATAACCACAGACGCATGAAGTTTATAACACCTTTATCTAATTCTCTTCATCATCTAATGCCATGAGCCACAAATTTACACAGATCAAACTGTCTATAACTAGTATTAAAAAGATTGTATAGCTATGAATGAGAGTAAGAAACATTTGGAAATCGAAAAATAAAGGGAAGGGAGAAATAAGGAACACGCTAATTTAGGTCAGCAGACTTTCACAACTTCACTAAAGCTTTCCTTCTTTAGCCCCAGGTCATCTGTGTTCTACTAGCGCCGGGACACCTCCTAGAGAGGTAGCTGTTCGCGCTTTACAAAATCCAGTATTATTATTATTAAAGACGGGTAAAGAAAGGGAACATACTAATCAAAACAGACTTTCGGGTTTCACTAACGGTTTATAAGAAACGAAACGTATGCAATTTGATTTATCCAGATGTGCTTATTCTCTAAAGGGAGGGTAAGAATGGAACATACTATATATGCAAACGATTCTGCATATGACTAAGGGTAGGAAGAGAGTGGAACAAGCTAGTTTGAACGAAAACCTTATTTATAGAAAAACAGGGTAAAGGACGTAGGCAATTATGCTTTATTCGGGACAAGAGAGAGAAGTTTAGATAGACAAACACCCACACTCAATTATATTTACCTAGGATAGGTTGAAGACTAACCCTGGCCACGGGTCAGTTGGAAAAGGCGGAAAGGGACCCTCAAGGACTTAGGTTGCCAGTAGGCGAGCAGGTACAGCTCATGGACAGTCAGGACAGGATAACCCCAGGATTTGGATCAGGACCGGGCTCACCAAAGGGTACGACCAACACCTGCAGCTTCGGATGCAACGCCTGCGCTACCCCCTCTCTGCAAGGAATCTGACAATAACCCCGATTGGGTTCTCGAATCTCCCAGCAAAGTGCTTCGCCTGCACTTAAGGTTTCCCAAACCCCGATTGAGTCTGTGGAAATTACGGACAGAGTGCTCCGCAGCTCTCTGTATCAATCGCCTATAGAGTTCGTTGGGTCAGTGACAGGTCAGCTATTCGGACAAGTCGGACAATTTCTCTAGCTAAACCTAGGCTAATTATACTGTTTTCGGGTCAGTGTACCACCCACAAATGTTGCAAGTGAAAGGTTCCCTAAATTTTGATTGGGCACTGGAGGAGGTTAGGTCATGGTACCTCCTAAAATTTAGACTTTCTCACGCTTAATATTCATTTTCGAACACACTCCTTACATTCCAGTTCCCATGGCATAAGAATTTTAGAAGACAATAGGGTACACAGTAGGCTTTATACAAATGTTGTGAGTGCAGGTACAGTTCAGCTTCGTCTTGCTGGGTAGCAGGTCGTTTTCTCATGAACATCTTAGCTTTGGCTGCCAGCTGGCTGAGTTCCACTGCGGCCAGGTTCATTTCCCCCATCACATGACTGGGACCATAGGAGCTTCAAATATGGAGTAGCAAGCGCCTCTCAGGCCCACGAAGTATGATACATGAAAAGTAAGCGAAAACAATTTAGAAACACAGGAAAAATGAATACACTGTATACCGGGATTTGCTATACTACACCCCTTTACTTTATAATAACTGTAGCATTAGGAGTTAGGCAGAACAGACAGCTTTGCAAAAGCAGCAATGCAAGCACGGAGCATGTGAGAAAACAAAGCGGCCATTTTAGCAGTACTGCGCATGAGCAACAAGTTCTCTCCAGAACTGCGAGTGCGTCACATCATTGGGTATGACCGACGCATGCGCAGACTAAATTCCCGCAAAGCAGCGACCATTTTAAAGGCAAGCGTTATTACTGTTTAGTAACACATAGGCAAACGTCTCTAGGACACCCCAGTGTAGTGTAAAATGTGCAATATTAGTAAGACAAATAAGTTGAATTAATTTATTAACATTATTTGAGGTTCTTGATACAAGCAAGTCGCTGAACGTGTGAATACTTGCTCCATCAATCCCCTCTTTGATGATATTTACTATCATCACTATCAATGGAACCAGATGCCTTGTTTTCAAATTGTTCCCAGTTCAATTTCTTCAAGAATTCGATTCATCTTTTCTTTCGTTTCTTTATTAGGGTGAGAATTTTTCACCCTTTTATAAATCTGATTATTCAGTTCCTCCAGTTCCATCTCATCCACATTTCTCTTCACTCCTCTCTTATTCACAGTATACTTTTTATGATGTTTGCGACATTTACAACAAATGAATATGATAAACACTACTATACTTATCCCCATGATTGGCATCAGTATTTTACTTAAAAGACTTTTCCCTAAGTTAGAAAACCAATGACCTACATTGGAGAGACCATCAGTTAGTCTCTTCCAGGCACTGTCAACTTCCAGTGGTTTGAGCTCTTTTTCCAAATTTGTAATGTTCCTCACATACCTTTTGATCTCCACACTTTTGTCAGGTATGTAAGTGCAAAAATGTTGCGCTTTCAACATTCTACAGACTCCGCCCTCTTTTGCTAATAAGGTGTCAAGAGCAAGCCTGTTTTGGAAAACCATAGATCCGATCGCAACCATTTCGGTATTGACCATCAGGAAACCTCCAGCAGTGTCAGTAGATAACCGATCCACTACTGTTGGCAATTTGCAAATTCTGTGTGTATTCAGAGTCACTCCCACTGCAGGTATCAATGCACTAAAAATATCTCCCACTATTTCTCCGGCACTTTCTCTTTTTGTGCGTGCTAATTTATTAGTCTTTTCAGTGCTTCCAGTGCTTTTCCCCACATGGTATATCTTTGGAAAGACAATACCAAAGTAACAGCTTCCGTACCAATGGTCCGGCAATTTGAAATAAGCCTTGTTTCCACATATAAAATAAATTCCAGGAAACACTGGCTCTGACCCATCTTTGAATCCCCAACCCCCAATTACCTTGTAATTATGTTCGCACTCACTGGAACCAATGAATATGTTATTATAGTAACTAGTCATTTCTCTGTGAAGACAAAGTTTCCCTTTCTTTTTGAAATCCAGCAACAAGGCAGCATTTGGTCAACCATTTGAGGTGCTCCCTATATTGTCTGCCCATTTAGGAACTTTCTGAGTTTTGTCTTTGGCTTTCTTTTGGAAACTTTCTCTTCTCTTTTCTACCATATCCAGAAATTCTTTCTCCTTTTCATGTAAAGAACAAGTCAAGTTATTTTGTGTGCATCATCTATGTTAATTTTTCCTACAGCTAGAAAATAATCACCCATGTATTTAGCTACATCTCGAGTCGTATGTACAGGGTTCAGGTTTCTTCTAACAGGAATTTCAGAAAATTTCACGTCAAGGTTTGAATAGTAATACTGTAACGGTCCTCTCCTGTAATATAAGCTAGTCAGCATAGTGCAGGAAATTCCATTGGTTAAGGGCAAGTGCTGGTAAGTCACACCTTCAGCTACTGAAGTGGGTAGATTCATGCAGACATAACAGTCATCTATTTCCATTGTCTCTACATAATGTATTAATAGGTTTGCAAAAACATTTAAATGAGTTTTGTTCTTAATCTTGTTAAAGTGTAAGTCTTCCTCATCTGATGCTTCTAAATCTAGTCTTGTTTGTTTCAGGCTAAGTGGTCTGTCTAGTACGTCTATACTTTGTGGTGTACTTCTAGTGTGTGATTCTACAGTGTCATCTGGTAGGTTATTATTGGGGTAAAGACTTGGGTTTTTACTCATCATAGAAGTAATGGTTATAGTCAGTCCTATCCATAGTATTAGAACTAGTGCTACACTACATATACATATTTGACAGCATGTTTTACAACAATTACGTCTAGGTCTTCCATTCACATTGGAATCAGACATTTTGGCTCAAAAGAAGTTTTTCAACCCCTCTTTGTAACTTTATACAGGTTTCTTACACAGAGCAACTTCAGGTTGGTTCTTCTTCTTCAGTGCTTTGGTTAGCAATCAATTCTTCATCACTTTCATCACTTATATCAAGATTCTCAAATTATTCCAACACCAGATAAGTCCATTCAGGATTCTGATATTTACTGTTCTGTCTCTTTATTCAAGCACTTCTTCTCTTAGGTTTTACTCCAGACTGTTCTGCTTTACTGGAGGCCTGTTTCCTTTGCTCAAGTTTCTCTTCTACAGTCTTTAGTCTTAGTCTCAGTCTTTTTATGAACCTTGGTTCCCTGTTCTTCTTCTCGAATCTTTTGACTGGCACTGTTACTTGGCTTTCTTCTAATGCTCTTTTATTTTCGTTCAGTTGTGGCACATCTGCTTCGATGATTTCTTTTTCCCTATCTGTCTGACTAGTTCCAGGTCTTGGGTCTGTTTATTCTGCCTGGTCACTAAGCTGGCCTGGTTTAGGTGTATGCTGGATTTGACTTTGTTTGATTTCAATTTCTTCTTCCTGAACACATTTATCTATTTCTATCTGATCCTGTTCAAGCACTTCGAATCCTTGATTTTCTTCTGCTTGAACTTCCGCCCTATTACCTATGTGTCCCTTTTCAGTCTCAGGAGTTCTTGGAGGTGTGTCAATAACCTGTTCTGTCCCTATCTGACCTTCATCGTTATCCGATTTGACATGGATTTCGATGATCTGATTATCTTTTTCTATTCCTGTCTCGTCCTCACTATCCCACTCTCTATCTAAATAGGGTTGTCTTCTGGTTCTTATGGGATCGAATGTCAGGTCGATTACTGGGACCCATTCATCTTGACTGGTGCTCGGTTGTTCGTCATCAGCTACTTCAGGACCAACTTTAGGAGACCCCTCAGCTGCACAACCTTCAGCCTCAGTTTCTTCGTCTTCAGTCACCCTTTTCATATGGCTGGCATGGATCCACTTTGGCACACCTGCACACTTCACCGCTGTTGTGGTAACAAGAATCACTTGTCTTGGTTTTCCCCACTTCGGTGCAAGGCATCTCGACCGGGTGTGTTTCTTTAGTACAACCCAATCACCCGGGTTCAGATTATGGGCTGGAGTTGCTGGCCTGGCGACGGCGTCTTCCCCAATCTGGTGAGAGATAGAACGCACTTGGTCACCCAGTTGCTTGCAGTACTCTAGCACCAAATCATCAGAAATGCTTATCAGTTTGTGTCCTGGTACCCATGCTTGTCGCATTACTCTTCCCAGCAGTATCTCGTGGGGGCTCAGGCCTGTCTTCCGATCTGGAATACTTCTGATTCCCATCAGGACAAGGGGCAAGGCGTCTATCCAATTCATTCCAGTAGATTCACACATTTTTCCTAATCTTGACTTGATAGTGCCATTCAGTTGTTCTACCACTCCAGAAGCCTCTGGGCGATATGCACAGTGCAATTTTTGGGTAATTTTGAATGCTTCACAGAGTTGGCCTATTACTTCATTTTGAAAATGCCTACCTCTGTCTGATTCAATTGTGACTGGAAAACCGTACCTCGGTATCAGTTCCCTCAGTAACAACTTGGCTACAGTAATGCCGTCATTTTTCTATGCAGGATAAGCTTCTACCCATTTCGAGAATAGACAGACAATGACAAGGACATACCTCATTCCTTTACAAGGGGGTAACTGAATAAAGTCAATTTGTAATCTGATAAAAGGACCTTCTGCTTTTCTAATTGTACCTGGTAAAACTACTGTTTTCTTTCCAGGATTGTACTGTTGACAAGTTAAGCACCTCTGGCAGAGTGCCTCTGCAATGTTCCTGAATTTCGATTTGAACCATGTCTGTCTGAAGACAGGGACCATAGCATCTCTCCCTATATGTGCATCTCCATGTATCAGCCTAGCCATAGGAGCAAGCAAGCTGTCAGGCAATATAGGCATACCATCAGTGTAAACCATGACACCATCCTCATTCCTTTTCTGACAACCAAACTTTCTCCACCTTCTCTTTTCCTTTGGTCCTGCTGCGTTTTGCAATTCTTTCAGTTCTTCCCATGTTTGTACATCCTCAAACACCATAAGTAGGCAGCTGTTTCCAATTCCCCCCTACTTGATATTGACTGACATTTTATATCTTGCACAATGTTGGGCTAATTGGTCAGCATATCGATTACCTGCTGTCACATCGTCATTGCCAGATTTGTGAGCAGCACACTTGACCACTGCCAATTCTTTTGGTAACTGGATTGCTTCCAGTAGCACCTGTACGACCTTTCCATTTCTCATAGGAGTACCTGAAGAAGTCAGGAACTCTCTTTGCAGCCACAATTGGCCAAAGTCATGCACAACCCCATAACCATTCTGGATATCCGTGTATATGGTTATTCTTGTTTTCCCCAATTTTACACGCTCTTGCCAATGCAACCAATTCGGCTACTTGTGCAGACTTGACTCCAAACAAATAGGATGCTTCTACTGCGCGTTCCAATGTGCACACAGCATAAGCAGCACTTAGGCCTCCATCCTCATGTCTTAGACACAAGCCATCTACAAACAATTCGTAATCTTCAACAGGCAGGGGCATTTCCTTGATATCTGGGCGTGGTTTTGTACTGAACTCGGTCAGGTCAATGCAGTCATGCTCGACCTCTCCCTTTACTTCTGCAATGAGCGAATCTGGTAATAGGGTAGCTGGATTCAATATGTTACATCGAGTAATGGTTACATTTGCTGCGCCCACCAGGATTCTTTCATACTTAGTCAGCCGACTAGGTGTGAGATACTGGGTTTTAGTTCGGGTCAGTGAGATTAGAACTGCATGTGGAACATACACAGTTACAGGATGTCCCATAATGATGGATTCACTCTGCTCAAGACTCATGCAAGTTGCAGCTACTGCTTTCAGGCATCCAGGCAATCCAGCAGCCACTGGATCCAAAGTAGCAAAAAAATATGCTACAGGACGTCTAGTCAGACCATGCGCTTGGGTTAGGACTGACAGTGCACAATTGTCTCGTGTGTCACAAAACAGGGCAAATTCTTTCGAATAATCAGGCATCCCTAATGCAGGAGCTGTACACAGACAGTCTCGTAATTTTGTAAAAGCAGACATGTTTTCTTCATCCCACTCCACTGGGTCTTTTGCTCCTTTCTTTGTCATTTTTATTAATGGTTTTGGAAGGACTGCAACCCCACAATCCACCGTCTACAGTATCCTACAACTCCAAGGAACATTCTGGTCTCTTTCTGAGTATTGGGTAGATGCATGCATATTATCCTGATTACTTTCCTGATACCTTTCTCTATCTGGTGCCCCAGATATTTCACTGAAGAGGTACAGAACTGCAATTTGTCTGGTGATACTTTATGCCCTCCTTCACCTAAATGGTTCAGCAAGGCAATGGTGTCAACAACACAGTCTTTCCGACTTTTATACGCCACCAAGAGGTCGTCTATGTATTGCACCAGGACTGATTCTCCAGGTAAGACCAAGGATTCTAGGCACTTTTTCAGAATCTGATTAAAGATTGAAGGACTCTCTGTGTACCCCTGAGGGACACGATTCCAGATGTAGACATGACTGTCGAATTCAAATGAGAAAATAAATTTGCGGTCTGGATGCAATAGGATTGAAAAGAATGCCTGACATAGGTCAATGACGGTAAACCATTCAGCATTCCATGGAAATTGATACAAAATCACTGCAGGATTTGGCACAATAGGACAGCAAGGAACAACAATTTTGTTAACCTTGCGCAGGTCCTGCACTACCCTGTACTTGATTCCAATTATGGGCGAGTTACAAGGACTGCTCATTACCTCCTGTATGATGTTTGCTTCTAACAATCTTGTTATTTCAATGGCAACCCCTGTTTTTACTTCTGCACTCATTTTGTACTGTTTGGTATTTGGGTAAACTGCATCTTCTTTTATGGCTATTTTAATTGGGTCAACATTTGCCATTAATCCTACATCTTTTCCAGTAAAATCCCATACCTCTGGTTTCACTGTCTGTTGGAGCTCTTCAGGTAAGTCTTGTATTGTCAGTCTTTTAATTTCTGAGTCAGGCCTTATTAACATTAATTTATAAATTCCATCTACATCTGGGGTCTGAATTTAGATGCCTTTTGGTGTGCAAAAGATGGTACAATTAATTTTGCCCAGCAAATCACATCCTAATAGGTTCACAGGACTGGAGTCACAGACTACAAATCTGTTCATTTCTTTGAAGTTCCCTATTCTGATCTCCATGGGCTCGGTAACTGGGGTACTAATTAATTGATTAGAAACACCCACTACTTGGATTGCTTCTCCCGAGAGGGGTAGGTTTGGAACATCTGCTGTTCTCACAGTAGAACGGGTAGCACCAGTGTCCAGCAGAAAGGTGACATCATTTCCTTCAACCTTTCCTTTAATGTATGGCCCTGACTGGTCTACCGGCAAGGAGGCGCCAAGTACGCACTCATCGTCCACCCCCCCTCAGGCACCGTCAGTAAGGTTCATCACAGAGGAATGTATCATTCAACAGGAATTGGGAAGTTGCTGCATTTCTATCCTCCCTTCCTTCCCAAACCTCTGCTTCCTCACTCTGTTGTGCTCTGCTCCTATAGTTTGGCCTAGGTGCACAAGGCAACTGTTGCTGTTTTACCTGTTGCTGTGTCTTTCCTGGCCCCTCATTCTGCACCTGTGGATTCAAATCATTAATTTGCACGTTATCATTCTGCACAGCCTGGGGCGTGGCTTGGACGCCGATCGGGATGGCGGCGTGAGCGAGCAGCTCCGCGCCTGATCCCGCTAATTCTCCTGAACTCCATACCATCAGCGCTCCCTGAAGTCCGGTTTCCCCGCACGAAGTACCGGAGGAGCAGAGGAGAGCGGCTGGGGGCCAGCGGGAGACCGACCATAGTGCTGGGATCCGATCCCGGAGCCCAAAGGAGCCGAGCTGGGAACAAAGAAAATGGCGTCGCACGGGAGCTGCGAAGACTGCTCGCAGGGCGAGGAGGGTCGAAGCTGAGCCGGAGTGCGAGCAACTGCTTACTAAGGCGAGCGGAGCGGGGGCCCGACTGAAAGAGACTCCGGAGAGGGGCCGAGGACATGAGGTGCTCCCGCCGACCCAGAAACGGCGGACGCAGTGCCCATCCCCCGCTCCCCGACATGGCGGCCGTGTGAGGGGCAACCCACCCTCGGACTGCGATTTCTGCCTCCAGCGGCTGCCGGGACCGTCGTGAAGACAGCCAACGATCCCGCAGGGAAGGGGTGTACATGGAAGACGACGTGGCCGCTTGCACAAGGGGCACCAACTACCGGCAACAGGCTTACTCACAGCCTCAAGCGCGGACCCTGGGCACACGCGGATCCGGATCCTGAGCATCGGTGGGAACTACTACTGCCGTGTGTACAGAGCACCGGTCCTGGCCACGCTCAGTGAACTACTTGAGGCTGCGGAGGGCTGGTGATCAGCGGTGAGTCGCCCAACACTGTAGGGCTCACTATATGGTGGTGGGGCCGAAACTGCGCGGCGTTTGGGACTGAGGGATAAACCTCACACGGCACAACGCCCGTGGGCGGGCAGCACATCCGGCTCTAGCGGACGCCCGACTGCTCTGTCGGCTTTATATTGCTGACTCCTCTGGCATCTGGATTGGACCTTCCTTGGGCCTTGCTGTGAGGGTGTGATGGGCCCGCGCTGAAGACGGCGATAAACTGTATGGGGAGACCCCTGGGCCATAAGCGATTTGCGGGTGCACGAGACGAAAGGCGGGCATAGAGATAGCCCTTCTGGCTAATGGGGCTAGGTCCTTGTCCTGACGACGGCTCGGCCTTTGGAGGTGGAGATCGCTGCTGAGTGGAACTGTTGGGACGCTTGTGCGTGGACGGAGAGATAAGGGCAACGTTCCCGCGACGGAGGACGTGGGGACTGGTGTAGCCCCTAGAGGTGACCCTATGGCGACGCACGAGGCGGCCAAGATGGCCGCTACTGGCGGTGACCTAACTGTGAGGCATGGTCGTGACGACGCAACCGCTCTGGCCCGAGATAGCGAGGCACATACCCCCCCGGACGCAACGGCGCAGGAGCGGAGGCTGAATCTGTGACTAGACAACATACTGGAAGCAATAACCGCGAAAAAGGAGTCATTGCACCAAGACATAGCACAGGTCGCCACGGGACTGGGTCTCCTGAGGGCGGACCATGCTAAGCTCTCAGACAGAGTAAAAGATAATGAACAACTACTTCAGGGGCTGAAACCGGCGGTAGTGACCGCGGAACACAAATTGACAGATATCCTTGGCCGCCTGGCGACACTGGAGAGACGGGCAGAAGATGCTGAAAGTCGCAATCGGAGGAACAACGTGAGGGTGGTGGGCCTTCCGGAAAAAATTGATGGGGATGATGCTGTGGCCTATATGGAGAACTGGTTTAAGATGGTTGTAGCACCGGAGGGTCTCTCTCCCTTCTTCTCCCTGGAGCGATCTCACAGAGTTCCGGCCCGCCCGCCTATGCAGGGCCGACCACCTAGGCCGATGGTGGTAAAATTACTGCACTACAAGGATCGTGACCTGCTGATACAGAGGGCGCGCTCAGTGGGCCCCTTTCCAGTGGACAATAGCCAGGTCACGGTCTTCCCGGACTACACACAGGAGGTCCAGAAGAACAGGGCATCCTTCCTGACTGTGAAAAAAGAACTGAGGGAGATAGTGATCCAATACTCCTTGCTTTACCCAGCCAAGCTAAGAGTGATTCTAGATGGGAAAACCCAATTCTTTCAGACCCCGGATGAGGCATGGTCGTGGCTCGAATTATACCGCGCTGGAACGGACCGCAATAGCAAAAGCGAGAGGGAGAGACAAAAACCGATCCAGGTCCGGAAATCACAGCGTATCCGCAAACGAAATAAACTCAAAAGGGTGATGCGGGATGGTCAGATGTCGGCGGACAGAAAGGGTGCATTAGCTGCAACGGCGTCCATTACAGGGTCGCAACAAGAGAAGGCGTCGGTGGGGTCGGACTCTGACGATGAAGGAGGAAAATCTGGTGGAGACGTATCGGAAGCTGAGAGCTCGAAGGGACCAGCGGTCACCCCGCAGACATCAGATTTATTATTTATTTATTTATAGCATTTGTACAGCGCTCTGTAACCCTACGGGCATCCTGGCACTTAGATACGTAGCTAAAGCTTTGTGGGGACAGGAGCATGAACGAGATGCTGAGCCGGGAAGAATTATTTATTGCGGAGGGTTTTAGGAGGGTTTTTTGGGAAAAGCCAAGTTTTCACCTTTTTCCAAAGGGTTGGAAGATCATTAGTTATCCTGATGTCAAAGGGGAGGTTATTCCAAAGGTGGGCTGCAGCAATGCTGAAAGCTCGTCCTCCACAGGTGGCTTTCTTGATCCTGGGGATGCTGATGAAATTCATGAATGAGGATCGAAGAGACCGGCTGGGCTCATACCACTTGAATTTGTGCTGGAGTGGTCGGGGGCCTAGCCCGTGAACTGCCCTGAAAACAATACATAGGGATTTGAAGCAAATCCTTTGGTGTATGGGCAGCCAGTGTAGGTCAGCCAGGGCAAGGGTGGTAGAGGATCTACGCTCACGGGAGAGTGCCAGTTTGGCTGCGGCTGCCTGGACAATCTGGAGTCTGGAGATGAGATAGGCAGGGGATTCCAGCAGGAGGGCATTGCAGTAGTCCAGGCGGCTCAGGATAGTGCTCCTGACTATGTCGGCTCTGGTCTGTGGGGGCAGGAGAGGTAGCAGTCTTCGAAGTCCTCTTAGTAGGGCGAAACAGCAGCTAACCTGCTTGTTGACGTTAGTCTTTAGGCTTAGTTTGTTATTAATAGTGACTCCAAGATTTTTTACGGAGCTCACTGGGGTGGGCGAGTCCCCTAGCGACTGAGGCCAGAAGTCTGTCGGAAGACTTTTGGGGATTTTTCCTACTGTGCAATGTAGTATTCCAGTTTTCTCACTGTTGAATTTTAGTGAGTTCTGACTGAGCCAGAGAGACATGTCCAGCATACAGGTGTGAAAAGTTTCCATTGAGCTTGCTCTATTTCCGTCCAGCGAGATTATCAGCTGGGTATCGTCTGCATAGTTTGTCACGCTGATGCCATGGCTTTTGATAATCCGCATCAGGGGTTGCATGTAAATATTAAAGAGTATAGGGCTGATGGCAGACCCCTGTGGGACTCCATGCGGGACTTTCGTGAACTCTGATTGGTAGGGAGGGATAGATACTGCCTGCCACCTGTCCGTCAAGTAAGAGCGGAACCAGTCGAGCGCGACCCCTCTGACTCCGATGTTCCTTAATCTTTCTATCAGGATGCCGTGGTTCACCGTATCGAACGCGGCGGACAGGTCAAGCAGAATCAGCGTTGCTGATTCTCCCCTGTCCGCCCTCATTCGCAGGTCATCCATAACTGTCAGCAGGGCTGACTCCGTTCCATGAACTGGTCTGAAGCCAAACTGCTCCTCTTCCAGGATGTTGTTGGTTTCAAGGAAGTGGGCTAGAGCTCTACTGACCCATCTCTCTATGATTTTTATAGGATATGGTAATAGGGATATGGGTCGGTAATTCTTGTGGCAGCTTGGGTCCAGGTTGGTTTTTTTTAGTAGCGGGGTGACGATCGCTAGTTTCCAGTCTTTGGGAACGGAGCCTGTATGCAGAGATTGAATACATAGTTGGTGCAGGGCTGGTAAAACTTCATCCTCGAATTTCTTGGCTATTCTATTGGGAAGAGGGTCTAGAGGAGAGCCTGAGGACGTATGGAGGGCTGTTGTGATGAATTCCTGTTTCGAAGGAGCCATAAAGTTTTCCAGGGTGGCATTTGGGGGGGGGGGGTACGTATCAGGATCCGCCTTTCCGTCTTTATTTGTTAGGATGCTGGTGTCATGTAGTGGGGAGATAGGATTACTATTCATTCCCTCTACAATTTTGCTGATTTTATCTTGAAAGAACACTGCAAGGTCGTTGCAGAGTTCTTGTGAAGGTTTGATTTGGCTATTAGCACAAGCGGGGTGGGAAAGCTCTTAGATGAGCCTAAAAGTATCCCGGGATTTATTAGAGCTTTTAAGGATTACCTCAGCAAAATAGTTGGATTTGGCTGTGATTATTTCCTTCTTGTATTGTGAGATAGTAAGCCTCCATCGTACTTTCTCCTGGTCTGAGTAGTTTTTCCTCCCGAGCTTCTCCGCCTTTTTGCACGTATTTTTTAGTTCTCTAAGTTTCTCAGTGTACCAGGGGGCGGAGGGTTTTCCCCTTTTTGTGATTGTTTTCAGCGGGATGACGGCGGCGAGTTTTTTTGTGGTTTCGTGGAGAAAGGAAAGATAATTTGCGGTGACGTCATTTTCTAAATTGAACGAGGCCCCAACCCGGCGTAGGTCGAGCTTTCCCTCCTCTTTCCTCTTCAACAAGTTCTTCCAGTCCCGACCTACGAAGGTTTTGACTTGCGAACTCGTGGCTCCTGTGTGGGATGGGATGTGGGATTTGAACCTGATGAGGTAGTGGTCTGACCAAGCTACTGGAAGGATAGTGTCTAGGGTCAGTAGGTCTTCTGCCGCAAAGATAAGATCTAATGTGTTTCCTAGTCTGTGTGTGGAGGTGTTTATCCACTGTTTCAGCCCTAGGATGAGGCAGGATTGAGTAATATTGTGCAGAGCTGCACGTAGTTGGTCATTGTCCCATATGTTGAAATCGCCCAGTATCAGCAGCCTGTTGTGGGAGATTGACAAATTATTTATGACCGTAATTAGTTCCTGCTGTTGTGAGGCTTTGAAATGTCCCGGGGACCTGTAACATACAAGGGCCGTGAGACAGTGTTCAGGATCATATTTTATGGAAATCCCCAGGATTTCTACACCGGAGATGGTGTCAATGTCCAGGGTAGTGATGTTGAGTTGTTCCCTAAAGATGATCCCCTCCTCGACCTGAGGGTCTGGGTTTCTGAGTGATCTTAAACCCGTCTGGACAAGCGATGCCTAGCTCTGATTCTGTTCCTTCAGCCATCCATGTCTCGGTCAGGAATAGGATATTGAGTTTATTAGTCTCATCATTAGCTGTATTTCAGTAGCGTGTTTCGGAAGGGAACGGACATTTAACAGTCCATTGATTAGTTCCCCTTTGGTGCTGCGTTTAGCTCCTACAAGGCTGAAGGAGAGTGGGCCATGATGTTGTCAGGGCTTGGATACGGCATCAGGATTGATTTGGGGGGGAGGGGATTGATGTGAGGGAGCCGAGCTTGGCAGTGAGAGCAAGCTTTGTGAGGGAGTAGGCGTGGGCATTCAATTTTGATTTTGTCTGTCTGTGCATTCAGTAGCATGAGAGTTTCCCTGCTGTATCTGAGCACATCATGTGCTGGTGTGCAGCTGGTAGGGGGGGTGCCCTAGGCCTGGCCTCGGCGCGGACAAGCGCAGACGAGCTTGCCTTAAGCGCGCCTTCGGCGCGCAATCGTCCCGCCCGCTGCGCTCGTCCGCTGCGCTTCCGGTGGGGGCACATGCTTTGGAGCAGAGGTGGGGAGGGGTTCGAAGGGGGCGTGGCTACGCTAGTGGGCGTGTCCTGGCGACAGGCCAATCACGTCGCGGCAGCTAGGAAACCTTGCCCACGTCAGCAAGCAATCTGCTGAGTGGCGAGGGAGCAACAGAAACGGCGATTTTTAAAACAATAGCTACAAGTATTAGGTGCAGATAAAAAGAGCTGTTTGTCCCTGCTCCCGGCTGTGCCTCAAGAGCTAATAGCTAACAGACGCTGCGTTTGTGATCAGCGCGCGTTTTGTGTTGAAGGGGGCGTGGCTACGCTAGTGGGCGTGTCCTGGCGACAGGCCAATCACGTCGCGGCAGCTAGGAAACCTTGCCCACGTCAGCAAGCAATCTGCTGAGTGGCGAGGGAGCAACAGAAACGGCGATTTTTAAAACAATAGCTACAAGTATTAGGTGCAGATAAAAAGAGCTGTTTGTCCCTGCTCCCGGCTGTGCCTCAAGAGCTAATAGCTAACAGACGCTGCGCTTGTGATCAGCGCGCCTTTTGTGTTGAAGGGGGCGTGGCTACGCTAGTGGGCGTGTCCTGGCGACAGGCCAATCACGTCGCGTCAGCTAGGAAACCTTGCCCACGTCAGCAAGCAATCTGCTGAGTGGCGAGGGAGCAACAGAAACGGCGATTTTTAAAACAATAGCTACAAGTATTAGGTGCAGATAAAAAGAGCTGTTTGTCCCTGCTCCCGGCTGTGCCTCAAGAGCTAATAGCTAACAGACGCTGCGTTTGTGATCAGCGCGCGTTTTGTGTTGAAGGGGGCGTGGCTACGCTAGTGGGCGTGTCCTGGCGACAGGCCAATCACGTCGCGGCAGCTAGGAAACCTTGCCCACGTCAGCAAGCAATCTGCTGAGTGGCGAGGGAGCAACAGAAACGGCGATTTTTAAAACAATAGCTACAAGTATTAGGTGCAGATAAAAAGAGCTGTTTGTCCCTGCTCCCGGCTGTGCCTCAAGAGCTAATAGCTAACAGACACTGCGTTTGTGATCAGCGCTCGTTTTGTGTTGAAGGGGGCGTGGTTACGCTAGTGGGCGTGTCCTTGCGACAGGCCAATCACGTCGCGGTAGCTAGGAAACTTTGCCCACGTCAGCAAGCAATCTGCTGAGTGGCGAGGGAGCAACAGAAAGAAACGGCGATTTTTAAAACAATAGCTACAAGTATTAGGTGCAGATAAAAAGAGCTGTTTGTCCCTGCTCCCGGCTGTGCCTCAAGAGCTAATAGCTAACAGACGCTGCGTTTGTGATCAGCGCGCGTTTTGTGTTGAAGGGGGCGTGGCTACGCTAGTGGGCGTGTCCTGGCGACAGGCCAATCACGTTGCGGCAGCTAGGAAACCTTGCCCACGTCAGCAAGCAATCTGCTGAGTGGCGAGGGAGCAACAGAAACGGCGATTTTTAAAACAATAGCTACAAGTATTAGGTGCAGATAAAAAGAGCTGTTTGTCCCTGCTCCCGACTGTGCCTCAAGAGCTAATAGCTAACAGACGCTGCGCTTGTGATCAGCGCGCGTTTTGTGTTGAAGGGGGCGTTGCTACGCTAGTGGGCGTGTCCTGGCGCCAGGCCAATCACGTCGTGGCAGCTAGGAAACCTTGCCCACGTCAGCAAGCAATCTGCTGAGTGGCGAGGGAGCAACAGAAACGGCTATTTTTAAAACAATAGCTACAAGTATTAGGTGCAGATAAAAAGAGCTGTTTGTCCCTGCTCCCGGCTGTGCCTCAAGAGCTAATAGCTAACAGACGCTGCGCTTGTGATCAGCGCGCGTTTTGTGTTGAAGGGGGCGTGGCTACGCTAGTGGGCGTGTCCTGGCGACAGGCCAATCACGTCGCGGCAGCTAGGAAACCTTGCCCACGTCAGCAAGCAATCTGCTGAGTGGCGAGGGAGCAACAGAAACGGCGATTTAAAAAAAATTAGCTACAAGTATTAGGTGCAGATAAAAAGAGCTGTTTGTCCCTGCTCCCAGCTGTGCCTCAAGAGCTAAGAGCTAACAGACGCTGCGTTTGTGATCAGCGCGCGTTTTGTGTTGAAGGGGGCGTGGCTACGCTAGTGGGCGTGTCCTGGCGACAGGCCAATCACGTCGCGGCAGCTAGGAAACCTTGCCCACGTCAGCAAGAAATCTGCTGAGTGGCGAGGGAGCAACAGAAACAGCGATTTTTAAAACAATAGCTACAAGTATTAGGTGCAGATAAAAAGAGCTGTTTGTCCCTGCTCCCGGCTGTGCCTCAAGAGCTAATAGCTAGCAGATGCTGTGCTTGTGATCAGCGCAAGTTTTGTGTTGAAGGGGGCGTGGCTACGCTAGTGGGCGTGTCCTGGCGACAGGCCAATCACGTCGCGGCAGCTAGGAAACCTTGCCCACGTCAGCAAGCAATCTGCTGAGTGGCGAGGGAGCTACAAGTATTAGGTGCAGATAAAAAGAGCTGTTTGTCCCTGCTCCCGGCTGTGCCTCAAGAACTAATAGCTAACAGATGGACTATTTAATGAGTGACACTTGAGAGAGCAGAACAATTCCGATACTCCTATTGGGGCAGGCTCTCCTGATGTTTGATGAACTAGCAGGTATGGTGCTGCAAATGCAGTATGGGATCAAGGGCGCGTGGTGGGAGCTCTGCCTGCCCTGGGTCGGCGCTAACTCACCCTCTTGTGGCCCTTAAGGCCTTCTGTGGTGGCGACCACCGATTAGTGTAATGTGTGATGTGTTACAGGTTTGGATCAGGGCTGGAGCTGGGTTATTAGGTCCTGTCCTGGGGGTAGGGGTTTGGGGAGTTTTTCCGGGAGTTTTGAAGGGGGCGTACAACTGCAATGATGTGGGGAACAACTGGTTGTTATTGATACGGTACGGAGATGAAGGTGGTGGTGAGAGGCGTATGCATGGGCAGCTTCTCGAACGCACGGACGTCAGTCTTGACTGCTCTGGCGAAGGCAGAGGATATGTTAAGGGAACTAGAACAGCGTAGGCCTAAACGACTGAACCTACAGGAGCAGTTACTTGAGGCTAAGGAAGTGGTGGCGACTGAAACAGAACGGCTGCGGTGCTATGACTATAGGCTGTACGCCACCAAGGTACATGCAGAAAGAGATAAAGTGGGTACGCTCCTTGCTAAGCTTGCCAACCCGGAACCTAGAGGATGCCCGGTCATGAGCATAAGAACAGAGACAGGGGAGGTAGTCTACTCGCAGTCAGCGGTCCTGACGCGCTTCCAGTCTTACTACACGAGTTTGTATGCGTGCCAATTGGGGGTGGAGGTCTCTGAGATAGGTGAATATTTGGACTCTATCCCAATACCAATGCTAGATGGCGAGGATGCGAAAGACCTGGGAGGACCCGTAACGCTATCAGAGATTAGGGTGGCCATTAAACAGATGGCTAGAAATAAAACGCCGGGGGTGGGTGGCTTACTGATTGAATTCTAGGTGAAATATATTGATATTTTAGCGCCCAGACTATTGGTCGTGTACTCTGAAGCCAGAATGTTGGGGCACTTGCCCAAATCGATGAGGGAGGCGCTAGTGGTGCCATTACTGAAACCCGGCAGAGAGGCATTGGATGTGACGTCCTATCGGCCCTTGTCTATGCTAACGGTGGGTTATAAGATCTTGAGCCGTATTCTAGCCACCAGACTACTACCGCACATGACCAAGCTAGTACATGGGGACCAAGCAGGGTTTATTCCTACTAGGAATACGTCAATGAACATACGCCGATTGGTTCGGATACTAGACAGTTCCGGGGACTCCGATCAAAATCCGGCAGTTTTATCGGTTGACATCGAAAAAGCTTTCGATAGCCTTAAGTGGACGTACCTGGGTGAGGTGTTGGTGAAGTTCGTCATAGGAGAAGGGTTTGGGAGATGGACAAGAGTTCTTTACTCATCCGCCACAGCGAGGGTACGATTAGGGTCTGTTATATCATCGGATTACCCAGTGCGTAGAGGGACGAGGCAGGGGTGCTCGCTATCTCCCTTGTTGTTCGCACTGGCGATAGAACCACTGGCGGCGCAGGCAAGGTCAGGGGCAATGTACCAAGGGATCAAGCAGGGTGAAGAGTCACATCACATATCACTGTATGCGGATGATCTGTTACTATACCTAGCAGACACAGAACGGGCCCTGGAGGGAGCAGTAGACATGTTATCCAGATTTGGTCAGTTGTCAGGCCTTAAGGTGAACTGGACTAAAACCTGTGTTTTTCCGTTGCGGGCAGGCACGCCATGTCCCCCTCTTACGATGTAGGTGGTCTGGGAGCCCTCCTGCTTCACTTATTTGGGTGTCCGCATCTACCATGAGGCCGCGAATCTGTTGGAGGGTAATATAGGGCGCTGCGTGCGCGCGTTGAGGGGTTGTGTAACCTTTTGGGCCTCCCTCCCTCTCTCAGTGTTGGGCCGAGTAGCACTATTGAAAATGGTGGCACTACCACAGTTGCTTTATTACTTCCATACCCTGCCGATATGAATCCCACAGCGGATCTTCAAAGAACTGAAGATGATGGTAACTGACTTCCTTTGGGGTCACGGACGACGCGGGGTGGCATTGAATACTCTGACTAGACCCAAGCTCGAGGGGGGGATGGTAGTCCCCGATTTTGAATTATATTATTTGGCAGCACAACTGCAGATATTAACGCAACACATTGCCAGAGAGTTCAGGGGACCGGACCACGTACGAGGGACTGGTATTCAACGACATATCTTGTCCTACATAGTTATGCAACAGAAACTAGATATGAGGGACCTCACAATGGAAGAAAGGACTCTCAGACTGTGTTGGCACAGAAGTCTGAAGAGAGCGAAGAGAACCCGGCCATATGCGCCAGAGATACCACTGGGGATGCTGACTGCGCTACCACATGGGGGCGATTGGTCCCCGTTATCAGAATGGGAAGAGTTGGGTTTGCAGATGGTGGGGGGCTTATACATAGATGGGACGTTGGTCCCCTTTCAGGCGTTGCAAGAACAGTTTGGCCTGCCAGACGGGAATTTTCTTCTGCACGCAGTAGTGGTTGCGGCGATGCAAAAGCACTGGAAGGGAGGGCTAGTTGAGCCAGAAACGACCATGGCCTGCCAGTATGTAGTGATGGCTGCGGGCACTCTTAAAGCGGTGACCTGACTCCATACTAGAATGTTAAATTAGGGACTGGAACCACTGCAAGCGATGAAGTCGAGTTGGGAGGACAGCATAGGTAAGCCCATACCGGATACGGTCTGGGGCCATATCATGAAACGGACATGGAAGGGAACCAGGAATGCACGGTTTCAACAGGTACACTTCTTCGTCTTACATAGGGCCTACCAGACCCCGGAGAGGATTAAGCGGTACTTTCAGGTACACGACGCAATGTGCCCGAGATGCTTGGCGCCTGAGGTTGACCTGGATCACCTGATATGGGGATGTCCGAAATTAGGGACATACTGGCCTGAAGTGGGAGTACTCCTGAATGTGGTTACTGACAGGGAGGTGGACTTTGACATGGCGGCGTGTTTACTGCTTTGGTTCCCTCACACAAAGAGGACGAAAATCACAAGCAAATTTATCGACCTAGGACTCATGTTGGCTCAGAGGGAGATTACCTGGCACTGGAAATCCAAGGAGGACCCATCAGTGAGGAGATGGATGAATGAGCCGTTGAAATGGTCCGGATGTGAAAGTGTACTTAGAATGCGACAGGCTGCCAGGACTGACAATGATAAAAGCTTGGAGATGGCGAGAGCATGGGAAATAATAGTCCAAGCGTTGCGTGACTACATGGTAGAGGATGAAGATTAGGCACATTGAATGAATAGGGCTCCATGAGGCTTGAGCGAACAAAAGCAACACCCGACCTGTGGCGTGCTCCATTATCAGAACAGAATGACTGTGCCCGCATCAGTAGCAGTTGTGGAGTTGTGGGGGGAGAAGAGAGGGGGGGATGGTTTGGGAGGGGTTGTTAGGCACCGTGGCAATATTATGGAGGGCACCTGCAGCTGGGACCTAGGGCTGGGTTTACAGCAGTGAGGTCCCCGAGAGGGGTAAGGCAGGTTCCCGGAGGCGGGAATAGTAAGACCCTGGAAACGACCACCATAGACGAACACTGGCAGGAACACGTAGGAACAGGTGTTAGAATACTGACATCGCCCCCACAGGCGCCTGGATGTGCTTGACGGTGTATAGGGGGGTGATAGTTTAGGGGGGTAAAAAAGCAGATACTGAATGGTGTTGTTAACCTGACACCCGTGTGGGGTGGCCACTGTGACATTTTTATTGCAAATACGACTTGGTGCGCCGCCCAGCCTCCGGGATGTGGGCTAATTGGCTGTGTACAAAATTACTATTATTTCTATGCTTTGTGATGTCATAAGTGTACTGGTTGAACTACTTCGAGGTCTTGTTTCTAATTCTGCAATAAAAACAAATACATTTTTTTTTAGAAAAATCCTTCTGCACAGCCTTACACTCGTCCCTCCAGTGCCCTATCTTTCCGCACCCATGACAGGGAATTTTTTTGGGGGCTTCTTCTCTGCTCATTTTTACTCTGGGCTCCCCTCCACCCCCAGAGTTCTGATTCTGGGTATTATTCGCTTTATTTGACTGCTGTTCTTGGCGCTCTGCTAATTTTACTTGGGCCCACATAACTTTTTCTTTTAATTCTTTTCGTTTGTTTTCCAGCTCATCTTCACAATATTTAGCATACTTCAGAACCTCATCAATAGGCTTGGCTTGCCAACAGATTTTATTGTCTTTGATGCATTGAGAAATTTCAGGTCTCAGCCCTAACACGAATCGATAGATAAAATGGGTCATCATGTCCTTCATCTCAATGTTATCTAGTCCACTGTTTGTTTTGAACACCTGTAACAGTCGTTCATAGTATGAATGCACAGTTTCATCACGATTTTGGGTAGTTCTATCTATGCGGGCCCAATCAGTTTCTTTAGCAGGCACCTTTCCTTTCAAGTACAGTATTACCTGGTCATATTTTCTCATCACCTCTGCTGGGGGAGCTCCTGTCTTTTTGTCTCTGGCATATTCTTCACTTGGCCAATCAACAGCAATTTTACATTCTGTCCACAAATCTACTGGAACTACAATGTCAAAGAACCCATCATGATCTCTTAGGAGACATTTCTGCACTTTAACAAATCTCTCGACCTGTCTGTACCAGTCTACAGGTTTCTCTCGTAATTTTGGGAAATCATTTGTAAATGACACAATATCCTGTCTGGACCATGGAACATGTACATATCCTCCACCTGGCACTTCTCTCATAGGATACAATGTTTCTGCCTTGTCAGCTTCTTTTAGGACATATTCAGAGAACACTTGTCTGGATCTACTGTCTTCCTTTTTCTTTGACCACCTGGCTTTCCATTTTTCTAGATCTCCCCATTTCTGTAACAGGTTCAGCAATTCTCTTATCTGCACCTTTTTTCCTTACACGTTCATGTTTTCTAAATCTTTGTCAGAAAATGCTGCTCTGTGGGGCTTTTGTAATACTTTGGATATGCTGACATCTATTCCCCTTTTAGCTGCTGTGTCCATTAGTTTCTCATGGAACACTCTGGTGTTTCTGGTAATACTTTTGCAAATTAACAGCAATTCTTCCTTACTAAGGGTGTTCAGCCTGTCTAGTCCCATATTCCCAGCCATCATATCTTCCAATTCTATTCTTAATTTGTAAATATCTAATGGTTTTGGCTGAGGATTTATCTTTTCTAATTTTCGGGTCCATCGATCTATGTCTTCCGGAGTCACTACCGTGGCACTTCGAGTACCTGTAGCTGACTCTATCAGGACCTCTCTTGCACTAGTCTGAGTGTTCTTTCTCTGTGCACTGCCTTCCGGTTCCCTTATGGGCAAATCCATCAGGGAAATTACAGACTCGCATTCACTTGCCTGGTCATCAATTATTAAGGGCTCTTTTCTTGGCTGCACTACAGCTGGAGTAATAACTGGAGTCTTTGGACTAGCCTGCCTATCCCCATAAAGAGGAACAACTGGGCCAATGGTTACTGGAATTGTCAGAGCTTCAGGACTTGAATTTAACTGGGATATTTTCTGAATGAGTTCGGTTCTCTGTTTAGTTAAGGCCTCTCTTTCTCGATCCTGTAAAACCCTTTCCATGGAGGTTTCATGTATTACTTGTGGAATTAAAGGAGGGTAAAGATTCGGAGCAGTTGGAATTGTCATACTTGGTCCCTCACCACAGGACGGTCTATAACATGGAAACGTTGTATCGGGCATGCTCGATCCCTCATTACCACTAGATCTATAACCTGGACCTGTCGTATCAGATGCACTGGCCCTTCTATTACTGGAAGGCCTAAAGAATGGATTTTTCGAACTCAAGGACCTAGAATCCTCAGCATATAGCGGTGGATTTTTCATTAATAAATCCTCCAGGTATTCATCTTCTGAATCACCCTCCGTCATTAAGTGTCGAGTTTTCTCTGTCCCTTTTCCTCCTATGGGTTTGTCTACAGTACCTACTGGGAACAGTCCTTTTATCATCATATTCTGTCTCCACTGCTTCATATTTTTCTCTTTTGCCTCCCCATGCATTTTCGGATACCATTTGCTTATTCCCTTGTCAATTCTAGGTCTGTCTCGCTCAAAGGCCTCAATCTCCCATTCTTCTAAAGCCTCATATTGCGTCAATCTTGGTCTGGGATGTAAATCATTCATTCGGGTCCTCAAATTAAACAAAACTCTACCATTAAAGGTACCATCTAAGGGAAATGCTAAAACTCCGTCATCTTTAGTATATTCCACCCAATTTTCCAACCATACACAGGTATGATAGCCTTTGTCAAATAACATGAAAGATGCGGGAGTATTAGGTAGTGGAATGATTACACCGTCTCTAGTTTTGATGGGTTTATCTTTCTTGAAGTAATTTTTAACTTTGTCTACGAGAGTCATTTTTCTCTTGCTTCCGTACATATTATAAGGTCTGCCTCTTAGCATCTGATCCTTACCAAAACCTAAATATTTCGGATCAGGTAAAAATTCGGGATACCACATATACCTCGTAAAACCTAACTAATTTCACCAGCCAATCAACACTGTGGTTGCAAACGATTTCGACCAATGGGTGTGCGACCTTTCCGTGAGACGCAGTCTCACGCTCCGACACTGACCCCTCCTTTACAATACCAGCTCCGTTACACACCAGCGCGGCACAGAGTGACATCAGCGCAGCTCTGCGACTGACTCCCTGTTTCACAAGGTAACGGACACTTGATTTCTTTCTTAAAGTGCAAGTGCTCTATTTAGTTTACAATGTATAACATTCACTACTGTACTCGAGTGTCTAGAAAGGAAAGATTTGTTTCACTGCAAGTAAACCTCTTCTGTCTACTTTTCATACACTATGGATATTTCTGTTCTGCTTACCCTTCGCACAAGCAATAGAGAACCTGCTACTTCTTTGACTCATCCACTCTTTTCGGGATATATACTAAGTCTAAAGTTTCACTAGCGAACTCCTTTGCTATCACTCAAGCTCCGACGATCCTACTACTCCTTCTCGTGTGACCCTTACTAGGTTATATCACAACTGAAGTTTCATTAGCGAACTCGTTGCTATCATTTATTCAACTATTCATACAGAAAACCCTAATTAGCGCTTCCAGTTCTACCTAACCATGCACTAATTTTCCTCACCGTAAGTGACCTCTCTGCGCAGTGGATTCTATTCAACACCCGCTATTCTGCCCCAGGGGGTTCCAGACAACATATAACAATCACTAACAAGTTGTTAATACATAAAAATCATATAGCAGCATTTCATAAAACAAATTTAAAACAGTTCATACCATTTCAAAGCAATTTTATTTTTGATCGATCGATTTAGCAGAAATAAAAATTTTAGCAGCACTTATTATTTTTCACAGTTCATCAACAAGTAACCTATCTACCTATCTTAACTAGTCCTAACCATCCTACTGCTACCAGAAAAATACTGATAGAGCGCGCAGGTCACTCGACTAAACATAATGCACACTTGGGCCCATAAAGAAAATTTTTCATACTTTATATATATTTTATATATATTTGATTAGGTAACCTACACACTATTATCAGTAATTCAGATTTTCTTCTTTCTACTTCCGTGTACGTGACTTACCAATCCTTGTAACAGGTACCTAAGATCACAATGGATCAGGAGCTAGTTGTGGGAGTAAGTAGACAGCACCAAAATATCATGCAACATTGAAATAACGGTTTGTACTTTATAATAACCACAGACGCATGAAGTTTTCAACACCTTTATCTAATTCTCTTCACCATCTAATGCCATGAGCCACAAATTTAGACAGATCAAACTGTCTATAACTAGTATTAAAAAGATTGTATAGCTATGAATGAGAGTAAGAAACATTTAGAAATCGAAAAATAAAGGGAAGGGAGAAATAAGGAACACACTAATTTAGGTCAGCAGACGTTCACAACTTCACTAAAGGTGGGTAAAGAAAGGGAACATACTAATCAAAGCAGACTTTCGGGTTTCACTAACGGTTTATAAGAAACGAAACTTATGCAATTTGATTTATCCAGATGTGCTTATTCTCTAAAGGGAGGGTAAGAATGGAACATACTATATATGCAAGCGATTCTGCATATGACTAAGGGTAGGAAGAGAGTGGAACAAGCTAATAGACAAGTTTAAACGAAAACCTTATTTATAGAAAAACAGGGTAAAGGACGTAGGCAATTATGATTTATTCGGGATAAGAGAGAGAAGTTTAGATAGACAAACACCCACACTCAATTATATTTACCTAGGATAGGTTGAAGACTAACCCTGGCCACGGGTCAGTTGGAAAAGGCGGGAAGGGACCCTCAAGGACTTAGGCTGCCAGTAGGCGAGCAGGTACAGCTCATGGACAGTCAGGACAGGATATCCCCAGGATTTGGATCAGGACCGGGCTCACCAAAGGGTACGACCAACACCTGCAGCTTCGGATGCAATGCCTGCGTTACCCCCTCTCTGCAAGGAATCTGCCAATAACCCCGATTGGGTTCTCGAATCTCCCAGCAAAGTGCTTCGCCGGCACTTAAGGTTTCCCAAACCCCGATTGAGTCTGTGGAAATTACGGACAGAGTGCTCCGCAGCTCTCCGTATCAATCACCTATAGAGTTTGTTGGGTCAGTGACAGGTCAGCTATTCAGACAAGTCGGACAATTTCTCTAGCTAAACCTAGGCTAATTATACTGTTTTCAGGTCAGTGTACCACCCACAAATGTTGCAAGTGAAAGGTTCCCTAAATTTTGATTGGGCAAAGGAGGAGGTTAGGTCATGGTACCTCCTAAAATTTAGACTTTCTCAGGCTTAATATTCATTTTCGAACACACCCCTTACATTCCAGTTCCCATGGCATAAGAATTTTAGAAGACAATAGGGTACACAGTAGGTTTTCTACAAATGTTGCGAGTGCAGGTACAGTTCAGCTTCGTCTTGCTGGGTAGCAGGTCATTTTCTCATGAACATCTTAGCTTTGGCTGCCAGCTGGCTGAGTTCCACTGCGGCCAGGTCATTTCCCCCCATCACATGACTGGGACCATGGAGCTTCAAATATGGAGTAGCAAGCGCCTCTCAGGCCCACGAAGTATGATACATGAAAAGTAAGCGAAAACAATTTAGAAACACAGGAAAAATGAATACACTGTATACCGGGATTGGCTATACTGCACCCCTTTACTTTATAATAACTATAGCATTAGAAGTTAGGCAGAACAGACAGCTTTGCAAAAGCAGCAATACAAGCACGGAGCATGTGAGAAAACAAAGCAGCCATTTTAGCAGTACTACGCATGAGCAACAAGTTCCCTCCAGAACTGCGAGTGCGTCACATCACATGGGTATGACCGACGCATGCGCAGACTAAATTCCCGCAAAGCAGCGACCATTTTAAAGGCAAGCGTTATTACTGTTTAGTTACACATAGGCTAGCGTCTCTAGGATACCCCCGTGTAGTGTAAAATGTGCAATATTAGTAAGACAAATAAGTTGAATTAATTTATTAACATTATTTGAGATTCTTGATACAAGCAAGTCGCTGAACGTGCGAATACTTGCTCCATCACTGTCAGCCTTAGGGAGGTCTTTCCCCAAACATTTTGCCTACAATCCCCCTATCTTTTCTGATTTAGTTTTTGTTGCCCTTAGGAGACTCTGCACTTTACCACTGCTAACCAGTGCTAAAGTGCTTGTGCCCTCTCCCCTAAGCGTGGTAGAATTGGCTTATGCCTAATTGGCAATTTAGTTTACTTGTAAGACCCTGGTAAAGTGGTACTGCATGCACCCTGCACCTGTAAAACAAATGCTACTAGGGGACCTGCAGCACTTATTGTACTGCTCACTTAAATAGCTCTTTAAACATATCACAGTTCTGCCATTGCAGCCTATTGGTACAATCTTAAAATGCCCTTTCAACCTGGAGAAGTAAACCTTTTACCGAGCCCAAACCTTCTTTTTTTTAATATATATGTCCCCCATAGGGTAGGCCCTGAATGGTCCAGAGGGCAGCGTGCATTGTATTGAAAAAACTTGACATGTACTTTTACGTTTTACATGTCCTGGTAGCGAAAAAATCATGAATTTGTTTTTCACTACTGCGTGGCCTACCTCTCTCATAGAATAACATTGGGCTACATTAAACGTAACAGCTTTAAATTGGGAGTAGGCAGACATATCAAGTTTGGTGTCTTTATATATTAGCCATTAATTGCACCATTTGCATTTTCTATCCTAAATATGTCTCCAGTGAGAACCTTTAAACCACCCTGTAAAGTGCTCTTCAAATCATGTTATGTTTTGAAAAATCATGTTTACCTGTTCTTAGAAATGCACCACCAAAATATTTTATAATGTCATCTAAGTCTCCAACAAAGTAGTCTTTATAGCCTGCCAGGGGTTGACCAATGTTATTGGCCTAAGTGCTATAAAATGTACCATCTGACAATACGATTGTGGGGAACAATCCAATTACTGATGTAATACTTGAGAAAATGTTGGATATAATGCTCTTTCTTCATCACTCCTTTTTCCATCACTCAAAACAACTACGTCCAGAATGACTTTCATTAAGCAAACTTTCTGTTTCATAAACCACTCACTGTGAAAAGACACTTCAAATAATTGTGGAGTCATACCCAGCAGCTGGGCAACCGGCTCTTCCAAAACTGCCTAATTACAACAAAACTCATCTGGTGAAAGGATCAAATTCTGGATGATATTGATGGAGCACTATCAGAAGAGCTGTCTCAGTCAAGCACTCCATGTCAGCGATTAAATCTCCAGAGGCATCATATCTAGTTCTACAGTTATCTCCGCAGGCCACACCATAGCCGATGTTCCTCCCAAATATGCCACCTCTAAATGGTAAAGGAGATGAATCCACAGTTTTAACAAATGAAATCATACAGTAACTACAAGCAAGTATGTGTGTAAGAACTATCTTATTTAAAGTTGTAAAACAATAGGAATAACTTCCAACCACCTAAGTCTACTGAAGGGGTTGTCTTGGCGTCAATTATAGCTGTGGTACTCAAAGTACAGCCCGGGCAGCATGCACCCACCTGATCTTCACATCTGGCCCCTGCTAAATGCCGTACAAAATGGGGTGGTGATAGACGGAGCATCTGAATCAATCAAACACTCACACCCAGTCAAAAGATCTGGGTTTAATCCATCACCGTTCTTTAGCCCACTCTGCCACCCCAGTTCGGACATGGCTATATGCAAATCAGTCTGACACTGTGCCTCATGGGAACAGTCCAGCCCGAACTGCCAAGCCATGTCTTCACTGGACTGGATAAAAGCTTCAGAGGACCGGTTTCTGGCATCCAGCCGTCTTCAGCCCGGCTTGCTTGAATCCAGTGGCAAAGTGAGCAAGAGACTCACGTCTGAGCATACCCTGCCACACTTATGACGGCCAAAAGCGGTACAAAAGGGGGTGGTGATGGACGGAGCATCTGAATCAATCAAACACTCACACCCAGTCAAAAGGTCTGGGTTTAATCCATCACCGTTCTTTAGCCCACTCTGCCACCCCAGTTCAGACATGGCTATATGCAAATCAGTCTGACCCTGTGCCTCATGGGAACAGTCCAGCCCGAACTGCCAAGCCATGTCTTCCCTGGACCGGAAACAAGTTTCCAAGGCCCGGTTTCTGGCATTCCAGCCGTCTTCAGCCCGGCTTGCTTGAATCCAGTGGCAAAGTGAGCAAGGGACTCATGTCTGAGCATACCTGCCACACTTATGGCGGGCAAAAGCGGTACAAAAGGGGGTGGTGATGGACGGAGCATCTGAATCAATCAAACACTCACACCCAGTCAAAAGATCTGGGTTTAATCCATCACCGTTCTTTAGCCCACTCTGCCACCCCAGTTCAGACATGGCTATATGCAAATCAGTCTGACCCTGTGCCTCATGGGAAAAGTCCAGCCCGAACTGCCAAGCCATGTCTTCTCTGGACCGGAAACAAGCTTCCGAGGACCGGTTTCTGGCATTCCAGCCGTCTTCAGCCCGGCTTGCTTGAATCCAGTGGCAAAGTGAGCAAGGGGCTCATGTCTGAGCATACCCTGCCACACTTATGGCGGCCAAAAGCGGTACAAAAGGGGGTGGTGATGGACGGAGCATCTGAATTAATCAAACACTCACACCCAGTCAAAAGATCTGGGTTTAATCCATCATCGTTCTTTAGCCCACTCTGTCACCCCAGTTCAGACATGGCTATATGCAAATCAGTCTGACCCTGTGCCTCATGGGAAGAGTCCAGCCCGAACTGCCAAGCCATGTCTTCTCTGGACCGGAAACAAGCTTCCGAGGACCGGTTTCTGGCATTCCAGCCGTCTTCAGCCCGGCTTGCTTGAATCCAGTGGCAAAGTGAGCAAGGGGCTCATGTCTGAGCATACCCTGCCACACTTATGGCGGCCAAAAGCGGTACAAAAGGGGGTGGTGATGGACGGAGCATCTGAATTAATCAAACACTCACACCCAGTCAAAAGATCTGGGTTTAATCCATCATCGTTCTTTAGCCCACTCTGTCACCCCAGTTCAGACATGGCTATATGCAAATCAGTCTGACCCTGTGCCTCATGGGAAGAGTCCAGCCCGAAATGCCAAGCCATGTCTCCCCTGGACTGGAAACAAGCTTCCGAGGACCGGTTTCTGGCATTCCAGCCGTCTTCAGCCCGGCTTGCTTGAATCCAGTGGCAAAGTGAGCAAGGGACTCACACCTGAGCATACCCTCCCACACTTATGATGGCCAAAAGCGGTACAAAAGGGGGTGGTGATGGACGGAGCATCTGAATCAATCAAACACTCACACCCAGTCAAAAGATCTGGGTTTAATCCATCACCGTTCTTTAGCCCGCTCTGCCACCCCAGTTCAAACATGGCTATATGCAAATCAGTCTGACCCTGTGCCTCATGGGAACAGTCCAGCCCGAACTGCCAAGCCATGTCTTCCCTGGACCGGAAACAAGCTTTCGTTGACCGGTTTCTGGCATTCCAGCCGTCTTCAGCCCGGCTTGCTTGAATCCAGAGGCAAAGTGAGCAAGGGACTCACGTCTGAGCATACCCTGCCACACTTATGGCGGCCAAAAGCGGTACAAAAGGGGGTGGTGATGGACGAAGCATCTGAATCAATCAAACACTCACACCCAGTCAAAAGATCTTGGTTTAATCCATCACCGTTCTTTAGCCCACTCTGCCACCCCAGTTCAGACATGGCTATATGCAAATCAGTCTGACCCTGTGCCTCATGGGAACAGTCCAGCCCGAAATGCCAAGCCATGTCTTCCCTGGACCGGAAACAAGCTTCCGAGAACCGGTTTCTGGCATTCCAGCCGTCTTCAGCCCGGCTTGCTTGTATCCAGTGGCAAAGTGAGCAAGGGACTCACGTCTGAGCATACCCTGCCACACTTCTGGCGGCCAAAAGTGGTCCAATATGGGGTGGTGATGGACGGAGCATCTGAATCAATCAAACACTCACACCCAGTCAAAAGATCTGGGTTTAATCCATCAGAGTTCTTTAGCCCACTCTGCCACCCCAGTTCAGACATGGCTATATGCAAATCAGTCTGACCCTGTGCCTCATGGGAAGAGTCCAGCCCGAACTGCCAAGCCATGTCTTCCCTGGACCGGAAACAAGCTTCCGAGGATCGGTTTTTGGCATTCCAGCCGTCTTCAGCCCGGCTTGCTTGAATCCAGTGGCAAAGTGAGCAAGGGACTCACATCTGAGCATACCCTGCCACACTTATGGCAGCCAAAAGTGGTACAAAAGGGGGTGGTGATGGACGGAGCATCTGAATCAATCAAACATTCACACCCAGTCAAAAGATCTGGGTTTAATCCATCACAGTTCTTTAGCCCACTCTGCCACCCCAGTTCAGACATGGCTATAAGCAAATCAGTCTGACCCTGTGCCTCATGGGAACCGTCCAGCCCGAACTGCCAAGCCATATCTTCCCTGGACCGGAAACAAGCTTCCGAGGACCGGTTTCTGGCATTCCAGCCGTCTTCAGCCCGGCTTGCTTGAATCCAGTGGCAAAGTGAGCAAGGGACTCACGTCTGAGCATACCCTGCCACACTTATAACAGCCAAAAGCGGTACAAAAGGGGGTGGTGATGGACAGAGCATCTGAGTCAATCAAACACTCACACCCAGTCAAAAGATCTGGGTTTAATCCATCACCGTTCTTTAGCCCACTCTGCCACCCCAGTTCAGACATGGCTATATGCAAATCAGTCTGACCCTGTGCCTCATGGGAACAGTCCAGCCCGAACTGCCAAGCCATGTCTTCCCTGGACCGGAAACAAGCTTCCGAGGACCGGTTTCTGGCATTCCAGCCGTCTTCAGCCCGGCTTGCTTGAATCCAGTGGCAAAGTGAGCAAGGGATTCACGTCTGAGCATACCCTGCCACACTTATGGCGGCCAAAAGCAGTACAAAAAGGGGGTGGTGATGGACAGGTAGTTCGGGCTGGACTGTTCCCATGAGGCACAGGATCAGACTGATTTGCATATAGCCATGTCTGACCTGGGGTGGCAGAGTGGGCTAAAGAACGGTAATGGATCAAACCCAGATCTTTTGACTGGGTGTGACTGGGCTAAAGAACGGTGATGGATTAAACCCAGATCTTTTGACTGGGTGTGAGTGTTTGATTGATTCAGGTGCTCCGTCCATCACCACCCCCTTTTGTACCGCTTTTGGCCGCCATAAGTGTGGCAGGGTATGCTCAGACGTGAGTCCCTTGCTCACTTTGCCACTGGATTCAAGCAAGCCGGGCTGAAGACGGCTGGATTGCCAGAAACCGGTCCTCGGAAACTTGTTTCCGGTCCAGGGAAGACATGGCTTGGCAGTTCGGGCTGGACTGTTCCCATGAGGCACAGGGTCAGACTGATTTGCATATAGCCATGTCTGAACTGGGGTGGCAGAGTGGGCTAAAGAACGGTGATGGATTAAACCCAGATCTTTTGACTGGGTGTGAGTGTTTGATTGATTCAGATGCTCCGTCCATCACCACCCCCCTTTTGTACCACCCTGCTAAATGCCAGCACTAGGCTGCTGTTTACTTCAGAGCGCACTAACACATAGAAAGGTGTTAAATGATCGGGCAAGCATTTATTTACACGATAACTGAAGTGAAAGAAAAGAAGCATATAAGACGTCTTGCACCATTTAACTTTAGGAAAATATTATTTTTTAAGACAACTTGCAATACACTTGTAAAAATGGGATAAAATCTCCTCAAAATTCAAAAAAGTGCATTTCATTAACATGCAGAAGCATTTCACCTTAGTACATCAGATTATATCAATATATTGAGAAGTATTCTTTTAAAAGTTCGCTGCACTTTTAGCAGAATCTTTGGCTCCTCTGATAATCAGTTATAAGAAAATTGTGCTGCTGGGTGATTTTAATTTCTGGCTGGACTCTGCTGAGCCGGTGGGGCAGGCAGCTGCATTGAAAGAAACCCTTTCGGATATGAATCTCATTCAGCAGATTCATCTCCCTACCCATAAAAAAGGACACAGCCTCGACCAGATTTGGTCGCAGGACATCCCTCTTACCATTAACTCCATCACTCCATGTATTTGGTCTGACCACTTTCTGATCGACTTTTCTATCACCATCACTGAGAACAGGAAACAGCCGCCTCAGCAAGGAGGGAAAGTCAGACTCTGGAAGCACGCTGACCTCCCTGCCTTCATTGATACCTTAACTTCATCCCTCCCCCCGTTCGATCAGGATATTGAGGGGTATGAAGAAGCCTTCTCCAGCTGGCTATTTCAGGCCGCCAATGCCCATGCTCCCTGTTCCAATTTCCCCCGTTCCCGTATTCATGACGCTCATAGATGGTTTACACCTCATCTTAAAGCCGCAAAGCTGCAAGTTCGTCAAAGGGAGCGTAAGTGGCGGTCGGCCTATTTAGAATCTGACAAGGCTGATTATTGTAGGGCACGGAAGGAGTATCAGAAACTTATTCAGAAGCACAAAACGGACTATTTCTCTGAGCAAATTCTTCACTCACGCAATAAATCCAGAGATTTATTCAACATTGTGGAGGGTCTTTGTGGCAGTGACAGAACTTCCCCAGCTGTGGCTCCCACTCAGGATCTCTGCAACACACTAAATACCTTCTTTCTGAATAAGATTTGCACCATAAAGCAAAGCATTCTTACCACCCTATCCCCTCCTTCCCCGGACATCTATCACAATCCCTCTACCCTGGAATCCTTTCCCCCCATTGATGCTGCCTGTCTATCCAAACTTCTTTTTAAAGTAAAATCTGGTTCTCCTGATGATGTCTGCCCTCCCTACATCCTGCGGGAAGTGGGAGCCGCTATCCCTGAGAGCATTCTTTTCATGATGAATGGTTCCCTCTCACAGGGTTTGGTCCCTGCCAGTTTTAAAAAAGCCCTTCTCATCCCTTTGCTGAAAAAAGCTGGGGCTAATCCATCGGATCCTCTCAACTACAGGCCCATTTCCCTGCTGCCGTACTGTGCCAAGATATTGGAGGCTCATGTTTGTGATAGCATGTCCCAATTCTTGGAAAAAACACAGTACCTTGCGCCTAACCAGGCTGGCTTCCGTCCTCTTCATTCCACTGAAGCAGTCATCGTCTCAGTTCAGAATACTTTGAGGCGGAATGCAGACGAGGGGATCCATCAGGCGCTGGTTTTATTAGACCTATCAGCGGCATTCGACACGGTTGACTATACCATCTTGGTCAACCGTGTCGAACAGGCCGGCCTTAGGGGTCCTGCGCTGAGCTGGATTCGCTCATTTATTACTGGCCGCACCCAATCCGTGAGACTGGGCCCCTTCACGGCCCCCACTATCCCTACTACCTGTGGAGTCCCTCAGGGCTCCTCCCTGTCACCTTTGCTTTTTAATCTTTACCTACGCCCCCTGCTGTACTCCCTCAGGGATACCAGAGTCACCATCTTCAATTACGCAGATGATTTGCAGCTCATCTTTCCCTTAAACACCGAGGACTCAGTGGTAGTGTTTCAAAACACCATGTCTCACATCCTGAGTTGGATGAGCTGCAATCACCTGAAGCTCAACCCAGGCAAGACTGAGTTGGTCTTGCCTGGGCAGAGTGTACTCAGCTGGAACCCTGGCTTTTGGCCGTCCAGCATGGGAGCCCCCCCATCTAAATCGTCATCGGTTAAGAGCCTAGGAATCTTCCTTAGCGAAGATCTGTCTCTGAAAAGGCAGGTCAGCGCAGTGGTGTCCTCCAGTCTATTTCAGCTGAAGAAAATTAAGAAAATTGCTCGTTTCTTCTCTTTGGAGGCGCTCACACAGATTGTTATCTCCCTGGTTCTGTCTAGATTGGATTTCTCCAACAGTCTCTATCTTGGGCTCCCAGTCGGCGAGTTAAAGCGCCTCCAGCTGATTCAGAATCAGGCAGCCAGACTCATTCTGAATCTACCTAAGAGGCAGTCTGTCAGACTAGGCTTAAAACAACTACATTGGCTGCCTGTTGAGCAACGGGTGGCTTTTAAGACTGGTTGTATTTTATTTAAGTCCTTACAACAATCAGGCCCCCTATTCATCAGAGATCTGTTTAAAAAATATGACCCCCCTAGGAATCTTCGCTCCATGCATAAACATCTTCTGACTGTCCCTACTTATAAAAGGAAGCGTCTTGGAGGCAGCTGCTTTGACCACCTTGCAGCTGCCTTCTGGAACTCCCTTCCTCTTCACCTTAAAATGTGCGGAAACATCCTTAGTTTCAGACACTCCCTCAAAACATGGCTCTTTTCTCAAGCGTTTTGATGAGTTCCTCTTTGCTTCCTGTGACTGATGCGTTGTGTCCCTGTCTATAGCGCCATGAAGCCCCCGGGCGAACGAGCGCTTTATAAATACATCTCAATATCAATATCAATATCAAAAAGTGGTAGTTTGAAAAAGTGAATGTAGAAACATTCATGCCTTCTCCCACCCTGACAACAATGCCAATAGTGAACTAAGAGGTAAGTGAGTTGTCACATGGAGCCCTCTGGGTAGCCTGGGTTGTTATACTTGGACAACATTATAGTTTATTAAAATAAACACAAGCGAAGGTATCGTACAGGCTATATCATGGGCTGGATCTAAGTGGAGCCCTGAATGCAGATGAGCTCCTAGCTGGGGTTCCTGTTGGGCAGAGTAGAGGTTAACTCCCCAGCACCCATTGCGGGGGAATAGTGAGAGGAGCTGCTAAAAAAGTTTGTGGGGACTGATACCTCTGCTGCGCAGGAGTAAATACTAAACATACTCCGTCATAGCACCGGCTGTGCCCCCTTGGGCTGCACAATGGCAAAGAACAAAGGAGGCAAATCAGCCCAAACTAACAAGATATCTAATTATGCCCAGCCACTCTCCACAAACCAAGGGGCTTCGGCGATGTAAAAGCCCACAGAAACGGAAGCCCCAGCGCAAACCGCTGACCGGCCCCCATATATAGCAGAAATACTTTCAGCCATCCATGCTACCAGTGACGAACTGAAAAACAAGATTTAAGCGGTCGCTTAAGACATCGGTTTGCTGCGCTGTGACCTACGGAAATTTTCAGAAAGGGTTACGACTACGGAACAGATGGTGGACACAATGCAGATGGAGTTGCATAACCTGAGAAACACTGTGATTACCCTTCAGAAAAAAACTAGTTCACCTGGACGATCATGCTAAAGACGCAGAAGGACGATCCCGGAGGAATAATCTCAGTTTTATTGGATTCCCCGAGAAGGCAGAAGGTCCTTCCGCGGAGCTGTTCCTCGAACAATGGCTGCTGGGGGTATCAGCCCCTTGGGGGCTTTCAAAGTTTTTTACAGTGGAGAGGGCAGACAGGGAGCTTGTTCCCCCTCCAAAAAAGATCCTTCCTGGCTGTGAAGCGCCGTCTACAAGATTTATAGTTTAATTCTCTTTATTGAAATTTTCCAACATACATGGCATTAACTATGTAGGTTTAAGTCGTCTCGCGAGATTAAACCTCAAATATAGTCTTTTCTACCCAGCCAAACTGAGATTGGAACATAGAGGCAAAGCTCTGTTTTTCTTTACAGCAAGGGAAGCAACCGACTGGCTGGATGCACATGGCCCCCGGGACCTTGTCTGGTTCCCTCCATGATAAAACCTAGGACATTCGGGTCCCAGAATACATCTAGAAACCGTCGACAGTGTGAGCATTCTTAGGACAACGCCAGGAGTCACAGCCCCAGTAGGTTCAGGGTCTGCCCGGACGGCAACTTGCAGGCCTCTGATGTCGTCCCGGACTATAGGGCTTCGTCGCCGGGACACCCATCAAACAGCAACATGAGCAAAGACGCTGATGCCTCCTGAAACACGAAATGTGGAAATTTGATCAGAAGCAGTTACAGACATTATTCTTTGGTAAGATCAAACTATTAAGGGGTTCAGGAGTGAGGGGGAAGGTTGATTAAATCATAGACTTTACCACAAACATTTTTTTGGATGACGGGGGCATGCCTCTCCAGTGGCTGGTGCCTGTCAATGGAGTTGGAAGCTAGTCCTCACACCTCGGTGGCTCAGCACTCACTTCTTTTGTATAGGTAGGGGTGGATAGGAACGTACATAACTTGCGTTGTAGTTTCTTATTGCTGCATACGTTTTTGATTTTGCTGGGGATCAAGACAGGGAACTGGGGCAGCATCTACATGCCTTCACCGAGTGAGGGTTTACCAGGACAGACAGGGAAATGGGAAATTGCCCAAGGGGTAGGGGATGTTGGGGTAGTTCAAAGTTTGGAGAACCAGACCTTCCTTCATGAGAAACAGCTCAAAGATTGCCATTTGTTGTATGAATGGGGATAACTGCTCACCTTCCCACAAAATGGGTGCAATTATCCTAAGAGGAACACTGCTGGGGGTGTGCTTTGGCATCCACCATGACTAAGTTACTCATGTGGAATGTACGCGGTATCGCTGCATTCGATAGACGCAGACAAATATTTGCTTATTTAAAGAGAAATAAGGTGTCAGTGACATGCCTTCAAGAAACTCACCTCTGGGGTGACTCAATCAAATGTCTGAGGATAAGATGGTGGGGACAGCTGTATGCCACTTCCTATTTTGGGTTTACACGAGGTACCCTTATATGGGTAGCACCAGGGTTCCTGTTCCAACATCTACACCATGTGATTGATGCTGATGGTAGATATGTAATACTACATGGGAGATAAGCATGAGCGAATTTTGCGGATCTCGCGTTCGCGAATTTTGCGGATTTGCGGATTCGCAATCCGCAAAATCCGCGAATTCCCGCGAATTTGCGGATTTTTTTTTTTTTTGTGTTCGCCCGTGTTTCTGCCAGTTCGCGAGGGTTTTGTACACTTTCGCAAATTGCGAACTTACCTGTCGGGTCGCAAGTTTCGCGAACTTGTTGTTTCTACGTGTCCAGCCTGTTTGGGACACTCTTCTTCATCACTGCCACTCTCTGTCACCACTGCCACTCTCT
Organism: Lissotriton vulgaris; assembly: GCF_964263255.1. Classification (NCBI taxonomy): domain Eukaryota; kingdom Metazoa; phylum Chordata; class Amphibia; order Caudata; family Salamandridae; genus Lissotriton; species Lissotriton vulgaris. The sequence goes on along the minus strand of NC_141691.1, from coordinate 161,086,088 downwards.
GACTACTCATGCCACCCTCTGGCCCACCCATGCCACCCTCTGTTTCATCACCACACCCTCTGGTTGTCCAGTGTACATTATTTTCGGCAAAGCAAAGCACACCTTCCCTGCCTCAAGTGACCTGAATTAATTTGGGGCTGATTAATGTGTCACAGAATATTTTTTTAGCTGGCACCTGCTTCCTTAGTGCGCCCTGATTAGTGATCTTTTGCACTTGCTAAGTGCTTTCATTGTTGCAAAATTAGTTACAACACCTGCCCTGCCCCAACTGACAATAATGAATTAGGGGCTGATTAATGGATTTTAACTTCCAGCCTGGCTCCTGCTTGTCTCCCTTAGCTGTAATTCAGGACCTTTGTGGCATATGTGTAACTATTCTGAGGTTCAGAGCAGGGTCACATAATAGTTTCAACTGGCAACTGAACTCTGGAGGGGCCCCTCAGGAAGCACTACAGGAAATGGCTACTAATGATGAGCCTGAACTTTTGAACCTGGTAAGTAGTTACTTTCAGTTTTGCTAAGATCGTATTTCTGCAATTTTGCACTTATTCGCGGGGCGCGAACTCACGCGAACTCACGCGAACAGTGCGAGCAGTGCGAGCAAAATCCGCTGCTCGCGGATTTGCGGATTTTGCAGGAGATTCGCAAATCTCGCGGATTGCGGATTTCCCGAAAATCCGCAAAATCCGCGAGCGGAACGGATTTTCCGCCCATGCCTAATGGGAGACTCGATTGGTTCAGAAATTTGTATCATTAATGTCTATACCCGGAATAATGACAATTCCTCCTTCTTTAATGATCTCTCTGAGTCGGCTTCTCCGTATCTTGGGGCTACAATAATGTTGACTGTGTAATTGATGGTACACTAGACAGGGAGCCCCCTAGATTGCATACTAAGCCAAAGATGACAACTGCACTGCAGGGGTTGTAGCTCCGGGATTTGTGGTGGGAGCGTCACCCCTCTACAAAACAGTTCTCCTGCTACACCCCAGCCATGGGCACTTCCAGTAGGCTAGAATATTGTTTTTTATCTTCAGATCTGGGTCATACTGTAGGGGAGATTACATATCACCGAAGATACCTGACAGGCCACTCCCGGTCTTGTTGGAGTTGGGAGTTAAGTGGGTCAAATCTGAAATACCTCTGTGGTGACTGAAAAGTGAAGCACTGACACATCCTCCCTTTGTAGCTAGGGTATCCACAGAATTAAGTAAATACTTCTGGGAAAACTGGAAGTCCAAACGGTATTGGGGGTGACCCACCAACCAAAGGACTGGGTACCGATGTAGTTCACAAAAAGAAAAGGACCCGTAGACCTATTAATAGTGACTTCTGGAAGTCCACCATGAGTCGTGCCACTGAATGGGAAGCTATGAAAGTTATTATCTGGGGAACCTGTATTAAAACTACGTACGATGTGCAGACTCACTTTGAATGGGATGTAGCCGCACATGAAGCCAGGTTGGGGAAACTGCAGATGGAACTTAGTACAGACCCTCAGAAACTGAAAGAATGGACTGTTGCTAAGGAGTTACTTATGACGAGCCTTCGTAGAATGGAAAATTATGTTTACACAACATATCGGCAATACCTCTATAGAGAGGGTGAAAGGATGGGGGCTTTATTGGCACGACTGGTCAGACAAGAAACACCAGCCACTCAAATACTACAGATACGCACCGCAGAGGGAACATTACACTACACACAGAGTGCCATTGCACACACTTTATACACCAGACGAGTGGAGTCGGAGCCGAGCCACTTGACCCGCTACCTCAATGCATTGCCGCTCACTCAGATTAAATGGGATGAACAGGAGACATTAGGACCCCCAATTACCAAAGAAGAAATAAACGGCGCTATAGGACAGCTCAAATTGGTGAAGAGTCCGGGCTCTGATGGACTCCATGCAGAGTTCTATAAGTGTTTTGCACCACTCCTTGGGGACATATTGTTAGAAGTCTATAATGAAGCAATGCAGAAGGTTTCTCTCCCGACTACTATGAGTGAGGCTCTTGTCGGTATGATCCCCAAAAAAGACAAAGACCCTGATTTCCCAGGTTCATATAGACCCATATTTTTGCTGAACATAGATGTAAAAATATTAAGCTGAACGCCTTCTTCCATTGATGGGGCGTCTGATCCACGTTGATCAGGCGGGGTTTATCACTTGACAGAATACCTCATATAACTTGAGACGCCTAGCCCACGTGTGGCACGTCCCTTGCTTAGTGGACTCTGACAACGCTATAGTGTTCCTCGATATCGAACAAGCATTCAAGTTGGTGAAATGGCCTTATATGTGGCAGACCCTTGAACGTATAGGGGTAGGCAAGCAGTATCTTAAATGGGTCCAACTGCTCTATCCAGCCCTGGTGGCTAGGGTACGGGTGGGCAGGACTGTGTCGAGACAGATAAAACTGGGGAGAAGAACAAGGCAGGGATGCAGATGGAACTGTTAATGATGGGTTCTTAGATCCCTGATAAACGTTCATATGTTATACTACATGTGGCAATACTGTGGGAATAAGCAGTAAGACGGGTAGTCTAGCATGTCCCATATGCACCAGAGATACCCCTGTCCAAGCGTTTGCCGTGATCGCAGATTGTATGTTGGTTAGCCGCTGGAGGGACAGGGGATGCCAACTGATGGGAGATCTTTACAGTGAAGGACACTTTCTAACTCGTGAAGAGGCACACAATGAGTTTGGACTAGGGCCTGGTCAATTTTTACAATATGGTAAAATATAGAGTAATGCGCCGGGGCTCTAGCATACCTTTCCAGACGAGCTACCCGTTACTAACATCCTCAGGACAATGATAGAGATGGCGACTTGTTTCCCATTTGCATAAGCACTAAGGGAGGATCTCCCAAATGAACCGCTGAGCCTCCAACAGAAATGGGAGGCATTAACGGAAGAGCCCCTAACGGAAGCGAAATGGCAGAAGATACACACGGGGGTGCACAAGGTTAATATATACACTCGCTTCAAATTACTTCACTATAACGTTATACATCAGGTATACTTAACCCTACGCACACTACATAAAATATATTCCAGTCGGGCGGACTGTTACCCTCAGTGTAATACACCAGATGCAGACTTCATCCACCTGATCTGGCACTATCCCAAGCTGCAACCCCATTGGGAGAGAATTTTGTACGTTTTGGGGAGGGCTCAGGGTGGACCATCTCACATCAAATCAAGATAGTATTGCTGGGCCTGTTACCCGCACCCAAAAATAGAAAACTTACTTTGACGCTTTGTGAACCCGGGACTGGTGCTGGCCAAGAGACGTATTGTAATTGCGTGGATGCAGCCACACTCTCCGAAAGGACAACAAAGCGGAGGAAGACAGATTAGCTTGGGCATCCGTGATAACAGATCTTCAGAAAGATCAGGGATAGACCACACAATGAAACAGTGTGGGGGACACCAACCAGGAAGTCGACCCCAGTGGACGTCTGGGCAGACATACACGGCCACTTGTATAACATAGTTATGACAGAGCTACTGGTAAACATAGTGAGTGGATCTGAGCCACCTGGAAGAAAGGGAAAGGAAGGGGGGGCTGCTGTTTATTCTTTGATGTTCTTTCTTTATCCCCACAAGTGTAGCGTACCATGTTGGCAATATATGAAGAGTTATTATACAATGTCTTAAGATTTCGTCGGCGGAAATTATATGGCCACAATACAATACTATGTATAAACCGGAGCATGACATGCGTTCTATAATACATATTTTGAATATAAGTCATGATGTGATGTGTATACAATGTTAAATGCCAATAAAATCATATTTTTTTAAAATTTCAAAGTGCTCTTATATGTGATCATGAAGAAAAAGGAGGCAAAGTGAATTAAAACAATTGCCTAGGATCACATAATTTGGTCAAGTGGGGAAGCCGCCAGGATTAATCCCAGGTTTTCTGGTTTCACATAGTGAAATTCTATTTTATTGCAATTCAATAATCAAGTTAGTTCTTTTTTTGACTCGACTTTCCCAAGGTAATGACAGTAAGCAGAGAAGGCTTACCAAAAAGTGTGGTAGAGAAATAGCTATTCAGATAGAGCATAATACAGTATTGCCAAATCTAGGTCTCTTTTAGAGGCTAGTGGCTTAATTTAGTGGGCAATATGGAATGAAACCCTCAGAGGAACTCCATGATTCACTGACCACACCATGTATGTGCTTCGCTTCCCCTAAGCATACTTTACCCCTCCCCACGCCTTTGTCCCCCACCACAAAGCCCCTCTCCCACCCTGTTGGCATCAATGCCGCCTTTGGGAACACCACAGACCTTACTTTGTGGCCACTGGGAAAATGTTTGTGAGTACCTATGACGTATAGAAACACAGGCCTGCTAAAAGGTCTTTTGGTTTGGACATTCTGGTAGCAACTTAGAATCACAGATTTCTGTTGTCTTTTTGGGATTTTTTTTACGGCCCACCTTGGAGGGGGTGGGGAGAGGTAGGAAACAGAATGATAGCACACCCAACTGGCCTCTATCATGAGCCCTAAATTGCGACATTAGGTTGCAGTCAATTGCATCCCCTCCTTCTCTGTCTACCTTGCCTACCTTGAATAGATGTACACCTGTATTCATGTTAGGTGATACTAGGTAATTTAGTATAGTCATGCTTCAAGGAACTTGGGCCCATATTTAACCCTCTTGATGCATGTTAGACCTGGCATCCTTGGCGTGTTTTACCCCCTAACTTGATGCCTTGAACCTTCTTGTTTGCTGACTTTGTTTTTGCCGCTTTAGGACTCTGCGTACGTTGCCACTGCAAACCAGTGCTAGAGTGCTTGTGCTCTCTTCTTAAAACATGGTTGAATTCTCTTATACCCTATTGGCATATTTAATTTACTTGGAAGTCACTTGTAAACTGGCACTGCCAGTGCCCAGTGCCTATAAATTAAATACTAATAGTGGGCCTGCAGCACTAATTCTGCCACACAGTTAAGGAGCACTTTAGATGCATCTCTGGCCTGCTGTTGCAGCCAGTGTGGGCAGTTTTTAACTAGCATGTTGTCTTGGCAATATTAACTTTTTTCCAGGCCCAAACCTCCCTTTTTAATACATGTAAGTCACTCCTAGGGTAGGCCCTGGACAGCCTAGAAGGTAGGGTGCAATATACTTTAAAAGTAGGACATTTACTTTTTCATTTTACATGTCCTGGTAGTGAAAAACTCATTTTTACCTACTGCAAGGCCTACCTCTCAATTCTGATAACATTTGAGTTACCTTATTACATTTATTAAGCTGGTAGCTCCAAATAGGTATAGGGATTCCATGCATGTTTGGTGTCTTTGGAATTGCAATGAACATTTTTTTTATACTTTATTTTCTAGGTTTTGCATACATGAATAGGATAATCATCACAGTGCAGAATACAGCATTGGTAATAGTAAAGCACATGCATAGCAAATATAATGTACAATGTTCACAGAGATCAATGTAAGTAGACAGTGTAACATGGTCAGAGGTCCAAAATATACATCCAATGAAATCAATAAAGTGATACTCCACATAAAGAGACAATGACCTCATCAGTGGTCAAAACATTACAGATGACATCGTATTGATAGCGGTGGTGGAGCAACGATTCACACGTAAAGCGACTTACTTGAATTCATGAACCTCGAAATAATGTTAATTAACTAATCAATTTGTTTTGACTTATTAATCTGCCCCTTTTCCGACATACTGGGTGTCCGAGAGACGCTTGCTTATGTGTCTATTAATATGAATACGCTTGCAATCTAAAATGGCAGCTGCTACGTGGGAATTTAGACTGCGCATGCGTCGGTCATACCCATGTGACGTGACGTATTCAATATCTTGGTGTGACTTGCGCAATAGAGCTAAAATGGCTGCTCTGTGTTCTCACATGCTTTAAGCTTGCATTGCTGCTTTCGCAAAGCTGTTCGTTCTGCTTAATCCTAATGCTATAGTTTATTATAAAGTAATGGGAGTAGTATAGAGATTCATGGTATACAGTGAAATCATTTATTCGGTGTTCTAAAACTGTTTCTTTTCCGCTTCATGTTACACTACAAAACTTGGCCTGTCATATTACGCTGTACTCCATTTTGAATGAAACTGCGTCTGTGCGAGATCTGAGAGTCTCCAGAGCAGTGACCTTTGAATCCCAGCCAAGGAGCTGATTGACTGAGGAGATGTTCCTGGGAACCTGAACTGCGACCCAGCTAGAAGAAGCTGAACTGTACTACAAATTGTAACAAATTGTATATGATGTTATATTCACCATTGTTAACCAAAGGCATATGTCATGAGAACCTGGAATTTAAGGGGCGTGTACGGAATCTGAATAAAGAGCCTGAGAAAGTCTAGAAAATAGGTGGTGTGATGACGTGTCCTCCTCCCTTGTCCAATCGAAATTGAGGATCCTTACACTTGCAATATTGGGGGGGTGGCACTGACCCGAAAAACAGTATAACTACCGTAGGTTTAGCTAGAGAAATTGTCCGACTTGTCCGAATAGCTGACCTGTCACTGACCCAACGCACTCAATAGGTGACTAAAACAGAGAGCTGCGGAGCACTCTGTTGGGAGGTTCGAGAACCCAATCGGGGTTTTGGGAAATGAAAGTGCTGGCGAAGCACTTTGCTGATAAAATTTATAACCCAGTCAGGGTTATTGGCAGAATCCTTGCAGAGAGGGAGTAGAGCAGGCGTTGCAACCGAAGCTGCAGGTGTTGGTCGTAACCTTTGGTGATCCCGGTCCTGATCTGAATTCTGGGTTTTTTCTGTCCTGACTGTCCATGAGCTGCACCTGCTTGCCTACTGGCAATTAAGTCCTTGGGGTTCTTCCTGTCTTTTCCAACTGACCTGTAGCCAGGGTTGGTCTTCACTCTATCCTAAGTAAATATAAAGTCTGTGTGGGTGTTTATTTTATTCAAAGTTTTATATAGCGCGAACAAGATCTTTGCAGATATCAGAGCGCTTTACAGAAACAAGGGGTAGGGGCAACAGGAGGGTGATTAAACCAACTATTGGGTACAATATAGTAGTCGATAGTGAATGAGTAGCAAAATAGGGTAGCAAACAAGTAAACAAGTAACAATATAATACCAATAAACAATCAGGTGCCAATAATACACAAACGGTGCAAAGTCTTAGATCCAGCAATAATAGAGTTCAGGTGAACTTGGCCATAAGGATGGCTTTGACCTCCTTCTTAAAAAATGCAGTGGAGGAGATAAGTCTTGTTTCAGGAGGGAGTGCATTCCAGATCCTGGGTGCCATTCCAGAGAAGGAGCGTTTGTATGTTTTTTCCTTCCGGAATCTTCGAGGTTTCAGGAGGAGATTTTTTGTGCTTCTATTGGATCTCGAGCCTCCAGATATAGTCAGCTTTTGAGTGAGGTAGTTGGGAGACTTGTGGTGTACGGCCGAATGTGTCATACAGGCAATTTTCAGCTGTATTCTGGCTTCAACAGGCAGCCAGTTCAAGGATCTCAAGTCAGGGGATATATGCAAATGTTTTCTAGAACCAGTGATGAGTCTCGCGGCAGCGTTCAAGGAGGCTCTTAGGGGAGCGGTTGTTGAAAGGGGGAGTCCGCTGAAGGCCACGATTCCGTAGTCTATGCGAGGGATGACTAGGGCTTGTACAGCAGTTTGGAAGTCCTTAGCTGGGAAGAAGGGTTTAAGTTTCCTCAGAGTGTTGATTTGGAAATTAGCTCCTTTAGTTGTTTTGCTAATGTGCTGCTGAATATTGAGGTTGGCGTCGAGTGTGATGCCTAAGGATTTCGCGGATTCCACAATAGGTTGGACATTGAGGGCAGTTAGGTGATTGAGCCAGGTTTCGGTGATGGCGATTTTCTCAGGAGGTGAGATCACAAGGAACCCAGTTTTCAGAGCATTTAGTTTGAGGTGATTATCGGCCAACCATGATTGGGTGTTACTGAGTGTGGAATTCAGAATTTTGATGTCTTTCGGGGATTGTAGTTTGAGGTACAGTTGAGTGTCATCGGCGTACATATGGAAGTGTACATTAGATGCTTGCAGCACGGTGGTGAGTGGTTCCATGACGAGGTTGAACAATGTGGGGGATAGGGAAGATCCTTGTGGGACGCCTAAAGTTGCAGGTACAGCTGAGGACAGTACGTTGTTGATCTTGAACTTCTGAGACCGGTTATGTAGGAAGGAAGTGAACCATTTGAGAACCGTCCCGGATACACCCATTCTAGTATATAACAGCTCCAGTAGGTTCTCATGTTTGACAGTATCAAAGGCTGAGGAGAGATCAAGAAGGATGATGAGGCAGGAATCATTGCGATCAAGGATTTGGAGGGCGTCATCAATTATGTGCGTCATAGCTGTTTACGTGCTGTGTTTCGCTCGGAAGCCTGATTGATGAGGGTTGAGGAGGTCAAACTGATCAATGTGTTTTGTCAGTTGGAGTTGTACGCATTTTTCCAGCAGTTTGGCCAATGTGGGGATATTAGTGATAGGGCGTTAATTGTGTAGGTCAGCCGGGTCAGCTGTAGGTTTCTTGAGTATAGGCGTGACTTGCCCTACCTTGAGGGAGTCTGGGATGAATTTGCATTTCCTTTTCTAAAAATTCTCGAATATTGCAAAGCTTAATTGCATATGTTCTTTTTCTTTCCCGTCCCTTGTTAAATGAGATATCCATGTATTACTGATTATTAGTGTGTTCCCATCTTTTCCCCACCTATAGTCAATGCTAAATCGTTTCTATTTAGTATATGTTCCTTTTCTCACCCTCCCTTTTAGGAGATGAGCTGTGTTAGACCTGTCTGCCCTTGGGTAGTCCCTCCTAATTTTTTATTTATTTTGTCCCCTTTTTGCCCCTCATAATCTTTTAAACTTTTTTGTGTCCACTGAATTCTTATGGTGTTGTCATGGGGGATAGATGCTCTTTCGCCCTCATAGTTTCTTTTCCTGAGGCCTAGGTGCCCTTTTCCGACTAGAAAGGTTGGGTCATGTAAAATGGTGGCTATTAACTGCCACAACTGCCAACACAGGGACTGGGCCCCTAGGATAGAATAGGAAGCTTCCAGAACCTTCTGGCGGGTTCTGGACCTTGCGAGCTAAGGGTATAAATAGGACACCTGTAAGGCGACCATTTTGTCTTGTCAGAGAGGAACAGCTGGAGTGTAGGCTGAGGTCTGGAAGGGGTAGGGTCTTGACAGGGTGGACTACTTCTTAAGGGTTGCCTCCTTACTGGGATCACCACCCCCATTCCTGTTGACCTAACCAAGTTAGTTCCGCCCTGCTGACCCTGGACAGGGAGTTACCTCAAGTTGGGTGAAGGGGTTAACCCCGGTTACCAGTGGAACTTCGGAGATCCCTGCTGAAGGGAAGGGAGAAATACCCCTCCGCTTCCTCTTGTCCAGTATGAAGGGTTAGCGTGAACTTTGCTGAGGATAGAGGACTGGGCCCAAAAGCGAGAGACTTCATCTCTAACGCCCTCCTCTAGGACTGTGATGCTAACTGCTTCCTTCGCATATTTGTGACCTCTCACCTGTGTCCAGGAGTGCAGCCTTAGATTACACCCCCCACTTGTGAAGCCGAGGTGAGGAGAGACGGGGCTCCAGTGGGTGGTCCACTCGTCCTGAGGCCATCGTGGATGGGTCATCTAAGGGATCGTTAGCGCTGCCGTGAAAGCGCGACTGAGCCGAGCAAAAGGGGCTGACCGAGCCTGAGGCAGCGCGCTTCTGCGCATAATCCATGCCGGGATTGCTTTCCCTGACAGGAGGGGCCTAGGATCGGGCAGGCCCAGAGGAGAGCCACTACCGGCGCCAGTCGAGTGGAGCAGCCTCCGCTTCAGGGCCGCTACTCTCCCGCACATGCACGGTAGCGCCGCCGCGGAGTGAAGCGACGAAGGCTGTCTGAGGTGGGACCCGGGAGGAGCGATCTTCGGGGGCAGACCGAGTGTGATCACTCCTCGGGGCTGGCTTGTGTTGAGTATAGCCGGGCTCTCGAGGAAGGCTGCTGCCGGGGAGTGAAGGAGCCCACTGAGGGGAGCTGATCCTCGGGCTGGAGCAGTGTACAAGAATAGTCCTCCTGAGCCTGAACCAAGTAAGGAGTGAAGCGGGAACTGTTGGGGGTCTGAAGTCTTCCTCCTAGAGGGAACCCAGAGAGAAGAGACATACCCCAATTTGTCTGACCCGTGACTGCAAGCACAGAGAACAGAGGTGGGGGAAATTCCTGGCACCCAGAGGAGTTCTGGCGCCTTCCTAATTCTTCGCAGAGCTAGGGGGAAGTTCCTCAATTTAAGTGGTGTATTGACGCCCTGTTTCAAGTTGCTTATGTCGAGTCATCTAAACTGTGCCTCATCTAATAGCCAGAGGTTGCTTAACAAGGGAGCCTCAGTATAGTGGGTAACCCTGAGGTTCCTAGAAGTTGATACCATGAACCCACCTCTTGTAAGTGCATTCCATGGCTAAAGAGGGTACGCTTCTGAGTATTAAGACAATGTATTCTATGTAAACCTTTTGAAAGAGGTTGAAATGCTAAGAGGTTATTGCCCTGGGTTCTATTGATGTTACAGGAAATGTTGAAGAGATCCGGTCAAAATGTACAGTGTGTTAAATTGTTGAACAGCAGAAGAGAAAGATAAGATAAAAGTGTATTTTTATGAAACAGCTCTTATTTTTCCAAAATTTGGTGTAGTGTCCTTATTTTTGAGTGGGTGGATGTTCTGTTCCTAAAGGGCGTGACGCAAACTTTGTACATGTTCCTTGGAGTTAGGCCTTCCCACTTAGTGCCAAGCTACCCTATGTGACTTGGGATTCCCTAGGTCCAACAAGCTGAATTTAATAGTATGTTCCAAATCTTACCTACCCTATAGTATTGAGCTAAAATTAAAATTTGAATTGCAATAAGTTCTTCTTTAAACTGCCAGTTTTAATTGCGAACGTTTTTTTGGTTTAGCAGGTTCCTTTTCTTTACCCTCCTTTAACTAAAAGTTACGAAAGATTGTGATCTAAAATTAGTATGTTCCTTGTTTCTACCTTCCCTTCATTTTAAAGTTCTTAAATGCTTAGCATACTCTATCTCTTGCATAGCTATATACTGTTTATGATTTTGATTATAGATAGTCTCATTGCTTTCAATATTCTGCTTATGACAGATGATGATGATTAGATAAAAGTTTGAACCTACCCAGAGTCTGTGGTTATTTCATTTATACAAATTATTATAAATGTTCTGGTGTACCTAGCTTAAAACTCAACTCCCTGATCCAATGTGTTTAAAGTTCCTAAGTATCTACGTTACTAGGTTATAGATATAGGAATTAGAAGTATAGAATCACAAAATATACTGATAGTAGAGCGTGAGTTACCTGAATAAAGTTAATGTGCACGGTTTCGAAATTATGGGCCCAGGTGAGTATTAATAAAAATTCCTAGCTGGGTGACCTGCGCGCTCTATCAGTATACTTTTCTGGTAGCAGAGCTATGGTTAGGGATTAGTTAAAGTTAGGTAGTTAGTTAGTTAGTAGGTTAAAGTTCATATTTTTATTGATCAATCAAATGTGCTATTATTGAAATGTTTATTTGATGCTGCTATATTGAAGTTTATATTAACCAAAATTGTGCGTACCTGTTATATGTTTTGTCTGGAATCCCCGGGGGCAGAATAGCGGGTGGTAATAGAAGCCACATCGCAGTGAGGTCACTTACTAGAGGAAAATTAGTGCATGGTTAGGCAGAACCGGAAGCACTAATTAGGGTTTTCTGTGTGAATGATTGAATAAATGATAGCAACGAGTTCACTATCAAAACATCTAATGTGATATAACCTAGCAAGGGTCACACGGAAGGAGTAGCAGGTTCGTCGGAGCTAGATTGATAGCAAAAGGGTTCGCTGGTGAAACTTTAGACTTAGTATATATCCCAGAGTGGATGAGTCAAAGGAGTAGCAGGTTCTCTAATGCTTGGGTGAAGGATAGGCAGAAGGGATCTATCCGCAGTATATGAAAAGTAAACAGAAGAAATGTGATGTTAGTTTGGCCATACAGGACCTTTGGAGGAGGAGTCACGACGCGAGCTGTGAGCTGAAGAGGTGTAACGGTTGCGGTGGTGTGTGAGAGGAAGAACGCCCGCAGGAAAAATCCGTATCTGAAAGCCTAGCCTGAAACCCGGCTGTTCCTGAGGGGCCAAAAGAGGAACGAGGAACGAGGGGCTCCGGTTTTCAGTGGGTTTCGGGTGATTTACCGAATTACCGAGTTCCGAGGGGCCCCGGCGCCGCCGCCGCCGTGGAGGACGAGGCGGGCTAGGCGGACAAGATCTAGACAAGATCTAGACGGGCGGGCGGATCGGACCAGAGCCCGAGTCTGAGCCCGTACACCCCCCGTACACCCCCCTGTGCTGGGGCTGAGTGAAGACATCGGCCGGCTTTGATGCAGCTGTGAGGCTGTGGGCCTTCTTCGGAGCCGGAGCAGGCTAAAGGCTTAAGGAGGCAGACGGACGTTTTGCTCCTACGAGGAGAAAGAGGAGGCAGGCGGAGGCGTCCAGGAGGAGTAGAGGTAAAGATAAAAAAGACCAAAAAAAACCCGGAAAATCTGACAAGCACAGCGCATTGAACTTGCCATTCCACGATAGTGGTGGATTGTGCAGGTTTGTTGAACAGATCCTGTGAGATTTTGTGAAATGCAGCAGGAGTGACGGACAGTTAAGTCACAAGCCGCAAATAAAGTTCACTTTCGGTCCTTGAGGGCGTGAGGGAGTGTGGACACGGTCGCAACGAGAGAAGCGAACTGTCCGGAACTCAACGGAGGGTGCGTGTGTTGCCCGAGCAAAGCCCGAGTGCAGTAGGACTTACCGGAGTTGATGTGGTGGCCATGGTCGTGGTTTAGAACAAGTGGCCTTTGTAAGTTTTAAGTGTGTCCCAACTGTGGTAGGAGTGTGAGGAGCTCGTGGAGCTACTTGACACACAGGTGTTACTGATCTACAGGCACGGGAACAGGTGAATCCTACTGAAAAATATAATCGTAGCTCGAACCAACAAGAACAGAAACACGGCGGGAATGGCTGGATTCTGAAGGCGGTAGGAGCTGCTGAAGGCTAGGAGTGGTGGGCCTGTTTGCTATAACTTTACTCTCCTATCTCCTATCCTCCATTTCCCAGACCTTAATGACTAAAAAGCATTAAAAGTATTAAGAGCAAGCTATCCTGACGTCTCTTATGCAATGGTAATGCCAGATAGGGTTCTACGTTCACAATCAAAAGGGAATCCAGCGGTGAACCAGGGAGGTAGTAAGTTGAGAGATAAAAACTCCCTGAAGCCACAGAAAACTATTCGCCATCGGAGAAACGGTGAGCATCTCACACTTATTAAATCCTATCCATCGGTGCTGACAATGTTCTCAAAAGGGATAAGAAGTTCTAAAAGCGGAAAAGGCTCAATGGATGAGGAGAATAGAGAGAAGACTGAAGAAGAATTAATGGACACGCATGTAGCACCCGGGTCTATAGTAGAGTGCCAATCTATAAAATCAGAGGCGCTTTACCCTGCCGTAATTATATGTCAGAACACTGGAGGCGAATCTGGAGCAGCACTTCCTCCAAGTGAAGTAGATTTATGTCAAGCAGAAAGGGAGGCTAATACAACGGAAATGGAAACCGAAGTAGCTTTGTTGTGGGTGGAGGAAGGCGGTAACCCCTGGGAGTTGATTACTGAAAAAAAGGAAGTTCCTTTATTATCTCCACTAGCAGATTTGGTAACCCTTATGGATAATACAAAAATGACTCAGAGATCGGCGTTGATCTGTTTGCCCACAACAGGAACTGATCCTTTGCCTAGAATGGACTGGCGGTTAGAATCCGGCCTTAACCCCGGGCAGTCGAATCCGGAGGATCTTACATTACCGGATATTGGTGTTTAAATAGAAAAGAACGTAGAACGAATGAAGCAGTTGAAAAAAACGGGGATCTCGGAGACAGACTTAGTACTGTCCCCGGATAATCAAGTGCACCCGCCATTAATAGGAGCTCAAACACATATGCCAGCCATGTACAGTAGTACACCTACTAACATATCTTTGGCTGGTGATTTGTTAGATCTTTCAGTTGAAAAAATATTGGGAGTTTCAACGGCTGAGGACAAATGTGTAGTGAACTCTTTGAACTCTCTGAATATGAGTGAAAATGTTTGGTCTGGGGGTTTCTTGGAGTTTTTTCTGAGATTGGAGAAAATAATGTCCGCAATTTTGTCTCTGCTGGAGAAAAGTACTTTAAACTCGGATCATATATTGGAAGTCCTTTCACCTATTTTGATAGGGGTTCAAGATCTTACGCAGTATAAACAAGCCCCACAAATCTCGGAAAATGCTCCTCCAGTACCCAGTCAAGTTATTCAATCATATAGTGGGATACATAACATGGGTACAAATTCAGTGGTGGGGAGTCTAAAGGAGCCTATTGATAGTTCCGAAAGAGGTTCCCCTAAAAGGAACTTAAGATCCGATTTACCTTATTCTAAACCTAAGGAATGTGATAATGTTCCTAGCGCTGGGGAAAAGATTGAGATGGTGGGGAGTCTAAAGGAGCCTATTGATAGTTCCGAAAGAGGTTCCCCTAAAAGGAACTTAAGTTCCGATTTACCTTATTCTAAACCTAAGGAATGTGATAATGTTTCTAGTGCTGGGGAAAAGATTAAGATAGAGGTTACCTCAGCTTTAAAACCAGTACGTCTTTCTTTCCCAATTTTTAATAAAATCATTTCAAAAAATCTAAGTCCACAGCCATCTGACGATTTATGCAATTCCTCAGTGAGTCCACCTGGGGGGAGGCTTCTCTCGCGAGGAAAGGAAATACTAAAAATGGCCGTAGGGGGAAGAAAAGGAAGATGAAGAACCGTCGGTTACCGAAACGTAAACAGAAAAAACTGCGGTTCCATCCTGCGAATGAAATAGATACTAGTTATATATCCCATTCCATTGGAACAGAAATAAAAAGGTCTGTGGGGCAACCCATTTTGGAAGAGTGTAGAAGTTATGGGCAGGTAAATGATCCTCAATATAATAGTTCAACTATAGAACTGAATGCCCCTTTGTCTCAAGAGGGTAAGGAAGCTAGGGATCAAATTATTGGCGTAAGGAGTGACCCTGGTTCAGGGAGAAAGTTGGTTAAAACAAACAGCCCCGTAATAGACCCTATCGGAGCCTTAGGAGGTGTATCCCAACACCCCACTGGGCTTGTTTTACCCTCAACGAGTGCAGTATCCGGTCAGGATATGGGCTTGGGTCTGAGAATAGTGTCGGTTGATAACAATAGTGGGGGTAAGCCAAAATGTAATTCACCTATGGATCAATTAGGCATGAACATAACTAGGAACATTGATATAGGTGCCAGGCAAGCGAACAAGGCTTTAATTTTTACCTCTCTTTTTGATGATGAACCAATGTTACTGAATAGAAGTGCCCTCCTTAGACTTATTTCTGAAATAGAGGATCTGGGGTTAATTACCACTAAAGATATTAAATTGGTATATTTAGACTGGAGGAGCTCCCCCCCCCTAGTACTATAGCCACTTTTTCCTCAAGTATAGTGTCAGCTCTTGTTCTAACAAATATAGATAGTTTTAGGAAAAGAGGAATTGACATCTTACCAAGTGTTGACCCATATAGAACTCTGATAAAAAAAAAATCTGGAGCGTGTTATCAGGTGCAAGGGAGGAGTTGTATTGAAAAAAAGGATGAACGCGTAAAGTTTGAAGCCATGGAAATAACGGTAGGAAGTAAATCAGGTGTAAGAGAAATTAAGCTTCCAACACATGAGGTTCAGGAGGCACCCAGAGCTGTTGGGGATGATGAGGTGACAAAATGGAGTTGAGTTGCTGGTACCTTGAACGGGGGAAAAACATCAAGTATAAATCCCGTGGAACGTGGGTAGCCAAGTGGGCAAATTTCTATCATGGAACGTGGCGGGGTTAGGAAAATCTTGTCATAAGCTCAAAGTATTGGTTGAAATAAACCCCATGATTATCTGTCTTCAAGAGACATGGGCTACGGAAGAGTTCCAGCTAAAGAATTATTATGTGTTTTGCAGTTTAGCAAAAAAATCCACAAAAGGACATGCAAGTGGAGGAGTAGCGATTTTACTTAATAGCAACATAGCATGGGACCCCGTGGTATACAAACACCCCTCAAATTGTTGTATTTGTGCAAAACTGAAATTAGGAAATGATAATCTAGGGCATGTTAAGTTTTTGTTTTTGGTAAATGTGTACATCCCTGCGGGGAGGGCATCCAATTCACTGGTTGACTTCATTTGCAGTTTTGCGCAAAATTTGTGTAACATGGAAGAAAATGCACGTATATTGATGGTAGGGGACTTTAACGCTAAAATAAATAACAATGCTGCTATGGTCTACTTTAATATGGATCTGGAGGAGGTGTGGGCTATTCCAGAGCCAGTATTTCCAGCTCAGTTAAAATTTGATAAACGAGGTCTTTCTTTTTTGCAAAACCTTAGGAATCTTGATTTAATCTTTTTAAATGGTAGATTTCCAGAGGACTCACCTGCATCTTATACCTTCAATGGTACCTATAGTCAGACCCTTATTGATTACATGGCAGTTTCCATTCAACTGTTTAGTATGTGTACACAGTTTAAGGTGCTCCCCTCTACGATGAGTGACCATAACATTTTAGTGGTACAGATGGCCATAAAGACCGAGAAGCCCGAACTCTGGAATCAAAGGAAGGAAAATGTTACCTATTCCCGAAAAAATGGCCGCACTTACTGGTCATACAAGGCACTTCCGAACTTCCAGAGGGTCTTTAAGAATATTGCATTTAGGCCTAGTCTGGAGACTCCGATTGTGAGGTATGAGAGAGTTTTGGCAGCAATTGGAAAATTGTGACGAATCAAAAAAAATATGAGAACCTCCCCTAAATTATTAGTCTCATGTGAAATTAAAAAACTGAATAAGGAGATTAACGAGCTGATTAGATTCCAATTTAAAGCTCCAAGCGTAAAAAACCAGAGAGAGATACATAGACTAAAACAGATACAGAAAAGAAAAAAAGCATCAGACCAGAGGAAAGTAGAAGATGAAAAATGGGTTTCCCTTCGTGAAGTGTCCTTATCCGGGGATACCAGAAAGTACTGGGCATTGATAGCGAAGTTTTGTGATGGTAGAGAAAAATCACAACCCATTTTAATCTCCGAATCTGAATGGTCTACTTATATCTCCCAACTGTATGCTCCTAATCAATTAGCAGATCAGTTTGAGGGAGTTCTTAAGAACTCGGAATTGGGGGTGCCGTAGGAGAACCAACAGAATTGGAAATTAGAGATTATATTAAGGGGTCAAGATACTCTAGGGCAATGGGACCAGATGATGTTCCAGTAGCCATAATAAAACTGGATTGTGAAGATTGGGCAAATTTTTTACATCCGTTGTTTGTATATTGTTATGACACTGGAAACATCCCGTATTCCTGGAAGGGAAGTATATTGGTTCCGTTATATAAGAAGGGCCCAAGGGCCCCGTCTAGTTTTAGACAAATTTCCCTTTTAGATGCAACGGGGAAACTATTTGCGAAGAGTATTCTTGGCCACTTGCAAGAGTGGGCATTTGGAAACAATCATATACCTCTGGAACAAACAGGATTCCGCAAGAATAGTGGCACTTTGGATAACATTTCTGTTTTACAAACTTTAATCGAAAAATATCCTGTGGGCCGAGGGGTCCCGTTGTACACTGCTTTTATAGACTTCTCCACAGCGTTCGATAGGGTCGATAGGGGGACGCTGTGGAGGAAATTGGTGACAATGGGGATCCCAGGGAACCTTTTAAGACTAATAATTGCACTTCATTCCTCTACATGGACACAAGTATTATTGGGGGGATCCCATGGCCTATCAAGGAAAATATGTACTTACAACGGGCTAAAGCAGGGGTGCCTTTTGGCACCTTTACTTTTTTCTATTTATATTAAGGATTTGCCGAGTAGTGTGGGATGTAGTAAAGGTGACCCTCCCCAATTAGGTCCTCTTAAATTAAGTTGTTTGTTGTATGCAGATGATGCAATAATAATGGATTTAACACCAATTGGGCTGCAAAGAAGATTGAGAGAGCTGGTTAAGTACACAGAGGAGCATTTTTTAAAAATAAACATTTTAAAGAGTAAAGTTATGATTTTTAGCTATCAAGGGTGTAAGGTGAGAAAAAATCTGAGTTGGTTTTTGGAAAGGGAAAAACTTGAAGTTGTGAAATTTTATCCATATTTAGGAAAATTTTCTCAAACAGGTGCTCTGCTAGTAGACATATGGACCATTGCAAAGGGAAAGCAATCTCACAAGCATCGGCAATTAATCGCCTGTATATGCAATGTGGGAAAAGACATTTTTCCCACATCATTTCAGTGTACAAAATAAAAATACCACCAACACTGAATTATGCTAGTGAAACAGTAGATGAGTCTGAATGGGCCAAATTTGAGAAAGTGGAAGGAAAGATTTGGCGCCAAATATGTAATTTGAGTTATGCTGCGCCAATGGCGGCACTTAGGCTCGAATTTGGTCTTCTTTCAACATATGTTTTATCAATGGCGGCCTGTTTGAGATGGTGCAATGCTTTGAATAATGGCCCCGATAATTTATTGAGAGCGGCATTGCACAGGGAAATGTTCGTAAATATGAAGGGAAAAAGCGCAATTTTTAGAAACTATATAAAGGCTTTAAGTATGTTCGGTTTAGATGAGGAAGGGGCAGCAGCATTATGTAAAACATCGTTAAAGCAGATAATTAAGAAGTCAATTTATGTGGTCTCTCGCGAAAGAGATCTGTTACTATGTTCATTGAATGGGAGGATGGACTGTGTTGCTGGAAGTTCTATTGTTAAGAGCCACCAGCCATATGTTCTGTGGAACCTGGAACACGGTGTTCTTAGGCTAATTCTGTTGCTAAGATTGAATTTACTACCCCTGAGGGTTGTAACGGGTGCCTGGGAGGGTATTCCCAAAAATGAAAGATATTGTCATCTGTGTAACTGTGGAATACAAGATCTGAATCATGTTTTGATTGTATGTCCCGCACTCCACTCAATACGGCGAAGACATTTAAGGATTGCTTTTTTAAAGTATAATATCTCGACAGCTGAACAGGCCAGTAATTGTCTTCTGTCCCCTCCGTCTGAATTGATGTGTTTTAAAATTGTTCGGTTTTTTAAAGAATTTTTAAATGTATATTAGGTTTGAAATATTTTTAAGTGAGTTGAAAGTCTGAAATACCTCAAAGGTAATTCATCTATTGCTGCTATATCTGTTAAATGAAATTGTACTGAGCACTTGCACTTTTTGTATGACAAGTAAATTGTCGGATTTAATATTCTGGGGTTAAAATGTTTGCTGCTAGGGGAGTGTTGGTAATAACTCCTCCAAATTTTGCACAGAGCACTTGCACTTTTCTATGTCAATGTATTGCTTTTCCGTTTTCCCTAAACTCGGATTACATTTGGTATTGTTTCCTCTGTATACCTTTTTAAAATCAGGTACTCCTGACGGCCCATAGTGTGTTTTAATGGAAAGTTGTTCATTTAAGTGTATCGAGTATTTATAATATCTTGATGTTAAATCAAATATACTGCTGCTAGGGGAGGAGGGAGGCATTTGCCCAATAAGATTGCACAATGCACTTGCACTTTTCGTAGGGGAGCTCTTGGTAGGCACCCCTTAGGAAATTGCCTAGAGCACCTGCACTTTTGTATGATGGGGTAGCGCTTTTCTCTCTCCCTTAGGCCCTATTATGATTGTGTTTACCTCTGCTGTGTATCTTTTTTAAACAGGTTTTTCTTGCAGCCCATATTGTCTTGTGTTTTAATTGAAAAAAAGATCTTTTGCATTGACATGACGTAACCAAGTGTATAGTTTAGTCTATTGTAGGAAAATGTCCTCTCTTTTAATCGTTGGGATCATAGTATAATACTGTACCTATATCCTTACTTTGCATTTCTGTATGTAATGATTGATGTTTTATTTATGTACTTTATGTGGAATTCTTTGGAATTCTAAATCATAATAAATATTAATTGTTAATTGTTTGAGTGGGTGGATGTTCTGTTCCTAAAGGTTGTGACGCAAACTTTGCACATGTTCCTTGGAGTTAGGCCTTCCCACTTAGTGCCAAGCTACCCTATGTGACTTGGGATTCCCTAGGTCCAACATATTTGGTGTCCAGCGGTGGGATACGAACTGTGTTTTCGTCCACTCTGAAGTAACAAAGCATACCCCACAGGCCTACACCTGGAGTTTTCTCCTGGCGGACTTCCTAATTTTTATTTTTGCTTTTTCCAAATTCATTCCTGGTTGTGGGGTGGAGGTAGCTACGGATTGCCCCTTGTAAATCTATTCTTTCTGTGTGCTTGTCCTTAAATTGCCTCTAGCAAAATGGAATTTGCATTGGAAGAGCTGGACACTTACTCTGTGGCCCAGCTTAAGGACTTTTGTCAACAGATGGGAGTGTTCTTTAAGCGTGGTGCCAAGAAGGGGGAGCTCCAGACCAGCTTGAGGGCTTGGGTGGCAGCACATGGAGAAGGGAAGGAGGAGGAAGAGGGGACAGACCGGGACACGGTCATAGGTGTAGAGGGATTGTTCCATCCTGAGGTGGGAAACCTACTCCCAGGACCAATGACCTACTCTAGGGGGGGCAGTAGTGTCTCCGGAGGAAGCCTGACCGAAGCGGAACTCACAGACAGGAGGGAAAAAAGGCAACTGAAGTGGGAGTTAGCCAGGTTAGAACAGGAGAGGGAAGAACGGAGGATGGCTCATGAGTTTAAACTAAAAGAGCTAGAGCTCCAGGCCCTACAATTAGGACACTCCCCTACTCCAAATGGTGGCAGCGAAACCAGAGACCCAACCAGGGAGTCCAGACCCTACCTGCCTAAAGACATAGTTGCCAGCTATAGTCAGGGGGACGATATAGCCAAATGGCTGGCTGCCTATGAGGTCTCCTTAAGAGCCCATGGGATCCAGGAGAAACACTGGGGGGGGGGTGGGTTGCACAAATATATGCCTCCTACTGGTCGGGACACCTTGTTAGCCTTAGAACAGGAGGAGCAGACCAACTACCCCACCATGAAGTTAGCATTAATCAGAAAGTTTGGGCTAACCCCGGAAAAGTACCACCAAAAGTTCAGGGGAGCCACAAGTTAAGCACCCAGAACTGGGTGGATTTCCTGGACTATGCGAGGAAGGCATTGGAGGGCTGGGTACAGGGCAGCGAGGTGAAGGACTATGAGGGGTTATATGACCTTTTTCTTAAAGAGCATCTACTCGAGAAATGTTTTCCCGAGCTGCGCCAACACCTGGTGGACAGCAAGCTGACCAACCCCCGGAAGCTTGCAGAGGAGGCGGACATCTGGGCAAGTACCCAGGTGTCCTCAAAGGGGACTTGAGGGGATTCCCAAGGGGCCGGACAGGGCGCCCCTCAGAAGAAGGAGGGGGGAGATAAAAAGCGGGAGTTCTCTAAAGGTCCCCAAAACAATTTCCAGGGAAAGGGAACAGGTTTCACCCCTAAGGCTAACCCGCCCAGAAACCCTCATCCTGGCCAAAGCCAGCAGCCAAGGGTTGTCCACTGCTTTGAGTGTGGTGGTGCTGGACATTATAAGGGAGACGTCAAATGCCCAAAGAGACCACCCCCTCCCACCGGAGGAAAAGCCCCGGGAGTAGCTAGTGTAGCGCTCGTGGAGGAGTTGCCCTTAGATAAGGGGGGTGAGTGGACGGGTGTCACCTTAGTGTCCCTGGGTTATCGGGAGATGGTTCCTAAGATCCAGGTGCCCCCAAATACTACCAAGTATGGGCAATGGATCACCATCAACGGCCAGAGAGGGGAGGCTCTGAGAGATACAGGAGCCAGTATGACTATGGTGAGGAGTCAACTGGTGTCTCCAGAGCAGGTGATTCCCAATGTACTCCACCCCGCCGCGATGGCTGACGGCAGAATGGGCCACTACCCTGTGGCCGAGGTTCCCTTTGAGTGGGAAGGGGTTGCAGGTTCACTTCGAGTTGCCGTAAGCCCTGCCCTGCCAGTTGATTGTCTGCTGGGGAATGACATGGAGCACAATGCTTGGAGAGAGGTAGAATACCGGGCGCATTCAGAGATGCTGGGTACACCTGACTGGGCCTGTGTAAGCACAAGGTCTGCGACTGCCCGGAGAGGGAGTTCGCCTGGGTTGGAGCCTGGAACAATGGCCCAACCCGCTGCCAAAAAGGGACAGACCCGAAGACAGGAGAAGCCTGCTTCGGCTTCCACACCCCATGTGACAGATCGGCCACCTGCGGTGGTGGACCAGGAGTCCGTGGAGGGGGAAGTAGTCTCTCTGGAGGACCTACCCATCCCTGCTGAGTGGCATGTGGAGGGAGGGCCTACCAGGGAGGATTTCTGTAAGGGCCAGAAGGAGTGCCCTACCCTTGAGGGACTGAGGCGACAGGCCGAGGCCCAGGCAGCAGGGAACGTTGCGGGACACTACCACATTTACTGGGAGGACGGACTCCTCTACAGTGAACCTAAGGTACTCTTACCTGGTTCATCAAGGGCCTTGGTAGTCCCGCAACGGTACCGAGCCTTTCTGCTGGAATTGGCTCATGAAATACCCTTGGCAGGACACTTAGGTCAGGACAAGACTTTTGCTCGGCTTGTCCCCCACTTTTACTGGCCTCAGATGAAAGTGGCGTCTGACACCTACTGTCGGACATGCGTATCATGCCAAGCTAGTGGGAAAACAGGGGTGAAGCTGAAAGCTCCCCTGGAACCACTTCCTGTTGTTAGCACCCCCTTTGAAAGGGTGGGCATCGACATTGTGGGGCCATTGGATCCACCAACAACGGCTGGTCACAGGTTTATCCTGGTTCTGGTGGATCACGCCACACGGTACCCAGAGGCAATTCCTCTGAGGACTGTTACTGCACCTGTAGTGGCTAGGGCCCTGATGGGGATCTTCACCCGAGGGGGTTTCCCCAAAGAAGTTGTGTCCGACAGGGGGACCAACTTCATGTCAGCGTACATGCGGGCAATGTGGAAGGAGTGTGGAGTGACCTACCGGTTCACCACTCCCTATCACCCCAGTCAAATGGACTGGTGGAAAGGTTCAACAAGACCTTGAAGGGCATGATCAGAAGTCTGCCTGAAAGCCTGCGGAGGAAATGGGACGTCCTCCTACCCTGTTTGCTATTTTCCAACAGGGAAGTGCCACAGAAGGGAGTGGGCTTCAGCCCCTTTGAGCTTCTGTATGGGCACCCTGTACGCAGTCCTCTCAGCCTGGTGAAGGATGGATGGGAAAAGTCTCCCAGGAAGCCTCCCCAGGATGTGGTGAGTTACATGCTGGCCTTCAGGAGCCAAATGGCGAAGTTGTGGAAGCAAGCTTCTGACAACTTGGAGGCCAGCCAGGCAGTTATGAAGGAGTGGTATGACCACAACGCTCACCCGGTGGAGTTGGAGCCTGGCCAGAAAGTGTGGGTGATGGAGCCTGGAGAGCTAAGTGCCCTCCAGGATCGCTGGACAGGCCCCTTTGAGGTGTTAGAAAAGAAGGGTAAGGCCACATACCTGGTGGACGTAAAGACCCCTCGACAGCCCCTACGTGTGCTACATGCTAATCACCTCAAACCCCACCATGAGAGGCCCGAGGTCATCTTGATGATGGTGACTGATGGAGGAGAGGAAGCGGAAAGCGAACCTCTCCCAGACTTGTTTTCGTCTCAGGAAAAGGATGGGTCGGTGGAGGGAGTGAATCTCTCCCCATCCCTAACTCCTGAACAGCGGGAGGACTGCCGACAGATACTGGAGCAGTACTCTACGCTGTTCTCCCTTGTCCCGGGAAGGACCCACCTGTGTACCCACGATGTGGACACAAGAGACAGCCCACCAGTGAAGTCAAAGACCTACCGGTTGTCAGACAAGGTGAAGGCTAGCATCCATGGTGAGATTACCAAGATGCTGGAGCTAGGAGTTATAGAACCTTCCAGTAGCCCTTGGTCCAGTCCGGTGGTTCTTGTGCCAAAAGCAGCTCCACCAGGCACCACTCCAGAACTGAGGTTCTGTGTGGATTACCGGGGACTGAACTCAGTTACCAAAACTGATGCTCATCCGATCCCTAGGGCGGATGAAATAATTGACCGGCTGGGAGCTGCCCAATACTTGAGTACCTTTGACCTCACTTCAGGGTACTGGCAGATCTCCCTGACAGATGGAGCAAAGGAAAGGTCAGCCTTCTCCACGCCTGAGGGATACTTCCAATTCTGCGTGATGCCCTTTGGGCTCAAGAATGCCCCTGCCACTTTTCAGCGGCTGGTGAATCAGGTCCTCTCCGGAATGGAGGGTTTCTCCGCTGCTTACCTGGATGACATTGCTGTCTTCAGCAGCAGTTGGGAGGACCATTTGCAACATTTGCAAGCAGTTCTCCAGGCCCTGAAACAAGCTGGCTTGACAATCAAGGCTAGCAAATGTCAGATTGGGCAGGGGTCGGTTGTGTACCTAGGCCACTTGGTGGGTAGGGGAATAGTGCAGCCCCTCCAGGCAAAGATTGAGGCAATCATGGCCTGGGAACACCCCAAGACCCAGACTGAGGTCCGAGCTTTCCTGGGCCTCACAGGTTACTACTGTCGCTTTGTGAAGGGGTATGGCACTATTGTAGCGCCCCTCACAGAGCTTACCTCAAAGAAACAACCTCGACGGGTAGTTTGGACAGAGGCTTGTCAGCAAGCCTTTGAAAAATTGAAGCAGGCAATGTGTGTAGCACCGGTCCTGAGGGCCTCAGACTTCTCCAAGGAGTTCATTGTCCAGACAGACGCATCAGAACATGGCATTGGGGCAGTGTTATCGCAACTCAATGAAGAGGGTCTGGATCAGCCTGTAGTCTTCTTGTCCAGGAGACTGCTTCCCCGGGAACAGAAGTGGAGTGCAATTGAGAGGGAAGCTTTTGCGGTGGTGTGGGCTCTGAAGAAGTTGCGACCATACCTGTTTGGCTCGCACTTCCTGGTTCAGACTGACCACCGACCCCTTCGTTGGCTGATGCAAATGAAGGGGGAAAATCCCAAGTTGTTGAGATGGTCCATCTCCCTACAGGGAATGGACTTCCGGGTGGAACATCGGCCTGGAATGGACCACGCCAATGCAGACGGTCTCTCTAGGTATTTCCGCCTTAGTGATGAGGACTCCCAAGGGGTTGGGTAGCTCTGCCCACTTTCAGCTGGGGGGGACGCGTGTTAGACCTGTCTGCCCTTGGGTAGTCCCTCCTAATTTTTTTATTTATTTTGTCCCCTTTTTGCCCCTCATAATCTTTTAAACTTTTTTGTGTCCACTGAATTTTTATGGTGTTGTCCTGGGGGATAGATGCTCTTTCGCCCTCATAGTTTCTTTTCCTGAGGCCTAGGTGCCCTTTTCTGACTAGAATGGTTGGGTCATGTAAAATGGTGGCTATTAACTGCCACAACTGCCAACACAGGGATTGGGCCCATAGGATAGAAGAGGAAGCTTCCAGAACCTTCTGGCGGGTTCTGGACCTTGGGAGCTAAGGGTATAAATAGGACACCTGTAAGGCGACCATTTTGTCTTGTCAGAGAGGAACAGCTGGAGTGTAGGCTGAGGTCTGGAAGGGGTAGGGTCTTGACAGGGTGGACTACTTCTTAAGGGTTGCCTCCTTACTGGGATCACCACCCCCATTCCTGTTGACCTAACCAAGTTAGTTCCGTCCTGCTGACCCTGGACAGGGAGTTACCTCAAGTTGGGTGAAGTGGTTAACCCCGGTTACCAGTGGAACTTCGGAGATCCCTGCTGAAGGGAAGGGAAGCGAGAAATACCCCTCCGCTTCCTCTTGTCCAGTATGAAGGGTTAGCGTGAACTTTGCTGAGGATAGAGGACTGGGGCCCAAAAGCGAGAGACTTGATCTCTAACGCCCTCCTCTAGGACTGTGATGCTAACTGCTGCCTTCGCATATTTGTGACCTCTCACCTGTGTCCAGGAGTGCAGCCTTAGATTACACCCCCCACTTGTGAAGCCGAGGTGAGGAGAGACGGGGCTCCAGTGGGTGGTCCACTCGTCCTGAGGCCATCGTGGATGGGTCATCTGAGGGATCGTTAGCGCTGCCGTGACAGCGCGACTGAGCCGAGCAAAAGGGGCTGACCGAGCCTGAGGCAGCGCGCTTCTGCGCATAATCCATGCCGGGACTGCTTTCCCTGACAGGAGGGGCCTACGATCGGGCAGGCCCAGAGGAGAGCCACTACCGGCACCAGTCGCATGGAGCAGCCTCCGCTTCAGGGCCGCTACTCTCCCGCACATGCGCGGTAGCGCCGCCGCGGAGTGAAGCGACGAAGGCGGTCTGAGGTGGGACCCGGGAGGAGCGATCTTCGGGGGCAGACCGAGTGTGATCACTCCTCGGGGCTGGCTTGTGTTGAGTATAGCCGGGCCCTCGAGGAAGGCTGCTGCCGGGGAGTGAAGGAGCCCACTGAGGGGAGCTGATCCTCGGGCTGGAGCAGTGTACAAGAATAGTCCTCCTGAGCCTGAACCAAGTAAGGAGTGAAGCGGGAACTGTTGGGGGGTTGAAGTCTTCCTCCTAGAGGGAACCCAGAGAGAAGAGACATCCCCCAATTTGTCTGACCCATGACTGTAAGCACAGAGAACAGAGGTGGGAGAAATTCCTGGCACCCAGAGGAGTTCTGGCGCCTTCCTAATTCTTCACAGAGCTAGGGGGTAGGTCCTCAATTTAAGTGGTGTATTGATGCCCTGTTTCAAGTTGCTTATGTCGAGTCATCTAAACTGTGCCTCATCTAATAGCCAGAGGTTGCTTAACAAGGGAGCCTCAGTATAGTGGGTAACCCTGAGGTTCCTAGAAGTTGATACCAGGAACCCACCTCTTGTAAGTGCATTCCATGGCTAAAGAGGGTGCCGCTTCTGAGTATTAAGACAATGTATTCTATGTAAATCTTTTGAAAGAGGTTGAAATGCTAAGAGGTACATTGCCCTGGGTTCTATTGATGTTACAGGAAATGTTGAAGAGATCCGGTCAAAATGTACAGTGTGTTAAATTGTTGAACAGCAGAAGAGAAAGATAAGATAAAAGTGTATTTTTATAAAACAGCTCTTATTTTTCCAAAATTTGGTGTAGTGTCCTTATTTTTGAGTGGGTGGATGTTCTGTTCCTAAAGGGTGTGACGCAAACTTTGCACATGTTCCTTGGAGTTAGGCCTTCCCACTTAGTGCCAAGCTACCCTATGTGATTTGGGATTCCCTAGGTCCAACAAGCTGAATTTAATAGTATGTTCCAAATCTTACCTACCCTATAGTATTGAGCTAAAATTAAAATTTGAATTGCAATAAGTTCTTCTTTAAACTGCCACTTTTAATTGCAAATGTTTTCTTGGTTTAGCAGGTTCCTTTTCTTTACCCTCCTTTAACCAAAAGTTACGAAAGATTGTGATCTAAAATTAGCATGTTCCTTGTTTCCACCATCCCTTCATTTTAAAGTTCTTAAATGCTTAGCATACTCTATCTATCAATCAATCAATCAATCAAAGACATTTATAGAGCGCACTACTTAGCCGGAGGGTCTCAAGGCGCTTGGGGGGGGGGGGGGGGTGCTGCTACTGCTCGAACAGCCAGGTCTTGAGCTTCTTCCTGAAGGAGAGGTGGTCTTGGGTCAGGCGCAGGTCGGTCGGGAGGGAGTTCCAGGTCTTGGCGGCCAGGTAGGAGAAGGACCTTCCTCCTGTTGTCGCTCTTCGGATGCGGGGGATGGCGGCGAGGGCGTGGTTGGTCGATCGGAGGTGGCGTTTGGGAGCGTAGAAGTTGAGGCGGTTGTTGAGGTAGCTCGGGCCTTGGTCGTGTAGGGCTTTGTGTGCGTGGGTGAGGAGACGGAAGGTGATTCTCTTGTTGACGGGGAGCCAGTGCAGGTCTCTTAGATGTTCGGAGATGTGGCTGCGTCGGGGGATGTCGAGGATGAGTCTGGCTGAGGCGTTCTGGATCCGCTGGAGTCTCTTCTGGAGCTTGGCGGTGGTTCCGGCGTAGAGGGCGTTGCCGTAGTCCTGTCGGCTGGTGACGAGGGCCTGGGTGACCGTCTTCCTGGTCTCAGTGGGGATCCACCGGAAGATCTTCCGTAGCATGCGCAGGATGGTAAAACAGGACGCGGAGACGGCGTTGACTTGTCTGGTCATGGAGAGGGAGGAGTCCAGGATGAAGCCCAGGTTGCGTGCGTGGTCTGTCGGTTTGGGTGCGGTGCCCAGGGCGGGGGGCCAC
The DNA here is from genome assembly GCF_964263255.1 of Lissotriton vulgaris. Classification (NCBI taxonomy): domain Eukaryota; kingdom Metazoa; phylum Chordata; class Amphibia; order Caudata; family Salamandridae; genus Lissotriton; species Lissotriton vulgaris. Next base: position 161,057,860 of record NC_141691.1, on the reverse strand, counting down.
CAGGAGTCGTCCCAGGCGGAGGGCGAGGAGCCCAGGATGAGGACTTCCGTCTTGTCTGAGTTCAGTTTCAGGCGGCTGGTTGTCATCCACTCGGCTACGTCTTTCATCCCTTTGTGAAGGTTGGCTCTGGCGGTGGCGGGGTCGTTGGTGAGGGAGAGAATCAGCTGGGTGTCGTCAGCGTAGGAGATGATGTTGAGGTTGTGTTGGCGTGCGATGGCCGCGAGGGGGCTCATGTAGACGTTGAAGAGGGTGGGGCTCAGCGAGGATCCTTGAGGGACGCCGCAGATGACTTCGGTGGCCTCTGACTTGTACGGTGGTAAACGGACTCTCTGTGTTCTTCCGTCGAGGAAGGAGATGATCCATTCCAGTGCCTTCTCCTGGATTCCGACGTTGCTGAGGCGCTGCAATAGGGTGCGGTGGCAGACAGTGTCGAATGCCGCGGAGAGGTCTAGGAGGATGAGGGCCGCTGTTTCTCCGTTGTCCATCAGGGCTCGGATGTCATCGGTGGCAGCGATGAGGGCGGTCTCGGTGCTGTGGTTGGCTCGGAAGCTAGACTGTGAGGGGTCGAGGGATCCATTCGTCTCGAGGAAGGCGGCCAGCTGTTTGTTGACGGTCTTCTCGATGACTTTGGCTGGAAACGGGAGGAGCGAGATGGGGCGGTAATTCTTGAGTTCGGTGGGGTCCGCTGTAGGTTTCTTGAGTAGGGTGCTGAGTTCGGCATGCTTCCAGCTCTCCGGGAAGGTGGCGGTGTCGAAGGAGGTGTTGATGATGTCCCGCAGGTGGGGTGTTGAAGACGTGGTGAGGGCAGGGGTCGGTTGGAGATCCGGAGTGGATGGAGTTCATCATGCGGACGGTGTCTTCGTGCTGATCTAAGTCCAGGCGCGGAGGGTGGTGGTGGGGGGCGGTGGTTCGGTCGTGGTGTGCGTCGGTTGAGTGCTGAAGCTGTTGTGTATGTCCGCGATCTTGTTGTGGAAGTAGGCAGCGAGGGAGTTGCAGAGGTCTTGCGATGGGGTGATGTCGTTGTTTCCGGCGTTGGGGTTGGAGAGCTCTTTCACGATGTTGAAGAGTTCCTTGCAGTTGTGTGCGTTGTTGTCCAGCCGGTCCTTGAATGCAGTTTTCTTGGTGGCGCGGATCAGTTGGTGGTGCTTCCGGGTGGCAAGCTTGAGGGTGGTCATGTTGTCCGGAGTTGGTTCCCTTCTCCAGGCTTTCTCGAGGGCTCAGCAGTTCTTCTTGGAGCTCTTGAGTTCGTCGGTGAACCATGGGGCCTTCTTGCTGCCGGGTCTGCTGGGCGGGGTCCTCAGTGGGGCGAGTTCGTCCGCGCAGTTGCTGATCCACTTCGTGAGGTTGACGGCGGCCTGGCTGGGGTTTGCTGAGCTGGCGGGAGGGTGCTGGCTCAGGGAAGCGGCGAGCTGGTCGGCTGTGATCTTGTTCCAGCTTCTTCTAGCAACCTGTTGCTGGTGGTGGTGGATCGTCGTTCTTTTGAAGGTGAAGTGGACGCAGCTGTGGTCCGTCCAGTGGAGTCCGGTGGCGTCGCTTAAGGCGATGTCTATGCTGGATGAGAAGACGGCGTCGAGTGTGTGTCCGGCGAGGTGGGTGGGGGTGGACACCAGCTGCTTGAGACCGAGGTTGTCGAGGTTGTCGAGCAGGGTGATGGTGTTGCAGTCGCTCTTGCATAGCTATATGCTGTTTATGATTTTGATTATAGATAGTCTCATTGCTTTCAATATTCTGCTTATGACAGATGATGATGATTAGATAAAAGTTTGAACCTACCCAGAGTCTGTGGTTATTTCATTTATACAAATTATTATAAATGTTCTGGTGTACCTAGCTTAAAACTCAACTCCCTGATCCAATGTGTTTAAAGTTCCTAAGTATCTACATTACTAGGTTATAGATATAGAAATTAGAAGTATAGAATCACAAAATATACTGATAGTAGAGCGTGAGTTACCTGAATAAAGTTAATGTGCACGGTTTCGAAATTATGGGCCCAGGTGAGTATTAATAAAAATTCCTAGCTGGGTGACCTGTGCGCTCTATCAGTATACTTTTCTGGTAGCAGAGCTATGGTTAGGGATTAGTTAAAGTTAGGTAGTTAGTTAGTTAGTAGGTTAAAGTTCATATTTTTATTGATCGATCAAATGTGCTATTATTGAAATGTTTATTTGATGCTGCTATATTGAAGTTTATATATTAACCAAAATTGTGCGTACCTGTTATATGTTTTGTCTGGAATCCCCGGGGGCAGAATAGCGGGTGGTAATAGAAGCCACATCGCAGTGAGGTCACTTACTAGAGGAAAATTAGTGCATGGTTAGGCAGAACCGGAAGCACTAATTAGGGTTTTCTGTGTGAATGATTGAATAAATGATAGCACCGAGTTCACTATCAAAACATCTAATGTGATATAAACTAGTAAGGGTCACACGGAAGGAGTAGCAGGTTCGTCGGAGCTAGATTGATAGCAAAAGGGTTCGCTGGTGAAACTTTAGACTTAGTATATATCCCAGAGTGGATGAGTCAAAGGAGTAGCAGGTTCTCTAATGCTTGGGTGAAGGATAGGCAGAAGGGATCTATCCGCAGTATATGAAAAGTAAACAGAAGAGGTTTACTTGCAGTGAAATAAATCTTTCCATTCTAGACACTTGAGTACAGTGGCAAATGTTTTGCGTAGTAAATGAAACAAAGCACTTGCACTTTAAAGGAAGAAATTAAGTTTCCGTTACCTTGTGAAGGAGGGAGTCAGTCGCGGAGCTGCGCTGACGTCACTCAGTGCCGCGCTGGTATTGGTCAGAACAGCGGGTGTGTAGCTGAGATAGCATTGTAAAGGAGGGGTGAGCGCAGGAGCGTGAGAACTTGACTCACGGGAAAGGCCGCGCACCCATTGGTTGAAAATACTTGCAACCACAGTGGTGATTGGTTGTCGAGAAAAATAAAACGCGCTAGTATTGGAAGTGATTTTGTAAACAAGGGAAGTATGAGGAAAGTATATGTGGTATCCAACTTTTCCAGAGATTAGACCTGATCCCACATACCAGGGGTTTGCTAGGGAACAAGCGATATAAGGTAGACCTCGCAAAATGTACGGAAGCAAGAGAAAAATGACTTTCGTAGACAAAGTTAAGAATTACTTCAAGAAAGACAAGCCCATTAAAACTATAGAAGAAGGTATTATTCCCCCACCAAACACTCCCGCATCATTTATGATGTTTGACAAAGGTTACCATTCTTGTGTATGGTTAGAGAATTGGGTGGAATATAATAAAGATGATGGGATTTTAGCATTTCCCTTAGAAGGTACATTTAATGGAAGAATTTTGTTCAACTTGAGAACCGGAATGAATGATTTACATCCCAGACCTAGATTGACACAATATGAGGCGTTAGAGGAATGGGAAATAGAAGCTTTTGAGCGGGACAGACCAAGAATTGACAAAGGGTTAAGTAAGTTTTACCCAAGAGTTAAAAGAGAAACCAAAGAGAAAAGAATAAAAGAATGGAGACAGAATATGCTAGTGGAAAGACTTTACCCAGTACTGACAGTAGAGGAGGATGATGATTACATGGAGGATTTATTAATGAAAAATCCACCACCCTATAATGAAGAAACGAGAATAGTAAACCCAAATAACCCATCCTGTAGGCCTCCTTGTAATGAGGGGTCAATCACATCAAATCCGACTGCCCCGGTTTTTAAGCCACCTTTAATTCCGCAAGTGATACATGAGACCTCCATTGAAAGGGTATTACAAGAAAGAGAAAGAGAAGCTGTAAATAAACAGAGAGGTGAATTCATTCAGAAGATTTCCCAATTAAATACAAGTCCAGAGGCTTTGACAATTCCAGTAACTATTGACCCAGTTGTTCCATTGTACGGAGATAAACAAGCTAGTCCAAAAGCTCCAGTTATAACTACATCAGTAGTACAGCCAATAAAAGAACCCCTGATAGTAGATGATCAGGCAAGTGAATGTGAATCAGTGATTTCCTTAATGGATTTACCAATACGAGAGCCTGAAAGTGGTTCCATGAGAAAAAAACACTCCTGTACCCGCAAGGGAAGTACAGATAGAAACTTCATCAGGTACGAGAAGTGCCACTGTAGTAACTCCTGAAGAAATAGACAGATGGACCCGAGAGATAGAGAGACCAAAGATACAGCCCAAGCCATTAGACATATATAAATTAAGGATTGAAATAGAAGAATTGATAAATGGGAATGTGGGATTGGAAAGATTAAATACACTTAGTGAAGACGAACTGCTGTTTGTCTGCAAAAGCATCACTAGAAATACAAAGGTGTTTCATGAAAAATTAATGGACACTGCAGCTAGCATGGGAATTGACATTGGTAAATCTAAAGTATTGCAGAAAGCCTATCGAGTAGAATTCTCTGACAAAGATTTGGAAAACATGAATGTGTCTGGGAAAAAGGTCCAGATCAGAGAGCTGATGAATTTGATTCAAAAATGGGGTGAACTAGAGAAATGGAAAGCGAGATGGGCAAAGAAAAAGGAGGAAGTGCGATCAAGACAATTGGCTTCAGAATATGTCTTAAAAGAGGCAGACAAGGTAGGAAAAGTATGTCCCATGCGAGAAGTACCAGGTGGAGGATATGTACATATGCCATGGTCCAGACAAGATATTGTATCTTTAACAAATGATTTCTTAAAATTGCGAGAGAAACCTGTAAAGTGGTACAGACAGGTTGAGAGATTTGTGAAAGTTTCAAAATGCCTCCTGAAAGATCTAGATGGTTTCTTTGACATTGTAGTTCCTGTAGATCTGTGGACAGAATGTAAAATTGCTGTTGATTGGCAAAATGAGGAATACCCTAGAGACCCAAAGACAGGGGCTCCTTCCGAAGATGTCATGAGGAAGTACAATCAGGTAATGTTGTACCTGAAGGGAAAGGTGCCTGCAAAAGAGACAGACTGCACCCGAATAGATAGAACTACTCTGAATCAGGATGAAATTGCACATTCATATTATGAGCGTCTGTTACAAGTGTTCAAGACGTATAGTGGCCTGGACAATATCGAAATGAAAGACATGACACTTCATTTATCGATTTGTGTTAGGGTTAAGGCCTGAGATCTCACAGTGGATCAAAGACAATAAAATCTGCTGGTAGGCTAAACCAATTGATGAAGTCCTTAAATATGCTAAATACTGTGAAGATGAGCTAGAAAAATACGAAAAGAATTAAAAGAAAAAGTCATGTTGGCAGAGGTAAAATTAGCAGAGCACCAAGAACAGCAGTTCAGCAAAATGACAAATACTCAGAATCAGGGCCCTGGGAGTGGGGGAAAGCCGAGGATAAAAATGAGCAGAGAAGAGGCCAGAAAAAAGTTTCCCTGCCATGGGTGCTGAAAGATGGGGCACTGGAGGGACAAGTGTAAGGCTGTGCAGAATGATAATGTACAAATTAATGATTTAAATCCACAGGTGCAGTATGAGGTACCACGGAATACCCAGCAACAGGTAAAACAGAATCAGTTGCCTCGTGCACCTAGGCCAAATTATAGGAGCAAAGCACAACAGGGTGAAGACACTGAAGTTAGGGAAGGAAGGGAGGATAGGAATACAGCAACTTCGCAAATCCTGCTAAATGATACATTCTTCTGTGACGAACCTTACTGACGGTGCCTGAGGGGGAGGACGAGGAGTGCGTGCTTGGCGCCTCCTTGCCGGTGGACCAGTCAGGGCCATACATTGAAGGAAAGGTTGAAGGAAATGATGTCACCTTTCTGTTGGACACTGGTGCTACCCGTTCTACTGTGAGAACAGCACACGTTCCAAACCTACCCCTCTCGGGAGAAGCAATCCAAGTAGTGGGCATTTCTAATAAATTAATTAGTACCCCAGCTACAGAACCCATGGAAATTAAAATAGGGAATTTCAAAGAGATGCATAGATTTGTTGTCTGTGATTCAAGTCCCATAAACTTACTAGGACGAGATTTGCTGTGCAAAATGAATTGTACCATCTTTTGCACTCCAAATGGCGTCGAAATTCAGACCCCAGATGAAGACGGAATATACAAATTAATGCTAATAAGACCCGACTCAGAAATTAAAAGACTGACAATACAAGACTTACCTGAAGAGCTCCAACAGACAATGAAGCCAGAGGTATGGGATTTTACTGGAAAAGATGTAGGATTAATGGCAAACGTTGACCCAATGAAAATAACCATAAAAGAAGATGCAGTTTACCCAAATACTCGACAGTATAAAATGAGTGCAGAAGTAAAAGCAGGGGTTGCTATTGAAATAAAAAGATTGTTGGAAGTAGGCATTGTGCAAGAGGTGTTGAGCAGTCCTTGTAACTCGCCCATAATTGGCACAAAGAAGTCAAGTGGTAAGTACAGGGTCGTACAGGACCTGCGCAAGGTTAATAAAATCGTTGTCCATTGCTGTCCTATGGTGCCAAACCCTGCAGTGATCTTGTACCAAATACCATGGAATTCTGGATGGTTTACTGTTATTGATTTATGCCATGCATTCTTTTCAATTCCATTGCATCCAGACAACAAATTTATTTTCTCATTTGAATGTTTACGTCTGGAATCCTGTCCCTCAAGGGTACACAGAGAGTCCTTCGATTTTTAATCAAATTTTGAAAAAATGCCTTGAATCTTTGATATTGCCTGGAGAATCAGTCCTGGTGCAATATATAGACAACCTCTTGGTGGTGTCTAAAAGTAGGAGAGACTGTGTCGTGGACACCATTGCCTTACTGAACCATTTAGGTGAAGGAGGACATAAAGTGTCGCCAGACAAATTACAGTTCTGTACCTCATCAGTGAAATATCTGGGGCACCAGATAGAGAGGTATCAGGAAGGTTACCACAGAAAGGATTAGAATAATTCGAAACATGGAACTGCCCAATACCCAGAAAGAAATCAGAATGTTTCTTATAGTTGTAGGATACTGTAGGCAGTGGATTGTGGGATTTGCAGTCCGAGCAAGACCATTAATAAAAATGACAAAGAAAGGAGCTAAGGACCCAGTGGAGTGGGATGATGAAAGCATGTCAGCTTTTGTGAAACTACGACAATGTCTGTGTACAGCTCCTGCCTTAGGAATGCCTGACTACTCGAAGGAGTTTGCACTGTTTTGTGACACATGAGACAATTGTGCAGTTTCAATCCTTACCCAAATTCATGGTTTAACCAGACGTCCAGTAGCATATTTTTCCTCTACTTTGGACCCAGTGGCTGCTGGATTACCTGGATGCCTGAAAGCGGTAGCTGCAACGTGCATGAGTCTTGAACAGAGTGAATCCATTATTAGTGGACACCCTGTGACTGTGTATGTTCCACATGCAGTTGTAATTTTGCTGACCAGAACAAAAACACAGTATCTCACACCTAGTCGGCTGACTAAGTACAAGAGAATCCTTGTAGGTGCAGGAAATGTAACCATTGCCCGATGTAATATTTTGAATCCAGCTACCCTACTACCAAATTCACTCACAGCAGAAGTGAAGGGAGAAGTTGAGCATGACTGCCTTGATCTGACTGAGTATAGCACAAAACCACGCCCAGACATAAAGGAAGAGCCTTTAACTGAAGAAGATTATGAGCTGTTTGTAGAGGGCTCATGTATGAGACATGAGGACGGATCGAATCAGACAGAGGTGGGCATTTCCATAGCGAAGTAATAAGGCAAATTTGTGAAGCCTTCAAAATTACGCAAAAACGACACTGTGCATATCGCCCAGAGGCTTCTGGAGTGGTAGAACAACTGAATGGCACTATCAAGTCAAAATTGGGAAAAATGTGTGAATCTACTCAAATGGAATGACCAGATGCTTTGCCACTTGTTTTGATGGGACTAAGAAGTATTCCAGACCAGAACACAGGCTTGAGTCTACATGAGATACTGCTGGGAAGAGCAATACGGCAAGCATGGGTGCCAGGATACAAACTGATAAGCATAGCTGATGATTTGGTACTAGAATACTGCAAAGAACTGGCTGACCAAGTGCGTTCTATCTCTCACCAGATTGGGGAAGACGCTGTCGCCAGACCAACAACTCCAGCACATGACTTGAACCCAGGTGATTGGGTCGTAATAAAGAAACATACTCGGAAGAGTTGCCTTGCACCGAAGTGGGGAAAACCACGACAAGTGATTCTGGTTACCACTACAGCTGGGAAGTATGCAGGTGTGCCACGGTGGATCCATGCCAGCCATACGAAGAAAGTGACCGAACCAGAAGAAACTGAGGCTGAAGTTTGTGCAGCTGAGGGGTCTCAAGAGATTGGTCCTGAAGTAGCTGAAGAAGAACAACTGAGCTCCAGCCAAGATGATTGGGCCTCATTAATCGACCTGACTATAGATCCAATAAGAACAAGAAGACAAACCTATTTAGATGGAGAGTGGTATAGAGAGGATGAGACAGGAAGAGAAGGAGAGAATCAGATCATCGGAATCCAAAACAAATCTGATGATGAGGAAGACCAGATAGGGAAAGAACAGGTTATTGACACTCCTCCAAGAACTCCTGAGCCTGAAAAGGGACAGATAGAAATTAGGGCGGAAGTTCAAGCGGAATAAAATCAAAAGTTCGAAGTGCTTGAACAGGATCAGATAGGACTAGACAAATGTGTTCAGGAAGAAGAAATTGAAACAAACCAAAGCCAGAACCAGCATACACCTGAACAAGGCCAGTTCAGAGACCAGGCAGAAGAAACTAATATAAGACCTGGACCTAGTCAGTTAGGGGGTAACACAGAAGACGATCTTGAAAACGTGCCACAACTGAATGAATATAAAAGAGTGTTTGAAGAAAGTCAAGAGACAGTGCCAGTTAAAAGACTCAGAAAAGGAGACAAAGTACCTAGATTTGTCAAAAGACTGAGACTAAAGACAATCGACGAAGAACTTAAGCAGGAGAACAAATTCTCTAGTAAAGCTGATCTGTCTGTGATAAAAGCCAGGAGAAGAAGTGCCCGAATAAAGAGACTGAATAACAAGTATCAGAGTCCTGAATGGACTTATCTGGTGTTGGAGGACTTTGAAAACGTAGAAATAAATGACGAAAGTAATGAAGAATTAATTACTGACCAGACTGACGAAGAAGTGAAACCAACCTGAAAGTTGCCCTGAGTGTGCAACCTGTGCAAAGTTACAAAGAGGGGTTGAAGCTTCTTTTGAGCCAAAATGTCTGATTCCTCTGTGAATGGAAGACCGGGACGAAGTTGTTTTAAAACATGCTGCAAAGTATGTTTATGTAGTGTAGCATTAGTACTTATACTATTGATAGGACTAACAATAACTATTCCTTACATGATGAGTAAAGATACTAATTTGTACCCTACGAAGACAGTGACAACGGACACAGAAGAGCTGCAAACGAAAGATACACCACAAAGAGTAGATACACAGGAGAAAGCACTTAGACTTAGACAAACTAGAATGGACTTAGATGCACCAGATGAGGAAGGACTGCACTATAATAGAATCAAAAATAGAACTAATTTAAATGTATTTGCAAACCTTTTAGTGCACTATTGGCCGCTCAAAAGCCTGTCTACTCGATTCTATACAATGCCAAAGGGAGAAGTGATGCAGTCCTCACCCAGGAAGGAGTGGAAGCAGAAAGAGGGGGGGGGAAGCCAGATCACCAACGGAGCACTGGAAATGGCTTCCCAGTATGTTAAATGACAAGCGGAAGAACTGACCGTATAGAGATAATGCTAAGCAAGAGGAAAAAACCGGTATACACGTTCTATCATAGAACATTGCCAGAGCTAAAAGATTGCTGGAGGATGGATTACCTTTGGATGAATGGGAAAATTGCGATATAATCGCTCTCCAAGAGACATGGCTGCTAGAATAAATTGCGTTGGCCGGCTTCACGCACTATTCGGTACCCGCTGAAAAATTTAAAATCTATGGCAGAGCCATCGGTGGTCTTTCAGTCTATGTTTCATCAGCCTTAAATATTAAGTCAGAACAACTCAACTCTCCCAATCCAAGTATTCAATTGATCAAACTATCAGGCCCAATTGCAAGCAATAATATGACAACTATCCTGATTAATTATTACACGCAACCCAAAAATCGGGTGAAAAAGATAAAAAATGCCCTATTGCGTGATGTAATAACGGATCTACGCAGCACAGAGCCATTGTGGAACATAATAATAACCGGTGACTTCAATTCCAACTTGATATACTCCGTGGAGGAAGATGAAATATTAACATCAGATAGCATGCACTGGAGTGTTCTGCAACAGATACAAGGCGGGTCAAGGACCCGTATGGATCGCTTAGGCACTCAACTGGTGATTGAACTGGAGTATTTAGGCATGCGCATCTTGAATGGAAGGACTGATGAAGATCGACCACCTAAAAAAACCTTCTATGGTCCGCATGCCCAATCAATATTGGATTATACAATCGCAAGTCTTTCGTTGTTTCCCCTATTAGAGCGTTTTTACATAGAATATACATCTATGAGTGATTATGCAATGCAACATACTATATTCAACTTGTGTGTGGAAAGATTCCAATCCTCATACATACTTGAGGGCCAATTATGCACTATTAACCTAAAATGAATATATTGGTCTAATTCGAATAAAATTGAGTGGTTAGCGCTAATTGAGGAAACAATGAATAATTTAGGTGACATGCCAATGAACAGTATACAAGCATGGTCTCTTTTCTTAGAGAAATTAAAGCTCAAAATGAAATCGCCTAATGTGAAGGGCAATTGTCGCGGTTCAAATAGTAAATTGCCAAAGGAACTGAAAGATCTAAGAAGGGATCTGCGAAAAACACATACGAAGTTGCAATTGAATGCCAAAGACATAAGTCAATTGGACATTTTTTTGGCCCTAAGAAAATTGTATAAAAAGAAGGTCTGGGAGTATAAAAGAGGGATAAATGAGAGTTTTTGGACTAAATTGCTCTTCAGCTCCAAACTTTCTAATTCAATTACCTTCTAAAAAAATCTAAATCAATTAACAAGATCTCTGAATGTATTAACATCAAATGTGCAGGTAAGCGAATGGGCTATTTTTCTTTCATCAAAATTCAAAGAAAATACAATAAAACCTTTAGGGGATCAACCTATTCCGCAACATCATCATAAAAGGATAAATGAGGTGGAATGCTGCAGCCAGTCGCTAATAACCTATCCAAGCAAAGGTTTCTCATCGGCTGCAATGCTCAGAGCTTATACTGCGGAGGATATAATAAAATTAATTAAAAAGGGAAAAAGCAGCAGGGCCCCGGGTCCATATGGCATCCCGCAAGCTGCTTACAAACATGCACCAGAATATTGGAGCATACCTCTTGAGAACCTCTTTTCAGATGTAAAATCCATAATCAAGTGCCAGAAAGCTGGAAAGGCTCCATAATAATGCCTATATATAAAAGTGGCGAAAGATCTAATCCACTTAACTACCGACTAATAGCACTGCAGGATGTGGAAGCAAAATATTTTGCATCATTGCTCTTAAAAGATCTGATAACTTGGTCTAGAGAAAGAGAACTGATCCCAATCAACCAAACAGGGTTTAGAGAGGGGATCGGAACTATTTCAAATATTTTATCCATCACTGTGATAGCTGAAAAATGTCAGCGCACCAAACAGGAGCTGAACTTATGTTTTATAGATCTGCAAGCTGCATTTGATAGTGTAGATCGGGACCGGTTATGGGCAAAACTGAGAGCATGGGCTATACCGGAGAGCATATTGCGGGGCCTGCTACTTTTTTACTCAGACACATGGACACAGGTAAAATTAGGAGATGGTTCTTGTTTATCAAGGAAAGTGTTCACAAGAACTGGTTTAAAACAAGGTTGTGTCTTGGCTCCACATCTATTCAACTTATTTCTCTCAGATTTATCCGGCAAATTAAACACCTGCAACGCACACTCACCAAATGTAGGCAATTTGCAGCTTAGTCATCTTGCATATGCTGATGACATCGTGCTCATGAGCTTAACAAAAGTTGGAATGTCCAGGTTGTTAACTGCACTCTCTGCTTTCCTGTCTGTAAACAAGCTGTCTCTTAACTTATCAAAGTCTAAAACAATGCTAATTAACAATCGACGCTCTATCGATTGCAACATCTGTTTTGAAGGAAAAAGGCTGGAAAGGGTATCAAATTATAAATATCTGGGATACTACATTGATGATAAATTAGCGTTAAAAGACCAAAAAAATTACCTGACACAAAGAGCTGGAGCCTTAATTTTTGCATTTAGTACCCTGTCAAAAAAATTGGAGGGCCCATCTTTTAAACCATTACTATCTGTAATTGCCAGCAAAGCACTTCCCACCTTAGCTTATGCAAGTGTAGCAATGCATGGTAAGGATTCCGCTCTTTTAAACAATTTAATCACCAAAATCTACAAGAGGGTCTTCCAACTTCCCAGCTCCGCTTCATCAGCACAAATGCGCTTAGAATTAGGTCTAATGAATGAGACAGTGGGAAGACTGTATACATGTATTAAGATATGGTACCGGATTAAGATGAACGCCATCGATAATAATCTAAACAAATTTCTATGGCAGGAATTTGAAACACAAAAAAAATCTGAAGCAAACAAATTTGTGTCCAGCGCATTGGAATTAACATGTATTGCAGAGCTTTGGGACAAAAATTTGCCATTTACCTCATTCTAACAGGCAATAAATAAAGCTGCCAAGTTCCATTCATTGATAACTGATAAGGAAATCTTTTCCCATCGCTCTCATGCTTGGGCAGTGATCAACAGTTATAAATCACTTACTCCGTCGTTTTACTTGGCTTCTACTTATTCAGTTTTTATTAAAAAAAGGTTGATGGCCCTAAGATTTGGTAAATATCCAACGTTGGCAGACGAGCCTGCTTGGAAACAACTACCATCCGTTGCCTGCCGGCTCTGCGGTCACATCAAGGAAGACTTAATTCACATTATATGTCATTGTAAGAAGCTGAATCAAGAGCGAATGCACTTTTTAAAGAACTGCTTTCTGGTTAAGAGACTGCGCACATGCAGGACAGTGGTTATTTGCTGTTTGGATTCAACGGACCCACAAATAAACTGCAAAATGATAAAGTTCCTGCTTGCTTTTGAAAAACGCCTGAAAGCAATTTAATATTTTAAAATGTATTATGTTTCAGGTTTCCTTATTTTTTGACATTTAAAGTTTTATATTTTTCTGGTGTTTTGGATTTTATTTTGTTGTAATTTAATTCTTGATCATTTCTCTTTTATGCAATTTTATCTTTAAACAGTGGTTTTTGAACTGAACAGGAAACTTGTTATGGTTTTAATTAACTAAACAATAAAGATTAAATTCAAATTCAAATTCTATGTAGAAGCAATGGAGATTGAAGACTGTTATGTCTGCATGAAGCTACCTACTTCAGTAGCTGAGGGTGTGACATACCATCATTTGCCACTAACATATGGAATTTCCTGTAGTGTTTTAGCTAGTTTATTCTATAAGAGAGGACCTTTACAGTATTATTATTCTAACTCAGATGTGATATTTTCTGAACTTCCTAAACGTGGCAATCTAAATCCTGTACAAACTAAGAGTGATGTAAAACATTATATGGGTGAATACTCTCTAACTATAGGTACAATAGATACAGGTGAAGCACACAGAGATAACTTGACATGTACATTACGCGAACAAGAGAAAATGTTTCTAAATATGGCAGAGAGAAGAAGGGAAAGTTTACAAAGAAAAGCGAATGACAAAAGGCAGAAAACCCCTAAATGGGCTGAAAATATAGAGAGCACATCAAATGGTGGAGCTAATGCTGCTATGTTGCTGGATTTCGAAAAGAAGAGGAAACTTTGTCTTCACAGAGAGAAGACTAGTTATTATAATAATATATTCATTGGTTCCAGTGAATGCGAACACAATTACAAGGTAATTGGGGGTTGGGGTTTCAAAAATGGGTCAGAACCTGTGTTTCCCGGAATCTATTATATATGTGGGAACAAGGCTTATTTCAAATTACCAGACCATTGGTATGGAAGCTGTTATTTTGGTATTGTCTTCCCAAAGATATACCATGTGGGAGAAATCACTGGAAGCAATGAAGAAACTAATGGATTAATGCATAATAAAAGAGAAAGTGTTGAGAAATAATAGGTGATATATTTAGTGCATTGATACCTACAGTGGGAGTGACTCAATACACACAGAATCTGCAAATTGTCAACAGTAGTAGATCGGTTATCAACTGACACTGCTGGAGGTTTCCTGATGGTCAATCCCGAATTGGTTGCGATCAGATCTATGGTTTTATATGGCTGAGATACCCGCCACCCCCTCTCAACACAATCCCCAAGGATGGGAAACCGGAAACGGTTCTGAACTTTTGGAAGGCGGGAGGGAGTGACCCTCCCGGCCGTATTTATAAAAATATGAAACAAAATCAAAACATTAAAATAACAGTTTCATATTATGTACAATTTCATTTCCACATTCCGATGTTTGGCTAACCTTAACAGATCTCTAATACAAAGGTTCTCCTAGCCGAACTAACATCCTACAAAACATTTGACTTGAAATTGTACATCCTAACGTTAAGGGCCAACGGCAAGGTCGTAACCGGTGTCAGATCCCTAAACCAGAAATACCACCCTCACTTGTGAGGGGACCAACCGCACAGAGGCGTACCTCAAGTGCATCTACCAATTTCCCTTGAACTTGACGGGGGCCCCAATGAACTCGACGCCATTTAACGGTCGTCCGAGGACTCGTGTGAGGTGTCTAAAAGGTAGCGTAAACCCCCTCCCGAACCCCACACAACTTACCCATCTGCCGTCGCAGATGTCCTGGCCCCGGGAAATTCCACAGGAGGGCCCGTAGCCCCTCCTATCCAGGAAGGGGCCTTGACCACCTTTCCTTTCCTTCCGGCGGCCTATCCTTAGACGGGACCGCCTACCCGTTGAGGGGCCAATGGCCACCTCCCCCGAGCGCTCCCATCCGTAATGGGTGACGCCCCCCCCATAGGGATCTTCCAATTACTGCTCACCGATCATGACCTTACCGCCCGACAATAAATACGACAAATCTACCTAAATTACTAAATTACAAAAACAACTATACTTATTACAAGCATGATTACTGATCAACACTGGTGCAAAATACTTTATTTGCAAAACATACTGAAAGTGACCATCTTTATTGCATATTCAAAATTATCACGACAATCATCACAACCTGCAAGATATAAAATTACCACATCAAAAACTTTATTCAAAACAACTAGCTGTCCTCAGGGGCTGGTGGGTGGGTCAAAATTGGCTCTTCGTTCCGTCTCGAGCTCACGTGCAGCGGGGAGGTGCAGCTTCAGAGCACAGGAACAAGAGGATACTTTCTTGGCTTGTTGCTCCTTTTATCCGTCTTCAGGGCGGGCGCAAACCCGCCCCCGCCTGCCTCCGAGGGCGTGGACGGTCGCGTCAGTGTCTAGGACAACCCGCTCCAGGGCGGGAAAAGGCGCGCCCCGGCTACGCCGCTTTGGGCATACCAGCCGAGACTCGCCTCCCGCCCAAGATGGCTTCCCGGGGGGATCGTGGTACTCTGCCATACGTTCGGGGGGACCGAATGGTCACCCCTTTCCATATGGCTGAGATACCCGCCACCCCCTCTCAACACAATCCCCAAGGATGGGAAACCGGAAACGGTTCTGAACTTTTGGAAGGCGGGAGGGAGTGACCCTCCCGGCCGTATTTATTAAAATATGAAACAAAATCAAAACATTAAAATAACAGTTTCATATTATGTACAATTTCATTTCCACATTCCGATGTTTGGCTAACCTTAACAGATCTCTAATACAAAGGTTCTCCTAGCCGAACTAACATCCTACAAAACATTTGACTTGAAATTGTACATCCTAACGTTAAGGGCCAACGGCAAGGTCGTAACCGGTGTCAGATCCCTAAACCAGAAATACCACCCTCACTTGTGAGGGGACCAACCGCACAGAGGCGTACCTCAAGTGCATCTACCAATTTCCCTTGAACTTGACGGGGGCCCCAATGAACTCGACGCCATTTAACGGTCGTCCGAGGACTCGTGTGAGGTGTCTAAAAGGTAGCGTAAACCCCCTCCCGAACCCCACACAACTTACCCATCTGCCGTCGCAGATGTCCTGGCCCCGGGAAATTCCACAGGAGGGCCCGTAGCCCCTCCTATCCAGGAAGGGGCCTTGACCACCTTTCCTTTCCTTCCGGCGGCCTATCCTTAGACCGGACCGCCTCCCCGTTGAGGGGCCAATGGCCACCTCCCCCGAGCGCTCCCATCCGTAATGGGTGACGCCCCCCCCATAGGGATCTTCCAATTACTGCTCACCGATCATGACCTTACCGCCACAGGCCGGATAGTTGACCGGCTATCCGGACCCCCCAAAAAACCACTCCTGCCTAAAGGTCATGTTATAAACTCTTTAACCAAGCTATGAGGTCTCCTATGAGTAACTCATTCCCCACCCGGGACAAATGAACACCATCCCCCAAATACATACTGTCCCCTTTGATACAACCATGCGAAACAGAATGCAGTGTACTTGAACGAAACAATCTACTCACTTTGTTATTTATTTTCCTTACTGAATGATTCAGAGCAGAAACCGAAATAGCCCCCCGCCACACTTTTCGTGGGATCATATGGGACCACGCAATTGTGCACCCTGGAACTCTTCTTGCCAACCAACTTACTGTGGAAAGCATTGCCTCAAGAAGAAGTCGTCTACCAGTGGCCACCAAATCGTTGCCCCCAAGATGGACTATTATTATAGACGGCGGTGACCTTGTCCGCCCTAACAAACCCTCGAAAAAGGATTGAAACTGGTCAATACAGAGCCCGCCCTTTCCGTAGAAGGACACACTGTACCCGTATTCCCGAGCCACGTGAATCATGTCACCTGCTTTGAATACGTCCGCGGCACGCCTCACGTATGAGTGGCCCACGACCCACACCTCCTTTTTCACAGCCGGTGATGTCTGACCGCTGGTCCCCAGGTGTCGGGTCGACTGCACAGTCCGCCCCGCCTCGTAGGCTTGCGCAACTGCAAAAAACCAAACAAAAACAAGAAGCGTGAGTACATCATTACAGCTTCACAACATGTGCAACCGCACATACCTTTTATAACAATCCGAGGACCAACGCCCCACACGTTTTACTTCATCTACACTCAGACCCATGGCTGTAGCCTCTGTAGCAGCCCCTATCCAAAAGGAATGGGTCCCAAACTCGCCGGGGTTCAAGCCCGCGGCCGAAATTGACATCGCAAGCACCCGCTGGAACTGAAACCTCGTCAGTGGGGTGGCGTCAGCGTGTCTCAACAAGGTCCCCCCCCATGATGCCACCCTCTGCGATAAATATTTCTCTACGCAAACAACAGGGCACATGGAAGACCCGGGATTCCTCTGTATGATTATGCAGTCCCCAATCGCACCCTGATCGGTTTTGGACCTGACAAACGAGACAGTCATCGTCTCCCCCTTGACCTGAATGTGTTCTCGGCACAGTCCCCCCATCGTATCCTGCTTGTTCCTCGCCACTAGTTCGCTTACCCGCATAGCTCCATGGAATGCCAGCGCAAAAGCGGCTCGGAATAACACTGTTTCATACTGGGATGAACACGTTTGCAGGGAGTACGGATAATAACAGGGCCAACCTATCCAGACCTATCGGGTGCCTCGCATCTGCTCTGCGACCCTCAAGGCGTTGCCACCCACGTAGCGCTTTCTGTACCACGAAAGACGCTGTCGGGTCCTGGATCCCATGAGCCTTTGCCATAAAGGAAATGGCAGCCCGATGCCTCTGGGCCGTAGCTACTGATTTGCCTGCCTGATGTAAAGACAGCAAAAATTTTACGACAAGTTCTTCCTGGCCCCATAACTCCCCCCTAGCAGAACCCAAAAAGGACCAATAGGAACGGAACGCCCCTTCATATGCTTTCCTCGTCCTGGGTGCTAAACTCTCTCCCACGAGGTTTTGTAGTTCGGGGCACCGAGAGACCAGAGAGCTTCGGGAAAGGGTGCCGCCACCGGGTCCGCTGTGGGCAGAAAACCCCAAAAGGCCTGCATACGGAAACGAGAAAGCGCATCAGCCGCTTGGTTCAGTACCCCCGGGACATGTCTTGCCCTAAAGAGCACATTCAATTGCATGCACAATAACACAATTTCTTTAAGCAGTCTCAGCATCCATTTGCAACGTGCTGCCTGACTATTGATACACTCAACCACGGTCATGTTGTCAGACCAAAACACCACAGAGTGATCCCGGAACCCCTCAGGCCAAGTTTTCAGGGCCACCAAAATAGGGAAAAGTTCGAGAAAAGCAATGTTACTCGTCAGTCCGCACTCGTGCCACCATGACGGCCATTTTTGAGCCGACCATTGTGTGCCGAATATGGCGCCAAAACCTATACTCCCCGCCGAATCTGTCCAAAGCCCCAGCTCCTTAGAGGAAACAGCCGGTTTATTCCAGACAATTCGACCATTAAAATCTGCCAGAAATGCCAACCAAATGCGCATGTCCTGGCGAACCTCTGCCGAGAGCCTCGTGCGGTGATGACTCTCCTTCAGGCCGACCATGGCTTGTGCAATCGAGCGGGAAAAGGGGCGGGCCATCGGCATTACTCTCAGGGCAAAATTCAACTGGCCCACCACTTGTTGTAATTGGTGCAGTTTTACCTTAGTCTCACTAATACATGTTTCAAGGGATGCCCTGAATTTCAACACCTTTTCTCTTGGTAATCGAAAACAACCTTCTACCGAGTCGAGCTCGATCCCCAGAAACTCGAGGGAAGTCGAGGGACCCACGGTCTTACCTGGCGCCAATGGCACACAAAATTGGTTCATTAAGACACAAAATTCATTTAAAGCCTGTCCACATTCTGGATCCCCGGCTGCCCCCAGGAACAGAAAGTCATCGAGATAATGCATAACATGTTGAAAACCCGTCTTCTTTGTGAAGACCCATTGCAGAAAACAACTGAACTTTTCAAAATAGGCACAAGATATAGAACATCCCATTGGCATACATCTGTCCATGTAATAGCGACCCTGAAACCTGAAACCAAGGAGACGCTGATCGTCTGGGTGTACCGGGAGCAACCGGAACGCTGACTCGATGTCTGATTTTGCCATCAGCGCCCCGGGCCCCAGGCGATTCAACATGGCGACGGCCTCATCGAAAGATGCGTACCGCACCGAACACACTTCCGGGTCTATCGCATCATTCACGGAAAGACCACGTGGGGCTGACAAGTTATGTATCAACCGAAACTCACCCGGGTCCTTCTTGGGGACCACCCCTAGAGGGGAACAAACAAAGTTAGCAAATGGTGGCAAATCAAATTGACCGGCGACACGACCTCGAGTCACCTCCTTCCCAATCTTTGCCTGTACCACAGCCGTATGCTGCAAGACCGATAGTTGATTCTTACAGTTTGCTACACCCTGAAAATTCCCCACTGGGATGCGGAAACCATATGAAAACCCTTTTCGCAACACCCCAGCGGAATCATGATCCGGGTATTCGCTGAGCCAAGGAATCATTGCCATGGTATCAATCGGAGTAGGTAAAGGCGCCCCTCGGACTATTTCAGGCCTGTTTGGCGCTTCCCTTACCACCGTTATCACCCGTTTTGGCTCTGCACATGGACTCAGGATGGGATGGCTGCCCACACCCCCCACATTCATGTCTGAACTTGCATGACCCCTGGGGCCTCGTACATTTACCTCTGTTAAAATTCCAACAAATCCCCCTTTTACCTGCATTGCCACTCGGCTTCGAGTGGTACTCGTTACCTGCACCCGTCCGAAAGGGTGTCCCGGAGTATTGGCGGGAAGATTCACCCCCGTTACTCCCCGACAATGGTACTTTTAACATTGCTGTACTCTCCATTTTTTGCCATGACACGGAGTCGTAACAATCCCAAGTCAGAACTGGGTCGTGTTCCTTAGCTTTTCTAAAAATATTGTCATAGCAGAACCACTGATTGCCCCCATACGCTACGGAATACTCCATGATACGTGATTGATAAATAGGCAACTCGGTCAGCAACTCGGGCCTGCGCTCGTCCATGATGGAGGTAAAAATGCCCCACGCTCTGCCCCAAGTACCAATGTTTTCGTCAACCTTAAAGGCGGCCATTTTGGCGCGCCAAACACTCGGATGCATAAGCTCCTTTTGGCTCTTAACATGCTCCATCTCGTAATGGTCGGTAAGCAAAGAAAAAATATTAACATACTTATTTGCCCAAATCTTTTCCTTAATTTCCATTGGAACATGCTGAGCCACCTTCTCCCTTCGTGAAGGTACAGACCCCTCCCCCGCGATCGGCAATGGCCGCTTACCTGAACCAGAAGCTGCATTTGCCGCCGAACCTGGGCCTGTTGCATTTTCCGCCGCCGGAACCGGTGGGGTAACAGAAGATGGTGCCTTCACAGCCTCCCTAGATTCCCGCAGTTGTCTCATCACTGCCCGGGCGTCGTCAGCCGTGGTGCCCTCGCTATCTTTTCCCAACCACGCTGCCAATTGCGCCGCTAACTCTGGAGGCATATCATCCCCGGTCACGGGGGTGACCACCACGGGGATCGGATTCCCCTCTTTCGGCACCGGGGTTGGCTCCTCAAGTGGGGTATCGGGAACCGGGGTTTCCCCCCCAAGCGCCCCCCTTCTGGACCTCTTGCCTCTCCCACCGGGGACTACTCCCGGCAAAGGCCGTTTCGGTCCTCCCTCCCCGTTCTTAGCCGCCATCTGCTTCTTCAAATCGGCTACCTCCTTCATGAGCATGCGGAGCATCTGATCGGTACCGACCCGCTTTCCGACTTTCTTGGGCATTCTCAGACAGGATATCTGTAAGACAAAAGAAAAAGATTACAACGCTCAAAATTGGCTCTTCGTTCCGTCTCGAGCTCACGTGCAGCGGGGAGGTGCAGCTTCAGAGCACAGGAACAAGAGGATGCTTTCTTGGCTTGTTGCTCCTTTTATCCGTCTTCAGGGCGGGCGTAAACCCGCCCCCGCCTGCCTCCGAGGGCGTGGCCGGTCGCGTCAGTGTCTAGGACAACCCGCTCCAGGGCGGGAAAAGGCGCGCCCCGGCTACGCCGCTTTGGGCATACCAGCCGAGACTCGCCTCCCGCCCAAGATGGCTTCCCGGGGGGATCGTGGTACTCTGCCATACGTTCGGGGGGACCGAATGGTCGCCCCTTTCCACATAATCGACTTGCTCTTGACACCCTATTGGCAAAAGAGGGCGGAGTCTGTAGAAAGTTGAAAGCGCAACATTGTTGCACTTATATTCCAGACAAAAGTGTTGAAATCAAGAAGTACGTGAAAAACATAACTAATTTGGAAAGAGAGCTCAAACCACTGGAGGTTGATAGTGCCTGGAAGAGACTAACCGATGGTCTCTCCTCTGTAGGTAGTTGGTTTTCTAATCTAGGTAAAAGTCTTGTGAGTAAAATACTGATGCAAATAGCAGGAATAGGTTTATTAGTGTTCAGCATAATAATTTGCTGCAAATGTCGAAAGCACATAAAGAAATATTCTGTCAATAGGCGACGAGTAAAGAGAAATGTCGAAGAGCTCGAATTAGAACAATGAATAATCAGATATACAAAAAAATGAAAAATTCTCATCCTAATAAAGGTGTTGAGAAAAAGCTATATAGAAAGTTTGAAGAGATTGAAATGGGTGAAATGTGAAAAGTTGGCATCTGGTTTCATTAATAGTGATGATAGTAAATATCATCAAAGAGGGGATTGATGGAGCAAGGATTTGCACGTAAAGCGACTTGCTTGAATTCATGAACCTCGAAATAATGTTAATTAACTAATCAACCTGTTTTGTCTTATTAATCTGCCCCTTTTCCGACATACTGGATGTCCAAGAGACGCTTGCTTATGTGTCTATTAATATTAATACGCTTGCAATCTAAAATGGCCGCTGCTACGCTGGAATTTAGACTGCGCATGCGCCGGTCATACCCATGTGATGTGACGTATTCAATGTCTTGGTGGGAAACTGTTTGCACTTGCGCAATAGAGCTTAAATGGCTGCTCTGTGTTCTCACATGCTTTAAGCTTGCATTGCTGCTTTCGCTAAGCTGTTCGTTCTGTTTAATCCTAATGCTATAGTTTATTATAAAGTAAGGGGAGTAGTATAGATATTCATGGTATACAGTGAAATCATTTATTCTGTGTTCTAAAACTGTTTCTTTTCCGTTTCATGTTACACTTCATAACCTGGCCTGTCATATTACGCTGTACTCTTGAATGAAACTGCGTCTGCGCGAGATCTGCGAGTCTCCAGAGCAGTGACCTTTGAATCCCAGCCAAGGAGTTGATTGACTGAGGAGATGCTCCTGGGAACCTGAACTGCGACCCAGCTAGAAGAAGCTGAACTGTACTACAAATTGTAACAAATTGTATACGATGTTATATTCACCATTGTTAACCAAAGGCATATGTCATGAGAACCTGGAATTTAAGGGGCGTGCATGGAATCTGAATAAAGAACCTGAGAAAGTCTAGAAAATAGGTGGTGTGATGACCTGTCCTCTTCCCTTGTCCAATCAAAACACTGACCCAAAAAACAGTATAACTAGCATAGGTTTAGCTAGAGAAATTGTCCATCTTGTCCGAATAGCTGACCTGTCACTAACCCAACGCACTCAATAGGTGACTAAAACAGAGAGCTGCGGAGCACTCTGTTGGGAGGTCCGAGAACCCAATCAGGGTTTTGGGAAGTGAAAGTGCTGGAGAAGCACTTTGCTGATAAAATGTATAACCCAGTCGGGGTTATTGGCAGATTCCTTGCAGAGAGGGAGTAACCTTTGCAGAGTGGGAGTAACCTTTGGTAAACCCGGTCCTGATCCGAATTCTGGGGTTATCCTGTCCTGACTGTCCATGAGCTGCACCTGCACGCCTACTGGCACTTAAGTCCTTGGGGTTCTTCCCGTCTTTTCTAACTGACCGTTGCCAGGGTTGGTCTCCACTCTATCCTAGGTAAATATAAAGTCTGTGTGGGTGTTTGTAAATGAATTTGCATTTCCTTTTCTAAAAATTCTCGAATATTGCAAAGCTTAATTGCATATGTTCTTTTTCTTTCCCGTCCCTTGTTAAATGAGATATCCATGTATAACTGATTGATAGTGTGTTCCCATCTTTTCCCCACCTATAGTCAATGCTAAATCATTTCTATTTAGTATATGTTCCTTTTCTCACCCTCCCTTTTAGGAGATGAGCTGAATTTAATAGTATGTTCCAAATCTTACCTACACTAAATTGTATTGAGCTAAAATTAAAACTTGAATTGCAATAAGTTCTTTTTGGTTTAGCATGTTCCTTTTCTTTACCCTCCTTTAACAAAAAGTTACGAAAGATTGTGATCTAAAATTAGCATGTTCCTTGTTTCTACCTTGCCTTCATTTAAAAGTTCTTAAATGCTCAGCATAGTCTATCTCTTGCATAGCTATATGCTGTTTATGATTTTGATTATAGATAGTCTCATTGCTTTCAATATTCTGCTTATGACAGATGATGTTGATGATTAGATAAAAGTTTGAACCTACCCAGAGTCTGTGGTTATTTCATTTATACAAATTATTATAAATGTTCTGGAGTACCTAGCTTAAAACTCAACTCCCTGATCCAATGTGTTTAAAGTTCCTAAGTATCTACATTGGTAGGTTATAGATATAGGAATTAGAAGTATAGAATCACAAAATATACTGATAGTAGAGCTTCAGTTACCTGAATAAAGTTAATGTGTGCGGTTTAGAAATTATGGGCCCAGGTGAGTATTAATAAAATTTCCTAGCTGGGTGACCTGTGCGCTCTATCAGCGGCGGTAGGCAGAAGATAGATCATCCATGCAACACTTCAACACAGAACTGGTGTCCAACCAATCCCCTCAGGAACAATACCACTTGTCGCCTGCGAGCCCTGGTCGGATTGCTGTTTGGCAATGTAGTCTCTGTACGGGCCCCAGATGTCTACTGGTCGTGACGAACTAGGGATCAGAGTGGAGTATTCTTCGCAGTTGACATTACAAAATGCCAAACTCCGGAGCCATGCCTGAAGGGAAGGAACTCTATTACTACCCCACAATAAAGAAATCTCTTGTTTGGCTAATAGGAGCCCAGAGCTGCCAGCTTCCTGACCTTCCAAGGGAAGTTGACCACATAAACCAGCAGTGCGATCTCAGGGGTGGGTATTAACAGCATGGACAGTATGTCTCCTAGCGTGAAGTGGAAGAGGGACCAGTACTGGTATATCTTGGGACATGTCCAGGGGAGTGTGATACATTCTGCAAAGGAACTTAAAATGAAGAAGTTTGTGCCTGCTGTTCGCAATGAACATTTTTTATGTATGATGAAGTTGGATTTTAAATTACAATTTTGAAAATGCCACTTTTAGAAACCATTTTCCTACCCTAGCCATTTCCTACCTACAGCCTGCCTCTGGGTCACATGCCTGAGTGTAATTTGAAGTTGGGCTTTGTGTATTCCTCATGGACAGCCACACACAATAGAGAGCTTAGGTGTGAATGGATGGGTCATCAGTAAAAGAATGGGAGGGCGGAGCTGGACACAGCCTTACTTACACTTGAATAGGCGAATAGGCTGTGTCCTGCCTCCACAAAAAGCACTGCTTACCCCCTGTAGTTAGTCTCTGGAGCCAGGACAGGGAAGGCAGGATGCATGGGGACTTCAAAGGGAAACGTCTAGAAGCTATTCTCCACTTCAACTACACAAATGGGTATAAATATTGATTATCAAGGAAGGGGGTAATAGTTTTGGAGTTGCACTGACTAGTAATGGCTCGTTGACAGTATTGATTGCTTACCTTTTGAGGCCAATGTACCTTTTCCCACAACTATGAAATATATTTAAGTAAGGCAGGGTAAACAATTATCAATAATAATTATAAATATGTGGCATGATATTCCTTGAATAAAATAGTGATCAGAAATTACATACTAATCGTCACATATGTTTATTTTAATATAGTTTAAAACAAATGGAAGCCTCTATTTATTAGTGGATTGTAAGAAACCATGCCTTTTTGCAGCTGCCCCCCACTGTTTGCCCCCATTTGGAGTACTAGATTTACTGGTTGTCAACTCTGACAATGCACTGAAGCCTTCAAACCAAGCTCCTGTGCCAGCGCTCTCTTCCTAAAACTGATATGTGTGAATTGGTAACTCCAACAAGCAAAGGACTTTAACCCCTTATAAGTCCCTAGTATATGGTACCAGTGGTACTCAGGGCCTGGGTGTTAAAAGGGTAACCAGGGCTTGAAGCACTGTTTGTGCCACACCTTTTAATATATGCCAGCCACACCTAAGAATCGCCTCCTAAACCCCAGGGGGCAGGGTACAATATATTAAAGCTGTGGACAGGCGAGTTCAGGCTTATATCTATAAAGTGGCCATTAAAGGACACTATAAGTGATAGATGGTTTATAGAACAGGTAAACTCGAGGTTGGCGGCTCCATTATGGTACCGCCTATATATGTCATGTTTGGTTTCAAACAACATATTTCATCACACCTGACATGAATCTCGTGTCAAGGACGATGTGACGTGCACCCAGGTGGCTACCTTAGAGGTTGCCCACCTGGTTGCCCCAACCTTTCCTATGCTCTAGCTAGCAGCCCCTGCTCTCACAGGAGCCAGACACAATGCCCTGGACGGGAAGGAGGTCACACCTCCCTCCCTGACCAGCTGGCTAATGAAATGACACATCAAGACTGTGAGCTTCAAAGGCTGCATTGTTAGTGATATGCAACCAGGCTGCCTACTAATGGAGGAAACAGTTCTCCCCCTGCCCCCAAGCACATTTGCACCTGGGCAAGTGGGAAAATTAGTTAGCCAGGAGGTGTACACCTCCAGAAGGATAGCCACATGTCTAAGGGGAACAACCTGGTCTGTAGAGCTGAGGAAGACATCTGACATTTTAAAAAGTGGTAGAATAGTGGGTTCTGGGTAGAAAAGGTGGCCTACCCCCCCGAATGTGGTCCCGCCAAAGGGCGGATTAGCTGCTAGGGCTCGTAGCCCATTGGCCTCTTGCAGCGACACCCCTAACACTCCTAAATCTAAGTTGTAAGGGCTACCCCTGATGCCAGAACCTCATTTCTGAACCAGCTTACATCAAAGAAGACAAAGAAGAGACCCGTGTCTGAGACAACAGGACTTGCACAAACCAAAAGAGGGATACTCTGTGCTTGGAACTGCCTGATCGAGACTCGTCCTTGGCTAAATCTTGGTTCCCCCAGACAGACGATCCACTGTGAGAGCCTGAAGCATCCTCAGTCTACCCAGGGCTAGTGGCACTAGTCCCCTGCAAACTGCAGGTAAAGCTATGTTCAAGATCCTAAGAAATATTGACCTTCGTGCCTTTTGAGGGATCGCCTAAATTGGTCTAGTGCATTGTGGGACCTGTAGTTCTACCTCCCACAAAGTTTCAGGCAGCTACTGTGTTCCCCGGGGCATCAAAGTAACCATCTGCTGTGCTTACCACTGCCAAGGCTTGTTAGTCACCAGTCCAGCAACTGACCCCTACACTCAACGCTGCACCTAGAGGGAACTCCATCCAACTTTTGTCCGACATCAGCAGCAGCCCATTGTTGTGTTTTTGCATCTTATTCCCCGCTGCACTGTGTATGCGGTAAAAAACGGCTTTCCAGAGGCTCCCGTTCAGCACCAAAAACAGCAGGACAGCTCTGCACTCAGGCTCTACGGGCTAGGTAAAATTGAACTGACTGTCGTGGCTTGTGCCTGGGAGCTGCATCACCTTTACCTTCCTTGGGTTCCACGCAACTCTACTTGCAAGTGACTGAATGTCACTAACTCTTTTTCCCATTGACCACTATGCAAATGTTCTGTAGTATTGAATTGCAGTGATTTATGTTTTTTTTCTAAAATCCATAACTCTATTTTTATGTATCTGATCACATTTGCTTTAGTGTCAAAATTAAAATAAAAATGCACTTTATTTTTATGTATTGGTGCCGGAGTTCTATTGAGCAGTGTCAATTACTTATCGTCAATGTTGGTACTCTGAAATGATGAACACGTGTTTCTCTAGTTAAGCCTGACTGCTCTTTGCCACACTACCAGGAATGAGCTAAGGATTTATTATTGTGAATCCAAGGACCATCTTTGGGGTCTGTGGGAGCATTGCATGGTGAAGCCTGACCAGCATCAACACATAATACTCCACCTTATTAGTTTGTATTAGTCTGAAAGATTAAAAAAAAAAGGTTTATGAGCAAGCTGATGTTATTTGTGTGCATCAAAATGTAACCTGAAGTTAGTGGGGCTTTTTCAGTGATAAGCACTTGCCTGTCCTTGTCATCCTAATCATATTTTCATATAGCAGATATTTGTTCTTGTTTATTAAATCTTTATTCTTTCAGACTATTACTGCCTACCTAAAATCCATGTGAAACCAACAACCCTTATTTGTACAAACCATCTTAGGTAAAACCACACTTATATCAACAATGCTGCCTGTAAACCATTTAGGCAACTTCCGAGACCCCCTCCAAACCAGATTGTTTGCCCTTGTCAAACACCTTTTTAACTCACTGTCTAGGATCCCCGCCTGAATGTCCCTGCTCTGAAAACCTAATTCTGTGACTTTTAACATGAGCCATAAGACACTGAATATGACAGTTTGCTATCCTTTCCTTAAAACAAAAATCTCCCATGAAAAGAATGGATAGGTTTGAACGTACGAACAGTTGCACATGAAACATGGATGCAAATACATATAGTGTTTCTTAATATGTATTCATAATTATGCTTGTTTCTCGCTTTTTTTGCCCCTTTTTGCTGGTATGTAATGTTCATCTGCATGTTTTTACTTTTATTTTTTTCTCTATGTGACATATATTTGTATATGATATCAAATCCAGTAATTCTGTAACTAATAATACTTAAACAGCCTTGAAAAAGCCGGAGGCCTGCTTACCATTGAGAGGCAAATCATGTGTTGACTGGTCTAAGTTCTCTGTTGCCCTGCAATTAAAAAGAGGCTTTCATCTGTTTTAAATTGCATTAAAATAAACGTATGTGACAATTAGTACGTAATCTCAGACCACTATTTTACTTAAGGAATATCAAACCATGTGTTGATTATTATTATTGAAAACTGCTTACTCTACAATACCTAAAAATTTTGGGTATAAATATTGGACCTCAGACACCAACTCTTCAGTGCAGTTCTGGACCTGTGGATACTCTACCAGAAAGAAGGACTGCTGTGATGCTGAAAGGACTGTACCTCACACAAGGGGTCGGGGGAAGTATACGCCACTAAATTAGACCGCAGGTCCTATACTACTTCCAAGAATTATTAAGCTCACACAGAATATAGAGTAGCAAGATGCAGGAGGAATGGAGGAAAAGAACTAGGAGAAACAGGTGGGGGCATTACAAGTGTTTGGGGTGACATGCTTCATCTTTGGGCCCCTCCACACACCGGGACCGCAAGGTACTCCGTGTGGGCTACAACTTTCCACAGGAAAGGAGTCATAGTGTTTTGGTAGCACGTCTATGTGTAAATCCCTGAAGGGTGAGAGTGAGGGGCAGAGTGCACCTGAACAAGTGATTTAAAACTATCTCAATAAGGACAAAGCAACTTTATTCCTGTGTCCTCATGGAATGAGGTTAAAAGCATCGTGAAACAGGGTTATGGATATTTACCTTGTATACGGTCAACATGTTTCTGCCGTATGTGACTTAGATGTTCCAGGCATTCTTCAGGACCATAATGTAATGTCACTCTGCTGCATAAATGTGTACAAATTTTAATAATAAAGATATCAAAAATATACTCAGGCCTATATCTTGACCAACAGTGCATAGTGGCAACAAATTGATGAGTCGGTGAGGTGGCCCTACAAAAAATAGTAAATAAGTACATATCAATCAAATGCATCAAAGTACATTTAAACATCATACTCCCAAATATATAGGGACCTTACCCAAGGGCAGTGTATACGGTCCAACTCTTCCATCTACAGAGTCTCTTCACACGTAGAACTCTCTATTGAGGTATAACAACATAGGTGAGGAACAAGGAAAACACAACATAAACACACACATTTCTATAATCTAAAAACTAAAAACCTGTGGTGGACAGATATGTATACACCTAATCTCACATGGATCACTGAGTGTAAATATATGTAAATACAGTAGTGGAGAGATGGAGTATAGAGAGCACTTTGCACGTTACTCTCGTAGGGTGCCCATTATTATCTCATACAACTCCGACTACATCGAAATCATAATTATATCTCCCTCGGGGTAATGGTCTTAGTTGGTCATCAGAACCATTACTATTGTTATAGTGGCTACGCCACATACATGTCTCGTAGGTTAGAGTGCAGCGTGAGCAGGTGCTCAACAAAGGGATGGCTGTGGGAGATAGACCACATCACACTACAAGGGGGAGGTCTAGCCGTTGAGTGTTAGTGGCAGTCAAGTCACCTTAGACAAAGAACAAAGGCTATGGCAATAGTCAGGTCTAGCTCCGCCACACTTGCTAACCTTAAGCCAAACTTTATGCATTACCTCACATGTAAGAATAGGTGTTCTGTGAGGGCTCTTGCAGAGATGGTTACTCGCAAGTCGGGTGTCTGAGATAAGCGCCATACCATGCACATAAATAAACACTCAGGCTACCTTGGAAATATGATACGTAGTCATGACAGGAGTAAAAAAAAAATGAACTAACCCGACATCGATTAATCGTGTGACAGAGGTAATTACTCTACTGGAACCAATGCGTGAATTCAAGCGTATCGGCAGGTGGAATAGACCAAAGGGATATTGTTTGTTAGTCGATACTAGTAGCCTTTTGTCCGAGGTAGTACCCTCCTGGAACAAAAGAGTAAATACACACGCACCACCAGGTCAAATAAACACAACAGACCACAGCTGTTACTCGACAGTAAGTGCCATTTTGTCCGAGGTAATTAACCTCATAAAGCAAATGTGCGAGTACAAACAAACCCCCAGTCACCGCTGCATTTGGACAAGTAAAAGCCCCTGAAATTATAACCTGTTGCGATCGTCACTCAGTCACCGATAGATCCTCACCTACGTATCGGAAACATCCACCCTCTACTGAGACCCTGGCGGGAGTGATTGTGCTTCAGAAACAGGCACCTATGAGTAGCCTCATTTCCTTAAAAATGCTGTGCCTGCCGGGGAATTGTAGTTTAAGCATTCCCGTAGTTCGAGGCAGGCCCTATCATTCTGATAAAAAGCATATTGCAACCATCTGGAACGCCTAAAAACTGTTGACAGACTAGATCTAAATGGACAGCCCCCATAATGGTAGAAAAAGTATGGCAATGCCTCCAAACTATAGATAAACTGAATCTCGTTGGACAACCCCGGTGCTCACTGTTCTAATACTATAACAAATCAAAAAAGAAGGAGGAGCAGGTGTGTAGTGGGCTAGGAAGGAGCTATTATTGGGTTTCCTAGATACCGTAGTCCCGTAGTGCGAAACAGTCATGCACCACTAGTAACAAACGTGCTGAAAGGACTGCCACTCTGCTAGACTGCTGCTCTGGTGGACTGCTGCCCTGCTGTGCTGACCCACTGCCGTCTTACATGGGTGAGAAAGCTGGACCTGTATCTGTTGAACCCAGGGCCCCCAGATTGACTCCAAGGGCTAGGTGGCTGGCCTTCTGACTTGAGCCTCAGGGACAGAAGTCTCCAACAACCTCGATCCAAGCAACTGGACTCTCCCATTTGTGAGTCTACCCTGCCAAGTGGCGACACCCAGTCCTGGACCCTTGGAAGTTGGCCTAAGGTGCTCTGCCAGCCTCTGTGGATCTAGCAAAACCAACGCACCTCAGCTGCTGCACGGCGCAACCTCGAGCAGAACTGATTATTCGCTGCTGCTGCATGGACCACCCCATCGCAAAGACTTGCATGACAGCCCAAAGCCACATCGGAACCTCTGCTGCAAGACGCATCCTCAGTGCAAGCCCTTGCATGCCTCATCGACGAAAGCCTTGACGATGATGCTGGGCTCTAGATCGCAGTTCATTGGGACTAGCACATCACCCCGACTGCATGACGCGTCCTCGACGCTGGACTTCGGATTGCAAGCTCCATCAACAGGATCCTCGACAAGAATGAAGGCACTCACATCACAGCATCTAAGAACTGGAACCAAAGCACCTCATCTTCTGCGGGGCGCAACCCCAGCAGAACAGATGCATCATCACTGCTGCATGGATCACATCGCAGGCACCTGCATCATAACTGGAAGCTCCATTGGAACAGCAGCAGCACCAAGCATGCTTGGTACGTGCCCTCCCACCCCTCATCCACGGCAGCCTCGACGATGACGCCGGGCTCTGCATCGCAGTTCCTAGTAAATGACGCATCAACCCGACTGCATGACGAATCCTCAATGCCAAACTTTGGATTGTAAGCCCCGGAAACAGGATCCTCCACGAGGATGCAGGCTCTTACATCGCAGTATCTCAGAAACAACACATCGCTTTGTCTGGGCAATGCATCTTCGACCCTTGCATAGCTCTGCAAACCAGAATTTATGGTACTTTGTTCAGCAGACCTAACAGCGTCCTTGTAGCCAGCCCATGCTCCATCGCGGTCAGCCTGAACTTGTGACTTTGTCTCAGTCCGACGTGATCAGATATCCACAATTGGTGCTTTGTGCTTCATAGCAGTATATTTGGTAAGATCTTTAGAATTTCATATCTCTGGTTCTACTGATTGGGTGTTTGCTGTTTTGGTCTTGTTTTATTTATTAAAAATAGCTCTATTTTTCCAAACCAAACTGGTGTGGGATCCTTTTTTGTGTGATGTGTTTTACTTTATTACTGTTTGAAGCGTTGCATAAACACTTTACACGTTACCTCTGAATTATGCCTGACTGCTCTGTGCCAAGCTACCAGAGGGTTGAGCGGAGGCTTGTAGGGTTGGGTTTCACCCCCTCAACCAGTATCCTAATGTCTTATGATGCATATCAGCTTCCATGATGTTTTACCCATGCTGCCTGCTTTGGATAGACATAATAGAGAAATGACAAAATGCTTAGTACCAATACTGCCCTGTAAAGCCTCATGCAACCATATAGGCAGCCAAACTATACAAGCCTTAAAGCTAAATGTCTTTGGGGTGGTAAGTTTTTGCTAGTTGTTTTTTTATAATGATCTTTTTGACACTACACATTCAATTCATTTCACATGTTTCACACAGGTGAAGGTATTGCACATATGGTAATATTGACAGGTGACTTTAACACAACAATTGGAGTGAGATTCACATGACAAGCTATAGACTAGGACACAGCAGTAATGTCATAATGTAAGAAAATAGACCATCAAGTTAGGACCTTGTTAGAATTGTTAGCCTTTTTAATATGAAAAATGAGAACAGCAAATGTACGAAACGAAATATTTTAAATGATATAACATAATTGTACCTAGGAGGGAAATGTCAGGAAGCAGAGCTGCAGACACTTTATTGGGACGGGAATGCTACCTGCCATGGTGTACAGATGTGGCCACTGCCCTGCGTGCCCATCTGCAAGTACCTGGCATCATGGTTTTCAGATTTTAGGCCCCAGCCTCATACTAATCTAGAGTATACATGAAGGCCTCGGCCGGCCTTTGACTTACAAATGGCCCTGGACCTATTCTGGAGCTAGAGGGACACACCAAGCAGACTCTCCAAGAGGTCTACTGTACTTATCAGGTGTTCATCAGTCTAGCACACGTTGGCAGCATATGTATAATGATTATAGGCAGATAAGTCCTTTTTCTACTGTTTCATGTGAATGGGACCATAATGGCCCATTCATCTGAAGTTCTGCTGCTAATAGTGAACCCGAAATCCAAGCAACGAGATCCTGTGCACCTGGATGTGTGCATGTATGCTAGTGATGCTTGGCATGTATTGCGTGAGTGCAAGTGACACAGGCTGGTTTTATTTTGAAACGCCCTGGGCTGGGCCTGAACGCACAATGGGGTTGAGGTTACTTTTCCACATAGTGGATATGTATTGCTGCCATTACTTAGTCTGCCATTACTTAGCCTTCCTTACAGAAACTTGGATGAACGCCTCATCAGCTCCCGACATTGCCATAGCCATCCCGGACACTTACAAGATCATCCGAAAAGACCGCACCAACCAAACAGGAGGGGGCATCGCCATCGCCCATAAGAACACCATCCGAATCACGACCTGCTCCGACGATAACCTCGCGACCGCTGAACACCTTCACTTCCAGATCCACACCGACCCCAGGACGACACTTAGAGGCACCCTCATCTACAGACCACCAGGAACCCGCACACAATTCAACGAATACATCACTGACTTCATCAGCCCACATGCCCTCACCTCCGAGAACTACATTCTACTGGGAGACCTCAACTTCCACCTGGAAAAGAATAACAACAGCAACACCACCACCCTTCTGGACAACCTGGCCCATCTCGGACTCAACAACTTGTTGACACCCCCACCCACTTAGCCGGACACACACTCGACCCTATCTTCACCTCCAGAAAACACATCTCCTTCGATCACACCACAGTTCTCCATTGGACGGACCACAGCTGCATTCACTTTAGCTACAAAAAGACCACGACCCACATCCCACCACAACCTATCCCTCGTAGAAACTGGAACAAAATCACCACCGACCAACTCTTCACATCGCTTAACCAAAACCATCCTGCCATATCATCGGACCCAAGCCAAGCTGCCACCAAACTCACACAATGGATCACCCACAGCGCTGACGAATTAGCACCCTTGAAAAACCAACAGAACAAACAAGGTAGCAAAAAGGCCCCCTGGTTCAACGATGACCTTAAGAAATCCAAGAAACTTTGTCGTACCCTCGAGAAAACCTGGAGAAAAAACCCTACCACTAACAACTAAGCATGGGCGAATTTTGCGAATCTGGCGTTCGCGAATTTTGCGAATTTGCGAACTCGCAATCCGCAAAATCCGCGAATTCTCACGAATTTTTTTTTTTGTGTTCGCAAGGATTTCTGCCAGTTCGCAAGGATTTCTGCCAGTTCGCGAGGGTTTTGTACCAGTTCGCAATTGCGAACTTACATGTCGGCTCGCAACGGTCACGATTATGTTGTTTCTACGTCTGGTTCATCATCACAGGTTCCCAGAACCCTCTGTTTCACCCCTGCCACCCTCTGTTTTACCCATGCCATCCTCTGGTGCATCAATGCCACCCTCTGGTTCATCATCACTGTAGATTATGGGGGGGGAAAGCAAGCACACCTGCCTGCTTCAACTGACATGAATTAATTTGGGGTTGATTTATTAATGTGTCACTGTTTTAAAATTCCAGTCTGGCACCTGCTTCCTTATCTGTAATTTGCTTTCTGTTGCAGTGCAATTTTTTTTTCCAGGACCTTTGTGGCCTACTTGTAGCTATTCTATGAGCCTGCTGTGAGGGTCAGAGCAGGGTCATATAATTGTTGCAACTAGCAACTGAACTCTGGAGGGGCCCTTGTCAGGAAGCACTACAGGGAATGGTTACTAATGATGAGTTTGAACTTTTGAACCTGCTGAATGCTTTTTTTGTGTTCGCAAGGATTTCTGCCAGTTCGCAAGGATTTCTGCCAGTTCGCGAGGGTTTTGTACCAGTTCGCAATTGCGAACTTACATGTCGGCTCGCAACGGTCACGATTATGTTGTTTCTACGTCTGGTTCATCATCACAGGTTCCCAGAACCCTCTGTTTCACCCCTGCCACCCTCTGTTTTACCCATGCTATCCTCTGGTGCATCAATGCCACCCTCTGGTTCATCATCACTGTAGATTATGGGGGGGAAAAGCAAGCACACCTGCCTGCTTCAACTGACATGAATTAATTTAGGGTTGATTTATTATTGTGTCACTGTTTTAAAATTCCAGTCTGGCACCTGCTTCCTTATCTGTAATTTGCTTTCTGTTGCAGTGCAATTTTTTTTCCAGGACCTTTGTGGCCTACTTGTAGCTATTCTATGAGCTTGCTGTGAGGGTCAGAGCAGGGTCATATAATTGTTGCAACTAGCAACTGAACTCTGGAGGGGCCCTTGTCAGGAAGCACTACAGGGAATGGTTACTAATGATGAGTTTGAACTTTGAACCTGCTGAATGCTTTTTTTGTGTTCGCAAGGATTTCTGCCAGTTCGCAAGGATTTTTGCCAGTTCGCGAGGGTTTTGTATAAGTTCGCAATCGCGAACTTACACCGCACGCAGCAAAATATCCGCTGCGTGCGAATTTGCGGATTTTGCGGGAAATTCGCGGATCTCGCGGATTGCGAATTTACCCAAAATCCGCAAAATCCGCGAGCGTAACGGATTTTCCACCCATGCTTACTAACAACCTGACCACCTTCAAGGACGCCACCCGCAAACACCGCCAATTGATCCGATCCACCAAGAAATCAGCATTCAAGGATCGACTCGACAACAACGCCCACAACAGCAAGGAATTATTCAACATCATCAAAGAATTTACCAACCCCACCGCCGGCACCAACGACATCACTCCCTCCCAAGACCTCTGCGACTCTCTATCCTCTTTCTTCCACAACAAAATCGCCGACATTCATAACAGCTTTGAAAACCTGTCCGAAGAACAATCCACTCCACCCACATCCGAACCAAAACAGCACTCTCACAACCTTTGCGCCTGGAACCCAATCACTACTGATGACACCATCCGTCTGATGAACTCCATTCACTCAGGTTCACCAACCGACCCATGCCCCCACCACATCTTCAACAAAGCAGACTCCATTATCGCACCCCATCTCCGCGATGTCATCAACTGCTCCTTCAACTCCGCTACCTTCCCAGAAAGCTGGAAACATGCCGAACTCAACGCCCTTCTGAAGAAACCCACAGCAGACCCCTCTGAACTTAAGAACTACCGCCCCATCTCACTCCTCCCCTTCCCGGCCAAACTCATCGAGAAAGCCGTCAACAGTCAGCTCGCCGCCTTCCTTGAATTCAACAATTCACTCGACCCCTCACAGTCCGGCTTCCGAGACAAACACAGCACCAAAACCGCCCTCATCGCTGCTACAGACGACATCCGAACGCTACTGGACAACGGAGAAACAATTGCCCTCATCCTACTTGACCTCTCCGCCGCCTTCGACACTGTCTTTCATAACACCCTCATACAACGCCTCAGCAACGTCGGAATACAAGGAAAAGCTTTGGACTGGATCATCTCCTTCCTTGCTGAAAGAACCCAGAGAGTCCGCCTCCCCCCATTCAAATCAAAGGCCACCGAAGTCATCTGCGGCGTACCACAAGGATCTTCACTCAGTCCCACCCTCTTCAACGTGTACATGAGTCCCCTCGCATCAATCGCGCGACAACACAACCTCAACATCATCTCCTACGCAGATGACACCCAGCTGATCCTCTCCCTCACCAAAGACCCTAACACCGCCAAAACCAATCTACACGAAGGAATGAAAGAAGTAGCCGAATGGATGAAGAACAGCCGCTTAAAACTAAATTCGGACAAAACGGAAGTCCTCATCTTAGGATCATCCCCCTCTGCATGGGACAACTCATGGTGGCCACCGGCTCTGGGTACAGCACCCATACCTACAGATCACGCACGTAACCTTGGCTTCATCCTAGACTCCTCCCTCTCAATGACCAGACAAGTCAACGCCGTCTCATCATCATGTTTCAACATCCTACGCATGCTCAAAAAAATCTTCCACTGGATCCCCACCGAAACAAGAAAGACAGTCACCCA
Organism: Lissotriton vulgaris; assembly: GCF_964263255.1. Lineage (NCBI taxonomy): Eukaryota > Metazoa > Chordata > Amphibia > Caudata > Salamandridae > Lissotriton > Lissotriton vulgaris. The sequence continues at coordinate 161,021,061 of NC_141691.1, read as the reverse complement.
CGCACTAGTCACTAGCAGACTAGATTATGGAAACACCCTTTACGCCAGAACCACAGCCAAACTACAGAAAAAACTCCAAACCATCCAAAACGCCTCAGCCAGACTCATACTGGACATCCCCCGTCAAGCTCACATTTCCGGTCACCTGAAAGATCTCCACTGGCTTCCCGTCAACAAGAGAATAACGTTCCATCTCCTCACCCACGCACACAAGGCCCTCTATGACCTAGGACCCGAATGCCTCAACAAACGACTGTCCTTCTACTCACCCACCCTCCAACAACGCTCATCCAATCAAGCCCTGGCCGCAATTCCGCGTATCAATAGATCCACCATGGGAGGAAGATCTTTCTCCTACTTAGCGGCCAAAACCTGGAATTCTCTCCCCACTCACCTCCGCCTTACACAGAACCACCTCTCCTTCAGAAAGCAGCTAAAGACCTGGCTATTCGATAAGTAATACACCCTTCCTCCCTCAAGCGCCTTGAGACCCTCTGGGTGAGTAGTGCGCTATACAAATCACTGAACTTGAACTTGAACTTGAAGGATGGGAACCAGACACTGCAGTGAAGAAAGAGGAGACAGGCTTCCTCTTTGAAATTCGATTGGGTCCTTTCTGATACAGAGAGCTGTTGATTAGTCTTCCTGAGACTGCACTTTGGTGGATGTTACCCCATTTAAAATGATAACTGGAACAATACAGACATGGCTTCCTCTACTGGAATACAAATTAATACCATTTATTAAATATAGTGACCTCGGAGTAGACTTTTATTTTGTAGATTGTCTGAAACATGAAACAACACAGAAAAACACATATATGTGGAAAAGCGTATGTATGTAAAATAAAAGTGCACATTGCAGTCTACAAATATGAGTAGATATCAATACAACCTTCCTACAGTCTGGTCATGAGGGGGAGAGGTGATCTTTTTGCTAACCCTGAAGCGTGCAACAGGAGGGATTTAGTTGGTATTAAGGCGGCTTTTCTTAAACAGAAGTTTTTGGCGAGGGAAGAAGAGGAGGTACTAAAGCCTAGTGTCCTTCGGTATATTATGTTAAGAACCACGCAGACATTGGAACCGTACCTATTAGGGTTCGTGAACCCATATGATCATTTTCTATTGACTAGGTTTTGGTTTGACCTTTTTTACCTTCTCGCCCACCCCAGGGGGCAGCACAAAGGTCAGAGAGCTTGTTGCCCCGTGGCTGCGACAGAAAGTCACCACAGGACATGCTCCACTTTGTGATGTTCTGCAGCTTTTAAGATCTGCCCAGAAAGTCCTTTATCATCAAGACCCTAAAAAAAGCTAATTTCAGGCAAGTGCGTCCTACTTACATTTTTCTACAATTGCTCATGGGCAGTTCTGTTTTCCATGTGCTTGTTTTTTAAAATCAGCAGTCAGGTTCAGGGCCAGTTGTGATTAACCGGAGTGTTTTTAACATTTTATCTTTTAGGGCACGATACACTTAGGTACATCCCGCATATTTTCCATGTTTATTACTTGATGATCCTGGATGTGTTTTTAACTGTAATGATTTCATCATATCTGGTCACGTGTGTGGGACCCTGGAGTCATTTGTATTTTGTTTATTATTTCCAGCCCATGTCACCTTCTAAATTTATATGGATTGTTGTAGTATGATTTTACTTTTACTGTACATATGCTTTTATGGTTTTATTATATAAGCCAAATAAAAAAAATGTTGATATCAATACAACCTGCCTACGGCCTATTCATGATAAGTAAAGAATATCTGAATTAGGCATTCATTTTCTGAAAAAATAAAAAGACTCCAACAATGGCAGTCATTGGGTGATGTCCAATGTGCAAAGCTGGCCTTTGCATAATGGTGGATTTTCTTGGCAAATTATGGACAGGATCCATGGCACAATGCCAACTTTTGGTAAAATGCTGGTCCTGTTACACTAGTGTTATTCCTTGGCATATTGTGGGCATCCACAGTATGATGGTGCTTATCTCTGGCATAACGCTGAGCAAAATAGAATGGTAATTTTTTGTATATTGAGCTCATTTATGGCACAACAATGCCCACTCGCAGCATAATGGCACTGTGAAGATTGTGGTGTGCTCTATGGTATTGCTGTGCAACCTTACCATCTAATCCACTCACAAAACCATCTTCGGTCTAATCATGCTCCTTTGTAAAACCTCTATCTCAACCCTGTATATCTGTGGCTTCTTGCAGCAAGGCTTAAATAAAATAACTAGTGTAAAGCATTTAGAAGCACCAAATAATGAAATAAGAAAGTCACACAACACGTAGGAAATCCAACACCAATTTATAAAAATAGATGGTATGTTTATGAAATTTTAGACACCAAGAGGAGCAAATTCCACTAGAGGGTTCAAGAGATATAGACTTCTAAGTAAAAGGTGTATTTTTAGTCCAAAGAGCAAACAAGCAATGGTAACAGTAACATTTGCAAACTTTTTAAAAGTTTGAAAGAGTTGTGTTCGCCTACCACAGCCCAAGATGGGTGACTAATTCTGGCAATGGAGAAGGTCATAGGGCCAATAAGGAGTATGTGGACAGTTACCTGGTCACAAAAGCAGTCTCAAGCCCAGTTCCACACAGGCCGCCAATAGAGTGGTCCTGATACTTGGGTGCAGGATGCTGAGGATGCTGAAAGATGATCTAGGTGCTCTGTGGTCACTGGGTCTTCCTGAGGTTATTCTTCGATCCATGGGTAAGGTGGAGTGACTTTCACAACAGGAGTCGTAGTCCCTCAACATTTTCTTTAAGTCAGTAGAAGTCCTTCTGTGGCTGGGCTATTGATCTCCTGACACAGTGGGTCCAGTGCACAGTGGGTCCTTCAGTGAGAATTAGTGTCTGTCTTTGACAACCAATCACACTCTGATGACTCTCCTGAGTCCAGCAGACAGAGGTGCAACTTTTAAGTCCAAGATAGAGGTCTTCTGGGCTGTACGTCGGAGGTCAGCAGTGATTCTTGGTGAGTGGCTACTGACTGGCCTGAACAGGCTACTTCGGCTTTTATTGCCCACGTGCTAGAAAAGAGGGTCAGCAGACTGTCCCTTGGAGTGACGACTTCAGTCAGGTGCTCAGTAGGAACATTTTCTTGCCCCAGGCACCACAGGCACAGTCCTCTCTTTGCTAACCCAGGGAGCAGCATGTGGAAGTCAGTGGTTGGTGCAGCCTCTGTTGCAAGGACGATGGGTCAGCAGGGCAGTTTTTCTTTGGCCTTTCTCCAGTCCAGATGTGATCTGAGCCACAGTTGCCACACGTATGCCCAAAAAGTGCTTTGGGGATATGATGCAGTAACTAGCCAATGGGCTACCAGGACCCCTCCTGCCCTTTGACAACTTCAGGCTATGTGTGCCAGGTAGCAATCTCAGAGTGCACTATTCTGCCCACTTTCAAGATGTCTGAACCCTTCCTTGGAGGTTAGGAGCCCGATAACCCTCACTAGAGGTGTGGCTACCTTTGGCCTACACAACCACAGGAAAACTGGTTTGACCACTGGTTTCCCACCTCTGTTTGTGTCACCAGCCTTTCTACCTGAACAAAGGGGCAATTCTACATGAGTCTAATCGCCATTTTCCGACCAAAGGTGGCTTCTCCTTTGAAGATCACTTTTTGTGCCAATACCCTGTTTGGCTTCTACGAGAGGCAGGCAACACCTCCATCTGTGGCAGGCGTCTATTGTCTCTGAGCCTGGAAGTCGTTCACTCTAGTCCAACAGGTGGGCAGATAACTGTCTGGTGACCAGCAACTATGAAGGACACCAGATAAACTAGGCAATAGTGTGGCAACTTTCTAAAATTTTCCTTTTTCCATAGGTGACATTGAGTTTGACTAGGGTATCAAGTCAGGTTTAATCCTACAATTAATTTGATATATTGAAATTCCCATTTTAGTAGCCCTATGCAGAAGTTAGCTGAACTGAAATGTCAGTGGGTAACTCTGTCCTTGCCAATGAGGCTACTAACTTTTCCATAGCAAAAACAACAATTTGAGGGTTTTGCTGTTCGAACATATTAAAGTATATGTCCCACTTAATATTGTACAGCTTCCTGCATTAGGATTCAATAGGTCATCCTTAGGGGAGACGCATGTATATTGTTAAGAGAAGTGGGGGCATTGGATTGGTTTAACTGGAAAAGTTGAACTAGCCATTTTAGAACTGCTCTTCCAGGTAGAATGGCAGGCTGGGACACTTTTTTAAAAAAAAATTCACACACAGGGTGGCACAATCAGTGCTACACCCCTGGGTGGACATTTTAAATTCCATGGCCTGGGTACCCTTGGTTCTATATACTAGGGACTTATAAGTAAGTCAATTATGGGTAGTCAATTCAGCCTACATTATATAACACTAGCACTGAGGTCTGGTTAGCAGGCCTCAGTGCGCTCTCAGAGTTAAAAAACCAGAAGCATCAGTCCAAAACTTTGCGGGTGATCATTCAAAAGGAGGCATTTCCTTACAAGCACTCCTGGAAGCATGATGGTAATTATTAGCATATTGTAGTCTCCTTTTGCAAAGTGGTCACTATCCCTGGCATAATGTGGTACCACTGAGGTGAATCCTGGCATATTACAGGCATCCATAGAACTGTGATGGCTCTGGCATATGAGGGTCATGTTTTCCATATTGCAGTTATCCACTACACAATCATGGTAATTCTTGACATTGTGCGCACCCATGGCACCGATAGCTGTATAATGCTGGCATCTGCATTTTTGTGGTAATTTATGACATATCGTAAGCAGGCATGGCATGTTGGTAACCAATGTAGCATAGACAGGCTCTTGCTTAAAGGGGGTCATGTCTGCCATATTGTTGGCAGTCAGGGTGCAATGGTATACAATTTTGAATTTCTTAAAGTTCAAGCCGACTTAGAAATGAGGACCCAAGGCCAGGGCACATATGTAACTTGTACGCCAGTGCACAAGCTTAGCTGATTCTTTATCATAAACGTAGAACAGATACGTCTTTGCCAGCCAGTGCCCATGTTTGGGAGAGAGGGGTGGGCAAGGCAAAAGCTACTGCATGTGTAAATGCTTGCTTACATGAGGCTGCTATCGTGGTCTACATCAAGAAAGATGCCAATACCATTCTCACTGGGGGTTCTCTGAGTCCCACTTATTACATTTGCACATTTGCCCATTACCTAAACTTATTAAATATTTCAGTTTTTTCCAGGGTATTGTATGCAGACACTAGACAAATTATTCTCTCAATATCAGGCAATCTCTCCCACACTGCTTTACAATCTGGACCTGTATGGAAAACATAAACAATTGGATGAATGAGAATTGCCTTAGACTTAACTCCAGAAAAAATGAGATTCTTCTTTTTGGTAACAACATTAGCTTTTGGTCCCCTGACTGTTAGCCACAAGATGTAGGCCCTCTATCTACACCTGTGAACAAGGTCAGAAAACTTGGTATCATTCTTAATAAAAGACATTTGCAAATCAGGTAAATCAGAACGACTCCTCTGTATTTTATCTTCTACAGATCATCAGGAAAATCCTTCCGTATATTCCCCTTAATCTTCAAAAGTATGCTGTGATACCATTAATTCTATCTAAATTAGGGGTCCAATTCACAGAACTAACTTATTACAAAATCCTAAACTCACTACCATTTTGGTATTCACAGAAGCACATACTCATTTTGGTATTCACTTACTCATCAATGAGTAAGTGCCTTCTGTGAATACCAAAATGAGTAAGTGCCTTCTGTGAATACCAAAATGGTAGTAAGTTTAGGATTTTTTGTAAGTTAGTTCTGTGAATCGGGCCCAAGATTACTACAACAGACTTTATACACACTTCAAGCCGGCAAGGTGTGGAAGAAGATACTGAATGTAGGCAGTCAAACACAAAGGCGACTTGGATTTGTCTGAGATCTTGGGGATGTGCTGACACGTGCATGGGCGTAATGCTGCCCATATCCTCAAGCTCTTAGAAGCTTTGAAAGAGTGTGGTGTCAATATCTGTAACGTTAGTGAAAGAGTTTAATAAGCGTGACCATATATGGAAGAGAAACCCCTGTTCCTCTTTAGAGACCTAACAATTTACACCGTGATTTTAATTTTTTTGTAAATATCTTTTTATTGCAGCAGGGTAAGTGATACATACAGTCTATTCAAGCCATTTTCGTTGGTGCTCAATTAATGTGCAACTTCCCCACACCCGTGTCACACAGCCATTCAGCTCACACCCCGGAGGTTGAGCGGCGATATCATGAGGAAAGAGCTGCGCTGGAGGATACTGTGTTGGTCCATAACTGCCAGGTGTTGGGGAAATGGCAGTGCTGCTTTTCAGCCCTCACGCTCCCTCTTCCGTGCCCCAAGTCCAATCGAACCAAGAGTCACTCATTACCATTACTGAACAACCAGCCCCCCGTCCCCCCTCAACTCTCCCATCCCCGCCTACCCCCCTTCCCTCGCCCAGAACCGCCCCCCCGCCCGCACCCCCCACCCCCGCAGGCATGCTAGAGTACCACTAAACCGAGTCCTCAATCCTCCCGGTTAAACCAGATCCGAAGTAAACCACCAGGATTTATCAACAACCATCAGTAAGTCATCACAATGGAATGGAAAAAGGGGAATAGCAGAGGGGGCCAAAGTCATCCCCACGTCAGGCGGGCGCTCCGCCGGAGCCGGGCTATGCGCTGGGGTGACCTCCTCGTCCATGTCCAGGAGCGTGAGGTCCAGGACCAGCCCCTCCCACGCCCTGGCCCTCTCCAGTTCCACGTCATTGCCTGCCCTGAGTGCGGCCTGCAGACGAAGCTCTCCCTCACACCGGGCCCATTTATGTAGCTCAGCCTTCCATCGCTCCACCGTGGGGCCCCTGGTCGCCTTCCATTGGGACGTAATGACCCGCTTCGCCAAAAGGAGCCCCAGGTCCAGAAATTTGCTAGTAACCTTGTTTTTGGATGTGTGTGCGAACCAGTGTAGGATGCAGTGTGCCATAGTGAGTTGCAGGTCCCTCTCCGTTACCTCCCTCAGAACCTCCACTACCTCTCTCCAAAAGGAACCCAGCTCAGGACAGTACCAGAACATGTGTTGGAAATTGGCGGGATCCGCCGGGCAACGTGGGCAGGATGCCGGGTGGGCTGGGAAGTATTTATGTAGTTTATCAGGGGTCAGGTAGGCCCTGTGTAGGACATAAAAGTGCACCAGCTGGAACCTTGCGTTGCGCGTCCCGTTTCGGGCCCTTTCCAGTATGCCATTCCATGCCTCCTCAGGGATTTCAGTCGCCAAGTCAGCCTCCCATTTCGCCTTCAAGGCCAGCAGAGGGGCGACGGACTCCGAGACCATGCGTCGATACAGGCATGTGACAGCCTTGACCGTCCCCGCCATCATCACTACGTACTGGCAGCCCAGAGATAGCAGCGGCTCCGACATGCTCGTCGTCCAGTGTTTGCGGATCGCCGCCGTTAGCGCCGCGTGAAGGAGGAAGTCCCCTCCCGCCAACTCAAAGCGGTCCTTCAGGAGGTCGAAGGGCAACAGCACCCCGTTTTCGTAAAGGTCACCCATGGATGACAGCCCCTGCTGGTCCCAACAATCTAGCCCGCGCCACGAGCCTCCGTGCGGAAGTGCCCCGCAGAGTTTAAGTGGGATCCCGGGTGCATACGGAACCATAATACCGCCCCTTCGGCGGTATCTGTTCCAGCATTTTCGGGCTGTTGCAAATTCCTGAGTGAGGTGGAAATCTCCCATCGGGAGTCCCAGGACAATCCGGGACAACACCTGGACCGGGCCCGCCGGTTCTCCTGACCCATCCTCCCCTCTTCTGGCTCTTGCCACCCATTGCGTTAGCCATTGCAGTTGCGCCGATAGGTAGTAGAGCTCATAGTCTGGCACTGCCAATCCTCCATCCGCCCGAGGGCGGAGAAGTGTGTCATGCGCCACCCTGCGCCTGCCCGCTTCCCACAGAAAGCCAATATCCATCGTCCGCAGCCGCCGAAAGTAGCTCGCCGGTTCCAGATCGGGAGGGTCCCGAAGAAGTAAAGCAGCCGCGGCAAGGTCACCATCTTGAGCAGTGCCACTCTCCCCATGAGTGACAATGGGAGCGTGCTCCAAAAGTCAAAGTTCCCTTTAGTGTGCCTGATTGCCGTCCCGATATTTCCCTCAAGGATATCCGCCCTGTCATGGAAGATCGAGGTGCCAAGGTATCGCAGGCTCCTCTCCTCCCACGTCACACCCTCCGTGGTTTGTGGGCATATTCTCCGTGGGCGGGCTGGGAATAGGTGGGACTTCGCCCAGTTCACTCGGAGGCCCGATACTCTGCTCAACGACTGTAGGAGGGTCTTAGCTCCACGCAGGGAGTCAGCCGAGTCCGCCAGGAACATCAGCAGATCATCTGCGTACAATGCGATGTGGTGCACCTGTCCATAGACGTCCAGTCCCTGATACGCCCGGCCCAGCCGGGCTCGCGCCGCAAGGGGTTCGACAGCCAGGTCGAACAGTAGGGGGGAGAGAGGACATCCCTGGCGGGTGCCCCTGCCCACCATGCACATCTCAGAGATAACCCTCCCAGTTCTGACCCTCGCTGTTGCATTCTGGTAGAGCAGCATCGTCCAATTCACGAAGCCCTCGCCGAGGCCCAGCGCACGCAGAACGTGGAAGAGATAAGGCCATTCCAGGCTGTCAAAGGCCTTCTCCATATCGACAGCAAACACCACTGCCTCGTCGCCGTCATAGGTGTCAGCCTCCAGTACATGTAGGAGTCGCCGCACGTTAAGCGCCGTATTGCGGGTCGGGATGAAGCCCGACTGGTCTGCGTGAACCAGCATGGGCATGTGGGGGAGCAAACGCGTCGCCAAGATCTTACTTAATATTTTGTAGTCTAGGTTGAGCATGGACAGTGGGCGGTACGCTGTTCTGTCCCACGGTTGCTTGCCCGGTTTCAGCAGGGGGACGATCAGCGCCTCCCCCGTGGTCGCAGGCAGGCGACCCAGCCGCTTCGACTCGTTGTATAGCCACGTCAGCCGGGGCGCAAGGAGATCAGCATAGGTGAGATAAAATTCCGTTGGGAATCCGTCGGTGCCCGGCGTCTTGTTCCTCGCCATGCTCTTGATGGCGACTCGCACCTCTCTCTCCTCGATCTTGTCTCCGAGCCGCTTCGCGTCCTCCTCTCCCAGTTCCGGCAGCTCAAGATCCTCCATAAAGGCCTGGAATTCCTCCAGCGATGGGAGGACCCTGCTGCGGTAAAGCTCCGTGTAGTAATCGTAGAATAACTCATTGATCCCCTGTTGATCAAATCGCGCCGCCCCCGCGTGGTCCCTGAGCTCAAGGATGACCGAACTCCGGCGAGCCGGATTGGCCAGCCAGGCCAGAAGAGCCCCTGACTTGTCGCGTTCCGAGTGCGCTCGTGTAAGGTAGGCCTTGTAATCAAAGCACCGGAGGCGCTCCACCGTCGCCGCCACCGCCTCTCGCGCCTCCAGCAGGGCCTCGTGAGTGTCCGGTCATTCAGGCCTTGCCCTCTCCAGCCCCCGTAGTTTCTCGTCCTCCCTCGCGATGTCCTCCAGTAACGTTCTCCGCACCCACGATGACGTCGCAATGCATTGACCCCGCATCACGGATTTGAAGGCGTCCCATTCCGTCGCGGCTGAGCCCGCCGTGCCCGCGTTCACCTGAAAGTACGCTTCGATGCCCGAGGCTATTGTGGTGCGGAAGAACTGGTCTAATGCCTCGGGCGGAGTTTCCAGGCTGGGATCCTCAGGCGGAATTGCGACCAGCGCATCCGCATGAGAAGCGGGTTATGGTCAGAGATCGAGCGCGTGAGATACTCACTGTCGCACACCTCTGCGTGCACGTCCTGGGAACACAGGAAGGCATCTATGCGGACGTGCAACTCATGGAGAGCGGAGAAGAACGAGTAGTCCCTGTCCGACGGGTGGTTAGCCCTCCACGAGTCGACCAGTCCCCACTGGCGCTGCCAGGCGGAACGCGCAAGTGCCAGTTTGCCAGCTGGTGCATTCGGTAGGGGGGGGTGCGATCTGTCCAGGGCAGTGTCAGTCACACTATTAAAGTCGCCGCCCAGGAGCAAGGGTTCCACTAAGAACGGGGCCAGTTTGATGGATAGGTGGGAGAGAAATGCAGGCTGGTCCACATTCGGGGCGTACAAACAACCCAAATTAAGGTCCCTCCCATCTAGTTTGCCTCGTATCATTATGTATCTCCCCTCCGGGTCAATCACCTGTTGTGTGCACTGGAAAGGTACCCCCGCCCGTATCCAAATGGCCACCCCCTAGCATAAGCAGAGTAGCCAGTGTGGTAGACTTGCCCCCTCCAACGTCGCTGCAGCGCCTTCCCTTCCTTAGCTAGCAGATGCGTTTCCTGAAGGAAGGCGATGTGGACGCCCCGCCTGACTAAATAGGAGTGGATCTTGTGTCGCCTATGCATCGAATGCATCCCCCTTACGTTCCATGTGAGACATTTGTAGCCTAAGTCGGATCCCATTGCAGAGTCCACCATGTCCTTTCTACCCTCTCAGTGACCCCCCCAGCACGCCCAGGTCCCACCCCGTCCCCCCCCAACCAGTGCAATCAAACTACCCCAACTCCCACACCCCAGGACAGACTACCTACATGGAAACCCCATCCAAACTCAAGTAGCAAAAGCGTATCACTGCAGAATAGGGCTAGAGCGGCCGCGACGCCGACCCCAGGCAGGCCCGAAGCCCTCCGCCCCCGCCCCCCCGAAAACACTCAGGGGAGGCCTCCCGACTCTTCCCTCCCCCAAGATCTCAGTGAAAAGTCCCGGGGGCATCCGCACCTCACTGCATAGCGTCCGGAAGCGGCCCCCACCCATACCCCAGTACCTTACATACGCGGCCAGTGTCCTGCGATCCAGATCAGCCAAGGATTCCATCTGCTGTTTGGGGAGTCACCACCGGCAGGTCCGTCTCCGAGAGCTCGTGCCCACTGCTGGAGCCAGGGCTGGGAGCACTGGCCTTCGACTGCTCCGATGCGCTACTGGAGGGGCTGTCGTCTCCCTGGCTGATGGCCGCCACTGCCAGCACCGCCTTGGCTCGTTCCTGCTGCCATCCCGACGGGGAGCCAGATCGTCGTGTCGGCGTCGTTTCCGTGGAACGTCTCCTGGGTGAGGTCTCCGGCGGGGGATCTGTGCCCGACTCCCCTCTGGCATCCAACCAGCTCCAAGCCTCCTGTGGTGTTAGGAAAAAGTGGGTGCACTCCCCAGCGACCACCCGCAGCCGCGCCGGGAACAGCATAGCGTAGGGCAGCTGCAGCGACCTCAGTTTCCGCTTGACCGCCAGGAAGGAGGCCCGTTGTTTTTGAACGTCTCTACAGAAGTCCGGGAAGACCATGACCCTGCTATTGTCGATTCTCAGGTCCGGGAGGACTCTCACCCTCCGCAGGATGTGGTCCCTGTCTCTGAAGTGCAGGAGACACAGTACTATCGGACGCGGCAGCCCCCCCGGCTTGGGGGGGCGCGCAGGGACTCTGTGTGCCCGCTCAATGGCAAAGAACGGGGAAAGTCCTTCTGGGGCCACCTCAGTCCGCAGCCAGCCCTCCAGGTAGGAGACCGCATCCTGCCCCTCCACTTTTTCGGGGACCCCCAGGGGGTTATTGCGCCGAGAGCGCCCTTCGCTGTCCTCAGCCCTGAGCTCCAGCACTCGTACCTTCTGCGCCATCTCAGCCAATGATGTCTTTAGTGCAGCTACGTCCCCAGGCAGACTTTTCAGGGTAACCTCCGAGGTCGCCACCCGCTCCTTCAGCTTCCTATGGTCGTCCTTCAGTAAGGTCAGGTCCGATCCGATAGTATCCATGCGCTTTTCGAGAGCTTCCCACGACGCCACGATCGCCTGTATGATGTCCCCCAGGGAAGGATCCCGTGGGTGGGCCGAGCTCCCCGCTCCAGGCCCCGGTGTATCGTCTTCCACGAGGTGGCCCGGGTCATCCAGCTTCAGGGCTTCAAAGCCCTTCTTTCTGCCTACCCGCACCATGTTGGCGGGCAGCTAGCTTCGTGTGCCCCTGCGGTGGCCGCCGGTGCTCCCGCTCTCCCCACCAGCTCCGTCACAGGCACTCCGCTCTCGCGTGTCTCTGGGCCCGTGTCACGCAGGGTCTAGGTCCATGAGCAGCCCAGGATCAGGTCCCGCTCCACCAGGGGGCACCAGTGCTCTGTGAATGGACACTTGGCGAGGTCTCCCTCGTCTGGGAGTCCCAGGCTGACTCCGCGCCTGCAAGCACCAGTCCCGATGCAGCTCTCGGTGCCCGGGCGTCTCTGGCCAGGTAGCCGCCTCTTCCCGCCTTCAGACCGGGTGCCTCTCAGGAGCGGGCAGCCGGTGCCTCCTCTCCTACTCTCCTCGCCGTCACTGTCCGAGCGCCACTGGCTTGCTGGTGATGTGGGCTCCGTGGCTAACCCACCATCAGGAGGGTGGGCTCAGTACCCCACGAGGTCCCAGGGGCTCTGCAATCGTCCGTCCAGTCAGTTACAGGCACTCGGGTGGCGCCATCTTAGGGTCAGGCAGACCGGCCGTCCCTCGCCCCCCGGTCCCGCGTATGCTGTGGAGCCAGCCAGTGCTCCTCACCTCCGATGGGTGCAAGGTGGTCTCCGCCGACAACGGCCAGCCGCCACAGCGTCCCAGGGCTCCTCGTCGCTGTCAGGGCTCCGCCGCCAGGCGTTTCAGGCCGGGACGGCGGCCGCCATTTTGGGCGCTCGCTTCTCCGGGTGCCTCGCTCTCCGCCAAAAGTTCTGTAAGGGCAGGTACAGGGGCCCCCAGACCTCCAGATTCCCCCTACGCGCTCCTGATGCCCTCCTGGGTACTTTTGTGGGCTCGGGGTCCGAGCCGGGACGCAGGATATATGGTGGTGCGAGGCGGGCGCGGAGGAGCTCCGGAGTCCCGCTTCCACCTACATCGGCGCCTTAGCCACGCCCGCCTAACAATTTACTGATGAAGCCTTTTGTAAGAAGAAACACGTTGGCTGCGTTGTCTTGAGAGAAAAAGAAAGAAAAACCGAGAAAAACATAAAACCAAATACACCAACCAGGACCTGCAACTATTTATTTACTTGCTTCTTGAATTTATGTTTATGTGTGGTCAATGAGCAGCTGACCATTGAGGTGGGCAACGTGTAATTTTAGAATATCACATGTGATGCTTTCAGGTAGTGCAGCTGTTCTATCACTGGCTGCTTCCCGAGCTTGTTCACAATGGACTTATTCTCAATATGCTGCAAAAGCTATAGGCCAAACTACAGATCTTATAAAATGCTGCATCAGGTCTAGTTTTTAATCTCCTCAAACAACGCTCAGCCTCCCCTGCATTACATGAACTCTATTGGCTTCCCATAAAGAAAAGAATTACTTTTAAGGCATCTGCATTGCGCTTAAGACATTACACAACATTGGACCAGACTACCTCATCCAAAGATTCTGCTGGTACACCCCCTTCCACATCCGAACTCTCCGCTCCATGACTTCCAAGAATGTGATTGTCCCCAAATTTAGGAAATCCTTCTGGGGTGGTAAAAGCTTTGTGGCTGGTACCTCCAAACTTTGGAATTCTCTTCCCTTAATCTTAAAGACTCAGCAAATCTCCTACGATTCAGAAAGGTCTTGAAAACATGGCTTTTTAATCTCTAGCCATGCACTTTATTTCTTTCAGCTTTATGGTTTGCTTTTCCCAAGGCAGCGCCAAGACACCCTCTGGTAATGGAGTGCTATATATATGTAATAACATAACACTGATCATTGCTCATGTTACCATCTTCGATATATATTTGGAAGTGAGAATGCACTGGGTTCTCATTACCCTCATCTACAATGGCCAGACAGGTGTCTCTCAATGCATTCGACTGATAATGCCTTTAAGCTGCTGAACATCATGATATCCACTGTAAGTCTAGACAACATGTTTTTGTTTTGAGCTGCTGAAAAGTATTTCAACTAGATTAAATGGGACTAAATTGATGCCACATTGGGTATTTCAGAATTACAGGCCTGCTCTGTCAGCTAATTTGCATATTTTACTGTAACCATTCTGCTGAACACTCACGAATGGACATATGTCGCCTCCGTTTTGCTTAATAAAGGTAGAAGACAAGTGGGCTCCCCGAACTCATTCGAACATTTTTTTATAATTGACTCCTTATCAATAAAGATAAGTTATCATAAGCTTATGTGGGACATCCAAATAGCCATGAGTATATATGAAACTTCATTAAAGTCAGATGCTTTGCTTGTGCACATTTCAGATCCCAAAAATTCAGGTGTGTCTGTATATATATCTGAAGTGATTGCAATTCAATCTGAAATTCTGAGTTTTAGCCAGTTGCACTTTTGACATGCAGCAATAATAAATTAAATGCATAGCAACATAAATCCCTAATGATTAAACAAAACATTTCACTAAATGTTGATCATGTCCCAGTCAACATAATACAGGGTTTAGAAAGATGTAATGCACAATTGCTTTCATTCCCAAATTAAATCTGTGCAGGCCCTCTTTCATAGCTCCCACCAACAGCATCTATGCCATCTGTAATGCATTCTTTAATTTTATTTGGAGGTATAAAGAGCCCACGTATATTTTTCCATTCTAAAAGTATTGAAACCTAAGGGACGTCTGGCACCTCTGGACATTAGGCGCTATCATGGTAATTCCCCAATCATATATATTTAAAGGTGGGGCACCACAATAAACTCAGCACTTAATACTTACTGCTGGCATCTTTCCTGCAAATAGAGATTTGGAATCTCCTTATCTTTAGCAAGACATCAAAATATTAGTTTCGGCTACAAAAGAGGGTCTGAGTTAACTAGAACAAGTCCCTCACCTCAGTTCAGCTCCTGCTAGTGAGAGATCTGAAACAGCTCACACCTGAACAACATAAATGTATACATTTGGGAAGAGAAATGGCTAAAATATTGAAAGGTATTTAAACCTTGATGGGATCTTTAACATTATAGGAGGCACAAAATGAGAGGGCATTCCCACAAATAGTGGGTTCCCATTCTGCCAACTCCATTCACACCTAATCCAAAGCACAGAACTCAGAGACACATACAGAGGTCTGAGCTGGCGGATAAACGCTTGTGAATTCTTGACATATCTTACCCCAAAATGAAGCTGCTTTATAAGATCCTAAACTTTAAAAAAACGCATTATTAGATATTGAAACTCTGGATGCTGTACCTATTCGGACTTTAGTCATCAGCCTAAGGTATAGAGACATCCAAGACAACATCCGAAATAGAAATATGAAATGATACCTCAGGTATAGACAGCTTCAGTATATCCCAAATCCTATTAAACTCCTTCAAAGCTTGATTAACTTCGATTTTTGAATTTACCAAGCTGCTGAAGAGCAACCCAGCACTCGCGTCCCACATCATGCTTGATCTGGGATCATGCTTGTATCTATTGACATTGGCCCATTGCTTTGTGTTTCTCGAAGGTGAGCCTAAAAGAAACAGCCAAAAGTGGTAGGTAAAACCATCCTTCTTTATCCCAAAGACTTCTCTAGGATGGTGATGAAGCAGATAGAGTGCTGCATCCCTTTAGTTGACACATAAAACCGATCATGACACATCTGAGAGAAAAATGACAAACGTGCACTAACTGTGTTAACTATAGGTTGAAGAATCACGAGAAATAGATCATGAAAATAATTTGTTACTGCATCTTAAAAGCATGCAGATAAATTGTAGAGTAGATGAAAGCATATACATTGAGTAATATAGGTTCATAGTTTAAGTTGCTAATCCAATGTGTATCAATCAAAATGTAACTGTGGTGTATTTAGGAGTTACAAGATTTGTAACTATTCTTATCAAAATAATGATATGTGTGAAGAATTAATAAAATCTAATATGGTTTAGTGATATTTACATGTAGTATTGAAAAGATTCATGATTAAACTCCACATTCGTATTTGTGAAAATGTGCACTGAGTGGGAAAAAAGAGAAGGGTGCTGCGCGTCCATACTAAGATCAGTGATGTCAAATGAGATGTCATTTGTGATGTCATCAGTGATGTCATGTAAATGTGTTGTATTTGTATAGCGCGAACAGTAACCCGTAAGCATCCCGGCACTTGTACTCCTACCACAAGGGAACCCCTCCTGGCTTTTCCTTGTGAGGTGTCCACTCCTGGGCATCCCATGGTGAAACCAGGCATCCCTTGTGTATCGGGGGCCGTTGTGGAGACTAAGCAAGCTATTGCCCAGAGTTGCAGCGTGGGGCCCATGCTTAGATTCGGCACTGAGGCGAGAATATCCGGTCAGAGGAATTTAAGCCCAATCCCGCCAAGGCGGGAATCGAACCCTGGTCCCTGGCCAGCGCTCTGCATCAAGGTCTGCCGCTCTAACCATTGAGCCACACTTCTCCACTGTGTGATGTCATCAGTGATGTCATCAGTGATGTCACTGACCATGTCATGAATGATGTAATATGTGACATCATCAGCAGTGGATTGCGGGTGCGCAAAATATAGTTTGTACAACTAACTATATAGGAGCAATTTCAATGGTTTTTTAAATGCTAATTCCTAACTATATAAGGCCTGAAACCTATGGTTTTTTAAGTGAATTTGCAAGGATTTTAAAATGCTAATTCCTAACTATATAAGGCCTGAAACCTATGGTTTTTTAAGTGAATTTGCAAGGTTTTTTAAATGCTAATTCCTAACTATATAAGTCCTGAAACCTATGGTTTTTTAAGTGAATTTGCAAGGTTTTTTAAATGCTAATTCCTAACTATATAAGGCTTGAAACCTATGGTTTTTCAGTGAATTTGCAAGGTTTTTTAAATGCTAATTCCTAACTATATCAGGTGTGAAACCTATATTTGTTTTCAATAAATTTCAAAGGTTTTGTAAATGCTAATTCTATTAGCGGATAACGTTTATATATGTTATTATCCTTCTGGGACCACCTGAGCAGCCATCTTTTTTCTCAGGAGAAGTGAGGAACAAGAGAGCACAAAACAAGAGTGGAAAATGCGAAAAAGGGGCAGGGCTGAGACCCCTGACCCCCTAGCCCTCCTGAGGGGGTCCCAGAAGGACCACCAAGTGCAAAAAAAATGTTTTTTTTAAGTCCCGGGGTACGCGCACGGTACGCGTACCGTACGCGCACAGTGCGCGTACCCCGTGATTTTTTAACATTTTTTATTTTCTTTTGCCCTTGGGGGTCCTTTTGGGACCCCCTGAGAAGGGCTAGAGGGTTGGGGGGTCTCTACCCTGCCCCCTTTTCGTGTTTTCCACTCTTGTTTTGGGCTCTCTTGTGCCTCAGTTCTCCTGAAAAACAAGATGGTGGCCAACACTTCCTGGTTTGGACAGTTTGGAATGTTGACAGTCGACTGCCAACCAATCAGAAACTCGCTCGCGCACGTAAGGGTACGCGCACGTACGTGTACGGTACGCGTACCGTACGCGTACGGTGCGCGTACAGTGAGCGCACATAGATATATAATTTGATCAAATTCAATTTTCTCAACAACTACTGGAGGGATTTACACCAAATATAGAAAAGGCACTACTGCATACCTGTCCCTACCATTTTGCCAAGTTTGGTGTAATTCCATTCAGCCGTTCGGGCTGTAGCCGTGTCTAAAGGTCCCTATGGAAATTAACATGGGGAAAACACATTTTGGGACCCCCCTTTCGGCCCCTGCTTGACGAATCCCCCCGAAACTTTCAGGGAAGGAGCGGAGCGGAGTTGGCCAAAATTCTGGAAAATTACACACAGATTCCTCAATCGACGCCAAAGTTATTCCCAATAGAATGTTGAGCGCATATAGATATATAATTTGCTCAAATTCATTTTCTCAACAACTACTGGAGGGATTTTCACCAAATATAGAAAAGGCACTACTGCAAACCTGTCCCTACCATTTTGCCAAGTTTGGTGTAATTCCGTTGAGCCGTTGGGGCTGTAGCTGTGTCTAAATGTCCCATAAAAAATGCCATTTGAAAAATTTCAAATTCAATTTTCTCAAGAACTACTGGAGGGATTTACACCAAACATACAAAAGGCACTGCTGCATACCAGTCCCTACCATCTGGTATAATTCTGTTCAGCCGTTCCAGCTGTAGCCTTGTCAGAATGTCCCTATGAAAATTAAAATGGGGAAAACACGTTTTGGGACCCCCATTTTTTCTCGGCCCCCACTTGACGAATCCCCCTGAAACCTTCAGGGTAGGAGCGGAGCGCAGCGAGGCAAATTTAAGGAAAATTACAGGCAGATCCCTCAATTGGCGCAAAGTTATTCCCAATAGAATGTTCGGAATTTCCTATGGTAACTAGGTCCTAACTATATATACCTACTGGCGACCGCCAGTAGGTAATATATATATATATATATATATATATATATATATATATATATATATATATATATATATATCCAACCAAACAAGTCGCTGTAGACCCCTGCCGCTTGTCAAAGGAGGGCCTCGGATGGGATAGCGAGTCCCAATGTATCCAACCAAAAACCTTCTCCAGTAAAGAAAAAGAAATCTGGGCCACTTAGAAGTGCAAAGCGTGATTTTATTCAATGGCTTTCTCGACGCGTTTCGCAGTCAATTCTGCTTTTTCACGAGACAGAAACCAAACAGGAAGTGCTGAATAAATACAGTCACATGGTATTGAATTCATACTCATGGAAAACAGACTACAGGTACATTCACGGGCTGAGTCCGGTGTAAACAAAGACTTGCTGTGCAATGGAATGGACACAAAAAGGCACATATGCAGCAGAGATTAAAGTTGCTGATTAACAGTCTATAAATTATAATAAATAAATTAAATTGTGTTGGCTCCCATTGGATACTACTCATGAAGCCCCAGTGGGCACAGTGATCGCACAAAGTTGCGTGTAATGGTTGTCCCATTACAAATTAAATGCAACCGAAGGCTTGTAATCATCATTCAGTTGGTGAGTAGTTATGCCCCAGTGGGCACTGTGACAGCCTTGAATTCATACATTCGTACTGTCGAAGCCATATTTATAATACTGTAATTGCGCCCAAGTGGGCAAAACCAAATTTGTTCCAAAGTTTCAAAATTCAGCGAAGTCCATTCATACAATTCAAGCTCATCTGAGGCTCTTAATAATCGGACAGATTCCCAGAATTGGTCACCAGGCAACTCTGTAAACCAAAAAATGAGAAATAGGTAATCAGTGACTGTAATATAAGTGATAAAGTGATAAAGAAAACAGTATTAGTTAAAAAACGGCAGATATATACACAGACAAAACGACAAGTTAACCTAAATGCACACTTAACTCCTCATGTAAATTATGGCCATTCGGTTGGGTGGTCCTATACTTGATGATTAGTCTAGATTCAAGTCTTCTCATTTCCTTTATGCGGTCTCCTCCTCTTTCCCTTAAAGGGACTGTCTCAAGTACACAGAATGAAAGCAAGTTCGCATTGCTCTTATGGTGCGTTGCGAAATGCCTAGCAATGGGGTATTGCTTATCTCCATTGGTTATGGCTCGCATGTGTTCGAGCACTCTTTTTTTGGCCTGGTGTTTGGAGCTGCCGATGTAATGCAACTGGCAGGGGCATTTCAATGCGTAAACAACATGGTCAGTGAGACATGTTACATGCTTGGTGATTTAGAATTTACTGGCATCTTTGGACAGTTGTACTTCCTTAATGTTTTTGCTGTTGCGACAGGCTTTGCACCTGCCACAAATGTAAAAACCCTGTACCGGGTTCCTCTGTTTAACACTTTTGGGTAAGAGAGTTGAACAGAGAAGGTCTTTCAGGGATTTGGGTCTCCTGAAAGTGATTTGGGGATGCTCAGAGATTGCTGGGGCTAGGTCCTTGTCTAGTTTTAAAATGTTCCAGTATTTACTCAAAGCATTCCTCACTCCCCTAGAGTCACAGTTGTAATCAGTGATAAATCTACTGATCACCCCTTCGTTAGGTTGACTTTCTGGTGCAGTGGGGCTGAGGAGGCTTATCCTGTCTCTTTCTTTTACCTTAGCCAGAGCCCTGGCTATACATTTTCGACCATACCCTCGTTCTTTGAACCTTTCACTCATGAGGCTCGCTTCTATGTTGTAGTCTAATTCATTAGAGCAGTTTCGTTTGGCTCTAAGGAATTCCCCTACAGGGATAGAATTAATGAGGTTGGTCGGGTGACAGCTCGAGGCGTGCAGCAAGCTGTTCCCAGCCGTACTTTTGCGGAATAGGGTCGTGGTGAGAGTGTTATTCTTGTTCTCGACCCTGACATCCAAGAATTCAATGACTGTGGGATTCGTATGGCAGGTGAAACTAAGATTAAGGTCATTAGAATTCAGATCTTCAACAAAATCCAACGCCTCTTGTTGGCTTCCACTCCAGACAATAAAAATATCTTCTATGTAGCGTAGCCAACAAGCCACCCTGGTCGAAAACGCCGGGGACTGGTAGACCACCTTCTCTTCCCACAGTCCCAGGTAAAGACAGGCAAAACTGGGCGCAAAACAAGTCCCCATCGCCGTGCCAAGTAGCTGATGGTAGACAGTCTCATTAAATAGGAAAAAATTCTTAGTGAGGCATATGTGTGCCATCTCAAGAATCATCTCAGTGTGGAGAAGGTAGGAGATGGACCGATTTTTGAGGAAGTGTCTGCATGCCTCAATGCCTTGTTGATGGGGAATACAAGTGTAAAGGCTATTTACATCAAGAGTCATGAATAGCCAATTGGGGTCCCAGGGCATGTTATTAATTTTCTGAAGGAAATGGCCTGAGTCTCTAAGATATGACAGTAAGTTAAGCACCAGAGGTTGTAAAAAGAAGTCCACATATCTTGATGTGTTTTCCCAACAACTGCCCCTAGATGATACGATGGGTCTCCCGGGGGGGATCTGTTATATTTTTATGAACTTTGGGTAGGAGGTAGAGGGCGGGCATTTTAGGGTGTCTATTGAGAATGAAATTAAATTCCTCTTTGCTAATGAGCTTCCTTTCCCTCCATTCATTGAGTTGTTCAGTGTATTTGGAAACGCAGGCAAGATAAACTGCCCTATTGCTTTTCTCATACTTAGTGCAGTCACTTAACTGGGATAGGCCTTCATTAATATACATGTCACGGGGTAACACCACCATATTTCCCCCTTTATCAGATTTCTTGATGACAATTTGTTTATCATCACACAAGGATTTGATAGCCTCAAATTGTACTTTAGTTAAATTATGCCTCACATGGTTATTCGACTTGGACAATCTATCAAATTCTTTAACCATCGCTTTTTCAAAGATGTCAATTGATTCGTTAGCAATTTGCGGTAAAAACACAGATTTCGGTCTAAAACCGCTTTTAAAATTCAAACCAATATCCACATCATCGGGTATCACATTGAGCATAGGATTATCGAGCGTGTCCAAGTCTCCTTCCAGTTCATGGAGTAGATGCAGCGTTTCCACATCTTCACCTGTGATACTGGTGGGCACTTGTCCAGACTGCGAAACGCGTCGAGAAAGCCATTGAATAAAATCACGCTTTGCACTTCTAAGTGGCCCGGATTTCTTTTTCTTTACTGGAGAAGGTTTTTGGTTGGATATATATATATATATATATATATATATATATATATATATATATTCAGCCATTTCAGCGACAACCTGCTCCTCCCACTGTCACAGGTCACTGCCATGGGAACCTGCTTCGCCCCCAGCTACGCAAATCTTTTCATGGGCTGGTGGGAGGAGCAGGTTGTCGCTGAAATGGCTACATTTACCAACATTGCCCTGTGGCTGCGCTATATTGATGATTTTTTTTCATTTGGTGCGGGAATGAGGACTCAGCTAAATCTTTTGTTGAGAAATTAAATGTGAACAGTTTAAATTTACAGTTCACAGGACATATAAACAACAGCACCATGGAATTTCTAGATGTCCTCTTAGGAGTCAAGGATGAGAAGCTACCTACAAAGCTGTTTCGCAAGAGTACTGCTGGAAACAGCATACTATATGCGAACAGCAGTCATCCTTCTAACTTGGTACACAGCATCCCTTATGGCAAGCTGTTACGTGCCAAGAGGAACTGTAGTACTGAGGAATCCTTTGAACACGAGAAAATCGTCATGTGTCAAAGGTTCAGTGAACGAGGATACAGCAAAAAGACTATTAAAGAAGCTGTGGCTAGAGTAGAACTTAAATCCAGAGATGACTTATTGTATCCCAAGCAAAAGAAGGAGGATGATGAATGTATCAGATTTATCACAACATTCTCACGACAGGCGAATGTTGTGCGACAGATTTTTAAAAAACATTGGCACGTATTACTGACTGATGAACACCTGAGTAAGAACTTAGGAAGTAACCCACAAATTACTTTCAGGAAAAGCAGGACGCTGAGAGATGAACTCAGCCATAATCATGTCAGAATGCAATCATTGAGAGAAACCTCTGTACCATTTGGATTTAAATATTGCAGAAGGTGTACAGCCTGTAGGAATAGTAGGGATTGTGATAGACTACAAATACCTAATTCCAACAGGGAGTTTGTGATCAAGACAAATCTCACCTGTTATGCAACACACAGTGTTTATGTTTTGATCTGCCCATGTAACAAGTGGTACGTGGGTAGTACCAAACATGAAGCAAAGAAACGGGTACTAGAACACCTACGGGCGATTAGGAATAAGAACAAACAATACCCTGTAGCCCGAACTTTGCTGAAAACCATTTCAGTGATGAGACCTTGCTACGAATGGTGGTAATTGACACTGTGAACCTGGGAGCGAAAGGTGGTAATCGAGAGTTATCCTTGCACAAACTGGAATCACGCTATAATATTGACTTGGAAAGTCTTGTGCCAAAAGGCTTGAATGTGAGCGAAGAACTGGCAATTCATTCATATGAATAGAATATGTATATATCTGTATTCAGTTAAGCTGTATTTTAGTCGTGCTTTTATTTCAGATTTAGGGCACTTCAACTTTTGCTACTTGCGCCACAGTGATGGAACATTAAACTATACTCACGTAAAGATGATTGACATGGACTCGTGTATTAACAATCTAGTAGTTTATGTAGAAAGAAACAATATTATAATACATTAACTACTTCTACATTGCCCACTTGGGCTAGATTTTGGAACATCGCAATGACGCTAATGTTGGTCTCAATAAAGTTATACATTGAGACTTGTCAGATCACGAGTGTATACAAGAACATATGTTGGATTGATAATTATTGGGCAATGTGATCAAGGTATTTAACAAAACATGTAGTAGCCCATAACGTGGGCAACTAATGTTTTTTCGTGGGAATGACATATGTACATATATTTTATCTAAAATGTTTCATAATTTGTGCGACTATTACAAAGATCTAATTCCAAGTAATGAAATGTGTATTTTAAAAAAATAGGGTTTTGTAGGTCGGAATAAAACTCTACTAGGTACTTTTGCACATTATAAGATGGCCGCTAAAGTTGCTCTTAGAATCACGTCGGTGTAACATTTTAACACGTAATGTTTGAAGTGTATTTAAACAAGGTAACCACATGAATTTACGAGCGTGAACAAGGTTTATTACCGAAATGTGTCGTTTTTCTCTTGCCTGAATAACATTTTCTGCAAGCATCTGGAGTGTCCGAGTGGTTCCTGTGGAAAGTAGGAACTTGCTGAGTGAATATATATATATATATATATATATATATATATATATATATATATATATATATATATATATATATATTACCTACTGGCGATAGCCAGTAGGTATATATAGTTAGGATTTTTTTCCTATGGGACTTTTGAAAATTCTATGTCTAATAACTTTGGCGTTTGTGGACGGAATCGGCTGAAATTTTCAGGAAAATGGCACATTTTGTTTCTGAGCAGCTCCTGAAAATTTGGGGGGGGTTCGTCAAGGGGGGGCCGTGAAAAAAGGGGGGTCCCAAAACGCGTTTTTCCCATGTTAATTTCCATAGGGCGGTTGGACTCACTTTTAGCCCGAACGGCTGAATGGATTTTCACGAAACTTGGCAAAATTGTAGGGACTGTTAGCCCGATGTGCCTTTGCTAGGTCTCAATATATGTGCTTCAGTGGATTTTGAGAAATTAACGTTTAAATCAAGATATATATCTGTAACAGCGCTCCGGGCAGCGATCCGGTTAGCGAACTTTTCGCGTATCGGAACTTTGCAAAGCGAAGCTGATTGGCTCTCCGGTGTCTGTCAACATTCTAAACAGTCCGGTGCGGCCGCCATCTTGTCTCTCGGTAGGATCGAGAGACAAGAGGAGGCCAAAACAAAGGGGGAAATGAAGGAAAGGGGGCAAGGTAGACCCCTCCTGACCCCCTGGGATTGATGAGGGGGATATTATAGAGCCACGCCGGGCCCAAAAAAAAAAAAAAAAAAATCCGATTTTTTCGCCGTAGAGACGCGTCTTGGTTCGCGAACCGGGCAGCTAACCGGGCAGCTAACCGTCAGTGTAACGGGAGTCTGAGGAGTAGCTGATTGGCTGTCAATATTGTAAACAGTCCGGAGCGGCCGCCATCGTGTCTCTCGGTAGGATCGAGAGACAAGAGGAGGCCAAAACAAAGGGGGAAATGAAGGAAAGAGTGCAAGGTAGACCCCTTCTGACCCCCTAGGATTTATGAGGGGGATATTATAAAACCACGTGGGGCCAAAAAAAAACAAACAAAAAAATCCGATTTTTTCGCCGTAGAGACGCACCTTGGTACGCGAACTGGGCAGCTAACCGGGCAGCTACCGGGAAGCTAATCGGCAGTGTAACGGGAGTCTGAGGAGAAGCTGATTGGCTGTTATCATTGTAAACAGTCTGGAGCGGCCGCCATCTTGTCTCTCTGTGGGATCGAGAGACAAGAGGTGGAAAAAAAAAAGGTGTAAATGAATGAAAGGGGTAAGGCAGACCCCTCCTGAACCCCTAGGATTGATGAGGGGGCTATTAAAGTTCCCTGGGGGGTGAAAAAAAAAAATTTGCGATTTTCGCGGTAAAGGTGCTTCCTGGTACGTTAACCGGGCAGCTAACCGGCAGCGTAACGGGAGTCCGACATATTGTGTTTTTTGAACGTTTGTGATATGTGCACGTGTGGATTTTGTCTAATTAAGGTTAAAAAATATATATATATCTTTAAGCGTGTTCTGGCGCGCTTACGTTTTGGGTTTGGTTTGCGCTGCAGAGACGATACGTCACGGTTATGCGATGCATCATGAGGCGTCTCACGGGCTACGTGATACGTCACTTAATAAAGAATATATTTTACAGCTATAGATATTAGCTTTTAAAAAACCAATGAAATTCACAGAAAAAACCATAGGTTATAGACCATATATAGTTAGGAATTTGCATTTACAAAACCTTGAAAATTCACTGAAAAAAACATAGGTTATAGACCATATATAGTTAGGGATTAGCATTTAAAAAACCTTATTTTATTTGCACAAAACCATTGAAATTCCATATATAGTTAGTTGCACTAACTATATATCGCGGACCCGCAATCCACTGCTAATGATGTCACATATTACATCATTCATGACATGGTCAGTGACATCACTGATGACATCACTGATGACATCTCAAATGACATCACTGATGACATCACTGATGACAACACCCAGTGACTGTATGTTTCTGTAAAGTTAAAATATGTCTTACATATTGAAGAATGAGTGGATGTATAAGTGTCTGGATGAAGGATTTAGTAGGTGCATGACTGACTGTATGAGAGAATGATTAAATGTGTCTCACTGAGTGCATGGGTTAGTGATTAAAGTGTCTTAATTTGGCAATCAATATTTATGTTCTTCTGTAAACTGCTGCATGTTTAAATCAGTAGCTATATCAGTAACTATATGGGTTATTGAATGGTTGCCCAAGTATTTGTATGGGAGACTGAGTGTGTGTGTGGGTGGCTGGGAGGTGTATAACTCTGTGCATAGATGTGTGAGCGGTTGATTCCCTAGGTGTATGGGTTCAAAAGTGCATGTAGAAACAGCTGTATGGACAGTTGACTGTGTGCATGAGTATATTGGTGAGTGAATGGATATCTCAGTTCTACATGTCAAAGTAAGTACATATGTAAAGCACACTCCATGTGAGAGTTGACATATATAAATAACTGAACATAAGAGTCAGTGAATGTGAGAGTGGCTGTATGAATCATTGTGAACTTGTATCAAGGATTGTATAAGAGAGTAAATATGTGTTAGTATATGTTTGAATAAGTAAGGTGTGTATAACTGTATAGTTAAGGAAATGGAGATGTGATTGATTCTTTGCATGACTGAATAGGTGTGTGAGTAACTCCATGGATGTGTGACAGTCTGTGAGTGCCTGTTTACACTGAGTGTATCAAAGGTTATATTAGAGTCTGAAGATGTATTATCACATAAATGATATCATCAGTGATGTAATCAGTAATGTCAAATGAGATGTCAGTGATGTCATCAGTGATGTCATTTGAGATGTCATCAGTGATGTCATCAGTGATGTCATTTGAGATGTCATCAGTGATGTCATCAGTGATGTCACTGACCATGTCATGAATGATGTAATATGTGACATCATTAGCAGTGGATTGCGGGTCCGCGATATATAGTTAGTGCAACTAACTATATATGGAATTTCAATGGTTTTGTGCAAATAAAATAAGGTTTTTTAAATGCTAATCCCTAACTATATATGGTCTATAACCTATGTTTTTTTCAGTGAATTTTCAAGGTTTTGTAAATGCAAATTCCTAACTATATATGGTCTATAACCTATGGTTTTTTCTGTGAATATATATATATATATATATATATATATATATATATATATATAAATATATTTATATCTCTCTCTATATATATATGCCCTCAAAAGATTCTAAATAAAATTCATATTTCCATTATTTGATATTCTGTATTTTATGAACCAAATTCAATTTAGGCATGTAGTTTCTTATTTTGCCTAATTCTGATCTCATGGAAAGGCTTCGCAAACTTGCAATGTGAAGAGAAACTATGTTTCATAGGGCGAGTCCTCAGTCGCATAATAGGACTGATTCCAATAATTTCGTTACTTTGGGAACATCTGTCTTGAGAAACGGTATTCTTGAACTAACTCATGTGCTTTTACAAAAAGACTATTGTTTCGAAGTTATACATATTAGATGATGGATCGACAGCTTACATGATGATCACCACCTTTTTGCTATAATATGTGTCTTCATGCTGCATGAAAATCACCTTATACGAACTTATCAATTGACTAAGTGGTCTAACCAGAAGAGGTGACCCAGGAGATGTCACCCCTGAACTTGAGGATTATATTATTTATTGATGTGACGGAAAGGACATGGCATCTATGCCCTTTTCATGGACTCATTAGCTTCTTCTTTGAGGGCTCTATTGGCTTTCCTTAGGATACGGCCGGGTAGAATTTCAGGGCGAGTGCAGGAGCATATAAAGGTAGTGTTTTTTTATCTTATTCTCCCAGTATCCTACATGCCTTTGCGGTGCAATGTATCTCTAGGCACATCTGTGCACTTTTGTGGCAAACTATCACTGAGTGGGATAGGGCATGCATAATCTGCCGTATTTGCCAAGTGATGCGTGCTGTGTGTGCTATTCCCAGACTTCTTTCTCTCATGGTAGAGTACCTTTGAGTTGGTATGGTTCATGTCCCTTCCAAAATTCTTCCAGAGCTTTGGTAATTAATGGAAATTAGGAGATGTATTTGATTATCTTGCACTCTTAAATTTAAATCTATACTACTATTATAAAGAGAGAACACAAACCTTTGAGCCAGGTAAACTCAAAAAGTACTGCACCAACCCTTGCACCCAATACACCATTTGAAAGGGGAGATGTAGCAGAAGGACATAGGCTATAGATGTGGACACCATATACATTAAAAAAGCAAAAACAACAAAAGTGGGAAAGTAGTCCGTTGTGGGCGTTAGAGTGGGTGTGTCAAAGAAAAGATGTGGGCGTTTAGAGGGCCGTGTCAAACAAAAGATGTGGGCGTTTACAGGGGCATGGCCCAAAGTACAAACAAACATATGCCAAGCGATTTCAATGATTACACTGTGCAAGGCACACACTTAACTGTGCATCCCACAAATTTGCAAAGGGCCGCCTATCACTCGCCTCGACATTCGTGCATTCGTCGGCGTCACCCTTCAAACATTAACGCCTTTGTGGGATGACAACGAAAAAAAGGCCGCCCCTTCCATAATAATACAGTGCAACAGGGGGAAGGCTTACAAAAAGGGCCGCCTATCACTCGCCTCGACATTCGTGCATTCGTCGGCGTCACCCTTCAAACATTAACGCCTTTGTGGGATGACAACGAAAAAAAGGCCGCCCCTTCCATAATAATACAGTGCAACAGGGGGAAGGCTTACAAAAAGGGCCGCCTATCATTCGTGTTGCTTCGCACAGCCCACCAATCGCGGTACACAAAGATTAACACACACATGAGTTGCGATACAAAAATATAACAAATGTTTAACCATTTGACAAACGACAACGTTGTCACAGGGGGAGGAACGTAAACAAAAGAGGCGCCCATTTCTTAGACAAGAAAGCCAATCGACGGAACATGAACGAGACTTTACTCACAAGGCTCCGAATAATTACGTA
This sequence comes from Lissotriton vulgaris, assembly GCF_964263255.1. Classification (NCBI taxonomy): domain Eukaryota; kingdom Metazoa; phylum Chordata; class Amphibia; order Caudata; family Salamandridae; genus Lissotriton; species Lissotriton vulgaris. The sequence goes on along the minus strand of NC_141691.1, from coordinate 160,992,494 downwards.
TGCTGCGGACAAAATTTAAAACGTACACAAACACTTCCGAATTTCAAACACTGTGCGTTATCACTGGAACACTGCCAGTACTTGCGCCGATAAAAACAAACAAAAAAAAGACATCAGTAAAGGGATCGAAAACGTAAACAAGGAAAGCCCCTTTCACAAACACAAACAAGCAATTTCAGGCAAAAACATCTGAGCGACCACTGTAACACTTGTTGCACTTGCGGTGCAAATTACAACATTTGGGAAACAACATTCGCACACAGGGGGAACACTCTCAACAAGGACAGCAAAACAAAATTAGGTGTGGCTCAATAAAAACCTGCGGATTAAACAAACACACATTACTACGCAAACAAAAAGTAAAGGCAACACTGAACATCAGCCGTCCCCGGACAACGTCGGGACGGGCTGCTAGTACCTTATATTGATGTTTTTAATACTCTTAATTTGCTGATAACAATCTAACTTTAACTACATCCTGTTTCTGTTTCCATGAATTGTCTCCAATAATTGATTGTGCATTCCAATTGGGTATTAATGAGGAATGGGCATCCTAATAGAGAGATTTCCGGACAGCAGATCATAATGTTATTATTCTACATAGCTCTAACTGAATTATTGGTTCGCAGAATCCTGGTTCGGCTGAATTTCTTCAGGAGATTTGGTCTAGCTGTGATAATACTGTATTTGTATAGTTTAGTTTTGAGAGTTGGATATATGAATCTAATTATGAGTTTGTAGGTCAGTTACCCAATTCCTAGTCCTCACTGATTAACTGGATTGGTTCCCCTATGTCCGACTACTCTCTGCATGATTTAACATCCATTGGAGGACCAAGTAAATGAACCCAAAGATAAAGGGATAAAAGATAAAATGGTAAATGGGTTCATTTGCACTACAACAATTGTGACTCCCTTCTGGAATTTGGCCAGACATAGATGCAGCTCACATAGACACTGCTGTTCTCCACTTTGCAAAACAATTGTTATGAGCGCTAGTTCTCCGGATGAATGCAAAAAGAACAATTTGATAAACAGAATGCTGAAACAATGTCAAACATTCACCCCCAGTGCAGAGATCTTGGCCTCAATCCATCGTTTATTTGCACACTAGGCCCTTCAAGTTTTGTTCCAGCCATATACAAATCAGTCTTGACCCTGCACCCCATGGGAACAGCCCAGCCCGAACTTCTAGTTCTCCGGATGACGTCAGCATTAAACTATGGACGAAAATTCTTGAACAGCTGGCGATAGAAACTGAAGTCCATCACAAATGGCCGACTGGCTGTGATAGTTCTGTGATAACTGTAATACACTTTCAAGATGGGGACTGCCCAATAATACTCAATGACATGATGGAAATCTTGTTTCGAAGTGAATAATGCAAGGTGGAGCACTGTGACTAACTGTGTAGGGGCCAGCCCACAAAGGCATGTAATACCCCTATTCTTGTAGTACTCTTAGACGTACTCTTGCATGAATTTCTCCCAAATATCTAACATGGGAGTAAAATAGGACGATTCGACTCTTATTCATATGCAATTCAGTGCTTAATTTGTGCCAGTGTTTGCCGGTACTTAACCACCAGCACATATTTATCCACCACATGGTGACACTATGTGCCTTTTTTGTGCAATTCCTCATTGGCAGTTTAGTATATTTTTTAAAAACTAGCAGTTAGTTCCTGCTGTCACTCGCATTTGTCAGCTGTGGCTGGGGCGCCAGTTGTAGTGGACTCCGAAGAAATATTTTGGGCAATTCATATACAATTCGTAGAACTACATAGGAAGCCAAATGTTTTGGGGCCACTTTACAAAGACATGTACGTGTACGATATAAAACATACTTTTACACGTACTCTTGCTGTACTACTTCCCATACTTGTGATATTCGGGCCCATAGTACTGTGAATAACGGTACCTAAATAACTAACAGCCACACGCATTAAAGAAAAATTGCATTAGCAAACGGTGTGAATCGCAAAATTCGGCCGTTTGCGAATGCAATTCCCATTTTTGGGATGCATTAACATTTTTGTTACTTTCGCAATTTAGGAAATCGCAAAATTGTGATTTCTTAAATTGCGATTGCATTTAAAGAATCTCAAATTGAGATTCCTTAAATGCAATGCATCAAACTTTAAAAATTAGCGAATTCACAAATAAGGGGAGCAAATTACCATGAAGTTGACCTTCATAGTAATTTGCGAAAACTTTCAAAAATGCACTAAAGTGCATTTTTAAAAGTTCCATTTTACACACACACATGCCCTTGGGGCATGTGAGTGTGTAAAATGTACTCCTAAGCAGATTTCAGGGGTGCAACAGGGTGTCCTTTGGACACCCCTGCACCCTTGAAATTGTATTCTTAATTTGCGAATTTTTAATGGTGAATTGCAAATTAAGAATGTCTTTCCATTCATTCCTATGGGCCTCTAGGCCCATAGAAATGGTTGGGGAAGTATTCCTTAGTTGCGATTCTCAATTAGAGAATCGCAATTAAGGAATTTTAAGAAATCGCTATTTTTATAGCGATTTCTTGATGCATTGTAGTTTGCAATTCCTTAATTGCGATTCCTTATTTTTCGCAATTAAGGAATCGCAAAATGCGATATTGATGCATGTGCCTGTATGTGATGAAAGCACTGCGTCCTGAAGCTAAGATCCTTCTGGTGCTCGTTTTGTTTAACGAGTTTATCCAGCTACGTGCTTTGCCAGACTTCTGACTGATTTTTACTGAAAGGAATATGTGGATACTCCTGGCCCTCGGATGTCCGAGTTCATCAGAATATTTGTTGAGATGGCAGACGGTTTGCATTGGTGTTGAATTGTAATAAACAAAATGATCCCACTTTCAAATTAAATATTATTGGAACATAACAACATTATCGTTCATAAGACTGCTATGTCATTAAGGAGGGAACATAATGTAAGTAGAGCTTACAATTATAGATCAAATATTTCTTCTGCATCCTAAAACAATACTTTCGAGACACAACTCTGCTAAAACGCCTAATTGAGTGCAATTTATTCTGTATATTGATTTGCACGTGCATAGGTATATAAGCAGTGCTTAACTTGTATTTGTTTGTTTTGTATTTTTGTTAATACACCATATGCTAATGTACAGTAAAAACATGTTTTATTGCTATGTGTTTGAGCTTTTCTAATGTGTACAAGGTCGTGTTCATCTAGTTTCTCTGATTCTTCTAATGACTAGATTTTATCCATACTATCTCAAAGGAACTTGTTAAATTGCAAATCTTGTCATTTTGTAATTCTAATACCTATTAATTGTAGTGAAAGCAGATTTGCTGTAGGCTAAAATGTCTATAAGCCAACGCGAAGAATACTTCAAAGGTTACACGTTACATTTAATTTAGAGCCAGTGCTCGGGTTCTGGGCTCCTAAAATATTTAAGGCCTGGCTCTTAGGAATGCTGTTTGAGGTTCCTCTCACACATGCAGAGGCTGCTCGGGCTCCAGACAACAGCTGGTCTTCAAAGCATGAAAGAATTGCTGCACAGCTGGGGCCGTTGTCCAAATACTGTCTGGATGGAACATATGTAATACACTGGAAACCTCGTGTACTTCTGGCAGAGGTCAGGCAAGGCACAGGGAAGGTGGCCGGTTTATGGCTTCAATCCCCAAGAAGGAAAGAGAAACTATTGTTAACTTCCCAAAGTTCTTTTCAACTTGTGAGACATTGAAATGGAAGTAAGGAAAGTGGTGTGCCAGTAAGTCTACGAAAGGCATGTAACAAAGGAGTTTAATATTATGTGCTGCCATGTGAGTTTAATATGAGAACAAGAGTCAGGGTGTTCAGGTGTTGCAGGCATGCTAATGTAGGAGAGCAGAGGGCGCCATCTTGCCTCAAAGTTGTTGTAATTGTTATGAAGAACATTGGATAATCTTCCATGATCAACAAGACCCATAGGCATTATTGCCAGTGTACGAAAGAGGACAGGGGTGTTTTCTTCCATTGAGCCACCTGAGGAAAATTAAATTTTGGTCATGATGTGTTCCCTAGCGCGTACCCCACCGACTCCATGTACCAGCTTAAAGTGCATGTAACTTCCCTCCTGTGCCAGCTATGAAGACGCAAATACATTTGCGTCCACCGTCAACTTGTCCTCTTTCAGAAGCACCATGAATGGATTATATAGTCCGTTCCTAAGTATGCTATGCCACCGTCTTTTTGTAGTACACTTTTCACTTTTTCCTGCTCTAGCCAGAGTAGGCCCTGAATTCCTGCCATCTGAACCTCTTTTGTGGCTCCTGACTCTGCCCAGGCTACCTCTGTACTCGTGAACTCTGTCCTACATTCAGCGCGGCCCCTTGCGCTCAGCTCAAGCCTGCTTTCTGCCAAGACTGACTATAACCTTCGAGTTATCTGTTCCGCTCCCCGAGAATACATTCCTGCCTACTAGATCCTGTAAACATCCTCTCCAGCTGCAGAGCCAAAAGGGCCGACCTGTCTTAATGCAAGTAATTCATAGCCTCCGTTGCCATGCTTCCATGGAAGGCCCCGTGCCCCCACGCTTCACATGTAGACACTTAGGCGCTCATACACGCATCTACAGTTAGCATAGAGTAGCCTCTACCCTAGAGACCTTTCCGCCCAGATAGTATAGTTCCTAAACATCAGATATCAGATATGATAGAAGTACAAGTTGATCTGACATGCCAGACTTCTGTCTCTTTCCGTCAGTGTAAATGTCAAGACCCCTGCACCCCGTCAATCACACGTCATGCAGCTGCGCGCGCATCCAAGCTTCCGATTTCTGCTGACATTGCAACATTCTGTTAGCACCACCCCTTGGTGCCACCCACTTGCGTCACCTATCAGTGACGTTTCTAGCACACACCTCTAGTTCACGCCTAGTTTACGCCTCTTGATGATGTATTGGTACCACGTGTATACTGTTATCTTGTCTTCTCTCAGCTGTTACGCCTCTTACATTGAACCTTGTGATGTAAATCAAGTATATAAGCTATGTATTGTCAATAAACGAGAGCGCGCTCATCTATCCCTTCTGACACCCCTGTGGTGGTCAGAACATGATATCCTGATTCCTTTATGAGGAATAAAACCCTTAGAAACTCTAACACCACGGACTCTGTTTTCTTTCCTTCTGATTGAGTTATCATTGATTAAGTACTTACCTGCATAGAAATTAAGAGAGTAAATTAATTATTTACGTCATTTTGGCGCCCGAACAGGGACCCCTCCCCCACCTCACGCGCCGGAAGGTGCGTTGCAATCCGTGTCCCCTGCCATCAGTTAGACGGACTACACGTGTACTGGCAGGATTTCCTGCATCCCCCTCTGACCCACGGAGGTGACGAAGACTGCGATCAGTACCCAGACGAGGCGGTGAGGAGTGCGGAGGATCCCGACCAGAGCCCAGCCGAAAGAAGCAAGGTCCGAGGTGTGAAGAGGCCCACCAGTTTTCCGAAGTTTTCCGAAGTTTTCCGAAAGTTCTCCGAAGTTTTCCGAAGTTCCGAGCCGAGTCCAGTCGAGTTTTCCGAGGCCTTCTGTTTCCGTGCTTCCCGGTGAGTACCATTGCTGGGTCGTATCTAGACGGGTTTGGGTACGCAAGTCCGGTCTGCACTGTTTTTAGGCAGTGTATCTGTACTGTTTAGCAGTATATCAAGTCTTCCGAATTTCTGCACTGTTACAGCAGTGTATCCGTACTGTTGAGCAGTACACTTAGTTAGCTATGTCTTTAATGTTTTCATGTGATTAATGTTGTGGTATGAATGTGACTGTTTTACTGTGTATTATTGTATTTCTTGTATCAACTAGCAACTCGTATCAAGGAATAAAAGACCTAGCGTTCAGCAATAAGTAAGCAGGATGCCGTTCCTCAGCAAGTTAAAACAGATCGGAACTAGGAAAGGGTTACTAGAGGAAGAAATTCCTATCCCCCCTAGGGACACTCCAGGCAATTTTATGTATCAGAAACACGGCATAGATGCCATATTATATCTAGATTTATGGGCCGATTACACCAAGCACCTAGATGAGAGACACAGATGGCCTGTTACCGGAACGTGGGATGCTGAGTGCATCATGAGGGTAGAAGAAGCATTATGGAAAAAGAAGGCTAGGCAATCCCAGAAGGACGCCATAGAATTTTGGCGTAAGGAATCACGTAAGCGTGCTGACAAAGCACTTCGTAGAGAAGACAGACTTAAAGAATCAGATAAAGAACGAGAAACCGAATTAGTTACTGAAGGGATCCGAGTAAAAACAGAACAAATAGACCGTGCCCGAAATAATATGGTAAACGGTATGTATCTCATAGCAGATGGGACATCCGAAACTGAATCAGAGATACCGAAAAACTTACCGACACCATTAGTTCCAACTAAAGTAATGCATAAAACTACTAAAGACATATTCCTGAATTCGTATCTAGAGGATGTAGCACCAGCTTACACCAATCTGCCTGTTCGTGCCCTGCCTACTGACAGGGATGGGGGTGGCACTGCGCCCCCAGATAATGTTCCGCCGGTACCGCGACAGACCTCCCCTGTTCCGCCACCTCCGCCACTTCCTCCACTCAAGACGGATCTAACGAAACCAGTACTACCTAATCTTACTAAACGACAGATTCAAGTCCAGATACAGACTCCGCGGAGAGATAATGCCCAAGCATCCGCCTCAGGAGGTGCGACAACGGGTCTACAGACCCCGCCACCGACACACAGATTGCATTTAAAGGACACACAGAATCCTTTCCAGTCTCCCTACTCACCCCGGCTTGAGGCATTCAAAGATAGGATGTCATTCTGCAGATATGATCCAGTACCCGGAAAGGACGATCTAATGGTATTAGCATCACTGCGCTTAAGATCTGCCACCGATAACTTGCTATGCTGTGTAGGAATGCAGGAAGCTCTCGACAGACTATACAAATTCATACAGACAGGGAAAGACCCCGACAGTGTCAAAGCTGCCATGTATAAACAGAAAGTTGACATTCAAAAACAGATATTACGATTCTTCATTAATTGTGTAATAAGAGAACGAGACAGGCCCGGGACAGATCAAAGTGAGTTAGACGCATTGAACAAGTGGGGCCAAAATATAGCAGACGCAAAACATGACAAGGGGACTTGCATAGCCACTATGTCCCAGAAAATTAGAAAGGCAGTATTAACTGCACATCAGGAAGAAAATGATAAAAATTCCTCCGAGGAGGAAGATGAAGATGAAACATCAGGAAAATCTACAGACATTATAGCATATGTAGGTAGGGGAAACTACCTTAGGAAAGGTGTCCGTCCGGAGAGCAAGAGAGTCCTTTTCTCTGCTTTAACAAATCCGAATTCTTCTGAACATCAGTTCCAGGAAACTGATAAAAGGCTTCGAGATCGAGTAGGGTACCATGTACTCAATTCTATGGATGAACAGGAACTAGCCCGGTCAGCCGTGTTGTGGGCCGAAAACCCAGACATATATAATGATGACACGTTAGTGCAGACATTCTTGAACCTTTCCCCGGAAGAACAGAAAATAGCAGGTGTATACATGATTCAGCACCTCCTCATCAAGTTCAGAAACCATCATTCTGATCCAGGTCCCTTACATGAAACATTAGAAGCACTACTCATGGATAGATGGAGAGGTTTTAGTACCAAATTAATACAAATAATTCTAGAACAACGACGTAAGTATAACACCTTCCTGAGCTCTGAATATATTCCCGCCCCGCCTCCAGAAAGAAAAATGTACCACATGCAATGCGGTGGTGGCATTGAAAGTCAGAATCCCTTGCGAGAAGTACATCCAGTTATGGGTGAGGATCATACTCTGAAACGTGTGTATGTTCACACACCACTGACTAAGTTAGAACTGTTAGAAATGAAGAAATTAGTTCCGTGCCATGATAAAGACCCTGCGGGTTTTCACAGAGAGCTTAAAGACATGTTACTGATGGGAGATTACACGTATGATGATATTATGAAAATGCTAAAGGTACTGTTGCCCACGGGCATTTACGAGAAATTAAAGGAGAAGGATTGGGAAGTGGGAGAGTCAAAGATAGCATGGGCGGAGATAGAAGACGAAGAAAAGAAACGAGTCCCAGGGTTAGGCCTTGGGGATCTGACTAAAGCATTACCAGGTTTAATAGTACAGGTTCTGCCAAGATTATTGACAACTCGAAAGGAAGATTGGGACGCAATCTCGTCCTGTAAACAGAAACAAGATGAAGATACTAGTGACTTTTATTCAAGATTCGAGAAATGTTTCATTATCAATAGTGGCCTAAAAACTAGTAGCGAGTCATATCCACATCTTTTTGTAACAAAATTAGTAGAGAACGCCCTACCACTAGTTAAAAATAGAGTGTACAAGGTTGAAAGTACTTGGCAGGCAAATACGCCATCACAGATGTTACAAATGTTACAATATCACCAGAATAGAATCAGGGAAGAACAAGATCAGGAACAGAAACGTATGAAAGACACGAAAATGAAAATGTTAGTAGCTCAGACCATTCCAGCCGAGGGTCATAGAAAAAGTGGGGCCCAGACCAATCATTCTGCCGCTCCCGTTAAAGGGACATGTAATTATTGCAAGCAGCCAGGTCACTACGTCCATGAATGTCCAGTCCTGAAACATAACATCGAGACAGGTAAAACTAAAGAAAGACCGCGTCCACCTAGACATGAACAGGGTCAACAACAGACCTCACAGAACGAACAGCCAATGCAGAATACACAGCCTATGTATGATCAGTCCCATACAGTACAGACAGTAGCAGTACCGCAGCCACAGCATGCTCAAACACAGCCCGCTGCCGCAACTAGACAAGTATCACAACAGATGTACCAGTATGCCCAGTCGGCATACCCAGATTATCAGCGTTATACATGAAACAGCCTAGGGAGGGAAAGTGATTTGCCTCTTATTGAAATTCCTGTAGATCAAGAAGGTCCTTATGTACATAGTCACGTATTAGGAAAAGACAGAAAGTTTTTAATTGACACAGGGGCAAGTCGCACTACTATAAGTCATAATGAAGTCCCAGGGGCACCCCTCTCAGGCTCACAGAATGTTTCCCTTGGTTTTTCAGGACAGCCTATTATAAATGAAGTATCAGAACCAGTACCACTAGCTGTGGGTCCATTATCTCGAGTTACAGATTTGTTACTTACGAAATCATGTCCCGAAAATCTGTTAGGAATTAAAACACTGAAGGCTCTAGGAGCTATAATTTGCTGTTCCCCGGAGGGAGTCAGACTCTTTCTACGGGATTTCAAGGGTCATTATGTTTTACGTGACTTTGATGTCAGATTGAAGAATGTACCAGATCACTTATGGGCAAAAGGCCCAGCAGATGTAGGTTGTATGCATATCACACCATACCGTGTCACACTCAAGACAGGAGTTGTTTTACCCAGAATCAGACAATACAAGTTACCACCCGATGCTGTAGTGGCTTTACTGAAAATTATTGAAGAGCTTATCGCCCAGGGAGTGGTCGTAGAGACCGACTCCAATATCTGTAATTCACCCATCATTCCAATTCTTAAACGTACAGACCGCAATGCACCGCCAGTATATCGGCTGGTGATTGATCTTCGAGAACTGAACAAATGCATTGTACCACAGTATCCTGTGGTCCCCGATATCTCCTCCCTGTTAACTGCCATTGATTCAGAAGCAACGTTCTTTACTGTAATCGATCTCAAGAACGCCTTTTTCAGTGTACCCATTGACCCGGAGAGCCAATATCTCTTCGGATTCAGTTTAAATGGACGAAGTTTCAAATTTTCCCGCGCACCTCAAGGATTTACAGAAAGCCCCAGCATCTATAGTCAAGCACTGAAAAGACAACTAGATTGTATCCAAATGCCAGTTAATACCGCTTTACTACAGTACGTCGATGATCTACTGATCACCGCACGAAGTGAGCCCGAATGTGAACAAGCATCTCTGATAGTTTTGCATTTTCTGGCCGACAAGGGGCACAAGGTGTCTCCTTCGAAGCTACAATTCTGTGTTCAGCAAGTTGTGTACTTGGGTCACTTGCTGTCCAAAGTGGGGAGACAGCTCACTCCCGATCGCATTCAGTTAATTGTAAACATGCCCCGACCCCAGTCACAAAAAGAAGTACGGGCCTTCATAGGCCTCACCTCGTACTGCAGACAATGGATTCCTCAATATGCATTTCTAGCTAAACCACTCATCCAGTTAACAACACAGGAGGCAGCAACTTCGACTGTCCTCCCTTGGACTCAGGAACACACACAAGCCTTTGAGGAATTAAAGAAAGCTTTATGCCAAGCACCAGTTTTAGCGACACCATGTTACAGCAAACCGTTTACACTTTTTGTTACAGAACGTGACGGTACAGCATTGTCTGTCCTCACTCAAGATCAAGCAGGTTCACATAAGCCTTGCGCTTATTTTTCAAGCACATTGGATTCAGTAGCACAGGCACTCCCTGCATGCTTAAAGTCAGTAGCAGCAACAGCGTTAGCAATCAGACAAAGCGACTCAATTGTTTTAGGTCATCAGTTAACAGTACAAGTTCCACATTCTGTAGAGGTTCTGTTAAACAGAACCCAGACTCAACACTTGACTATAGCACGACTGACAGGTTACGAATTGACATTATTCCAGCCACACATAGAAATCAGACGCTGCAGTATCTTGAATCCAGCAACATTGTTACCTACAGTTATGACAGATCCAGCTCCACATGATTGTATAGAGATTATTAATGCAGTAACAAAGCCCAGACGAGATTTAACAGATGTTCCATTGACAAATCCAGACCTGACACTTTATGTGGATGGTTCATGCATGAGAACAAGTACAGGAGAGTTAGTGGCCGCGTATGCCGTGACCACTGAAACTGAAGTTAAAGAAACACATCGTATTGATACATTGTCTGCCCAAGCAGCAGAGCTCATCGCTCTGACCCAAGCCTGTATTCTAGCGAAGAACAGAAATGTTAACATATACACAGATTCCCGTTATGCGTTCGGAGTCGTACACGACTTCGGCATGCTCTGGCAAGAACGAGGTTTTCTGACCTCTCATGGTACAAAGATACAGCATGGTCCTCTCATTCAAGCACTGTTAGAAGCAATACATCTGCCTTCAGCGATTTCAGTCATGAAGTGTAAGGCACATACTAAAGCCACAGATTCTGTTTCCCAGGGTAATGACCTGGCAGATCAGACAGCAAAACATACAGCACTGACTCACACTCAGACAACTGACACGACAAAGATAACAGATCCGACAAACTGCATGACAGTCAGGGATCCCACACTAGATGTTATTGACATTCAGACACATGCTACTGCAGACGAAATAAAGAAATGGACCGAACTAGGAGGGATCCAGACAGATCAAGGTTGGATGACGAAGGGAAAATCTATATGGTTTCTCCCTGACTCTATGGTTCAAGTCATGATAAATACAGCACATAGTCCTGCCCACCTAGGAGAGAAAGCAATGCTAGACAGTTTGCAAAATCTCTGGTACAATAAAAACTTACGAGCAGCAGCAAAACAGAAAGTGCGTACTTGCATGATCTGTTGTCAGTTCAATCCAGGTAAAAGCGTCCCTGTAGAGCAAGGTGGATTTCATCCTCCCGATCACCCTTTTGAAGTCCTCCAGATGGATTATATCCAGATGGACCGTTGTCGAGGATTTAAATATGTTCTCGTAGTTGTCTGTGCTCTGTCCCGCTGGACCGAAGCATACCCAGTCCCAGATTACACTGCTCCGACCACTGCCAAACAGTTGGTTCGTGAATTTTTCCCACGGTACGGCTTGCCCCGTGTCGTGTACTCAGATAACGGTCAGCCATTCTCGTCTGCCCTAATGAAAGAAGTTTCCTTGTTATTGGGATACCAGTGGAAGTTCCATTGTGTCCGACATCCAGAAGCCGCAGGCCTTGTTGAGAGGCATAATCAGACATTAAAGATTCGCCTTGCCAAAATATGTCAGGACAAAGGGGTCGACTGGATAGTCGCCCTGCCGGTGGCACTATTCTATATGAGAATGGTCGCCCATTCGAGATCAGGGCTATCTCCGTACGAAGTGGTCTTTGGCAGACCACCGAATATGTGGGGGACGCCCATTCCTAAAAAGATAACCGATGTTGATTCTAATATGTTGACAGATTACCTTGCCTCCTTGATGTCTGCACTCCAATCATGTCGTTCACAGGTTGCCGCAGCCTTCCCTGACAACACCGATGTGAAGGAGCATGACGTCCGCCCCGGAGATGTTGTTTTAGTCCGAAACTTCGACAGGAAAAGTCCGTTGGAGCCCCGCTGGAAGTCTCCGAAGACCGTTCTTCTTACAACAAAGACCGCAGTCAAATTGGAAGGCAGAAAGGGGTGGGTCCACCTAAGCCATATCAAAACATTCCCAGGACTGAAACCGGAACAAGACACACCCACCCCCACCAGAGACTGTGATTCCAAAGACTTTACCGAAGTTAAAAGAGAAAAGACTCCTCAAGAACAATACCGTATGAAGTTACGATCTAACAAGTCAGACAGTTTAATTGTTTAAGTCCTCCCCTAGGTGAATCGGTTAAATAGTTTCTGACATGTATCCCCTAGATCGAGTTAGAGAGAGAGAGGAAAAGAAAAGAACATACTGCAAATCACTTCGTAGTCACTGTATAGTGACACTAATAATAATGTTTATTCTAAGTATATTAATAATTGTTGCTAGCATCTTGTTACCTATATACTATCCTATCTTCAAGCGTGAACAATCTGCTTACAATGTCTCTGCTGAACACACTTTTAGTGAGTTACCTCCTCATGAGCTTTCCTACAGACTCGCGCTGCGCAACAATACATTCATTAGTATGTTACATCATTCTCATCAAACTAACAATGCTACAAATTGCTGGATATGTGGCCGACTCCCTCCCTACCAGAATTACAAGGGAGCACTGCCTCTCTTTCCGTATCCGTTCTCTCACAATGGCTCCTGTGGAGCATGGTTTAAGATAATTAATTCTTTAGATCCCGACATTGCTGTTTTCGATGGGGGTTGGGTTTGGGGAAACCTGAACTTGGTCCTACTAGACATCTGTTACCCGGATAAGGAGGGACTCCCCATTAGAATAGGAACTGATCTAGAAAATGAAGTATATGGATTAGGTAATTATACAATTAGCCTTATGATTCTTACTGTCGAATCCGAAGCCACACCAGTTCTACCTATTATGTCAGTACTGCCAGTCACTGGTGAATTATGTATCAAGAAGAAAGGTTCAGTACACTTAGGTCATAGTAAATGCACTACTGTGGTCGAATTCAGTGATGATGGAAAATCATCTTTCAAAGCTATCAGTCATTCTTACTTTGTTTGTGGTCATACCGCATACATTCGCCTACCTCCAGATTGGGATGGTACCTGTTACATTGCATTCCTTCTGCCACCTGTTTTTCTAGCCCCTTCTGATTACCATAGAAATAGCAATCTAGTAAAGAATAGAGCCAGAAGAGGTGCCCCCCTTGTCGACTACACAGAAACGGCATGGGAACAGTACACTGATTTTAATAAAGGATTCTTTTTCTTCTTAGGCCCTGTCCAAAATAGTAAATTAATACGCAGATTAACTAGAACACTTGAAGCCGTAGTAAATGAAACTACCTCCGCCTTAGGTAACTTAACAGAAGAGCAGTCCGCTATGCGGGTTGTTGTTCTTCAGAATCGTCTTGTAATTGACGTCATCTTGGCAGATAGAGGTGGAGCCTGCAAGGTCATCGGGTCAAGCTGCTGTGTTTTCATTCCACAGAATGCACCATCTGTATATCAAGCTATCACCCGTCTTCATGAAATTGCAAATCAGATACATCAGAATCCAGGCACCTGGACTTGGTCCGGTTGGTTCTGGACAACGTTAACAGCTTGGGGATGGAAGATCCTATCCTTCCTAGGCATTGGCCTAGTCCTAGTATTCAGTTGTTGCCTGTGCCTGCAGTGTGGGCCAGCGATCTGTGGACTGTGTGCCACCTCTTGTATTGAACATTCCAGTTTCCACTCAAAACGTAACCGAAAGAAAGAAGAACAAATGATGTTACAAGAACAGACTGATCGATTCATGAGGATCGATATTTCATGAAGGGTCCGTAGGGAACAAGGAGGGAATGAGGAAAATTAAATTTTGGTCATGATGTGTTCCCTAGCGCGTACCCCACCGACTCCATGTACCAGCTTAAAGTGCATGTAACTTCCCTCCTGTGCCAGCTATGAAGACGCAAATACATTTGCGTCCACCGTCAACTTGTCCTCTTTCAGAAGCACCATGAATGGATTATATAGTCCGTTCCTAAGTATGCTATGCCACCGTCTTTTTGTAGTACACTTTTCACTTTTTCCTGCTCTAGCCAGAGTAGGCCCTGAATTCCTGCCATCTGAACCTCTTTTGTGGCTCCTGACTCTGCCCAGGCTACCTCTGTACTCGTGAACTCTGTCCTACATTCAGCGCGGCCCCTTGCGCTCAGCTCAAGCCTGCTTTCTGCCAAGACTGACTATAACCTTCGAGTTATCTGTTCCGCTCCCCGAGAATACATTCCTGCCTACTAGATCCTGTAAACATCCTCTCCAGCTGCAGAGCCAAAAGGGCCGACCTGTCTTAATGCAAGTAATTCATAGCCTCCGTTGCCATGCTTCCATGGAAGGCCCCGTGCCCCCACGCTTCACATGTAGACACTTAGGCGCTCATACACGCATCTACAGTTAGCATAGAGTAGCCTCTACCCTAGAGACCTTTCCGCCCAGATAGTATAGTTCCTAAACATCAGATATCAGATATGATAGAAGTACAAGTTGATCTGACATGCCAGACTTCTGTCTCTTTCCGTCAGTGTAAATGTCAAGACCCCTGCACCCCGTCAATCACACGTCATGCAGCTGCGCGCGCATCCAAGCTTCCGATTTCTGCTGACATTGCAACATTCTGTTAGCACCACCCCTTGGTGCCACCCACTTGCGTCACCTATCAGTGACGTTTCTAGCACACACCTCTAGTTCACGCCTAGTTTACGCCTCTTGATGATGTATTGGTACCACGTGTATACTGTTATCTTGTCTTCTCTCAGCTGTTACGCCTCTTACATTGAACCTTATGATGTAAATCAAGTATATAAGCTATGTATTGTCAATAAACGAGAGCGCGCTCATCTATCCCTTCTGACACCCCTGTGGTGGTCAGAACATGATATCCTGATTCCTTTATGAGGAATAAAACCCTTAGAAACTCTAACACCACGGACTCTGTTTTCTTTCCTTCTGATTGAGTTATCATTGATTAAGTACTTACCTGCATAGAAATTAAGAGAGTAAATTAATTATTTACGTCACACCAAGGCCAGTTTTGTTGCTCCCAGGCACATATCTTTGGATTGATATTCCAACTCGGGTAAGTGTAATCGCAGAACAACAAAGACTCTATCACCTGGGATAGGGTACCCTAAAATTCCCTTCACAGCTGTTAAAATGTCATATTAGAAAGGTTTAACAGAGGGGCAGTCCCACCATAAATTTAGGAACTTCCTCAGCATTTTGCAGCCTCACTATCACAGTAGGCAGTTGGAAAAAGCTTGCGACATCTACCGCAGTGGAGAGCATTAACTGCTTAAAAAAGGTCTTGTAGAAACTTCCTGGGATCCCATCCAGACTTTGGGGCTTACCTATTTTGTGAGCTTTGATCCCTGCCCTACTTTATCCCTAGTAATGTGGGATTTGAGCTCCACAACATGTTATGTTATGTTATAAGGGGATTTATACCGCGCACTGCTACTCAAGAGTGTCCTGGCGCGTATGAGAACAGTGACAGAGGTGAGCAAAAGAGCTAGATCGACTGTTTGAACAGATGAGTTTTAAGGAGTTTTTTAAAAATAGAAAGTTCCTTAGTATGCCGAAGGCCAGCTGGCAGAGCATTCCACAGTGTGGTTGCCTTTACCACAAAGGACTGCCACCCAATCCGCAAGAGTCGGAATCTGGGAACCACCAGCCTGCATTGGAGGGCGTAGCAAAGAGAACGCCTGGGAAAATAGAAAGCGAACCTCGAGCTAATGTAGGCAGGGCCTGGACCGTGAAGTGCCTTATGCGTCATGGTCAGAACCTTGAAGCGCACTCACTGGGCAACGGGAAGCCAATGCAAGTTGCTTAGCTGCTGACGTACGCTCATTCTCTTCGGGATATTAAATAGGAGCCTGACAACTGCATTTTGAATAACCTGCATCTTTCCTAGGAGGTACCCCGGGATGCCGATGTAAAGGGCGCTAGCGTAGTCGAGACGCGATAGAATGAGCGCCCTGGCCACCTTCTCCCTAGCAGAGCGGGGGAGCAGGGGAAAAAACCTCCTCAAGGCTTTAAGCGTGCCAAAACAAACCCCTGAAAGTCTCTTGATCTGCTCATGGAAGCCCAAGTCTTCCCCGAACCATATTCCTAGGTTCTTTGCAGCACCACTATCCACGCTGGGGCATGGATACCCAGGAGGCCAGAGAGATTCTCTAAAGGTGGGAGGAAACTGGCCATAGAGGAGCACCTCAGATTTGTCTTTGTTGCACTTAAGGCTTGCCTGTGCCAGCCAAGAAAATACTGACGACAGATAAAGATGGGCCGTGTCAGTTTGGAGAACAGAGCCCTTCCAAGAAAAGAGGAGCTGTGTGTCATCGGCGTAAGCCATGATTTTGGCACCCAGCTTCTCTGCCAAATAAATCAGGGGTGTTAAGTAAATATTGAAGAGTAGGGGGCTTAGCGTTGACCCCTGAGGAACCCCCGTAGACAGTTTGCTGATAGATGATGAAAAAGGAGGCATCCACACCTGTTGGGAGCGGTTGTCCAAAAAGGATTTAACCCAGTCCCAGGCCATGCCTGTGATGCCAATGTCAGACAGACGGGAGAAGATCTGGTGGTGGGGTACCATATCGAAGGCGGCAAAGAGGTCCAACAAAATCAGAGCCGCCCTGCCGCCCGCGTCCAGGCACTCCCTAATAGCCTCCATAATCTCCACCAGCGCTGTCTCGGTGCTAAAAGATGTCCTAAACCCAGATTGAGCCGGGTGGAGAGCACCGGAAGATTCCACGAATCCCTCCAGCTGTCTAAAGGCCACCATTTCGCACACCTTAGCTAAGGCCGGTAAAAGGGAGATGGGGCGATAGTTGGAAAGGAGAGTGGGATCCGCTGAGGGCTTCTTGAGGAGAGGGAGGAGTTTAGCGTGCTTCCATTGCAGGGGCACTCTACCTGATTGAAGTGAGCCATTAACAAGCACCACTACCTCAGGAGAGACTATCTCGGCAACCCCACCCAGAACTTTTGGCGGGCAAGGGACCGCAGGCGAGCCTGATTTCAATGATTTCAAGATGGCTAAAACATCTCTCCCCTCCGCTGGTATAAAGTGCGAAAAGAGCTGGCTAGGCTCGGGAGGGGGACACAAGCGAAGAGCACTGCCCAAGGGGGGTAGTCCCTAGAATATCTTGGACCCTTTGAATCTTAGCAATGAAGAAGGTAGATAGATCTTCGCACCATTGAGTGGAGATAGGGGGGTGGATTGTTCAGCAGCGGGTGACAAAAAGCTACGAACTATGGCAAATATTTCTTTGCTGTTGTTGTTAGCTTTAGATATTCTTTCTGCAAAGAAGTTGCCTTTAGCTTCTTTAATGGCTGCGTAGTACTCCCTCTGGGCAGCGCGTAGTGCCGCCTTGGCGCGGGGACAGTACCCATGACGCCAACACCTCTCTAGTTTTTTACATCCCAGCTTCAGTGCTTTTAAGGAGTCGGTGAACCAAGGTTTGGAGGGTGAGCCACGCGGTTGACATCTCGAGGAGGACTGAGGGAGAGAGTTGACCGCCTGGCTAATCCAGACTGAGAACCTCTCCACAGCTCCATCGAGATCAGGGGCTTCATCCGGGAGGGATAGTGACAGAGCTCTGGACAGGGCAGGGATACTGATCTTCTTAGGGGGCTGTCCCGATGCCTGGCCATAGAGTAGGGAAGAACTACCAGTGTCCCATGAGAACCTGATCAGAAAATGGTCTGACCAAGTGACAGGCCAGGGAACCAACCCGGAAAGATCAAAGTTGGAGCAGACTATGTCGATCAGATGACCACATTTGTGAGTAGTGCCACGGACCCGCTGGGTCAGGTGAGTCAGATTACATAAGTCCAACAGGTCTCTCGTCCCTGGAGCCAACAAATTCTCCAGATGAATATTGAAGTCACCTAACAGCAGAAACTTGGAGAATCGGAGAGCTCGCGAGGCAATAACCTCATCAAGAGATTTGAGGAAAGTGGGCGGTAAACCAAAACGGCACCCAGTGTAAAATGGCGGGACATGGTCAGCGAGAATTCCAAAGCTTCGCTGTCAACTATCTCTCCCGAGAGCTCCTTGGAGAGAGACCATATATCCCTAAAAACCACCGCGACGCCACCCCCTCTGCCTGTCTTACGATCTTCCCTGACTATTTTATAAGCCAGTGGGATAGCTAATCCAACCACTGGAGAACAGGAATCGTTCAGCCATGTCACCGTAATAAACAAGAGATCTAATTGTTCATCTATGATCAGCTCATGCATGTCCGCAGCATGCTTAGCCAGAGACTGCGCATTGATAAGAGCTGCCCGAATGTTAGTCTTTCGTGCTGAGCGAGGGGGGGTCAGGCTGCATTGTTTGAAAGTGAAAGTGACAGGAGGGACAGGTCCTCGACATACTATATAGGACCTCCCAGTGCCTACCATCATTGCATGAGGTTGTATCAAGCTTTAATAGTGTCTCCCGGTTGAAAAATGTTCTTTCGGACCCAGCACTAGCCATGCTGCATCCAGCGTTTCTGGCACTGTGCGCTGCCGGGGCGCGGACGGGCGCAGACGAGCTTACCTTTGGCACACCATTGGGACGCCAACGGCGTGCCTGCTGCACTCCCCGCACGAGGGCACATGTGCGTTTTTATGGCGTGCTCCCACGAGCAGCTGGACTGCTAACTTCGGTCCAACCGCGCTTCGGGACACACCAAAGATGCCGCCCGCCCTCCACACAATTGGCACAAACACAGAGACCACAGAGAGAGGTAAGAAGTAATCTGGCAATTGTATTATTTAAAACGAAGCTTCACAAAGTGCAAAATCGCAATTATTTAAACTAAATTGGCGCCTGCATCGTAGTCATGCAGGAGCAGTCAGCGGAATTCCAGCAGTGCCTAGAATATTGTGAGAACATAAAATAATAATGCCCCACGCTGTCACAGCACCCCCCCCATGTGAGGGGGTCAGGTTGGTGATGAAAGCAAAATGTAAGTACTGATGTCAGACAAGTCTGCCAAGTATAAAGAAGGGGCTTTAGAATGCATTTAGCTTGTCTATGTCTGATATAAGGATTTCAGTGACATACTTTTTCTTAAATCTTTGCGTCAGTTGGCGATCCAAGTGGGGGTACATTTTGCTGCCCTGATCATAGGCTGTTTAATTGAAGCGTACCTTTATTGGTTGCTAAGGCATCAAGCTTCCCTTTAAGTTCAGTGACTTTGTGGAGAAGGGAAAGTAAGGATGTGGCTAAATATATCCTGCTGCCTTAAGCTGATTGCCTAGTTCTTCCTGTTCCCAGTTACCTCAAACAAACAGCTGTTTATCATGGAGAGTGCCCAACTGGGCATCCCCTCAATTATACTGCCACCTTATTCTAAATGCAAAGATGTGGTGGGCTTCATGTACTTCCCAGTGATTACAGCAATGTTGATTAGGGTGGATGTTTGGAATCCCTTTTCCTGTATGGGGTCTGAGGATATAGTAGAACACCTGATGTCTATCTTCAAGGTGACAGAACATACTGGTTGTGAGGTGGCTGCTGGGCTGCCGACTGTGGAGGAGAATAAGAAACTCATAGAGAATGAGTAAGAGGTGGAGCAGGAGGACGAGATGATGGAGGAGCTGGAGAGCTGACTTGAGTGGAGTGAAGGAAAGGGCGTGCAACCATAACAGTAGTTGGCAGGACGTGGTACACAGGCAGTTGAAAGAGAGATGGAGCAATATCTCTTCAATTCCACTATTCATAGCATGAAACTATTGAGGATGAAATGGTGGTCTTCAGTGCCACGTGTAGGTAAATAGGAGCAACAATTCTGCTACACACTAATTTGGTAAGACTTCTTGTTTACTTGGCATTACTGGGGTGTTATGACACAGATAACGGCCTCAACAACAAGCCTTTCTGTCGCAGTGTAACAGTGCCCCTCAGACGTCCATACAATAATGTCGCCATTCTGTGTCCATCACCATGCTGCTGGCCACATGTCCTGTCCTGGAGAAGTGATGAGGCTCTGTCCCACACACAAAAGCCAACACTAATGCCAGGTAACATGTTCAGTTGTGCAGGTGGTATTATTGTAAGGGTCCCTATCATGGGTAGTGGTATTACCACCCAGCTGGTGGAAGCAGTGTTTCTAGCATGTTTACATATGGCCAAGTTCTAGTGTGCAGCTCAATGCCAGCGCTGCGTCTGTGTCGCTCCCCTATATGGCCACAAGGCGAGAAATGCTTTGCAGAGATTTGAAAAGGATGTTTGGCAACACGTCATATCATGTCAAGGTAGACACTTTAGTCGTGAAAGTGAGTACATAATGCAATCCCTCTGTCAATTGTTGTCCACAGCAACTGCTACCTCCCAAAAGCCACTAAAAGACTAAGGGCCCGATGTAGGTAAATCTGATTTACCGACTCTAGAATCCCGAATTTTACCGATTCGGTATTCTAGATTCGGTAAATCAGATGTAGGTAAAAAATCGGTAATTTTTACCGAATCTGTATGATTCGGTAATTACCGAATGGGTATTTACTGATTTGGTAATTGCCATTGATTCCTTTGGGCCTTGAGGCCCATAGGAATCAATGTCAATTACCGAATCGGTAAATACCGATTCGGTAAAATTACCGATTTTGCAAGGGGGACAGGGTGTCACTTTGACACCCTGTTGCACCCCTGATTCAGGCTTGTGTGCCATGTGACACACAGACATGCCCTTAGAGCATGTCTGTGTGCCACATGGCACAGGTGTACATGCACAGATGTGCATGTACACAGGTATTCGTTATTTACCACCAAATAGTATTTGGTGGTAAATAACGAATCAGTAAGGGCCTGTGGCACTGTTTAAAGTGCCACCTACATCTATATTTTCCGATTCGGTAAATTTACCGATTCTGTAACTATTAGGCCCCCTACATGTCAAACAGCAAATACCGGTCGGTAACGGCCGAAATCGGCCGTTACCGACCGGTGTTTGCCGTCCTACATCTGGCCCTAAGAGCCCAACATCATAATGATGTCATAAGATTGGCAAAGCAAGCTCATGCTACAGGCATGAAGGGAACAAGCACAACATATATGTCCTTTACAACAATAAATATTATTCATATTAATGGTAGAAAAAAGAGATGTGGAAGGTACTAAGGGTCTGATTAGGATGGCGGGCCGACATGCCACTAATGGAGATGGGGACTGCCCTGCATAGTGTCAGGGATCCCACATGTCAAATTACAATGCGACCATCACTGTGGCAGTTGCAGTGTACATGTTTTCCTTTGTGGTGGGTGCTGCTGGCTGCAGCAACCACCGCACTGTAATAAATGCAGGTTTTGCATTTCCCTGCACTACGTGGCAGGCACCATGTGGTGCCTACTACATGGTATAGGGAAATGTAGGGGGGCCCCATAGGTGCCCCCCAAGTGCAAAACCAAAGTGCCCAGGGGAAATGTGGGCTCGCTACCGGACCCCAAAGTCCATCCCCACCAGCCTTTCCATGGTGGTTGAATTTCTATGGAAAGGCTGGTG
Source organism: Lissotriton vulgaris (assembly GCF_964263255.1). Classification (NCBI taxonomy): domain Eukaryota; kingdom Metazoa; phylum Chordata; class Amphibia; order Caudata; family Salamandridae; genus Lissotriton; species Lissotriton vulgaris. The sequence continues at coordinate 160,970,664 of NC_141691.1, read as the reverse complement.
GGGATGAACCATCATAATATGACCGGCGGTGTATGACGGCACCGCCGCCATTATGAGCAATGTGCCTGTGTCGACAGGCGATCGGAAAAGGACCGCCTGGCGGTCAGTCTTTCTTATCACCACTTTTCTGCCCATCATAGTAATCAGGCAGGCAAAAAACCCCAGTACGATGGCAGTGAACCTGGCACTGGCAGCCTGCCGGTGGCGGGTTCACCGCCATCATAATCATCGGGTTCACCGCCATCGTAATCAGCCTCTAAGTTTCCTAGAAAATAAACCAGAAATGACCATTAATTGATGAAAAGGTTACAAATCACTAGTATTCCATGAGCAATAAAATTAAACACCACATAAGTACCAGTGAGGAAGAAATCATACTTAAAGATAAAAATCTTCATTTAACATAGTATTATATAGGCTTCCTTTGAGGGTTTCCAGTTTCCAACAAACATTTGTCCTTCCAATCCTTAGGATTGTCAACAGGACTGATATTAAAGGAGGCAGAGGATTCAGAGTACCACTTTGAAGAAACTGGCGCTGGAGCAATTTTACTGTTGACACTATTTTATTAGATAATCAGGTTAAAAAGCCTACGCAAGACCAATATGGTATTAACGTCAAGAATATATGAGGCCATGTGTCACAGCTGATAACAGTTTCAACAGCTAGTAAATCAGCATCGTCATTTTAGTGAATCTGGAAACAAGAATGGACATGACACTTCTAAAGTTTCGAACCATGAAGGTTCTTAAGTAATTAAAGTACAGTACAGAAGGCAAAAATTTAATGGTCAAAATGCATGATGAATCATATTAGTGAATTAGCATTAGGCTCAATCAGATGCAGCTAAGAGTCTGACATTGAAGTCAAGCCTCAGAAGAAACATTTTCTAAATCTAAATCAAGAGACAGGTGATGAGGTTCTGCTCTCAAACAGTAGGGGCAAACCAGACTGGCTCACCTCCATTTACAGGAGTAGTTATAGGAAAATTCACAGCCAAAATTGCATTGTCAGCATAAGGTGATCATACATCACTAGAAGAATTGACAAATCAGACCTCAAAATGTTACACAGCATCATCTAGCACTGTCACAATTCCATTCCCTATTATGAATATTAAAACTACTCCTCTGACCTAATATCATTGGATGTGTCAGTGCAAGTATGGTTACACTCAAAACAATGACAGTCGCATAATTTTATTAATTTATTTATTTTAAAAGTTTTATATAGCGCTGGCTAGACCCGGAGGTATCAGAGCGCTTTACATGAGCATCGGATCATAGTTACAGGTTACATCGTTACAAAGGTTGCACAGTTCTTAGAGCATAGCAACATAGTTACTTGTAAGGTCGAGATAAACAATAAGCAAAAATACGTACGGGGAAAAGAAGGCAAGGTGAGAGATTCAGGGGAGGGGGGTTGGAGTAGGGGAAGTAGACAGATAATGAAGGTGGGAAAGAGGAGGGGAGGGTGAGAGACACAGCATAGGGAGAGGAGGGGAAGGGTGACGGGGACACAAACCGGTAGACGAGTCAAGGCAACGTCCAAAGTCCAGTAAGCTGTGATCCCAGGGGAAGTGGTATCCCTTCCCTATCTCTATTGCGAGAGGCACCCTTTACGCAGTGGACTCTCTCAGAGGGGTCTCTGAGACTCCAAGGCCTACATACTGGATCCTTCCCCAAAAAGGGGAGAAAGGGGAGAGGGAGTGCTTTGGCAAAGGGTGCCATACCATACCTCAAGTGTGAGTGGCTCCCTTGGCACAGTGGACTCACTCAGCGGGTTCGCTGAGACTCCAGAGTATAAATATTGGATCTTTCCCCAACAAGGGGAGAAGGAGTGCTTAGTCAAAGGGCACAAAGGACAGGGTGGTAGGCAGAGTAGCAGGCAAGGGGAGAGATTCAGGGGAGAGAGGATAGGACCTATGGAAGAGACAATAAGGAGAGACGAAAAGAAGTCTGCCTAAAGACCGACTGGGTAGGTGATGACCAAGGAGGGAATCCATGGCCAATCTCCCCTATAGCTAAACCAAGTTGCTCCATCGGGCATCAGACAAAATAGTTTGGTTTCAATACATTGAGAGAGGAGGGAAGGAGAGACATAAATAGAGGGAGGATGCGGGAGGAGATGACAGGAGAGACAAAAGGAAGTGCAACAATGTGGTTCAACAATATACCAGAAGAAGATCAACAAGTAAAAATGATATCAAACAATCAGCAATACAATTAGGGGAGGAGAGAAAGGAGAGAGAAAGTAGTGAGGCGGGGCGAGGAGGGAAAGTGAGGATAAGGGAAGAGACAACCGTAGAGACGAAAGGAAGTCTGTCTAAAGACCGACTGGGTAGGTGACGACCAAGGAGGGAATCCACGGCCCATCTCCCCTATAGCTAAACCAGGTAGCTCCTTCGGGCATCAGACAAAATAGTTCGGTCTCAATACATTGAGAGAGGAGGGAAGGAGAGACATAAATAGAGGGCGGATGTGAGAGGAGAGGACAGGAGAGACGAAAGGAAGTGCAACAATGTGGTTCAAAAATATACCAGAAAAAGAACAACAAGTAAACATTATATCAAACAATCAGCAATACATTAGGGGAGGAGAGAGAGGAGAGAGAAAGTAGTGGGGGGTAGGGGAGGAGAGAGAGTGAGGATAAGGGAAGAGACAACTGTAGAGATGAAAGGAAGTCTGTCTAAAGACCGACTGGGTAGGTGACGACCAAGGAGGGAATCCACGGCCCGTCTCCCCTATAGCTGAACCAGGTAGCTCCATCGGGCATCAAACAAAATAGATCAGTCTCAAGTGGCGAGGGAAGAGGTTCACAAAAAAACAGGGTGGGGACAAAGGGCAAGGGCATGTGAGGGCAGAGGACAGAAGCTGGAAAGAGTAGGAGCGGAGAGGGGGAGGGTTGGGGGAAGGGGGAGGGGGAAGGTAAGGTCAGGAGAGACGCGGGCGCGTTAGCCCGAAGTCCGGCTGGGTAGATGAAAGTCAAAGGAGGGAGCCCAAAGTCAATCTCTCCAATAGCTCGGCGAGTCAGCAGGCCCTGATTCGTTCTTGCTCTTCTTTAGTTGGGTCCGCATTTCCCTTTCAGCCATTTTGGTGTCTCTTGTGTGTGACTGAGGGTAGGGTACCTGGATTACTTTCCCCCAGAGTGATTTTGAGTGTGGATGTGCTTTATTGTCTTTGTTGACTAGCGTTGGGGTTGGCCCTGCACCTCTCCAGCGGTCTCTGTGGGCTTCTCCTACGGCTTTTTGGCAGCTTTGTGGTTCTCCATGGTGGTGTTGTGTCACTGCGTCACTGTGTCGGCGTGCTGGGTATCCTGGTTGATAGGCTTAAGTTATAAAACGGGGTGGGTCGGTTAGCTTCTCCTTTCCCCTTTATTGTTGTTCAGGTCTTCTCTAGGCGCCCCCCCCTTTGCTCAGTAAGGGGGACTGTGATCATTCTTGTGCGGGAGGATGCAGTGGCTCCCCTTGTTGGTCCCCTGCCTGCACACCCGATTTTTCCTCTCTCACTGACCCGTTTAGCAGTGGCGGTGTGCGGGCCCTTTAAGTCCTTGTGTTTTCCGTCCCATGATGGCTCCCAAGGTAGGAACCCCCTCCACTCAGTTTCTCTCCCCCGGAGCTCACAGCACGTGCAGGTGCGCTTGTTAACTCGCACTGTGTGACGGCGATGAAGCGTTGTGGAGTTGCGAGTTGGGTGCCCCCTTGTGCCGATTCTTGCCCTTGTGCTGTGATACTGGGGGGGAGGGCTCTCCCTCCCTTGAATGTTGCAAAGGCTGTGCCTAAAGTTTTTTAAGAACATCATGTCAACACACAGTCGTACACTCGGGCACATTTTGTAAGGTGCGATGAGAGTTGTGAAAACACCCATCTTGGCTGCTTTTGGGTCTTATATGGCATTCAGGCCTATTTCAGGCCAAGTTAAGTCAAGCACAGGAAAATACAGTTTTGCAAGGTGCAGTGTTTTCGTTTTAGTGCAAAAATATCCATAACGTTAGGCACATGTTTTTAATAAATCAAATTCAGCTCCCCTATAATCCGCCAGTTACTTTGACAGCCTTCTGACTTACATCCTCAATTACATTTCTCGGACTGAATTTTGGCAGCCATTTGGTCTTATATAAGCATAGGCAAACTTTGCGGATTTGCGGTCCGCGAAATCGTGCGAAATGGAAAAAAATCTGCGAGTTTGCGGAAAAACCAGTGAACTCGCGGATTTGCACAAATATAGCTAGAGTACTTTCTACTGGCTAATCAGTAAGTGCTAGCTTGTTGGGTAAATGTATAGTGCTTTTCCTACACTGCAGCCAGCTGCGTAAAGGGGCAGAACCTTTGTCTCCAGTGACCATGTGTGCCTGTAACTTTGCCACAGCGCCAAAAGGCGCAGAGGTCCCTTGAGTGAGCTATCCATCATAGTAGGGAAAAGGCGGGAAGACGTTTGATACCGCTAGTGTGTGGTGTGCGGGGCCAAACAGGCGGGGCTTCTATGCGTGTTCACATGCCTCTTGTGTATAAAGGGTCAGAGAGCGAGCAGGGCATCATATGAGGAGAAAGCAGCCTCCTGGTCACAGGAACTATACAGGAATCGCGCTCGAGAACCTCATGGATGCAACAACCTCAATCTAGGATTACAGCTAATTTTCGATGGCAGAGATGGGGATGAAGCACACTTGCCCAGCCTCGACCGTGCTCACTAATGTTTTGGGCTGTTTAAAACGTTACTGAATTTGAGCTTCAACTCGGGCTGCGGGCATGACTTAGTTGTAACTATTCTCTGACCCTGCCTCGGGCACCTGGCTGTTTAGGGTCAGGACAAGGTCAGAGAATAGTTGCAAGTAAGCAACTTGCTTCCTGTGGAGGTTTAATTTTGGTGACAGAGCATCCTGCCAGAATGTTACATAGTCTACAAACGGCAACAAAAAAAAGCGAGCGGATTTGCGGATTTTTTAGCAATTTCGCGAGATTCACGGATCGCGAAATTGTTGAAAATCTGCAAAATCCGCAAGCGGAATGGATTTTCCGCCCATATTTAGTGTCAGGTCCATGCCAGTTTCAGGTTTGAAATCCACTTCAGCACCGGTTTACAAGGTCCGCAGTAACCCTTCGCTTCAGCTTTCAATCTGAAGTTGGAGTCAGAGGCAGGCCCAAGCTAGTTACCGAAATGATTGGTTGGATACGCTTCCTGATTGTTCCGTTTAGGTTCCAGGTTAGCGCTCTAGTTTTTCTTCATGGTCCGCCATTTCGTGCGTTAGCACGTGTTATGCAGCGCACTTCAACTGTAATATTCCTGGCGGTTAGACGTTCTGAAGTTAGCTCCTGTCATAAGTTTTTCCCGAGTTAGTGTTCCTAGCACCAGCAGTATTCTCGATAGTTCAGCCTTCATGGAGTTTCCAGCATTGAACTTCAGCTACGTTGTCAGGTATTTGGACTGCCGCGGCTTTCCGCCCGAAGCTCCGCATCTCTGAGGTGTTCCGCGGAGTTCGGTCGGGAGCCTGCAGGTGGTTGTCATTCTTCAGGGCAATATTTTGGAAAGCATTCCCCACCGCTCAGAGCCAGTGTGAAAGAGCGATAAGGAGCTAAGCATTTTCAGTGTCGTGAGGCATAAGGTTGCATGAACATTAATGCTGTCCTTATTAGCGCATTGAGGCAGAAGACAGCTGAGCAGTAGTATCTTGGACAATCTCTTTTCTGAATAAACAAGAGTATCGCTCAGTACAGAACATTATCTTAAGGAAGCCCTTAAACCTATTTAGTCAAGTACAGACAGCTTCAGTGCAATTTCGAAAGAAGAGGCATCAGGCGTTTTTTCTGTGAAGTTAACAGTCGACGCCCAGCGAATAGTGAGCAGTTTGAAACTTAATTATTAAGCACTTCTTCAGCACGGAATGAGCATTAACCTCAGCTGCAAGTATATAGGAGTATCTCATATTTGCATATAGTGAATACTTGTATTTACCACCGCAACAAGACTCAATATTCTGCATAGACTCATTCACTGAACTGCATTCATTTATCTGCAGATAAGACTTTAAAATACAGTTTGCAGATAATCATTCTAAAAGAGAGAGGCTCAACTCCACACAATCACAGGTATTTAGAGTAAAGATTTAGTAGAGAGTCACATTCCAAACTGAGTTGCTTGAACTGTTGTAATTGTTGTTAAATGTTTACAGGTGTATTCCAGCTTCCCGAATTCGAGAGGTAGCGGTAGAAGACACCGGTGTGGCAGTCTCTCTTGTTATCCACTTCCCCTTTCCCTTCCATTCCTGGGCTTGGAGTTTTCCGGGTGCAGGGGTGTTTGGGAATCTGGAAATATTCAGCTTTGGAGCCTTGGTCATCCGCTCCCACGGAATCAGGAAATTCAGGTACTGCTTCTGACATTTAGTCTTGTACTGAGGACATTTAATTCATATAAAATCTCCTAATTAAAATTTCTAATATCATTTTGAGCTATATTTAGCATACTTTATTTCACTGGCTAGCTGTGCTCAGTTTTCGCATCTCTCATCCAGTTTAGACAACATTTGGAGTTTCAGGCCACCTTCTCAAGAGAAAGAAAGGACAATACCCGGTAACACCATGTTTAGTATTGCTATACAATCATGGAAGACAGACCAGGAAAGATTTCCTGCAATCCATAACCCATTGGACCTCAACAACCAGTAATATGTTGTGGCAAAAAAAAGTAGCTAAACATCTAGGAAAAATATTGACCAAAAGGGGGAATTAATTCACACAGGAAATACGGCGCCTGCAATGTGTCGTAACGTAGAACATTGCAACAAAGTTAAACGGCGCAACAGGTGAGGGAAAGACCCCTAAAACCATCTGTAAGGTCCCATAGTTACATAAAGTTACTTTGTTGAACATATTACACCTATTTAGAAAGACCCAGCCGGGTCAGAAGTATGACTGCGAACTAGGCATAGATTACCAGTGGAATAGCCATGCAGCCCTGAAGAAGTCGAGGGTTATTGTCCAAGGATGAAACGTTTGTTGGCTGAAGCTCGTGGTGTTTTCTGGAATAAAGAAAAAGAATTCTGACAAAAGGACTGTTTTTGATTGCAATTTTGGATAAAACTGCCAAATTACACGAACGCATGTACAAAGGAATGAACTTTATCTAGGAAAAAAGGCATTTACTCCTGACCCCAGTAGTCCACAGCATCTATTCTTCACTGTGCAGTGCCCCCTTCTCAGGTCTCTAAAGGTCAGTCGTGCAGTGTAAGCAATAACGCAACACAATCTTTTTTGTCACAATGTAGGCAAAACGGACTTGTGCGACGGGAGTGTAGGAAACAAGCAACACATCCCATTACACAGCTGGCAACTCCTTGAGTGCATATGTGGGGTGCTGTGGTTCTGCCACACATCTGTCCTCTGCTGAGCATTTAGGTGAGTGCCAGTACTAGTGGTTTCTGCTCAATACTGACATGTTGCCATCCACCGGTGCAAATGTGCAGATGTACTGGTGAGTGTTTGACAGGATCTGTCCTCTGCTGTCTACCTTTATGTTTTATGTGTTTGAAACAGAATAAATGACAGAAGCAGGGAAGTCTTCCTTAAAGCATTTCAATAAATCAATGAATCAGTAGATTTTTTGAGTGCTACTTGTCACCCGTGATTGTATTTAGGTGCTGGCAGGGTCAAGTTGATTACCCGAATATCCACGTCTTTAGGAACTCTGGAAGAGATAGGGTGGTCTGTTGATGAAAGGGTAGCTCGTTACATGTCTGCTGCTGGGTATGAGAAGGAGCGACCTCTGCATCTGCTTCTTAGGGTGCGGAGTGAGGTAAGAGAAAAGAACGCAGAGTGAAGGTGTCTGGTGGGCTGATGGAAGTTCAGGCAGTGGTTTAACCATGCAGATCTGCAGTTGTGTAGGGCCTTGTATGCATGGGTCAGGAGCTTGAACTGGCAACTTTTCTGTACAGGGAGCCAGTGGAGCTCCCTGAGGTAGAGGGTGATGTGGGTTCATTTATGGAGATCCCGTATGAGTTTGGCTGCAGTGTTCTGTATGGTCGTTGGATGATTTGAGCTGCGATCCCCGCTTAGAGAGTGTTGCCATAGTCCAGTCGGCTGGAAATTAGGGCCTCTGTGATGATGCATCTTGAGCTTTGGGGTAGCTTATGAAGTATGCAGTGGATGAAGAAGCAGGAGGAGGAGCCGACTTTGACCTTAGTCATCATGGTTAGCTAGTTTTCAAGAATGATGCCTAGGTACCTAGGGTAGTCAGTGGGGGTAGGATTAGGTACGAATTCAGAGAGCCACCAGGATGCGTCCCATGGGGAGCTTTTGTTTCCGAAAATCAGTAGCTCTGTCTTATCCGTGTTGAGATTCAGGCAGTTGTCCTTCATCCATTTGGCAACGTCTATCATGCAGTTGTGGAAGTTGGTGATGGTGGTGTCTTCAGAGAGGGATAGGATAAATTGTGTGTCATCAGCATAGTATATGACATTGAGCCTGTGAGTTTTGGGGATGCTGACCAGAGGTGTCATATACATTTTGTAGAGGGTGGGGTGGAGCGAGAATGCTTGGGGTCCTCCACAGATGATTTCCTTGAGTTTGGAGGTGAAAGGGGGAAGGCAGACTTTGCATTCTTCCGGTGAGGAAAGAGGCAATACATCTGAGAGTGCTCCTTGGATGGCTATGTTTTGCAAACATGAGATGAGTGTGTGGTGGTAGACTATATCGAAGGTATGGAATTACAGAAGTACTTAACTGAGAATAAAGGCCTACAAAGACACAGAGATGAGAAGGCGCTTGCAACACCTGTCACAGTCAAGAAGCCAATCCCCTCACCATGACTACTGCGGGATTCCCAGACTCGCCACACACCACGAGGCGATACAGTTCAATAGAGCATGAGATACAGTACAAGCCTAATATACATTAGCCTTTTAGGAATAATAACAATCCACAGTGCAATACTCCCCTACAGTTTTTCTGTGTCTGTTGCCAAAGCCCTAATATGCGCAATACCAATATTTAGCACACTGCTTCACATTGATTGAATTTTTTGTCAATCTCATTTGCTTATTTCTTATTTGATGACTTTCCTTCCTCTATTTGTGTATGTCCCTTCCCTGGGGTATAGCTCCTCCTAATTGGAAGGCTTCTATCCGTACACTGCTTAATTTCTGTGAACTACTTTTTCTTTTTTCCTCCATCACTCCATGCAAGCGCATGTGTTTTCTTGCTCTCTCTCTTTCTGAAATCCTGAAATCCTCGCTCCCCATCTCACTCTCAGTCCATCAGATATTTCCCTGTCCCAGACGATTTTGCCTGCATTTTTTAAACTTTCACACACAACAAGCTCATCAGTTTCTCTCATAACTATTGCTGATCATCAGTGCTTACAACCACCCCCCCACCTGTCGCTCCAATGTTGCTCCCCCTCTCCCGTTTTTTATTTTTTATTTAAATTTGTCATTTTTGTAGGGGCTGGCCGTTGCAATTTGTTGTGTGGCTGGGCCTTTCCTTAAAAAATGCACTTTGGCGCATGTTCTATTTTTTTTATTTACTGCTCCAGGCTAGGCATTCACCTGGAATGGCATATTAAAACCAATAATATTCTAGCTGCTGCATCATGGTACATAGGTGCCCATGCATAGTGAGATTGTTTGCCGATATAGCGTAAAGACAGACGTGATGCCCTATTACTTACTGGTAATCTTCATTACTCCTGGTCCCGCTGTCCTCGTCCCATTCATAAACAAAGAGAGATAATCCTATCCCACCAACAGAAAAAAAGAACGTAGGAATGCTGGCCCTACCCTATCCCCTCCCACTGGGAGTACATAAACGTACCTATCCCATCATTTTTTCTGAACGACCATGTACCCGATGAAGGCCGGCAAGTCCGAGAGAGAGGGAGGGTAGTAATGAATGGGACAAGGACAATGGGACCATGATTAATGAATTTTACCAGTAAGTAATAGGGCATTACTCCCCGGTCCCTCCTGTCCGCGTCCCATTCACAAACAAAGTGAGAATACTGAAGCAACAACCGGCATTCATCAACAACAAACCACCAGGACATAAAGCAGACAGCAAAATCCAGTGATTTATTGACAACAGAAAAAACAAGAAGTCAGGAGCACACAGGCCGCGGTACCCCCAAACCAAAATTTTCATCATCCCCAGCAAATTCTGGATCTGATAATGCCTCACAAAAGTATTAGAGGATGCCAAAGTAGCCATCCTACACATTTCCGACAGGGAAACCCCCTGGGTTGAACGCCCCCGCACACCCACCGGAGGAGGGGAACCTGAAAGGGAATAGGCCAACATAATAACCTGTTTCAGCCAGTGCCCAATGGAAGAAGAAGCCTTCCCCCCACGACTTCCTAAAAGAATGCACGCGATGAAGATAGATACGCAAAGCCCGGCAGACATCAAGCAAGGACCAAGGAAGGTCATCGACACACGTGGGATCAGCGCTCATAGCAGGTAACACCAATTCCTGGGAACGATGGAACTGAGAAGGCACCTTGAGGACAAAAGAGGAATCCAACCGGCAGACCACCCTATAATTCGAAAAAACAAAAAGGGCTCTCGTGCCATCAGAGCCCCCAATTGCCCAAGGAGTCTGGCCGATGTAATGGCCACCAATAAAACCACCTTCAACCTCACAAATTTGATGTCCACCCCGGCCAAAGGCTCAAAGGGAGAAGCCACCAGAGCCCATTACACCTGGGGAAGGTCTCAAAAGAGAAAGGATGGCCGCACCACAGGATGGGCCAAAGAAAAAGTCTCAAACAACCAAGAGATCAAGTCCACCACATCTGACAAATTCCCCCAAAAGGGAACAGAACACTTAATCACGGCCCACTGAGCCTGCAAAGTGGAAACATACAACCGCTTCTCAAACCCCTCCCTGAGAAACTGCAGTACCTCAGGCAGAGAGCAATCCTGGGGGGACAATTCCAGAACCCGACACCAGCACTGTACATTCCCACAATGATGCCCATAGGACTTCAAAGTAGGAGGTTTTGAGAATGTTGGAGGCTAAATGCTCTGGAAAACCCTGGCTCCAACACCCCTGCCTCTCAACTTCCACACAGACAGCTGCATCCGCGGGACACAACATTGGAGAAGACCGCAGGGAAGACAGAAAGCATGGGAGAAACCAGGGACCCTGCAACACCAACAGCCTCAAAGTGGGGAACCAAGACTCACAAGGCCAAAACGGTACCACAACCACCACTTCCCGGGACTCCAGCCCCAGGTGAGCCAAAAACCGGAGGATCAGCGCAAGGGGTGGGAATGCATACAGCAGATGCATCTGCCACGGAGGCAGAACCGAGCCACTTGAGAATTGTGCTGGGAAGCAAAGAGGTTGAGAAAGGAAAGACCAACCCTCCTGCATACAAGCCGAAATGCCTCTTAAGTCAGAGACAACTACTAGGAGGTGGGGAAATAACGACTGAGGGCAAAACAAGGGAATCACCACCGCATTCAGAGACTTGGACCTGGACCTCTCTTGATGATTCAGGGAGGCCACTGACACCATGTTGTCTAAATGCACCACCACATAGCGTCTCAACAACAGACTGTGGAATCCCATGACAGCTCAGGATACTGCCATCAACTCCCATCCCACCCAAAAGCACTGGCATCCGTTGTCAGGGCCACTGGAGAAGAGGGTTGTAACAGCAAACCCCTGGAAAGATTGTCTGACACCATCCACCAGCACAGGGCAGTGAGTATTGAAGGAGTCACCAGATCCAGAAGGGCCAAATTGCAAGACAAAAGATTCCAATGGGCCAACAGATACAACCACAGAAGCCAGAGTAAACCATGCTCAAGCCACCGTGAATACTCTTACCCCCATGAGACCCAGAAGCCTCAACCATAGACGGACCAGGAAAGAACTCCAGTGCAAGGGAACCCAGGGTCACCGCCCGAGAGACAAGCAGAAACACCCTGTTCAGATCAATGCGAAAGCCTACCCCGATGGAAGCCAAGTCCTGTGAGGGCTCCAGTTGACACCTGGGAAGGTTCAACAGAAACCCATGAGTCCGCAATGCAGAACACACCAATTCCCGATCCATCAACAACTGATCCTGAGATGGAGCATGGATCAGCCAATCGTCTAGGTATGAGTAGACGAGGACACCCTGAAGATGTAACAATGGCACCAACGGCGCCACCACCTCAGTGAACACCCTCGTAACGGACCTCAGGCCAAAAGGCAGGACCCGAAACTTAAAATGATGGCTCGAAAGCAAAACCTCAGGAACTTGTGAGAGCTGGGGTAAACCGGGACATGATAGTAAGCATTCTGGAGATCGAGGGGGCACAAGAAATGGCCCAGGAGAACCAACGGAATCACCCTCTGAAGAGTCTCCATTCTGAAATACATATGATCCACAACCTTGTTCAGGACTTTGGGAACCAGAAAAATCAGAGAGTAAACCACCCCCCACCTCCAGAGGAGGAATTTCCTGAATCATCCCCTTCTCCAAGAGAGACTTGATCCCCAGAGACAGCTCGGCCCGCTTGGTCCAACAGGATGGCCAAGGGCGAATCCCTGAATCCAGAGGAGGCCCTGAAAACTTGATGCGATAACCCAAATGCACAATGTCCAGAACCCACACATTGGAACAGGACTGCAACCAGGCTGGGAGAAAGAATTGAAGTGGACCTCCGACCAACAATCCGGGATCCGTTGCCATATAGTCAGGAACAAGGTTTTGGAGGGGGGGGGACTCAGGCTTCCTATCCCGACCCGACCAGAAGAGAATGTCTGATGAACCCTAGAAAACTGCCTCCGAGAAGGGGAACAAAAAAAGGATTTAGGTTTGGGAGAAACAGCCGCAGCGGAGGGCAGCTTAAATTAAGAAGAGTGTTTTTTTCCTTAAAAAGCTTACGCAATTTGCCCTCCAACTCCTCCCCAGACATCATAGTCCACTGAAAAGGGAAGTGCAGGGCCGAAGCTTTCCGAGCAGAATCGGTCTCCCCGTCCTTCAAAACAAGATTGCAACAGGCCACCACGCCAAGCCCCCCTCTCCCCCGGAAAGGGCCAGAGTCCTCACCACGTCAAAGGACACATCAAAAAGGAATTCCACTTGCCGCTCGATATGCTCCAAAAGCCCAGAACAGTCAGACGTATCATCCAATGACTGATAGAGGGCATTGATATCCGATATCAGAGACTGCACAAAGTAAGCACCATAAATGCCAGCCTGCAGGGCCAGATGAGAACCAGAGTACACCTCCTGAAGGGAAGCATCCACCTTCTTAGCCACAGGATCTTTAATAACAGCATCCTCAGCCAAGAAAGTCTGACCCACAAGACTAGCCAAAAAAGAATCAACTGGAATGAAGCCCAGCAAATACTCTGACATGTCTTGAAGTGGGTCAAGCTTAGCCATGAACCTGGGAAGTATGATACGATCAGGATCCCTCCACTCCCACTTCAGAGCCTCATGGATGTAGGGATGGACCGGCACATCAAGTGGCCGAACTCTGAAACAGCCGCAGCAACAAACCACCAGACTTGCTTGGTGCCTCTCCAATAGAAAAACCTATATTGGACTTGACATGTTTTTAGCAAGACCAGCAACCTATCCATGTCAATGTATTTTCCCTTATGTTCCTCACCCACACCCAATCCTCCTCAGAACCAGAAGAATGAGAGGAATGAACAGGAAGAGAACCCTTGGAACTTCTCATACAAAATTTCCTTAATCACCCTCTTGATCCGAGCATCATCACCCTCCCTGCGGCGTTTTGATCGTGCTGGAGAAGGGGACGAAGAAGACTCTGAAGAGGAAGACGAGGAGCGCTACACATGTTTGGGCTTCCTGAAATGCTTTCCCATGTCTTGCTTAACACCAAGACGCCACCAGGCGCCAACAGGTCACCCTGCTAGGTACTAACCAGGCCTGACCCTGCGCAACTTCTGATTGCATATAAGTTCATGAGCAAGAGGCAAGTATGGCCATAGGAGTCCAAAGCAATCTGAACAGGGGCATACCAGGCACTATTCCCCTGCCAAATGTGGCCAAAACAGCAAGAAAACCAGCCTGAACTGACCGGTGAGAACAAGGCAACCTTTAAGAGTGGGCCACAGCAGCACAGATTCAATCGACCCGACCGATCCACTGAAGCAGAGAAGGCAGAAGTAGTCAAGGCTATGAACAAAACCAAGGCAGTACCGCAAGGATACACATAAAAACGCTGTGCCGTACTCACCCATCCCGGCCATCTTTAGGGTCCAGAAATCAGCCTGCAGCCGACCGTCAAACCAGCGCCTGACTTCTGGCGCCGACTCCAAGTTGGAAGTCAGGCAACAAGACCTGGAAGGGCATTCCTCCCAGGAACCATCTCGCCAAGCAAAGAGATGCCACACCTCCTGATGTGCCTGGAAACCCAGGAGCCGTGGTCCGACTCCTCCAGCAACATCAAGAACAATGTAGGAGGAAATCCATATTGTGGCGTGTAGGGTCAAGGCCCTACACGTGGTGAAGGGACTGTAAATAAGGGACATGGACTATGGCTGTATGGTTAGCCGGAAAGACCTCGAGCGGTCTTCCGCCTTGTTTATTTATAGGGGTATGCGTGCATGCGTGTATGTTTTCGTTACAATGTATGGGAGAGCCCGAGTGGCTCTCTACATCCCTCCTTCAATTTAGTTCAGTCCTTACAGCAATCACGCGTTTCTTGACTCACGGAGATGTCCAGGCAAAGTCTCTCAGATTCTGGCTGGGTCTCGGGTTGGGCCGCAGATTGTAGCGTTTCGTTCCGGGCACACGGCGATCTTGCAACCCCAGCCGGGGTTGTCCCTGCATTCTCACCACTGGGGGCCGCCCAGGGTCGGTTGTTTTCGACGGCGGAGTTTTGCGGTGCCATTCTGGGCAGACTCTCTCCTCTTTGCCTGGTTATGGGCAACCCCAGTGGTGACCTTCCGAGATCCAGACCTCCATCATCTGCTGCCTCCGGACCTTCCGCGGTGTGTTGGTTTCCAGTTGCCTCACTGGCCTTTTTAAAGCATGACACGTTGCGGGTCACTACTTGTCCATTTCTCCTTGCAGTCACCATTGTTCCTTGAACCTTGTCCACGATCCACACCTCCAACTCATAAGGCGTGCGGAATTTCCACCCCGGGTGGCGATCTCGCACTACAACCGTGTCTCCTTCCTTCAGAGTGGGCTCCTTGGCATGGCGGTACTCACTCGCCTTCTGGTTGGTGGTTCGCCTCCGGGCTTGAATGACCTCAGCATCTCTTTCCTCAGGCACCCAGGTACTGTCTGTCGGAATGCTATCACGGGGTGCTCTCTTGAATAACACATGGGCGGGAGTACATCTTGTGGTGCTGTGAGGCGTCTGCCGATAAGCCCCTAGAAATTGATCGAGGGCTATTTCCTGATCTTCCCCACTGTCCACTGCGATCCTCAGGGCTCTGTTGAGTGTTCTCATTAGTCTTTCGACTTCCCCATTTGCCTGGGGCCACAACGGGGTGATTTTTCTATGCTTGATCCGGAGGCTCTCGAGATAGTTCTGAAATTCTCTCCCTTGGAAGGGGGTCCCATTATCAGACCTGATTTCTTCCGGGAGTCCCATGGTGGCGAAGATGCGACTCAACACCTTTTTGACTTGGGGAAACGCTGTCGAAGATATGACCTCCACTATCGGGAATTTCGAGAACGAGTCGACCAGGACCAACGTGTGTCGGCCATCGGGGAAGCTCCCGAAGTCTATGTTGAGGTGGGTCCAGGGCGTCTGAGGTGCATCCTCTGTGATCACCGGCGCCGGGGCCAGGTCACTGCCCGTGATTGTGAAGGCATGGCAGGATCGTATCTTCGCGTCAACTTGACTGTCCATGGCGGGGAACCATACCTTGCTTCTCAGATGTGCTTTAGTCTTGGCCATTCCCTGATGGCCTACGTGTGCCAGAGCTAACGCTCTTGGTTGGAGACTCTCAGGCATTACGATGAGATGTCCTCTGAGGATGACTCCTTCATCGCCCACACTCAGCTCACTCCGGTTTTGCCACAGCTGTTGTCGCGCATGGCTCACTTCTAGTCGAAGACTCGGTGCTCCATCAAGGAAATGGGCCCAGCGGTTTTCCTCCAGAGACTGGCGAACTCTTACTAGCATCTCGTCTGTGGCTGTCGCTTCTCCTATTTCCTTCAGCGTCATGTTATCTGGGCATGCTGCCTGCGAGATCATGTGGAGGAACTCCTCAGCTTCTACGCCTTCTTCTCGTGGTGGATATTGGCTGACGACATCCGGGTGGCGGGATAGGTAGTCAGCCGGATTGTGTGCCCCAGGTCGAAACACAATCCTGAAGTTGTAACCTTGTAGCTGGACAGCCCAGCGTTCGATACGCGGGGGTGCCAGCCTGGATAATCCTGCGATGAATGGCAGTAGCGGCTTGTGGTCCGTCACCACGGTGAACTCCTGCCCGCACAGGTAAAGATGGAAATGTTGACATGCCCATTTTATGGCAAGGGCTTCTCTTTCAATCTGGGCATACCTGGTCTCGGTGTCCGACAGCGCCTTGCTGGCATATGCGACTGGTTTCCACCCTTCTGGTCCGTATTCCTGCAGGAGCACCGCCCCCAGGCCCACTGGGCTGGCATCGACGATCAGTTCTGCTCGGCGGCGGGGCTGGAAATAGGCCATGACGGTGTTGTCTAGGAGGCTGGCTTTGATGTTTTGAAATGCATTGTTGGCGGCTACTGTCCATTCCCACTTGTGGTCTACTCGCATGAGGGCTCTGAGGGGTTCTGCCAGCGCGGCCAGGTTGGGTATAAACCGACCACGGTAGGTGGCCATGCCTAAGAAACTGCGCACTTTGGTGGGGTTTCTTGGGGTGCTTGCAGCCTTGATCGCCTCTGCCTTTTTGGGATCCATTTTCAGACCTTCCCTCGTGAACGTGTAGCCGAAGAAGTCTATTGACTCTTGATAAAAAGAGCATTTCGACCGGTGTAGGGTTAGTCCACTGTCCACGAGCCTTTGGAGGGTGGCCCTCAGGTGCACGTGGTGTTCCTCGAGGGTTGCCGAGTAAACCAATATATCGTCACTGAGGTTGATCACTCCACTCAGTCCGGATAGTACTTCCCGTATGGCATTTTGGAACACCTCCGCAGCAGAGGAGACTCCAAAGCTTAACCGTGTGTAGCGTTGAAGCCCTACATGGGTCGAGAAGGTAGTGATATACCCACTTGCTGGTTCCAATTTGAGCTGATAGTATCCCGAGTTGAGGTCTAGTTTCGAGAACCATTTCGCCCCATTTAAATCGGCCACTATATCATCCATAGTCGGGGTGATGTGTCGTTCTCGCTTGACGGCTGCATTAGGCAGCCTCATGTCCACACACAACCTGATCGCCCCAGGTTGTTTCAGCTTTGGTGCTACTACCAGCGGGGAAACCCAGGGTGTCGGGCCCGACACCTTTTCTATGACGCCAAGGTCTTCCAGTTTCCGGAGTTCTTCTTCGACTTGGGGTCTCAGGTTGAATGGCACTCTCCTGTGTCGGAGGGCTACCGGCCGTACTGATGAGTCTATGTGCAGCTTGAATTTCCGTCCTTTGAGTTTCCCGAGGCCTTGAAACAACTCTGGGAAGTCCTTCAGCATGAAGTCTGCATGTGCCTGGTGCACCTGGTTGGCAAAAAACACAAGGCCAAGGTCCTCTGCCGTGTGGCAGCTTAGAAGGGTGCCTTTCTTCCCCTCTGTGATGTGGAACCGTGTTTCCGTGGAATATTTGCCATTTACGACGGTCGTTTGGATCACTCCCCTTAGCGGTAGTGGCTCTGTTCCGCCGTAGGTGTAGATTCTTGCAGTGGAGGGTGCCAGCGGGGGTTTGGGAGACATTTTCTCATATTGATCGGAATACATGACGTTCATGGATGCCCCCGTGTCTATCAGGGCTTTTATGTCGGTGCCTTCCACAGCAATGTAGCACATGGGCGGCGGCCTTCTTCTGGTGGATGCTCTGCTGACGTAGGAGACGACATACACTTCATCGTCCTCATCGTCTTCGTACCGAGGTCGTCTCTCCTGCGCCTGGTGGTCCGGAGGGGGTGGGTCATGGTCGAGCGATAGCTGCCGGATGCGCTGCGTCACTGCCCTGGCTCTCAGGCCAGCTGGCTTGAACTTTCCTCCCCTACATACTGCGGCAAAATGGTTCAACCGCCCGCATTTTATGCATGTCTTTCCTTTCGCGCCATACGTGGCCGTCGTGGGATGGTCTTCACCACAGTATCCACACTGATTTCCTCGTGAGGGGGTGCTTCGTGGGCGAGTGGCTGGGAATCTTCTCTGGATTGCGTCAATTCTCTCCTCCTTAATCGGTGTCGTCCTCGCGGCGGCCGGAGCGATCACCGGTGTGCGTAGCGCAGTCTCCATCTCCTCCGCCCTTGCGTCGGATAGCTCGTGTGACCTGGCTAGGATTAGTATTTCATCTAGCGATATGCCCGGTTGGCGGAGAATGAGTTTTCTCAGGAGTTTTGACTTGCAGCCCACTATGATTTGGTCTCGGATTTCCTCCCGTGGGTTGGTGAATGGGCAGGTGCTCGCAAGCCGGCGTAGCCTGGCGTAGCACATGTCGACGGACTCCGACTCCGTTTGCCATGCTTGTTTGAATTTGAACTTTTCAAAGTCATTGTTGAGCTGGGGATCAAAGTGCGCGTTAAGTGTCGCGACCGCGGCGTCATAGTCATGCTCGAGTCCCGTGTTGGGGAGTGACTCGAATAGCTCGTAGATCTCTGGTCCACCGTACAGGATGAGGAGCGACCTTTTTACAGTTCCATCCGTCTCCCTGGTGCCTTTGAAGTATAGGTTGAGCCTCCCAACCCACGCCTTCCATCTCATCGCCGCCGTTGCAGGGTCTGCCGCCATGCTAAATGGGGGAATGGGTGCTGCGCCAGAGTGTAGATGGGTGGATGCCATCGGTGTGGGGGCTCCGGCTTGGTTCTGGGCCTGTGGCGGTGGCGCGGCTATCACTGGTGGTGGGTTTTGGCCTGCCCCATCTTGGCTCGCTCCTGGCGCTGTTACTGACATAGTTCAGTCCTCCCTTGGCCCTTCTAGAGCTTTCCAGTTGGTCCCCGTGCGGTGGAGCCTCTAACCCTGGTGTTCCGGCTGGCCAGGGTATGTGATTGATGTGAGGATGCTTGCGCTGCCCTTGTTCCCGTCAGGGTGAGTTTGGCAGCCTTGCGCTTGGCTTAGCCCGTGCTTGTTTTATTTTTGTCTTCACACTGCGGCCGGTAGGAAGTGTGCACTCTTCCCCCTTCGGGGCTGTGTTTGCAGATTGCGGGGCCTGGCGCTATCCAGCCGTATGGATTTGCCTGTCCTGGATCCGTTTGGCTGTGCTTGTGCTTGTTTTTTTTTTTTCTTTTCGCCCTCTGTTATTCCGCTCTCCGGGCCGTGCGTGCTGGCGGCAGGGCCGGGGGTGTGACACAGGCGTTCGTGCACGCCTGCTGAGGCCGCGGCTGCTGTGAGGCTGGAGCTAGTGCTGGGCCTCACCGAGGCCACGTGGTGCTGCCGCGCGAGTTGCGCGTGATTTCTCCTCCAGGGAGGCGGGGTGTCGCGCTGGCAGGAGAGCGGCAGACTCACCGGCAACTGTAGGCTGGATCCCGCGCACCCTGACTCTCCGGCGAGTCCCGCCGGCTGAAGGCGCTCCCATCAGGGAGGCGCGTGGGCGGGTCTCGGGAACCTGGTCAGTGCAGCAGTACTCGCGGGTGGGCTCCGCTGCAGGATGCTGGTGCACAGCGGCGTCCCCGACAGAGGCAGCTCGGCACGCGTGCAGGTAGGCCGGCCTCGTCGCCAATGTGGCGTGTAGGGTCAAGGCCCTACACGTGGTGAAGGGACTGTAAATAAGGGACACGGACTATGGCTGTATGGTTAGCTGGAAAGACCCCGAGCGGTCTTCCGCCTTGTTTATTTATACCCCGGTGCGAGTCCGCCCCGGGGTATGCGTGCATGCGTGTATGTTTTCGTTACAATGTATGGGAGAGCCCGAGTGGCTCTCTACACATATGTCTGCCCCGAAGCGAGGCAGGGAAGGAGACAAGAAACACAAGCAACGCCCCCATCGCCCGGCAGCAGAAACGTAAGTATGCCAGGAGCCTCCCAGCTCCTGACTTGTCCCATTTTGTCGGTATACAGAAAAAAAGAACATAGGGAATGCTGGAATAGGTACATTTATGTACTCCCTTTAGAAGGGGGTGGGGTAGGGCCAGCATTCCTTCATAATTTTTTCTGTTGGTGAGATAGGATTATCTCACTTTGTTTATGAATGGGCCGAGGACAGGAGGGACCTGTGGGGTAATGATGCATGCCTGCTACTTAAGCCTCTTAATGCTGTTTCTCTATTGTTTTATGCAGATGCCATTTTCCATTGATAAGCACACATTTCTTTTTTTTTTTGCTAATGCAGAACGGCATTGGAAAAGTCTTTGCAAAGCCAATCATTCGGATAACGAAAGGTGATAGGCGAGGCCCCTTTCCTTTGCCATTGCTTGTTTATTTTCTTACTCACCAATTTCCGACTGTTGACACTTCATAGCACTGTGACCTTATCCATGTTTTGCTCTTGGGACTGTGGTGGCCTCTTCCATTCTCTACTAAGCACAACCTTCCCTCTCAAAGTGTGGGCCATTAGTACTTTGAGACTTACACTTTCAAATGCTGGACACAGTAGAATAATAAAAAAAATGCATGGCACACATACTAAACGTAAAGTCTGTCAGTGATTAATTAATAGAAGTTATTATCAACAAAGATGGGGCTAAATAATGACACCTTTTATCAACCTGAGAAAGGTTAGGGTTTGCGCATTTTTTAACCTGTAACCTTGAGAAGCCAGAGTGGGTGCTCAGAGGAGAGAGCTATCTAAGAGGTTCACGTGCCCTAGCCGGTCCACTTTTTTGTACACTTTCAATATGTCTCCTTTGACAATCATCTTTTACTTGTTGGATCTACATGTCCAATTGCTTTATGATGTTAGCCCTCACTGGGAATAATTTAGCTATCACTGTAGACTTGTTCAGCAGCTGCTCAAGGGACTCCCATGCAATAAGAACTTTTTTTACTTCTCTTTATTTTGGTTTTGATATATAGATACTTTAAGAAATTGGGATTTTGGTTGGGGAGGTAGAAGCCCAACTCAGGTAACACCACAAACCTTGAAAACACACAAAAGAAGGTATGGTAACTTAAAGTCACGGTTTTTGTCAAGTTGCAATTCATACAACAATGTATCAGGAGCACCTTCTCTTTGTAAATACTGCCTTCACCCACAATGTGTTGTGGCATGCAAATCCCATCACTAACCATGCATTTATTCGTCCCACTCTGCACTTACATCTGCACCCAAATTCCCTGCAGTCACTCATCTCACCCTACTCTCACACGTCTCATCACTCAGTGTGCACTCACATGGGCACTCCTGTCATCCACACAGCTCAGAGGGTTAATGTGCCTGCTACAAAGAACTGGTACCAAGTAAATCACAGAACCGAGTGTGAGTAAACTGCGAGTAGCCCCAAAAAAATAATGAAATCTTTGTCAGAAAGGTGCTATAGAGAGATGAGGTGCATTGTTGGGGAGTTGTAGTGAGGGAATTCATAGAGAAAGAGGAAATGGAGGAGGGGTGCCCCAAAAAGGACTGTTGTATCGTGTGAGACCAGTGCTAGAGCCAGCCTGGCTAGGAGTGTTGCCCCCCCACCCTGCCACAGGCCAGGTCTGATGTCTTCTACCACTACCTGGGTGGCCATCTTCTGCTCCCCATCCCATCCCACTGTGCCCTGGAGTCGCAGGCCTCTGCAACCAGGAGGTCCAGGCCCTCTGTGGTTTGACCCGGCTGTCCCATCCAGCAAAGGTCGCACTCCCCAGCAGTGGGATGCAGCAAAACGTAAGTGCAGCCATTGAGGTAGTCAGACCCTGAACGCTGGATTAGGGGTTGCATAGGGGGAGCTGCATGTTGGTCGTCCGTGCTGCGTCCTCAGGGCATTATGATTTTAATATTCGTTGCTCTAGTCATGTTTGAGTTGTTTGGTTTCACCCAACTAAAACGTTGCTACTACTCGTATTACGTTATGTATTAGTTGGTGTCTGCTGCACTTGAGCACATCACAGCCAATTCTGCAAGCATGTTCCAAAAGTAGGGGTGCGATCAGCTGCTCTGTTATCTAAGGGATAATTTCATGGAGGTATTACCCCCAGAGAGGGTGGCATCCCTTTCGCCTGAGATCAGGCGGTTGTCCAGCACCATTCCTGATGTACAGGGCAAAAGGCAGAGACTGCCAAAGTTCAACCAGTGTTCTTTGGATTCAGATTTAATAGATTTTCTGCAGGAGGCTATATTTTTTGCCAACTACCATTACGCCCCCTCTTGAATAGAGTAAACGTCTTGTTGTCAGTGGCGTAGCTAGGGAGGGCGGGGGAGGGAGGGAGGGGTGGGCGGTCCACCCAGGGCTGCACTATTTTTGAGGCGGCCGCACGGCACTGAAGGCCCGTTGCGCTGCGGCGGCCTTTATAATTTGCTAGCAGCCCGTCCCGACGTTGTCCGGGTATGAATTGCTGCCGGCCAGTAGTATATTGTTTTGTAGGATTTCGTTTTGATAGCATTTCTTATCTGTGACAGGCCTGTGAAACGCTCAGATTCACAGTGCACTGCTGATGCACTTAAGAGTGCGCGTTCAGTAGTGTGTGAACTCGAGTTTCCCTACTTTATTTTTCCTTGCAATATTTTACAGCGCGAGCTCGACAACATGGCATGAGCACAATTTACATTACAGAAGAACACATTCATTTGTGGTAGTCACGGGGAGACAAAGCGATTTGCCTGGAATCACAGGATGTTGAGCTGATGCCGAGATTCTGACGTAGCTCCCCAGCTCTAAAGTTCACAATTCTAGAACTTGTGGCGGGAGGTGTGTCTAAAAGTGTATGTCAGTGCTGGCCATCAATGAGAGAGACCTGTGCATTTTTCAAATCGGTGGTAAAAAAATATGAGTATGTTGCTGGAGATGTGGGCCGCCATGCCACCAATGTACTTACCGGGGGAGGGTAAACACCCATTATTCCGCAACTTTCTTTCCGCATACCATCACTCCGCATACTTTCATCACGAAAGTACCATGACCCCGGAATGCCATTATAACGCATGGCATTACATTTTATATGCTTTTACCACGCATACATTTACAACGAAATTCGTTGTAAATGCATGAATGGTAAAAACATGCTTTTTTTAATGTTTGGATAAGGTAAGTATAGGTATAGGGGTATATGTTTTGGGGTACTGAGGTATATGTTTTGGGGTGTTTGGGTATTTTAAGGGTTCAGATATAGTTTTGGGTTATGGGGTACAGGGGGAGTTTTAGGGTTTAGGGATAGGTATGAGTTTTAGGGTACAGAGGTATTTTTAGGGTTCAGGGCTAGGTTTGGGTTTTGGGCTATAGGGGTATTTTTAGGGTCCAGGGGTAGGTTTGGGTTTTGGGGTACAGGGGTATTTTAAGGGTTCAGGGCTAGGTTTGGGTTTTGGGGCACAGGGGTATTTTTAGGGTTCAGGGCTAGGTTTGGGTTTTGGGCTATAGGGGTATTTTTAGGGTCCAGGGGTAGGTTTGGGTTTTGGGGTACAGGGGTATTTTAAGGGTTCAGGGCTAGGTTTGGGTTTTGGGGCACAGGGGTATTTTTAGGGTTCAGGGCTAGGTTTGGGTTTTGGGATACAGGGGTATTTTAGGGTTCAGGGATAGGTTTGGGTTTTGGGGTACAGGGTTATTTTTATGGTTCAGGGCTAGGTTTGGGTTTTGGGGTACAGGGGTATTTTTAGGGTTCAGGGGTAGGTTTGGGGTTTGGTGTACAGAGGTATTTTAAGGGTTCAGGGCTAGGTTTGGGTTTTGGGATACAGGGGTATTTTAGGGTTCAGGGGTAGGTTTGGGTTTTGGGGTACAGGGGTATTTATAGGGTTCAGGGCTAGGTTTGGGTTTTGGGGTACAGGGGTATTTTTAGGGTTTAGGGATAAGTTTGGGTTTTGGGGTACAGGGTATATTTATAGGGTTAAGATGGGTTAGTGTTTAAGGGTGTTGGGGTATTTTAAGGAGTAAGGGTGGGTTATGATTATGGGGTTCAGGGGTATTTAAAGGGAGCAGGGTGGACACCCAGAGCTGGAATGTACAGAACCTGTAAAGAAAAAACAATGAAATATTGGGCACAACGCTTGCTTTTTTTCTGTAATCCCGCGCCCCGCACACGCCCACGCCCCCAGCACACGCCCACAGCACACAATATGAGACATGGCATGAAGGGCGGAACGTACCACACGCCCCCAGCGTTTGTCACGCCCCCAGCACACGCCCACAGCACAACGCAGACACGCCCACAAGGGACTACTTTGCTGGCACGGTTCTTTTACCTTTTAAATGTATATGGTGGGCGTCTGCAAAGCCTATATCCTTCTGCTGCAACTGCCCTTTCCAACGCTGTATTGAAGTGAAAAGTTGCAACTCCTTTTATGAAGCATTATTTTTCTCGAAAAAAACTGCCTGCTGTCAACTGCAATTCTTGTCAGATTCTCTTTCTGCTCAGTGCTAAAATCGATGGCTTCGGTATTCTGTATTAATGGTGGCAGCATAAGAAGCACACCAGCAGTAAATACAGCTTTTGGTTAATTTCCAGTGTTAATTACTGCTTATGGTAAATAATAACCTTTTCTTAACTGCTGAGAAGCAGAGAATTAGGTGTTCCACCAACTATATTTATAGAACTAGAGGTACTTACTTCTATTTCAGTGGCATAGCTAGGGTGGGGATGGTGGCGGTCCGCCCTGGGGGGCACTATTTTTGAGGCGGCCGCGGCCGCACGGCACTGCAGGCCCGTTGCGGCCGCAGCAAACTTTATCATTTAATTGGGAATGAACACAGTTGACCCAAAAAAAATTATAAAAGCGGCCACTGCCGCAACGGGCCTCCAGTGCCACTGCCGCCCGCGGCCCAGTTTAAATGTGCAAAGCCGTGCTGCGGACTCAAGTGGCATGCGACGCGTGCATGCACCTGACCTGACTGCTGCACAGTGAGTGCACAAAACACAAACGCAGGACTTAGTTTTTGTCAATTTAATTAAAAGCACTGCAGTCTGCACTCTGCAGGCGGTGCTTTCAATTAAATTGCCAAAAACTAAGTCCTGCGTATGTGTGTCCTCGCCTCCTCCTCACTCCTCGAACGTTGTTTGCCCCCCCTTCCCAGCCTCCACTCCGGGGCCGTCAATCTTGTTGTAGCGTGCCCGGCACACGTGAGCGCTACCAATGACGGCCCTATTGACAATTTCACTGCTACGCTCTCGTGAGAAGTCAATTCTGGCCTGGTGCTTGCAGCTTTGGGCGTTTTGTTGGCTCTCTGGACTCACTGTGAGTCTGACTGCTGCACTGCCCTGCAGACTCAGTACAGCAGAAGTCATTAGGGGAACAAAGTTCCAACCGAACCACCACTGCCTGCCATAGACCCTGCCTGGAGCGAGTTAGATAAGAGGAGAGCAGCAGCAGGCTCAGAGGGGTGGGTGGCTGAGTCTGTGGCTCATACATAGCTGCCAAGGTCTCAGATTGCTATGTGTGGCACTTTCAGAATTTCATTGTAATAATGATTGACATTTCAACGTCTAGGAGTCACACTTTCTCACGGGCAAACAATTAAAATCACTCAATAAAGATGAAGGAAACATATGAATACCATAAATTACACCCATTTGATTATGGGGAAACTAACATTTTGAAACAGGAGCAAAGTAGCTGATCTTTGCAGCATGCATTTTAACCCTATATGCATAATTTTATGGAGAGTCAAAACTGCTACTACTAGACAAGTAACTATCGAGCAGGGGCTTTTACGCCCGTGTCTAAGTTCATCATCCTGTCTTCCCGCTCAGTCACCGGTGTATTCAACTGTGTAGCCTTTGACCGTGTCATGTATGTGCATGTAACTTGCATGATCGAGGTAACTATTAGCGGCAATACTACGTGTCTCTCGGACATCTTTCAAGTGCTCGCCATCCTTTTTCCCCAGCAAACCCCCCCCCCCCCTCCCCCCTAAGGGGCGGCAATCTGAGGGATAGCCCCGGGCGCCAAAAGCTCTAGCTACGCATCAGTTTGTGTTACACCCGTGGTGTTTTAAAGCCCAGGTCCTCAAATCAATGTATGTAATTAATGTTGTGTTCTTATGGGGTCCAGGAGAAAGATACTGGTTGTCATTGGAGCACCTTCAAGTGCCTGAAAGAAAAGACACAAGGGTAGCAGACTTTGCAGATGAATTGTCTTTTATGCTAATACGGTCAAACCTGCCATGCATAGGTGATGAGCGAGTCCTACCACTGCAAGCATTGGTCCCCCGTAAACCCTTTGCTTTTTATAATAGGTTGGAAGCTTCCACCTTTCAGTGGAGTTTACCCCTTATTTAAACTAATACGGGACACAGGTGATTGGCTACTTGGCTGTAAATTGTGTTATATATACCTGCACAGCACTGTACTACATCATTTCAGAGCATGGCACCCACCTGATGCTCTACCAAGGTGATCAGGAGAACCACCACAGGGACTGTAGGTGGTGCTTGAATTTCCCCATATGATGCATGTACTTCTGCAGGTTTAAAACACCCCCGGGGGGGGGGGCAGGTAATACCCCCTCAGTTTCTAGATGCAGGTGTGCACTGTCTCACATCTAGGGGCTAGGAGGGTGTAAACCCACTGCATGGCTATGTGCTCGGGGCTAGAGTTAATGTGGGAGCAAACTATGCTCCATCTTCTGGTGAACAGAGTCAGTGACAGCGCCCTATTTTGGGATTCCTTTTTTGCTACCTTCCAAATCTGCATTTGACATAGAAAAGGGCATGATACTTACGTTGTGCCTGACGACATTATTATGGCGAGGACTCGCTGTAGAATGTTATGTTTCACTTAGAAATATCTGCATCAAAGAGAATGTTCTTTAAGCATTTAACCTAGAAATTGTTTGCACTAAACCAAAGGTTATGTTATGTTAGCTGCATTTGATATAGCGCAAAAGAATCATCCCCGTAGGAATATCTTGGCAGGCTAAATACAGACAAGCAGCACCAACTGAGCTAGACTGATTGACTAGAACAGCCATGTTTTTAAAAGCTTTTGAACTTTCCAAATTCAGAGCATAATAGGATATGCAAAGGTAGTTTTTTTCCAAAGGAAGGGAGCGAGATAGGAGAACGAGCTCCCACCATATCTGGCAGTGCGAATTCTCTGAGTTTTCAAAAAAGCTTTGTTTTTAGCTCTTAGCATTCTGGTCAGGTTGTGCTGTCTGAGCCTATTATGCAGGTAAGAAGGAGCATTCTCATTTAATAACTTATGTGTAAGACAACATTGACTAAACAGTAATATAATAAACAGTATTGAATAACGAAAAGATTTAGAAATAATAGAGTTGATGCTGATTAATAGAGGTAACAAACGTCATAACAATGTTTCAAGAGATTTTGAGCAACTCTTGTTATACTACGAGAATGAATATTAGTTATGTGTAGTCTATTCTAAACCATCCTCATCCATGTTATGATTGAAATTACATTCATGAATTTTAAAAAGTGTGCTACTCTGTCTGTGTAATTCATAGAAATATTGTTATGAGTTCCTTGCAGTGAAGTAGTGTGGCTCACTGGTTAGAGGCGGCAGACCCGGGAGCAGAGGACGGCCCGGGACCAGGATTCGATTCCCGGCGCGGCAGGTTTCTGGACCAGGGTCAGCGGACTCGATAATTCTCTCGCCTCGGTGCCCACTCTGATCAGCGATCACACTCGGCAACTCTGGGCATTAGCTTGCCTCATCTTCCCTAACGGCCCCACCAGACCGCCGGGGATGCCTGGTCTCACCCTGGAGATACCCATTAAGGGACCATCTCTCAGGGAAGCCAGGAAGGGTTTCGCAGCGGTCGAAGCGCCTTGGGACCCTACGGGTAAGTAGTGCGCTATATAAATGCTAATACAATACATTACTTGCACTACGTATTTGTCTAACATTTTAAAGTGAACCAATCGAGAGAATAATGGTTGCATTATTGTTACACGTATGTACTTTCGAAATGTAATTCCAGGCTATACTTATTAATGTGCAAATCCATTATTCATCTTATTATAATGAAATACTAACTAAAAGCACTAAAAGATATGTAAAGATGAGGCGGAGGCAGGAACTTCAATAGGAGATTTATTCAGGAAAAGAGAGCCGTCCAGCATGAAGGGGAGACAGGGCAGCTGCAACTGCCAAACAGGGAACACTGGGAGAGAATGCACAGTACATGAAGAACCCACAGGTGACATCAATGGAGTTCCAATAGGTATTGCATAATACAGGTCACCAGTATTGCGTAATACAGATCACCACACACCTCCCCCCTTTCTAAAGGAAAAACAAGAAAAAACAAAAATGAAAGATGAATTAGATGTAGTCACGAAATCTGTTAGGTCTGACAGTCAACCTTGAGCTTCTCATAAACAGTACTGAATTGAAGGAATGACATCAGAAAAAACGTATTTCAAACCGGTAACAGTAGACAAAAATATTGCCCATTCATAAAACATGCATCCATTGAATAATAACGTAAATATCATTTTTAAAACTTGTAACTGTAGACTGTCGACTCATAAAACATGCATCCATTGAATAATAACGTAAATATCATTTTTAAAAACCGGTAACTGTAGACTGTCGACTCATAAAACATGCATCCATTGAATAATAGCGGAAATATCATCTTTAAAACTTGTACCTGTAGACAAATAGTGTCCACTCATCAAATATGCATAAATGTAACAACGACAGAACATATCATTATAAACTGATAGGAGTAAACCAATAGTGAACACTTCATGTAATTAATTTATAATTATACCTGCTGCAACCTAAAATGAAATCGCATTAAAATTATAAAAGGCATACATATACATCATCAACATTAAATACAGGGTATAATACTCAAATATACTTGCTTCAATAAGTGTAGAAAGCACGATGGCTTGAATGTAATCATTAATTTAAAACAACAAACTAAAATAAATAAAGTCTCCGTAGATCTTGATTAGTTTGTGGTGAAAAGAATGACGAAAAGGTAAAGTTTATTAAAAGGGTCTCTCGCCTGCTAAGTCCAAATAACACCGAGAAGAAGGTGAAAATAAAAACAGCTCCTCGCAGCAGTACCAGATGCTTCACAATGACATCGAAGGAAAAGTGCAGCAACAGGACTTGTAACAATTTGTGGAGGGTTCCCATGCGGATACGAAATTGTGAAGTGACATGAACGTAGATTTTGCCAATGTCAAAATGGCGCTGCGCAATTTCGACGGAAAGCCGGATGGCTTGCGGTGCAAACGTACACGAAAGCGTCCACAGCAGGTTGCATAAGAAGACGTCACAAAGCAACAAAGGCAGGCTCGAGCTAAGACACAGGTAAGGCAGCGCGAGCTGAACTTTACCTTTCAAATTATGAAAGACGACAGTTGGAAGAATAATAAATAAAATTGAAGCATATCCACAGTAACGTAAAAGTAAATATAAATAATGTTTTCCTCTGAGGCAGACAGTTAGTAATATCATGAAAAATGATAATTTCTTGAAAACAAACGGTGATGCCAACCGTTGAGAGTAAAAGTCAATGGCACTGTCGGTAAAGCTCAGGAAAACAAGTTTGAATGAAGGTGAAGCAGTTAAATCTTTATTCATGGCAGGAGGTTCGAAGAGACAAAAATGGTAAAATGAAATATTGCAGGCTTTTCAATAGACAGCCGGAATTCGGGAATAAACACTGCAGGCTTCTAAATCAGCAGGCAAATAAATTAAGTGGAGTTTCCATTCGACATGGGAGTGTGGGGATGACACAGCAGGCTCCAACATCGATGAGCTTCAGACTTTCAGTCTGCCAATAGGAATCCACGGACATTCACACAGGGGCTTTATACTAAAAATAAAGCCAAGTGTAGCCTTCACACCTTCTCCTTCACCTTATTAGAAAACTAATCACAACTCTTGTTTAGCTTGTCTTGACAAAGAAATTGTCAAAGTAAATGTTGCTTCTAAGCAATTATCCCAAGAAAGAAATTTTAATTCAAAGTTTCTTTCTCCCATTCAGCCCTTCCATGTTGGAGACTGGGTCATGATTAAATTTAATAATAAGGTTAAACAAGGTCTATCTACCTTTTCTTTACCTACTCAAGTCCTCAAAGTTTCCAAAGGTTCTCTCTTCCTTGATGGAAGGGGGTGGTGGAGTAAGCGTGTCATTGTTAGACTTTCATCTTCATTGCCATCCTACTTTACATATTGGCGACAAGGACTACGGCGATCCCGGCAATCCTGACAGCATTTCACCATTTTTGCGCATTCTCCTGGAAAATACCTACGTTTACATATGCGCGTCGCTTCAAAACCTTCACTTTCCGTCTCTAATACCGGAAACCTCGTCATCACACTACGCTGCAGTGAGTTTTAAGGAATTTATTCATTTTTCGTCAATCCTGACAGCCTACTGGTTGATTTCTCGAGCGCTTTCCAACGCGGATGATATCATTTGCCTACGTCATCACGCTCACGCTCTGGGTGCCATTTTGTTTCACTCGTTTCCATGGCAATATTTACCGAGTGATTTTCGAGTCTGTTTCTTCGATTTTCTACAGCGAGCGCATCGAATTAAAAAGGTATTTATTTTAAAAAAAAACTTAAGACTTCTATACAACCTCTCCATTCACTTTATATACTGTATTTACAATTTTAAAAAAGAAAAACGTTTACAAAGCTTCCTATTTACATTATGGCCACTAACCAACAAATTGTGTACTTGAACCATTTTTTACCTAATCCTGGTAAACCCAAAGAGTCGTGGAAATTGTGGTTTATTAGTTTTGAAAATTACTTAGTGGCAATTGGAGCAGATGATTATCCTGCAAAAAGGAAGCTGGCTATTTTATATAGCCATTTGGGAACTGCTGGAAAGGAAATTTATAACAATCTTCCATTGTCTGTACCTCCATCAGGAGATGGAGAGGGATGGAATGCTTTTACAGACGCAGTTTTGAGATTAAATAAGAAATTTATTGATCAGCCCAGTGTCATGATGGAACGTTTCAACTTCATGAAAAGGAAACAACATCAAGATGAGTCTGTGGAGGACTTCATCTCTGTTTTGAGAAATTTGGCTGCGGAATGTAATTTTGGGGCATACTTAGACACTGTTCTTAGAGACCAGTTTGTTTACAACTGCTATCACAAAAAGATTCAAGAAAGGATTTTGAGTTGTCGTGACCCCACTCTTAATGAGGTTTTGGATATGGCCAAGAGCGTAGAAAGGTCGATTGTCTCTTCCAGATGCATCACCGATGGAAATCTTCTTCAACATGAAAAGGATTTACAAATTAATGCTGTTATTCAAAGAAACTCATCATTTAAACCTTTTCAAAAGAAAGTTAATTCCTATTGCTTTAGATGTGGATCAAAAAGTCACCTTAGTAACAGCCCCACGTGTCCTGCGTTGGGTAAAAAATGTACTTTTTGTAGCAAAATTGGCCACTTTAATATTGTTTGCAGAAACAGGAAGGGTGTTAGAATCAATAACCTTTCTTCTGTTGAAGACCCCAATGTAAATATTTCCAATGTTGAAATGTCTTTCTTGCAATCTCCATTTGATGATCTTCACATTAACTCTATTCAAAATGTTGATCCTAACCTGTCTATTCCTGAAAGGAAAATTCTCTCCATTGATTTAGTTGAGCTTGATCTAGACACTACACTTGTCAAAGACCCCACTTGCTGTGTAATTGTTGATGGCGTAAAATTAGACATGATGGCAGATTCAGGAGCACCTGTTACCATCATCTCTGATACCTTATTTGATGAAATCTGGAGCAAGAATGTAACTTTATCTCCTCTTGACATCATTCCCAAAGCCTATAATAAGAAACATATTGACATGTTAGGATATTTTATTTCAAGAATTGAATGTCTAGGTAGGTTTACTACTACGAAAGTATACATTGCCATTGATGGGAAACTTATTGTTGGATGGCAAGATTTGGCTAGAATGGGTTTGAAATTGGTTCCTGGTTCTGACACACCAGTCCAAATCAATGAAACCTCAATTTTTAATGTAATTCATGAAGAAGACTTGGAGATTCAGAATTTAATATCTGAATTTCCAGAAGTTTTCAAAGATTCCGTGGGCTACATCAAAGATTTTGAGCATCTGATCAGATTAAAACCCAATGCCATTCCTGTCTGCCATAAACTGAGGAATGTTCCTTTGAATGTAAGAGATGACCTTAAAAAAGTTCTAGACAACTTGGTTTCAGAAGGCATTATTGTCCCTACCAATTCTTCTTTATGGGTTAGTCCTATTGTTGTCGTTAAGAAAAAGGATTCCTCTATTCGTTTATGTGCGGATTTGCGCTCCCTTAATCAAAACATCATTGTGGATTGCCATCCCTTACCTAAAATTCAAGAATTGTTGACAGGTATTTCGGAATCAAAAATGTTCTCACTTTTGGACCTTAAGAGTGCGTACCATCAGATTCCTCTCTCGAGGTCCTCCTCTGAGTTAACAACCTTCATAACCCCCTTCGGGGCATTCAAGTATCTCAGACTCCCTTTTGGTTTGGCTTCTGCCGCCAGTGTCTTCCAAAAATTTATGGACACAATTTTGCATGACATCCCAAATGTACAAGCCTATCAGGATGATGTCCTGATTCATTCAAAAAATAGATCAGAGCATCTTAAAGTATTAAGGAAAGTTTTGTCTCGCTTTCAGGAAGTTGGCATAACTCTGGGTGTTAAGAAATGCATATTCATGGTAAAAGAACTTGACTACTTGGGCCATAGTATTTCTGCAAATGGTATTAAACCAAAGATTTGTTTGACCAAAGCTATTTCTAATGTTGCTGTCCCTAAAGATAGGGATGCCCTAAGGTCATTTCTTGGACTTGCTGAGTACTATTCACGCTTCATTCAAAATTATTCTCAGTTTGTCCAACCTCTCCGCACCTTACTTAAGAAAGATATCAAATTCATTTGGTCTGAAGAAGCTGACAAGGCTTTTGACACTGTTAAAAAGGTTATTGTTGAAGCACCTGCACTATCATCATTTAATCCAAGTTTAGAATGTACCATTGCTGTTGACGCAAGTCAAAAGGGTTTAGGTGCAGTGTTAACTCAAAGAGACTCTTGTAGGGAGAATACTATAGGTTTTGCGTCAAGAGCCTTAAATGTAGCTATTCAGGAAAAGAGAGCCGTCCAGCATGAAGGGGAGACAGGGCAGCTGCAACTGCCAAACAGGGAACACTGGGAGAGAA
The DNA here is from genome assembly GCF_964263255.1 of Lissotriton vulgaris. Lineage (NCBI taxonomy): Eukaryota > Metazoa > Chordata > Amphibia > Caudata > Salamandridae > Lissotriton > Lissotriton vulgaris. The sequence goes on along the minus strand of NC_141691.1, from coordinate 160,937,370 downwards.
TGCACAGTACATGAAGAACCCACAGGTGACATCAATGGAGTTCCAATAGGTATTGCATAATACAGGTCACCAGTATTGCGTAATACAGATCACCACAAGATATCATATTTGTACATGTTTAAATGCACACATATATAAAATCCACGATATTGAATTAAGGTCTTATATTTGCATTAACCTCAATGCCTGCATTTTTCCTATTTCATTTCATGGAACTGCCGAAGTGTTATTTCTGCTGACTCGCTTTTCTTGTAAGTATTGACACACAGATCTAGTTTAAGAATTGATACATTTCTTGTATCAGCAGTAGATACATGTTCGGGAACTGAATTTGGAGACCGGCACATGGGAAACCTATGGTCAACAGTGGACTGAGTGTGGGACTGAGACGCTGTTCCCATGTCCAGTATGGGAACATTCTGCGATGTTCCTAGAGAGGATGCAACATATACAATGGACTCTTATTGGTGACACAAGTAAAGGGGAGGTACTGCGTACTTCATGGATCATAACATATCATTGCCCTTGCCAAGGGTAGGAGCGATGACTTTGGACTTCCTTGTGGACTGCATGCTGAACTCTTTTTACTAAATCCTATCTGCAGACTCTATGCAGAGCCTTTCTTGGACTCCGATCCAACCCATTTCCCTAGACCCAATTGCCCCTTATATGGACTTTACAGACAATTTCCCCTATGCCCTCTTACCTCCCAAGAGGAGTGCTTTCGACTGACCTTTATTTCCGACTCATTGAAGACTCTTGACAGAGGTTCCGAAAATGTTTCTGTGAATGTTACGGATACTTTTGTGTCTGATTCCTATTGTCTTTTATAGAGTCTCTTGATCCCTGAGCTCAGAGTACCCTTGTGCTTTAGTCTGTGCTTGGGAGATTTCAATTTCTAATGTATAGTAAAGACCGCCAAAGATTATATTCCATGCATCAGATATTGATGTTGTTATTCTGCATTGCTGCCACAGAATTATTGGTCTGTGTAATTCTTGTTCACCTTAATTTCTTTAGGAGGCTAGGCCTCCCTGTGGCTATTTTCTATCTGTAAAACATGGTCTAAAGAGTGATTTATCTTAATTTGATTTCTAACCTGCAATAAACACTCTTTACTTTGGCTACCGATTCATGGTCCTCACTGTGGAGCCTAATAGATGCACTGTTAATTGAATATGCACCACTAACTCTCTCTCCTCTCGGTGCGCACAAACAAGGGGCCCAATCACAGAAATAACTTAAGACAAAATCCTAAACTTACTACCATTTTGGTATTCACAGACAACACTTACTCATTTTGGTATTCACAGAAGACACGTACTCATTTTGGTATTCACAGAAGACACTTACTCATTTTGGTATTCACAGACAACACTTAGTCATTTTGGTATTCACAGTAGGCACTGACTCATTGATGAGTAAGTGCCTTCTGTGAATACCAAAATGGTAGTAAGTTTAGGAATTTGTCTTAAGTTATTTCTGTGAATCGGGCCCATCATCCATCGGAGGATCAAGAGTAAGTAAATAAACCCTCCTGACACACCTTCCCCAAACTCCGTCCAAAATCCCTCTCAGAAGGAGGAGGCACAGAGATGACTCGTTCCGGAGATGAGCACATTCTCTACCACTTGCGTGTCTTCCTATGCCGCAAGGCATATTCCTAGTTGAAAATTGTGCATAGCAGGAAAAATCTATACTACTATTATAAAGAGAGAGCCCAAACCTTTGAGGCGGGTAAGCTCAGGAACCACAGCGCCAACCGGGACAGCGCATGCAGCATTGGAAAGGTGAGCCAAAGCAGATGGACATAGGCTATACACCAGCGCAACATATACTTTGCAAGGGACAAAGCACGTTGCGGGACAAAGTAGTCCGCTGGAAGTAGCACCGGCTCTGAGGAGCATACGCCGCCTGCAGCGTGGGAATAGCGTCTGTGCAGGGAATAGCGTTTGTGCAGGGGTGTGAGAATAGCGTCCTATGACGTGGGCAGAGCGTCCCATGGTGCACCTGGGCACATTGTGCGGGCCAAGACGGATGAGGCGCGTGTGCACACTGTGTACACACAGCATCGCGTACAGAGGCACCCGGGAACATTGTGCAGGCCAAAACGGGTAAGGCGCGTTTCCGCACTGTGTCATTGGGGGGGATTACAGACACGCACAGCATCTGCATCAGCACAGCACAGCATCGTGGTGCCGCTTTGGGACACTGTGAGGCCACACACGCTGAATGTTGGCGCCGTCATTATTGAATGCAGAGCCTGACATTCTTTTTTTATACCCGGACAACGTCTGGATGGGCTGCTAGTCTAAAATACGTTCCTTCCCTTGTTTACTTGTCCGGCATTTTTGTGCGGGGTGACAGAGACCATACTACAAACACCTATGACAGCTACTGTCTTTGGAGGACATCCTGAATCTGCCTCATGGCTGGGAGAAGCCGTAAAATGAGAAATATTCCATTTTACATCTGGAAGATCAAATACATTATTATCTTTGCGTTAGCTCTGTTAATATTTTAGCGGCTCTTCTGCTTCTAGCCATTTACTTACTCCTGAATTTTTAATGGCTGCTTGGCAATATTTATTTAAATGCTACCCCGTAGATCTTAAGTGATATCATTTCACTTCATATTAGTATACTGGAAGACAATTTTAAAGTATGTGCTTTAAAAAAAACCTGTACTCATTAACTTGCTGTGAATTAAAAGGAGGAGGGGTAAAAAGAGCAACACATTCTATAAAGTATGCTCAGCACTTGTAGCCTGGTCACAAAAGACAGTTTAATTGACTCTACACAATATTTTCAGGCCAGTTTGGTGAGTGACTGAGTGTCTGCACTTGTAGAAAATGTGATTGTACAAATTGCACTTATTTACAATCCTTAATTAGTACGAAACAGTCAGGAAGCACACAGGTAAATGCAATTAGATAGCACACAGTAAAGGATATGAGTAACAAATGAGGACCTGATCACAATTAGACTCTTAATTTCAGGTGCAAATTACACACCGGCAAATTTGTAATACCACAGAGTTTGCAGTTTTGTGGGAGAGGAATTTGCTTTGCAATGCAAAGTATGTGCATGTTGTTCCTTATTTCTGCATGTACAAACATCACATTTGCATGACTTTTTCCCAGGATATACATAAGGTTTTGTTAGCTGCAAATCGTGAAAGTAAACACCCATCTTTTGACGTATTATACTGTCTTTGGCCAAATTGTAGCATGTGCCCAAAAGCAGTGTTTTAAATGGGCCGGTACTCACCGGTACTGAGTACCGACACTTCATATTTTTATCACCCTGAGTACCGGCACTTTTTCTACGGCCGTGGAGAGTACCGGTACTCCTGGAGGGTAGACGCATTGGCATCTAGTGGTAGTAGCCTTTCTCTTTGTTCAGCCAAATCACTTTTAAAGCACTGAGCTGAGCCCCCGCTGAACTATTCAGCGTGGGCTCATTTGCATGATATCTTAGTGTTCGCCATCATAATGTGTTGCAAGGAATCGAGCCAGCCCAGTTACAGCACAATGTGAAAAGCCATGGGAGTGTAAAGGGCTTTAATTCCACCCGATTCTTTTGTGTGAGTGTCTGCTTGTGTGTGCGCGTGTTTTTATGAGAAATATGACAAAATAAGGAAAGGTTAAAATATCACAGTATGACTTTCATTTTGTATAAGGAATTAACCGGATTTGTTTATAAAAAGAAATTTCTCGTGTGTATTGCAACTGGTATACATGCCGAAAAACTTCGCATGTCTTGCATTTAGCCCCGCCCCTAGCCCCGCCCACTCACCACATTTAAATGTGTACCTGCACTATTTTTTTCCCATTTATAGCAGTGCCCAAAAGGAGATTTGCTGCCAAGCTGCGATCTGTGCCTATTGTAATGGGGACATAATGCACCAAGTCCTTAGCATTAATTTAACAACCAGTTGCATTCTGGGACCTGTAGACTTGGTTCATCTCAACCGAACCAAGTGAAAATAAGGTTTTGATTACAATGGCTTTATAAGGAAACAATGGAGTGCTCGATGTGTGTCACCGATGGTACGGATTCATCTGTAACATAAAGTAGAAGTACTGAAAAAAGTGCACCGAAGTAAAAATATCATTTCAGATAACAGTATTAGACACTAGCATTTAAAGTGGATTACGCCACAGGCAATGGTCATGGTATGAGAGAGGGGGCAGGATAATCAGATTTTATTATAAATCTAGATGTCTTCTGTCAAGGGGATGCCAGGGTTAACTCCAATTGCGCCCTTTAAGTTGGAGTTATGTCACAATTTCTATGAGTTCTCAAATATCTTTTTCATTCAGTAAAATAATCTGTCGTGCAGAGTGACTCTACTTCCCAGGCTAACAGCAGCGTGTCAGTGAACTCCTTAGTGATCAAATGCAGCTTCAATACAAAGTTCTAATGAACAACTAGAGGACTAACATTTTCTAATCAAGACAAACATGAGACACTCCTGAGCTCCATGTTGTTGGAATAAGAGCAGTTGAATTACAAGCCTTTCCTGAGGAGCAGGCTGAAGTAAATGAACATTGAGTTTTTAATGCAGCCATGAAACCAGAGGGTTAAAAATGTGAAGGGTGGTGTGGGCTTTTTCTTAATTTAAAGTATAATGCAACTTAAAGGGGCTAAAAATAGGGAAAGAAGGCGACGTCTCCATATGAACAATACCCGCTTTCCTCATATTACATCATGGCATGTTAATTGAGAAAAATATCATTTTAATTACTAATGAGAACTGCAGTCCTCTATGATGTAATATGTAAGATTCTAAGCAGTACTTGATGGGGGACACAGGTTATAATTTATTGACTAAACTATAAATGGCCTATTTCGGTGGTTTGGGGGTTTTTAACATTAGTTCATGTTTTATTTCAGCACATATCTAATATCACTTAAACCTTTGTTTTTTCAATGAATAATGATCTTACATGAGAGTAAGTGGCAGATACATAAAAAGGTTTTTGCCCATTCTGTGTATCGGAAAATGTGTTTGTACACATGGCCCTACAATCAATGTGCTTGATTAAAAAAATGTATGAATTGTACTCACCTTAGACTTATGCCTATGTTTGCACCTAATTTCTCATGAGATGCTATGACTATTGACGCATGCTAGGAGTACAGGAGTACAAACCTCTGTAAGTAAATATTTATTAAAACAATATATATATATATATATATATATATATATATATATATATATATATATATATATATATATATATATATATATATATATATATATATATATATATGAAACACTTCCATCACTTCCACACTTCGCCAGTGGCCAGGCAAATCGAGTTTAAGGCCCTCTGTATAGCCTTTAAAGTCCTGAAACTTGCATCGCCGAACATCTTGACCGACTTGCTTCTACCCTATGTCCCCTCCCGCCAGCTTCGCTCCATGGGACAACACCTGGTGGTGGTCCGCAGAGTCAGGAGGGTTCATGCCGGAGGTCTTTCCTTTTGGAACAGAGCAGCCATCCTTTTGAACTCATTGCCGACCCACATTCGGGGGCTTAATAATTATCTTGAATTCAGGAAAGCCATAAAAACCTTCCTCTTCCCCACTTCTTAGGTCCTCCTGAGCCCCCTCGTTCTTGTCACCTCATTGCTGTTCAGCGCCGGGACGCCTCTTTGCTGAGGCAGCTGTTGCGCTTTATAAACCTTCTAACATAACATAGCATAACATAACATAATTTTTGGGCGTGACTTGTCTATGCTCACCAGTGAAAGCAATTATTCCTGCTTTTGACAGGAGCAAATCTTCAATTCTCCCCTGAGAGGGAAAAGACCTGCTTTGTGATTACCCACGGACTCACATATTTGTGCATTCTTGCCTACTTAGGGAGTCATCACAGTCTTGGATTGCTGTCAATCTGCCCCAAACAATATATTTTTTCACTTGTAAAAGTGCACTGTAGCGATGCAATTGTATGTGTCAGCAAACTCATTTAAGAGTGTATATTCACATTTTGTAAAAACCAATCTTAAGTTTACACTGCTAAATGAAGGCATTTGTGCACCTCAGTTCAACACAACCATAGCAAAATTAGACCCAACAAAGTTGACCTGGCATCATAAATGCACACTTGAGTGTCACTTAGGTGTGCAAATCCCTTTTTGACTCCGACCCATCTTCACTTGGGGCCTGGTTCACAAAGAACCTCTGCACTTGTGGCGGAGGCAACAAAGTCGCGAGGGATTCTTCACATTCGTGGCAGAATCTCATCAGTGTTAAGTGGGGAGATTCCGCCCGAGTGCAGAGACTCCTCCACAACTGCAGGGCTTCCGCCACAAACACGGAGGCCCTTTGTAAATCAGGCCCCTCATCTGTAAGTGCATGTTGAAACATTAAGTGCTACATTTGTCATTACATAGACTAAGTACACAAATAGCCTTTTAGTCAGGCTTTTGCGAACTTAAGGAGCATATTAATGCTATCATAACAAGTTGTGGAAATATGTAAAACTGCTTTAAAGTCATGCAAAGCTACATCCTGTATACCTGAATGCACCTGTCTGCCTAGCACAGAGTCACTATTTCACTCATTCTAACCGAAATGATTTATGCAGTTCTTCTAGTATTCTGCAGCGCTCAGCCTTTCGTGATTCTGGTTTTATTGTGAAGAGCTGTATACCTTGTACCCGGTTCCGCATACCTGTAGTTGGTTAGCTCTGCACAGAAAATGAATCACTGTCTGATCTTTGCATTCATTAAATTCAGCAACAAGGCATTTGCATTCAGGAAATGTGTCTCTTTCTGAACAACCATCAACTCATTATTTCTCTTTCCTGGACAAAATTGCTCTGATCGATTCAATAAAATGCTAACTCATATTCACCAGGCCTTCCTTGCTTGTGTGCATCTGAACTAGAACTAAGGTTTACTAAAGTGCCAATGTGTGGTAACTGTTTCATTTTATGAAATCAGAGCAGCACTGCTAAGATTTATTAATGAAACTGATAGAAATGAGAGCCAGAAATAACATTGCCATACAGTTGGCGTGCAAATGTGCAGTGTTCCAATAGCTATTCTTTAAAATATCTGTAGATTTTAATCACACTTCCAGATGTAAATAGCATTATTTAGGAGAGTAAACCCAATTTATTAAATTCAGAAAAGTTGGTTTACCACTCCTAAATATGTTTACTAGCACATGGTTTTACGGCAGAGACTTTAACGCTTAGTAAATCTCACCTGTTGGATTGGGGGTGAGGTTTTCAGAATGACCTAGCAGTGTGTGCACCTCTACAAAATTGCATGCTTTGGGCATAAACATGAATCATTTTAGGCATCTCTTCTCCCTTGGAAAAGGTTGCAAAAATCTTCTGTCAAGGGTTAGAGTAAATCTCAGATCAGGATGCCTGCTACGGAGCTCCACGCTCCGAGTAGCCGGCCGTGACCCAATGACCCCGCCCCCAGGAATGGCGGAATGGACGGTGTAAGACGCGAAGCAGTCGAGCTGGTGCTGCCGCGTGTTTCCTTTTTCGCTAGAGGGATTTCGAGGTGGTGTCATCGTCAAGGACCGTGGCTGCCGAGAGAAGGCGGCCGCTGCGCTGTGCTCCGCGGATGAGATTGGGCGGACCCGGAGGGGATGCTTTGGGCCACTGGATTGAGGTCTGAGGTCTGAGGGGGAGTATGGCGGCTGGAAGCTAACGGCCGCAGGCAGAGATCCTGAGATGTGCGGAGTTCGTGTGCTACGCTGCTGAGAGTGTCAGCTGACTCCGCTGACTCAGCCCCTTGCTGCACTTCGCCTCGCTTCTCCGCTAGTACACAGCTGCTGCCGCTTCACCCAACCTCGGCCTCAACTTTACTAAGAAAGTCGGAACGGAGTCGCAGCGGAGCGGAGCACGGAGAGGAGAAGCTTTTCAGCAACTTGTCCGGATGGAGGTTTGGTGAGGTTTGGTGCGGCTGTCCGCTGACATTGAACACGCTAGTGGGGTAAGTGGAATCTGGGTCATTCCTTCCGGCTCTAGTTGACGGTGTGTTTGATCCCTCGTTTAGAAGGCGGATTTGCAAACCACATTAAAGGCTGCCGAATAGTGTATTCTACGTCACCCTACCTTACCCTATATCCCTACGCTCCGATTGTCTGCCAGCAAAAACAGGCAGATTCAGCTGCTACTGCTGTCCCCAGACCGTCGGATAAATTCTAGTTCTGCACAGGACTTGGGTGCACAGTGCGTAGTACTTGATAAGTACTTGTGAATCGGATATTATTTCCAAGTGGCTTAATCTTACTAAAGAAGGTGCAAAAGCACAGGGGAGGAGAGCTGTGGCTGCTGTTTAAGGGTTACAATGGACAAACCACAGAATGAGGGGGAAGAGCCCTTAAAGTCGAATAAAACAGAATTGGCCCCCTGCCTCGCTCTAGCCAGGAAAGCTGCTCAAAAAGCAGCCAAAGACAGAGACAGAATTAAAGAGAAAAATAAAGAGGAAAATTCTGCGGAAGATACTCTTCCAGAATCCTCGGATGACGATGGTCACCTTTCGTCCTCTTCTTTGAATGTCCTAGAGTCAAAGAAAACAGCCGCAGACAAAGCAAACTTTTTAAATGTATCTCTATCCCCTAAGCCAGAAACTCTGATAGCTATTTCCCCCTCCACAGATACAGAGACAGCAACTACGGATCAAGAGGGGAAGAATAAGAATGGATCTGGTGGCATTGGAAGCAAGGAGAGGTAGGATTTTCCTCTTTTTGCTAAGAGAACCACCACAAAATCGGTTCCCCATCAAGTCCCGCTGGTTCCTACTTCCTCGGAGGTGCCTGCTACTTCCCTATTGATTAAGGACATAGGTCAAACTGATTCATCCATGACGCAGTCCCAAGATCAGAGACCAGAGTCCCTACTCGTATCTCCAGTGAAATCCTTTCAAACTGTGTCAAATAATCTGGCAGATGGGGGACCACCTGGTCAAATCTCCTTTCAAAAGCTGAATGTACAAGAGGGTGCACTGGTGACAGCTGAAGAGGATGTCCAGCTGTGTATTAATAGGAGCCCAAGGGATATGAATATTGACCCCGTAGCAGATGAAATTAATTTCTCAGGGACAGAAGTTAGATATCAATTGGATATCCGCGAGATGTTGAATCTAATTCTGGATGAAATCCGAGGGATAAAACATAACCAACAAGTAGAGATAGCCGCTCTTCACTCAAGAATGGATAAATTTGAGGAATCTATGCTGGCATTTCCCAGTAGATTGCAGGAGGCGGAGACTAGGATTTCCGTCCTTGAAGACAAGGTAAACTTGGTTGTGGGTGAAGCTAGGGAGGCAGCTAAGAAGAAGGTCTCGCTTGAGCATAAACTTGAAGAGCTTGAAAATCACTCGAGAAGATCGAATCTCAGAATAGTAGGGGTTCCGGAGGGAACAGAAGGCTCTGACTATCCAATGGGTCACCTCTTTTATTCGACATGCAGTTCTACCCGAGTTTGAGGGTGATTTGACTATTACAAGGGCTCATCGGGTTCCAGCACAGCCTTTTGCAAATTCACCATTTCCTAGAACGATACCTTTGAACTTTGCTGACTTTAGGATCAAGGAGAAGATTTTGTCCAAAGCTTATCAACAACGGCAATTCTCTGTTTCAGAAACAACAAAATGTAGGATTTTCCCGGATATGACTGCGGCGGCTGCCAAAAGGTGCAAGGAGTTTGTTAAAATCTTGCATTTATTCAAAGCCAATGGCGCCCAAGCATCGATTGCACAGCAATCAAAGTTGAAGGTCCTGGTAAAAGGGAAGTTTTATATGTTCACTGATATCGAAGATGCTCAATCCCTCCTTAAAGAGATTTCTTCAGGGGCTAATGTTTGAGAATGTTAAAGGGAAACAATGTTTTCTTTTACACCTTTGTCCGATTGAGCAGAAATATTGGGTGAGAATGGGGCGGCCCAGGGTCAACGGGTTACAACAGGGTGTAGCAAGAGGACACCCAGAGGAGAAAGAAGAGGGAGGAATGTGGGTTGCGTGGACGGGGAGGAGGGTTCCACATTCCTGGGTGGGCCCACGGTGGGGGGGGGTAAACGCAGTAAAAAGGAACATGTGCAGTAGGATTAGTAATTTGAAATCTGCTAATGGTTGGTACGGAATCTGGATGAGATTTTATATGCTTCTAGATGAAATATAATTCATGTGACATCCTGTCCATTAATGCGAATGGACTGCTGAATAAGCAGAAGTATGGAGCTTTCTTGAAATGGGTAATAACTTTTAATCCGCAGGTGGTCTTTTTCCAGGAGACGCATTTAAAGTCAAATGCCCCGAAGTTGTTTTTGCGGAGATATTTCTCTCATGTGTTCTTCGCTTCAGCAGGGATTTCCCAGAGGGGAGTAGGTATTTATTTTGCAAGGAATCCACCTTGGGAAATCCTACAGGTTCAAAGAGACTCTAGAGGAAGGTGGCTATGGGTTGCAGCGAAGCTGCTTGGGAAAATATTTAACTTTGTGAATTATTATGGCCCCATCCTCGATGATATCTCAGGCTTGATGGAGACTAGTGAGGTTTTAAGGGGCACTCCAGGGCAGATCATACTAGGAGGAGACTTCAATTATATTCAGGATTTGAAGAGGGATACATCTAATAAGAACAAAAAGCAATTGAAACCTAAGACAAAACGTGTTTTCGAAGTACTTTTGGCAGAATACCAATTACGGGATCCCTGGCGCTGTATGAATGTAGATAAGGAGGCCTATCAAGATCACTTCAGATCTCAAGAACTTTGATAGGATGTAATTAAGTATGGGTGAAATTTGCGAATTTGTGGCGTGAAATAGAATTCGCAATCCGCAAAATCTGTGAATTCGTGCAAATTTGCGGATTTTTGGTTTTTTGCATCTTCGCAGGGTTTTTTGTGTGTTCGCGGGGTTTTTTGCATGTTCGCGGGGCTTTTTGCGTGTTCGCGGCCCACTTGCATGGCGAAGTTACCCATGTGGTAGTGTATGGGCACAGCACCCTCTGGTTCACCACTGCCACCCTCTGGTTCATCACTGCCACCCTCTGGTTCACCACTGCCACCCTCTGGTTCACCCCTGCCACCCTCTGGTTCACCACTGCCACCCTCTGGTTCACCCCTGCCACCCTCTGGTTCACCACTGCCACCCTCTGGTTCACCACTGCCACCCTCTGCTTCAGCACTGCCACTCTCTGGTTCACCCCTGCCACCTTCTGGTTCAGCACTGTCACCCTCTGGTTCACCACTGCCACCCTCTGGTTCACCACTGCCACCCTCTGGTTCACCCCTGCCACCCTCTGGTTCACCACTGCCACCCTCTGGTTCATCACAGCACCCTCTGGTTCACCCCTGCCACCCTCTGGTACAGCAATGTCACCCTCTGGTTCACCACTGCCACCCTCTGGTTCACGACTGCACCCTCTGGTTCATCACAGTACCTCTGGTTCACCCCTGCCACTCTATGGTACAGCACTGTCACCCTTTGGTTCACCACTGCCACCCTCTGGTTCATGACTGCCACCCTCTGGTTCTTCACAGCACCTCTGGTTCACCACTGCCACCCTCTGGTTAACCACTGTCACCCCCTGGTTCTGCACTGCCACCCTCTGGTTCACCACTGCCACCCTCTGGTTCACCCCACCACCCTCTGGTTCACCACTGCCACCCTCTGGGTCATCACAGCACCCCCTGGTTCACCCCTGCCACCCTCTGGTACAGCACTGTCATCCTCTGGTTCACCACTGCCCCCCTCTGGTTCATGACCGCCACCCTCTGGTTCACAACTGCCACCCTCTGGTTCATCACAGCACCTCTGGTTCACCACTGCCACCCTCTGGTTAACCACTGTCACCCTCTGGTTCACCACTGCGACTCTGGTTCACCACTGCCACCCTCTGCTTCAGCACTGCCACCCTCTGGTTCACACTGCCACCCTCTGGTTCAGCACTGCCACCCTCTGGTTCAGCACTGTCACCCTCTGGTTCACCCCTGCCACCCTCTGTTTCATCACTGTCACCCTCTGGTTCATCACTGCCACCCTCTGGTTCACCACTCCCACCCTCTACGGAGACCTTTTGTGACGCACCGGCAGCACAAAAGATGCGCCATGGTGCTGGGTATTAACAACGTGACGCATCTAAGAGATGCGTCACGTTGTAAAGCCCTGCGCCATCAGGAGGCGTTCCGGCACAGGGGAGGGCGTTCCTGCGCAGGAACGCCTCCTAAAAGTGGCTGTGTAAAATCTACAAGAATTCACTCAGTCACTTTTAGACCAATGCTGCGTCAAAACCCTGCGCCTGCTTGAAGCAGGCGCAAGGCTTGATGCAGCATTGGGGAGATAGGGCCCCGCAGAACATTGCTGGAGCTGCATCGCAAGCTCGACGCAGCTCCAGCAATGCGCTGCTTTTACGGCACAGATACGTGACGTATCTGTGCCGTTTTTGCCACATGGTGCGCCGCATTGTAAATGCGGTGCACCATGGGTGGCGGAGCTGCGGCACACAATAACTGGCGCATCCCTGGGGATGCGCCAGTTATTGTAAATCTGCCACTGTACATTTAGCCAACCAGGGAGCACTTACTGATTAGACAGTAGAACGTACTCCAGTTGAGTAGAGGTATTGCACAAAAAGGTGGCATCTTCATGGAAAAACACGCAGGGCGGGATTCCTTCTGCCCCCTGTTAGACTCGTTTTTTGTGCCCTTCTGCCCTCTGTTAGACTCGTTTTTCCCTTGTTTTTCTGCCCTTCTGCCCCCTGTTAGACTCGTTTTTTGTGCCCTTCTGCCCTCTGTTAGACTCATTTTTCCATTGTTTTTCTGCCCTTCTGCCCTCTGTTAGACTCGTTTTTGTGTCCTTCTGCCCTCTGTTATTCCCTTGTTTTTGTGCCCTTCTGCCCTCTGTTAGACTCATTTTTTGTGCCCTTCTGCCCTCTGTTAGACTTGTTTTTGTGCCTTTCTGCCCCGTTAGACTAGTTTTTTGTGCCCTTCTGCCCTCTGTTATTTTTCGCTTGTTTTTCTGCCCTTCTGTCCTCTGTTAGACTGTTTTTTTGTGCCTTTCTGCGCTCTGTTGGACTCGTTTTCCCTTGTTTTTCTGCCCTTTGTTAGACTGCTTTTTGTGCCGTTCTGCCCTCTGCATCACCACATCATCACTCAGCGCTACCCCAGCTTCACTCAGTGCCACCACATTATCACTCAGCACCACCACAGCACCACTCAGCACCACCACAGCATCACTCAACACCACCACAGCATCACTCAGCACCACCACAGCACCAATAAGCACCACCACAGCACCACTCAGCGCCGCCACAGCATCACTCAGCACCACCACAGCATCACTCAGTACCACCACATTATCACTCAGCACCACCACAGCACCACTAAGCACCACCACATCATCACTCAGCACCACCACAGCATCACTCAGCACCACCACAGCACCACTCAGCACCACCCCAGCATCACTCAGCTCCATCCCAGTATCACTCAGCACCACCACAGCACCACTCAGCATCACCACAGCACCACTCAGCACCACCACAGCATCACTCAGCGCCACTGCAGCATCACTCAGTGCCACCACATTATCACTCAGCACCACCACAGCACCACTCAGCACCACCACAGCATCACTCAGCATCACCACAGCATCACTTAGCACCACCGCAGCACCAATAAGCACCACCACAGCACCACTCAGCGCCACCACAGCATCACTCAGCACCACCACAGCATCACTCAGCACCACCACATTATCACTCAGCACCACCACAGCACCACTTAGCACCACCACAGCATCACTCAGCACCACTACACCATCACTCAGCACCACCACAGCACCACTCAGCACCACCCCAGCATCACTCAGCACCATCCCAGTATCACTCTTCACCACCACAGCACCACTCAGCATCACCACAGCACCACTCAGCATCACCACAGCATCAATCTGTGCAACCATTCAACAACAACTGGTTCAAATATGTTCTCTCAATGTTTCAAACTTTATTACAAATGTCACAAAAAGATGTTAATATTTCACTTCTGTTCTTGGATTTTCGTCACAATGAAATACACTGAAAATAATCTTCACAAAAGTTATTTACAAAAGTTTAAGCTATTGCCATTATAAATTAAAATCACTTTTATTTAAGTATTAATTATTTAAAAAAATTAAAAGCCATTGTAATTTGTAATATCAATACAGCCAAGTCACGTAAATACAAAACATGTTGCATTACAAATGCTATAGGTGTCACATTTGCGAAAGTTATAACTATTGGCATTGTAAATGACAAAGCTAATAATTTAGCTATTTTCAAAACCAACACATAAATAAAAAAAATTGTCATTTACAAGACCAATAGCTCAAACTTTCCTAATGCGAGACCTATTGCATTGCAAATGCTTGTTTTTATATCTGTCAGTGCTTCCTGTTTAGGTTTAATTTTCGTGACAGGCGACTCATTGCCTACTTGTAACTATTCTCTGACCCTGCTTCAAGGGTCAGAGCAGGGTCAGAGAATAGTTGCAAGTAGGCAACGAGGCGCCAGGAAGCACTTACAGGCTTACAGCAGCAGGTGCCCAAGTTGAAGTTTATTTTTTTGTAACACTTTTGTAAAAGGTTACAAAAAATTAGCTTCAACTTTTGCACCTGCTGCTGTAATCCTGTAAGTGCTTGGCTGAAAATTCGTTCCCGCTGATTCGCGGATTTTACCGCAATTTCGCGAGATTCGCAGATCGCGAAATCGTGGAAAATCCGCAAATTCCGCGAGCGGAACGAATTTTCAGCCCATGCTTAGATGTAATCCGTTTTCTGATCATGGGAGGGTCGAAGTTGAGCTAGTACTAGGAGGAATGGAAGGGGAGTGTCCCAGGTGGCAGCTGGATCGCACCCTTCTCCAAAACAAGGATTGGGTTTCTGGATTTAAAGAGTGGGTGACAGAATTTTTCTCAGTGAATAAAGATACAGCTGAGCCCTTTTCGGTATGGGGTGCATTCAAAGCAGCAGCCCGTGGTCAGATCATTGCGTTTTCCAGTGCTAAGGCAAATGATTGAAAGTTAAAAATATTTGATCATCAGGCTGCTGCCGAGAAGGAATATGCCCTAAAGCTTCATCAGCAACCGATGTTTGTTAGAAACAAGGGGACCCCATACAATAGAACCTGGGGTAACAAGATGCTTTGGAAGAACAATGGTTCGGGGTAGGCCTTAAAGGGTCCTTAGTAGAAAATAGAACAGAAAGCGAATAATTAATAAATCGCTTGGGAGCAGGAGTAGTAGGTACAAGTAGGAGTATTTTATTTTACTCTTTTCTCAAGGATATACATAAATAGTCATACTCTTTTTCAGGTGCTCAAGTGAATAGTGTGGTGCAGGAAGTGACATAAGTGATCAAAGTGAACGGACTGTCACACAACAACAACAAGGATAAAAACACAACAATTATATACAGATAGAACAAGTGAAATTCCTTGGGTAGGTCGACGGCGTTTCGATCTATTTTGCTTTAGATCATCATCAGGACAGATGAGCCTCCTGAAAACTTGCCTTTGCTTGTATAGGCAAAGAAGATTGTTTGGTGGTGCAGCTGTTTAACTGCCGTTGTTCTCAATGGGATATTGTATTAGACGGTCTTCTAATGATTGAAAACAAGTAGCGCTCAGTCACTGCTACTGGGACGAGGGTCCTACTTGAGTTAATGGATTTATGCAAAAAAATGGAGTTAATTTGATGGGGTCCGTTTTAGCGCGTTCGTCACTATTGCTTTAAGGGCATCCAGTTGCCTGAAACTGCAAGAAATGAATTCAAGCAGGGCTTCGGCAGGAC
Organism: Lissotriton vulgaris; assembly: GCF_964263255.1. Classification (NCBI taxonomy): domain Eukaryota; kingdom Metazoa; phylum Chordata; class Amphibia; order Caudata; family Salamandridae; genus Lissotriton; species Lissotriton vulgaris. Next base: position 160,921,560 of record NC_141691.1, on the reverse strand, counting down.
AAGGGGGTCCAAGTACCGCTTCCGTGGCTTCGAGAAGCCACGGAAGCGGTACTTGGACCCCCTTGTCCTGCCGAAGCCCTGCTTGAATTCATTTCTTGCAGTTTCAGGCAACTGGATGCCCTTAAAGCAATAGTGACGAACGCGCTAAAACGGACCCCATCAAATTAACTCCATTTTTTTGCATAAATCCATTAACTCAAGTAGGACCCTCGTCCCAGTAGCAGTGACTGAGCGCTACTTGTTTTCAATCATTAGAAGACCGTCTAATACAATATCCCATTGAGAACAACGGCAGTTAAACAGCTGCATCACCAAACAATCTTCTTTGCCTATACAAGCAAAGGCAAGTTTTCAGGAGGCTCATCTGTCCTGATGATGATCTAAAGCAAAATAGATCGAAACGCCGTCGACCTACCCAAGGAATTTCACTTGTTCTATCTGTATATAATTGTTGTGTTTTTATCCTTGTTGTTGTTGTGTGACAGTCCGTTCACTTTGATCACTTATGTCACTTCCTGCACCACACTATTCACTTGAGCACCTGAAAAAGAGTATGACTATTTATGTATATCCTTGAGAAAAGAGTAAAATAAAATACTCCTACTTGTACCTACTACTCCTGCTCCCAAGCGATTTATTAATTATTCGCTTTCTGTTCTATTTTCTACTAAGGACCCTTTAAGGCCTACCCCGAACCATTGTTCTTCCAAATCATCAGCAACCGAATCAATGGGAGCAGGCTAAAGCACTGCTAAGGGATTTTTTCACTCTGGAGGAAATAAATAGTTCAAAAGCCTTTCAGCAAAGGGTCTACGAAGATAGTCAACTGGTGGGAAAGCTTCTGGCTAATTCTACTAGAAAGAAGCAGGAGTCATCCTTCATTTTGAAAATTCAAGATCCTCAAGGTGGTGCTGATGAAACACAGAGTGAAAAAATGTCAAAGATATTCCTGGATCATTATGAGAGAATCTATTCCACGGAATATCAGGTTGAGGAAGCAATCATTAAGGAATATTTTGATAATATAGAAATTGCCAAAATCTCTGAAACTCGAAGTAATCAAATTGGATGTGAAATAAGTTCTATTGAAATCCATGATAGCATAAAGGCAACATCGGTAGCAAAGGCTCCTGGACAGGATGGGTTCCCTATCGAATTTTATAAGGTCTTCATTAAAGAACTCGACGCACCTCTGAAAAAACTATTTATTCATATTAGATTAGGTGGAAAGGTTCCTGCTGAATTCAAAGAATCCACAATTATAAGTTTTGTCAAAAAGGATAAAAACCCTAGGATGTGAATTCTTATAGGCCGATCAGCTTACTGAATTCGGATTATAAAATACTACAAAATTTGGGCGCAAAGATTTGTATTTGCAGCTCAGGAGGTAATCCATCAAGACCAGACGGGGTTCATTGCGGGTCGGTATATGGCAGCCAATACTGAATTTTTGATACAGGCATTAGACTATTTTAATATTAATTCGATTTCTGCATGTATATTAATGATCGATGCAGAAAAGGCATTTGATTTGGTTAATTGGTCAGCGCTTTGTTTTTCTCTGGGTCATTTTGGATTCCCTGCTCCAATTATTCAAATGCTGCATAATATTTATGAGGGTGCTTCTGCCCAGGTAATTATTAATGCTAAGCAGGCTGGGAATATTACAATAAATCGTGGAACAAGGCAGGGTTGCCTTTGTCCCCCTTGCTTTTCACTTTTTTTATTGAACACTTAGTAACAAGAATAAGGGACAACGTTGCTATTTTGCCCCCATCATCGGTATGTCTAAGTTAAAATTGTTTGCCATGATATTATCCTCTATTTGGCTCCTGAAAAAGAAAACATTGAGCGCCTCATGGGGGAGCTCAAGGACTATGAGAAGATAGGGGGGTATAAGATTAATGAAAAAAAACTGAAGTTCTCGCGTTAAACACCAGTCTAGATTTTCTTCCGATTCATCTACAGCCTCAAGCAGTAAAAAGGGATCCGATTAGGTACCTGGGTATCTTTGTGACCGGAGGTTATGATAAACTCTATGCCTTGAATTATATTAAAATGAAGAACAAAATAAGGGATCTGTTAGATCAATGGTGTCTACTTCCTTTGTCATTGTTTGGCAGGGTGTCACTGGTTAAGATGTCAGTATTGCCACTGCTTATATTTTTGTTCAGCAATATCCCAATCAAAGTTAATGTCGTTTTTTTTAAAGAACTTGAAACTATGTTGAGAGGATTCATTTGGAACAAGAAGGCCCTAAGCGTTAAGCTTCCGGTGGTTCAACTATCTGTTGATCAAGGTGGCCTGGCTCTTCCATGTTAAGACATATTATGAAGCAGCCTTTTTTGACATTGTGGCAGGATTACTAAGGACTAGACAGACAAGAGATAATTTCTTTCTTGAAATAATGGTACAGGAAGCAGGTTCTCAAATTCCTATCTTTCTAAAAACTGCTAAGCTCCCCAAGAAATCAAGATATAAGACCCTGAAAGGGTATATATCAAGATTGCTGCTCCTTTTTAAAAAACATGGCTCTGATGGTTCTAATTATTTGAGCTTGATGGAATGTGCCAAAATGGGTCTTAAGATAAGCTCGATTCACCTAAAGAACTGGGAACTTTCCGGGTTTTGTGAACTAAGACATTTGTCTGTACAAAATAGGGTAATCAGCTGGCATGAGGTTTTAGCCAGAACGAACAATCCCAGGCGGCCCACGTTCTTTGAATATTTGCAGATGGTCTATTTTATTAGAAAGGAGATAGGTGGTTTGCTTAATTCTCCCACTGCCTTGATAACAGCCTTGTACGGAGATAAAAATAAAGGCATAGGATATTGGTATAAAATGCTCTACTTTTCCAGATCATCCCTAGTAGTAGATAGACATTTAGAGAAAATATGCCTCTTGACACAGTGCATTCTTTCAGTTAAGGATTGGGAGGTATTGTGCCACCTGGGAAATAAATCACTTCGGGCGGCTAACTACAAGAGAATGTCCTTTCTATCACGTTGGCTGGCTTACTATTTTATTTATTTATTTTATTTATGGGTTTATAACGCGCCGGAATCGCACCCGAAGCTGTATCTCCGCGCAGTGCTGAGAGGAAACAGGTCTAGCAGGCACTAATACTGAAATAGGGTTGTCTTAAGACTTTTCCTGAAGGCTAGATGACTAGAGCACTGTCTAAGGGAGAGGGGGAGGTTGTTCCACAGGCGCGGACCCATAACAGAAAGAGCGCGTCCTCCCTGTCTGGTCTTGTTATGTCGTGGAATCTGTAGTAACAGCTGGTTACTGGACCGTAAATTACGAGGGGGGTGGTGATGAACAAATTTTTCGGCCAGATAGAGCGGCCCTAAGTTATGGAGACTCTTGTGCACCACACAGCAGGTCTTAAATTCCACCCGTCTCCGGATAGGAAGCCAGTGGAGCATTTTGAGAAGGGGCAGAGATGGTGTTCTGGGGGGGGGCATTTGTCACCAGGCGTGCCGCGGTGTTCTGCACCACTTGAAGTTTGTTGAGCACTCCTTCGTTGGCCGCTAAAAGTAGACCATTACAATAGTCGAGGCGACTCAATACGAGGGCCTGGACCAAGGTCTTCCTTGTGCTGTCAGGGAGGAGCGGAAACACTTTCCGGAGGAGGCTGATGATATGAAAACAAGACCCCACCGTGGTGGTGGCATGATGTACAAGATTGAGGTCATGGTCCAGACGGACCCCCAGATTTTTCACCACCTGTTTAGGGGAAGGGGCAACTCCCAAACTCGTAGGCCACCAATCAGGGGGTCCACAGAATTTTTGCTTCCCCGAACAGCATGACTTCCGACTTCCCCACATTGCACTGGAGAAAGTTCCTGGCCATCCAACCGGCGACCGCAGTCATGCCATTCGAGAAGGCTTGCCTTATCTCCGGGGTAAAGGTCTTAAAGGTGAACAACAGCTGTGTATCATCAGCGTATGAAATAGGTGAAAACCCAAAAGACCTCATTGTATCTGCTAAGGAGGAGACATAAACGTTAAATAACGTGGGGCTGAGACAGGAGCCCTGCGGGACTCCTCTGGTGATTTTGGTGGAGATGGAACTGAAGGATCCCATGTTGACCTGCTGGGTGCGATCTGCAAGAAAACTTGTGAACCACGCCAGGGCAGATTTCTGTATGCCGATCTTCTTTAATCTTGTTAGGAGAATGGTATGGGATATGGTGTCGAATGCTGCGGACAAGTCCAACAGCACCAACACCACAGATAGACCCCTGTCCAGAGACATACGTATGGTATCTGTGACGGAAAGCAGAGCCGTCTCGGTACTATAACTAGGTCTGAACCCTGACTGAGAGTGGTCCAAACAGCCGATCTGCTCTATATAACTGTGGAGGTTGAGATTAACATGTTTCTCCATTATTTTGCCGACAAACGGCAGAAGGGAGATAGGCCTCAGGTTGGTCATATCCGACCAAGGAATGGAGGTGTTTTTCCTTATGGGCTTAACCAGGGCCTTTTTCCACTCCTGAGGGACCAATCCTTCAGAGAGGGAACGATTAATCACCATCTGAATGGTGGGACTCAGAGCATTCCCTATACGATGCATCACTCGGGCGGGAACAAGGTCCGCCGGGCTGCCCGATTTAATCGTCCCAATCAGTGAGTTGACATCATCCAGACTGATCTCAGGGATAGCGGACAGTACCGGAGGGCCAAGGCCAGCTGTTCAGAGTTTGGGGCTAGGCGAAGAATCCTCAATATCAACCAAAGTGGTGGCTTTAGCAATATTTTGGTAGATAGTGTCGACTTTATTTACAAAAAACCCAGCAGTGTCATCGCACAATTGTTGGGACACCGTCTCAGGGCTGTCGCACGCGATGGGGTTAGTAAAGGTTCGAAGAACCTGATACAATATTTTAGGGTCATTACCAGCCTCAGATAGTTGGAAAACAATATGGGTTTTGCGGGCAGCTCTGATATTTCTATGGTAGGATCTCAAAGCAGAGTGATAGCGGGATTTATCAACTACACTATGGGAGATCCTCCAGGCCTTCTCCAACTTCCTACATGCTTTCTTTTCTGCACGCAGTGAGTCGGAGTACCATGGTTCCTGCCTGCGATTACACCGCTGATTACAGAGTCTTAGAGGAGCAATGAGATTGACAGCAGTGTTCAAGGCAACATTGTATTTGGAGAGGGCCGTGTCGGGAGTATCCAAGGGAGAGAAGTCAGGGGGGATAAAAACATCTTTAAACGTTTCTGTGGACACCTTGTGCCACTGCCTACGCCATAAAGGGAGGAAAGCAGGTTGGAGACGTTCCTCTGTAAGGGTAGGGAGGGAGAAGTTAATCAAAAAATGGTCAGTCCACTCTACCTGTGTGGGAGGGTAACAGGTCAGAGTGTGTGAATTAGACAGGATAAGGTCAAGAGTGTGACCAGCACGATGAGTAGAGCCCTGGTTACATTGTTTGAAGCCCAGAGTTGCTAGATCAGCAAGCAAAGTATGGGCTTCAGCATTATCAATCAATTCGCTATGGACATTAAAGTCTCCAAGGAGTACAAAATTAGTCCCCATGCTAATATGTGGGGCCAGCGTCTCCATAAGGGTGGTGGAGGCATCTGAGCAAGGGCCCGGCGGGCGATACACCAATGCCACCTTCCAGCTAGTCTCCAGATTAGAACCAATACACCAGAGGCCTTGGAGAATATGTACCCTGAAGTTGAGAATAGGTGTTTTAGATGCAAAGCTATGGGCCAGGGAGGATTGTGTCATATTTTCATTTCCTACCCGAAGTTGAAATCCTTTTGGAAGGGGATATTTGCAGATATTGAGCTGGCAACTGGTAAAGCATTTTTGCCAGTAGCTGAGGTGGCCTTGTTTGGTATATGCAAAGAGAGGAGCAGGTTTAACAAAACTGAAAAAGTATTTATTTTTATATCTTGTGTAGTTGCTCGGTCTCTGATACTTCATAATTGGAAATCCAGGGTGATTCCATCACAGCTAAAATGGTTTAATAAAATGATTGCACTTTATTGGATTATATTACATTTTGCAGTTGCACTTTATTGCAGTTTTGCATTTTGCAGTGGTATTGTTTACCTAAAATTGCGGTTTTTGCACAATGGCTGTCGAAAGTTTTTATAATGGAACTGTGGAACTGTGCTTCTTCCTCTTTTTTTTTTTAATCTTCTCCTGCTACTCCTTTTTTGTCTCTTGTTAATTGTCTAAAAATTGTTTAATTGTTAAAAATTTGATGGGAATGATGTCTTTGTTTTTTTTTGTACCAATGATTTCCTATTGCTATGTTCAATAAAACATTTTTAAAAAAGGGTTCGAGTAAGTCATTTTCCTGCAAGGGGAAGGGGACCCCTGCCCAAAATTGAGGCTATAGACAAGTATTTTCTCACATATTAGAATTTAATTTGCAAACCATTTCCCGAATTACACCATAAAAGCTACAACTGGCAGGCGCAGGTTTCAAGGTGTAATCCGATTAAGATTTATGAATTCCTGAAATGAGTAAATCTACACCCATGTGAGGTTGTAAACCCCAGGGTACTGATTTACTAATTTGCGTCAGAATTAGGAGTTCAGTTTCCAGCTGTAAATCCTCACCAGTCATTGATTCTGAAGAAAAGTTGCACAAGATTCTATTAATGAAGGTCATATTTACCCCATTCACAAAACGTTTCCGACAACTAAGTGCTTCTTAAGTCTGCAAAAATGTTAATTTATGAACCGACCTGAAGAATAAATGGGCTGTATTTTCCATTAATTTTACTAAAGTAAATCCAATCAAAAAGTGCTTTTTTTCTAGTTTTTTAACGTTACTATTTTCCGATTTTTCTAGCAAGCTAAAAAAACGTATCATTTCTGTTGCAGACTATATAAATGTGATAAGGAATTGTTGAATGGTAATGCTTTGTCATTGTTTGCACAAATTGAAAAATATGTTGAATTGCTCTTTCAGGATGCAAGCATTGTCAAAGGAATAGCCAGCAGTCGCTGACTGTCTGTTTGTCTCCATCCCTGCTTAGAGAGGTCTACATTGAGATCAGATTAGATATGCACTTCTAACACCGGTAGCATTGACTCTCTGGTCAGGATCTTCCAGAACCTCACTGCTGTAAAGACAATATGTTTCGTTGCAAACTGTAGTCACACAGCATCTCAGGTGTGCCTCCTGTTGTCACTCACATTCAAACAGAAGCAGTCTGACACACTACATCTATTCTGCAGCGCATAAAGATACATTCTGCTTCCATGTATGGCGTGTGCATTGTGCATACCTCGTCACCACCCTGTGTTTGTTGAATGTGGCCATCATCGTGCAACAAAGACAATATTTGAGGGTGGTTTGGTTTGCTGTACCAGGTTAGCCTGTTTGTGTAAGGTGTGATGTTTTCATGGACTACCGATCACTGCCCATAGGGATGTTCTGGAATACTTCCTGATTCAATGCAAACCTCCTGATCTAATGTAAAATATTTTGGGATTGTTTTCATCGTGTATTGTATCAGCTGACTAATAATGAATGCCTTCTCTTCTTGTCACATTAAGTATATATTGAGAAGTGGAATCACCAGTTCTAAAATACCCCTACCCACACTGTCCGTAAAACTTAAACACTACGTCGGCCCCCTCCCACGCCCTTGCACTGTCCCTACAACTACCCCAACCCCTTCCATTGCCCTTAGGCAAACCCCCATTTTAAAAAATGACCAGACACCCCAGCCCTAAAAACTCCCCCGCCCTCCCTTAAGCCCGAAAAAACATCCGACTACCCATTCCCCTCCCCCTGACCTGAGGCCTAAAACCCTGTACCTTAACCCTGTCCCTTAACCTGACCCAGCCTAGTCCTGAACCAGCCCTGACCTAGCCCTAAGAACTACCCTGCCCTCCCCTAAGCCCTAAAAACTACCCGATTGCCCATTCCCCTCCCCTGTCCTGAGGTCTAATACCCTAAGTCCTAATCAAAAAAACTGCCCAACCCTCGACCAGCCCTAAAACATACTCAGACCTCCCCAGCCCTGAAAACTACCCATGACCCCCAGCCCTGAAAACTACCCGACCCCGCAGCCCTGAAAATTATCCCAAACCCCACCAGCCCTTAAAATTACCTTCAACCCCCAGCGCTGAAAACTAGGCCCAAACCCCCAGCCCAGAAAACTACCCCTGAACCACCCCAGCACATGAAACTACCCCGACCCACCCCATAAAACTATCCCCAACCCTTCCCAGCCCCGAAAACTACCCAGACCCCAGCCCAGAAAATTACCCCTGAACCACCCCAGCCCAGAAAACTATCCTGACCCACCCCAGCACAGAAACCTACCCCGACCCCAGCCCATAAAACTACCCGATCCACCATAGCCCAGAAAACTACCTCAACCCACCCCAGCTCACAAAACTACCCCGACCCCAGCCCATAATACTACCCCAATCCACCCCAGCCCACAAAACTACCCCAGCCCCAAGCCCAGAACCCATGACCCAACCCCAGGCCAGAAAACTACCCCCAACCCACCCCCAGCCCAGAAGGCTACCCTGCCCCCCGCCCACAAATCTACCCCTGACCCCCCAGCCCCGAAAACTATGCCTGATCCCCAGCCCAGAAAACTATCCCCGGCCCAGAAAACTCCAGCCCACCCCACTTACCTCACTGCGGATCTCTTCCTGTGAGGTCTTCCTGCTTCCGGCCCCAGCAGCCATCAGGTAGACTGCGCATTGCCTTGACCACGCATTTGGGTGTTTAAGGCATATGTGTGGTTAAGGAAAGTGTGGGTTCGCTTACGGAGTCGGAACACTTGTGGTTTAGACCACAGTGTTCTGACTGCTCCCCTATGCCACAGATCCTAACACCCCACTGTTTTGGTGTAAACTAAATTCTTCCCAATATTCATAATGTCAAAACATTTGCCTCCTGTCAACACTAGAATGTTCACACTTTCAGCCACCCCCTACTCCTCGATCACCACTCGCACACTTCTTTTTATTATTAGGTTTATACATTTCTGTGGGGTACTTTGCTCATCACCAGCTGTAAAACCTGTTTTGGCATGTTTTTAAGCTTGTCCTGAGTCTTAGAACATCTGCATTCATCTGTAGAATGTGGTTTTGGCTGTAATAAAGTTTTGTTCTATGTGGTCTGCTGTCCCTATTTGATTAAATTCACTCCTTTCTTTCCATTTCCTTTGATATTTCTTGTGTGCCACATTGACAAATTCATCACACTCATTATTGAGTTCTCTGGCTTTGTCTTATGAACATTAAATACTGTTAGATATTCTTCATCGCTTAAGATAATGTTGGCCTTTTGCAGTTTAATAATGTCAGCTCCTCGCTCTTGTATTTTATAACTGGTCGAATTACCTTCTGAGTAAAATGCTTGAAATCTCATTGTCCTGCCAAACCTCTGAGAACCACAACATAAGTATCCACATTTTGACTGGATTACTGCTTCCCTGAAAAACATTGAGAATATGATAACTATTCTTTTTTTTAAACAGCAACATTGTTTTCTAGCTTTCTTTGCTGCCTCAACATATTGATTATATTCTTCAGATTCTTGAGGGTCAAACATAGAAAAATGTTTTTTATCTCAGCCTACTTAAGCAGTTCTAAAGCAAGCAAAGTTTCTTGCTCGGACAGAATCTGAAGGCATGAATGGATCATAAATAAACATTGAAGGATTTGCTCCTAAATAAACATTGAAGGCATGAATCCATATCTTCATTGTTTATTTGAATCTCCAGGACTTTGGAAAATAGGTGCTGTTAGAATCATGGATTACATATTAATATAATAAAAAAGTATTTGCAGAATATATATATGGATGTATTATGAAGTAAAGTGGTAAAGTGTTCACAGTTTAAACAGAAAAGATCCACACTCTGCTTGAAATATGTGATGTAAATGTCTGAAGAACTTAGTTGTATAAAAGACGGTATGACTACCTCAGCAGTGTCACCACCTTCTACTGTTGTACCAAGCAGTGTAATGTTTGTAGAAGTGATGTAATATTAATTTTGTTTTTTGAAAACCTTTATTAAACAAATGCACAGTACACAGCGTCTGCCTACAACCCGAACGGGCCGGCCGCTATAACATCAAAGTGAATCGTGAACTACAATACATTGCGGAAAAGTCAAAAGTCAATGCAATACGGTGCAATGGTATAGACATCATATAAAGGATAGGGAAGGTTCAATTTTATAATTTTGGTGAAATTCAAACAGACAACAAAGACACTCACATGGCGGCAACAATATCTAGTTCATGGGGGGGTTAGGGACGGGGGAAATCAATATATAAGAATGGAACCAGTTCTGGAGGGGACAGGGAGACAATGAAAGGAATGGTAAAGAAATGGACGCTAATCAAAGGGAACGTCAATTACGGGGATGAGGGAGTAGTCTCAGTATAATCAAGTGGTGGGGTACAAATGTCTCCCCGGTATTCATTCCACTGCACCCAGATTCTACCCCATTTCTTAGGACCACCTCGAGCCTCATAGACTGTCTTTTCCCGAAACATGCACCAGTCCATGTTATCTTTCCATGCACTGACACCCGGCGGTCTGTGGGAGCCCCAGAGTTGTGCAATGTCTCTTTTAGCAATCATGTTGCCTAGGGTGACCCAGAAGGTCTGGGCAGTCGTACAGTCCGTGGGTTCCCACACATTAAGCAGGCAGCGTCTCGCCTCAGGAAGGAAGGGGACACCAGTAACTCGCCCCATCACATCATGCACCCTAGACCAAAAAGCGGAAATAACCGGAAATTCCCACAAAATATGAAGAAAGGTACCATTCATTCCACAGCCACGCCTACACAGTCCATCAGTTGCGAGCCCCATCCGTACCAGACGCACACCAGTCACATACACTCGGTGGAGGATCTTCAGTTGTACAAATCGCAGTCGAGCTGGAATGGCCACCTCCTTGGGAGAGGAAATCGCCATTTGCCAGTCTTCATCGTCTAATTCGAGGCCATCCGCCACCCAGGAGGTCTGAAGTTTCACTAGAAGGTCCGCCCTGGTGTTAATGAGCTTTTTGCGGATTAAAGAAATCGTACTGTCCGGGACATGGCCATCTAGAATACGGTCTTACAGCGGGGACGACTGGGGAATGTCCGTCCCCGGGGGGAAATTTGAGAGCAGGGCGTGCCGTACCTGGAGGTAGCGAAAGTATTCCTTGTCGTCCAATTGATATTCTAACTTCAGGGCCTCAAAGGACTTGACTGTGCCTTTGGCCCAAAGATCCTCCACCTTGCTAATACCAATCATATTCCATCTATCGAACCCTTTCGTACGCCACAGGTTACCCAGCCGTTCAGAATCATACAGCGGGGTCATGCGCGTCAATCTATCAATCCAACCCGTAGCCACAGTCGCGTCCTTCCAGGCACGCACGGCACACCTCGTCGGGCCAGTCAGAAGCCGGGGTGGTGGCTTCGAAAATAAGGCTCTGTTAAAGTTGCCGCCCGGCAGCAGGAGTTTATCCATGGCGAAAGCGGGAGTGGGCCCTGGAGAATATGTCAGATGGTTGATCGCACTCAATTGCGAGGCCCAATAATAACGCCTGATATCAGGCAAAGCTATACCGCCATCATACCATGGAAGCGTGAGTTTTGATAGGGAAATACGGGCCCGTCCGTCCCAGATTAACTGCCTCTGAAGGCCCTCCACCTCACGGAAATAACGGGAGGGAACAGGATCGAAAAAATTCTGTAAGGCATATAAAAACCTGGGGAGGGACATCATTTTAAAAAGTGCCGCTCGTCCCAGCGGGGATAAAGGCAAATCACGCCATCTTCGTACATCCTGTTTGAGGCGACGAAGAGGAGCATAGAGATTACGGTCGTAGCGAACGGAGGAGTCCATAGTAATAAAAATCCCCAAATATTTAAAGGCATCCGCAGCCACTTGTATCGGGAATCTACAGCGCAGCGGAGGCAGCACCCCGGCTATAACATAGACACATGATTTGGTCCAGTTAATAACAAGCCCGGAGTTCTTCCCAAAGGAGGTAAGCACATTGAAGAGCACGTTGAGAGACTCCTGTGGTGACGTGAAATAAAGAAGAATGTCGTCCGCTTATAGCGAGACACGATCCTCGAGATTCGGTGTCCACTGGATCCCTTTTATCGAGGGCTCCCAACGGAGCCACGCTGCGAGGAGCTCCAACCCCAATGCAAAAAGAAGTGGAGAGAGCGGACACCCCTGACGGGTGCCACGCCCCAGCGGAAAAGATGCAGAAGCTCTGCCGTTTACTACAACCTGGGCTAATGGCTGCTCATACAGGAGCCGCACCCATGAAATGAAACCAAGACCGAAACCAAACTTAGAAAGTGCGGCCCATAAGTAAGGCCACTCAATGGTGTCAAAAGCCATTGTGGCGTCCAGGGACACCACCACTGCGGGTTCAGAGAGAGTCTCAGCTCTCGCAAGGACACTATGGAGCCTGCGGAGATTGAGAGCTGTATTCCTGTGGGGGATTAAACCGGACTGATCCGGATGGATCAAGTCACAAATCACTGTTAATAAACGATTAGCCAGTACTTTGGCCAGGATCTTAGGCTCAGCGTTAAGCAATGAAATGGGGCGATAGGAGGCACAGCGGTCACGCGGTTTGCCGTCCTTGTGAATGACCACTATGGTAGCCAGGCGCTGTTCAGGGGGAAGGAGGCCCTCTTCGAGCGCATCAAGAAACATAGTACGCAGATGGGCGGCCATTTTGTCTGGTCGCAGTTTGTAAAGTTCGATAGGAAAACCGTTGGGCCCCATTGCTTTGCCCAAACGCAAGGACCTAATGGCGACGGCAATCTCATCCACAGTGAACGGCGCCTCCAGGGCCAATCTATCCTCCTCCGACACACAAGGCAATGCGATGTCACGCAAAAGCAAACAGGAATCAGCCTCATCACGATCACTCACAGAGCTGTATACCGTTCGGAAATGGTCCACAAAAAATTCAACAATCTCGCCCGGGTCAGTCACACATTCACCCATTTCACGAATTATTTCCGGCACCACGCGATTCAGTCTATCAGCTTTGTCCAACCACGCTAGGAGCTTGCTAGCCTTATCACCTACATCATATAAACAACCCAACTGATTCATACGCATCACCTTAGCAGCGTCGGTGACCAGGGCTCTATAATCTGCCTGTTTCAGCTCCAGGGAATGCAAGAGCGCAGGTGTATCATCTCTACCCAACTCAGTTTCGAGTTCTGTTATTTCGGCCTCAAGAGCCGACACAGCTTCCCTCCTCGCCTTCCTATTGGCAGCAATAAGGGACAGCGCGGAGCCCCGTATGACAGTTTTGAAGGCCTCCCACAGAATCGTAGGGGAACCGACCGATCCCACATTTTCATCAAAATAACAATCGATCGCCTTAACCAAGTTCGAACGAAGCTGAGGATTCCTAAAATGCCAGGGAGGAATAGGAGGGACCCTACAGCCAGAAAAGCCGCCCACCGAGACCTCAAGTAACAGGGGGGAATGGTCAGAAATACCCCTAGGAAGATGACGGATCCCACTAACCAAGGAGGAATTGGCAGTTAACATCAAAAAGTAATCAATTCTCGAGAGGCTACCATGGGCACCGGAGTGAAATGTGTACTGAGTTTGTGCGGGGTGCAACAGCCGCCAAACATACATCAGCCCAAAGGTTTCAAGCAAGTCAGACAGCCACATATGGGACAATGGGAGAACCCTGGGGGGTAGCCGGTCACACTCGCCAGATACTACAGAATTAAAATCCCCACCTATAATCAGGAGACCATCTGGAAGCCCTAGAAGAGTCCTATCAAGGTCAGCATAAGTGGTGGCCTGCAAATCCGTGGGAATATAAACAGCAACAAATACAACCACCCTCCCCTCCCATCTTCCGGAAACAGCAGCATATCGGCCCCGGTCGTCGAGGGTGACATCATCAATTGCAAGGACCAAAGAGGATTTCACCATTATGCCAACCCCCCGGGAACCGGATGTAAAGCCAGCGTGAGCCACAAGACGGTAACCTCGGCGGTCAAGAGCTTTGCAAGCATTCCCTATCAAGTGGGTCTCTTGGAGGAAAACAACATCTGGGGAATGGCGTCTAATGAGTTGAAGCACGATACCACGTTTAATCCTGTCTCCCAAACCATTAACGTTTCAAGATAGCACTTTCATGTCACCCCCCCCCATTCCAATGTGACTCCCATACGACCACCACCCAAAACCTCAGAGCAAGGATACGTGTAAGCAATAAAGTACCATGTGAGAAAAAACATAGAACACAAAAACAACCAAAACCCCTCCCCCCACCTCCCAACCAACAACCCGTTACAACACCCCCCACCCTGCACCCCTGCTGACTCATAAACCACCCCAAACTGCAGTGTTCCTGTCGCCCCTTCCAAAAATCTACACAAAGAACCCCTGAGGAGGAAGGGAGAGACTATCCTGACCCGCCCCACCCTTGGGCCTAAAAGTGAAAGCATATAAAAATACTCTGCAGATAATTACGACCCAAAATCCGACCTCAGGACCCAAAGTCATTCTTGCGCCGATGCACCTCCGTCCACGCCTCCGGGGCCTCCGCTCTCGGCGTCGTCCTTCGGCAATGAATCCAGCCAGTCACTAGCACTGTCCGGTTGATCAAAAAAGAAAGCCCGTTCTCTGTATTCAATACGAAAACGAGCGGGGAACAACATCGCATATTTGAGTCCCATGTCTCTTAGGCGGCGTTTCACTCCCAGGAATCCAGATCGCTGCTGCTGCACCTGAGGGGTAAAATCAGGGTAGATGGAAATGGAGCTGTTCTCAAATTTCAGCGGGCCGTGCCTACGAGAGGCCTGGAGAATGGCATCCCTGTCCCGAAAGTGAAACAGCCTAGCAATAATAGGCCTCGGGGGGGCCCCCGGTTTGACCTGTCCACCTGGGAAGCGGTATGCACGCTCCACCGCAAAAAATTTACTAAGGCCTGCGGGAGCAAGTTTGGCAACAATCAACTCCTCGACCAGTAAATCGATCGAGGCTGCACCGCTGTCCTCCGGCACCCCGACCAGGCGAATGTTGTTCTGTCGGGCCCGATTATCGTACTCCTCCATTCGTCTGGTCAAGAGATCATGCGATGACCGGAGATTACCGATCTCTGATTGTGCTTCCGCCATATCGGTAACCAAACTGGTAGCCTTAAGGTCCAATTTCTTGACCCTCTCATTAGTTTTAGCCAGGTCGGCTCGAATAAGGGTGACATCGACCGCCACCGTGTCTATCTTGGACACGATGGCCTCATACTGTTGACCCATATCCGCCTTGAGTCCAGAGATGGAGGCCATTAGGTCTTGAAGGGACACCTCCGATGCAGCCACCGGGTCCGTCCTCATGTCCTCAGTACCGCGGCCAGCAGCGCCGGGGGAGCCTCTTGGCTGAGTATAACGGTCTATCACGTTAGTTTGGACCGATCCCCCACGGTTGATGACTTTCCTGCGCTTCGCCAGCTCTGGCTTCGTCGCCATATTAGAATCGGCACCTCGTCGGGTCTTCCTGGTCGCGGGAATATGGCAGCGACTCTCTGGACTCCAAAGTCACATTTTCGTGGGAAAGTCACAGAATGCCGGCCCAAGGCTTGGTCAGACGTATAGCTGGTCAGACCATCGGAGTCAGGAATGCAATGTAGATCCTCGGCAATCAGTTCGCCAGGGAAACAGAAACCGAAAGTGAAAGTGGCGGCACCATCGGCAGAGCAGATGCCAGGCGACCATTGTTGTTGAACTACTGCTCTGCAATTCCAAGCAGCAGAGTCCCCGGTCCCGTCCGGGGCTAGGCCTGAAAACTTAGGGCGGCGTAAAATGGGTCCCCGAAGTCCGATCTCGGCCCGGAAAAGTGTAGCAGCATCAGAATGAGTTGTACTTCAAAAGCCCATCGAAGTGACCAGGATAGCAGAAGGATAGATCAAGAAGGGCGGCAAGGGTCTCGGGAGCTCTCTGCTCACGCGACCATCTTGGATGCCCGCATAGCTCCTCCTCCGTAATATTAATTTTTGATGCTCCTATTATTTGTCGTACTGGTCTACTTTTAGTCATGCCTCAGATTTATAAGTTTATCTGCGTCAATATTCTGCAACTCCGTAGACTTCACCCTGTCCAAAATGGCACAATGCATGATGGATGACATACTGCATCTTATAGAGCAGATGCAAATATGTATGGAAACCACTTAGGCAAAAGACACAATAGAACAGTGTTGATATCAATCACTAGGTTATAAGATTGAAGGTGGAACGCGGCACAGAAGTGATTGTGGAAGCCCACCACATAAGACGGTAATATACGTATGTACGTATGTATATGGTATTTCTATAGCATAAACCTAGAGCTGTACATGGTCAAACGCAAGCTTAAAATTGAAGATTGATAGAGAGGAAGTTGCATTGTGAGCCATTAATGCATTGTGATTTAGTGTACTTTAAAGGGGTGAGCTTTCAACTCTTTTTCCTAATTTGGAGTTGTGTTGGGGTGGTTCTGATAGATAGGGCGATGTTAATCCAGATCCTGTGTGCATAGACAGAAAAGGCCTGTTGTCTTGTTTTTTATTTATTTTTTTGCACTCCTTAGTCTGCATTCTGATGATGCCATGGCTGCAGGTATGCCTAGAACCACCAGAAATGGTGAGCTTGTCTGCGTGGTACAACAGTAGAAGGTGATAACACTGCTGATGTATGTGGATCTTTTCTGCTTAAACTCTGAACATTTTACTACTTTACTTCATATTACATCCATATATATCCTTCAAATAAATTGTTGTTATATCCATATGTAATTCATGATTCTAACAGCACCTATTTTATTTATTTTATGGCACAGCATTTCCGTATTCCACCCATGACATCCCAGCACCCGCCTGATTTTATATTATTAAAGTGCTTCTTTACTTTACAGCGCGCCACGCTTATTCATATATTTATTTTACGGCACAGACAGAACTTGCTCCTTTTAAAATGTATTATTTACTTATCTATTTTGCAAGCACAGCACGCTTTTATTATAGTGGCCGCCCACTTTATTTTTCCCTGGAGAAGCAGCCAATGGCGACCCCAAGCTGTTTTTTCAACCACAACTCCCCACAACCACCCTCCCCCCCTCATAGCCATCGAAACCGGAAGAAGGCATCTGCTCGCAGCTGCTGGTTGCCACAGAGTCAGATTTCACTTCTATGGGTAATGCTTGTTGTACAATGCAATAGGTCTTCCATTTACGCAAGTTTCAGCTTTTGGCATTGTAAATGACAATGCCTTTTATGTTTTGGTTTTTAAAACAGAAATAAAAGGCATTGTCATTTACAATGCCAATAGCTTAAAGTTGCTTAGCTGCGAGACATATTGCATTGCAAATGCTTGTTTTTGTTAGGCACAGGGAGATTAAGTGATTTTCCCAGAATCACAGAATGTTGAGCATCCCTGCCGAGATACGAATCCGGTTCCCCAGCTCCAAAGTCGACCGCCCCAGCCATTAGGCCACATTCTTTCCCCATGTCGAGGTTGCAAAAGGCTAGAAAATAATGTTGCTGTTTAAAAAAATATATATAGTTATCACATACACAATATTTTTCAGGGAATCTGCAATCCAGTCAAGTCATAAGCTTTTATTCGATTTGAGAAATACAAATCATAGAAGCAAAACAACTAAAAACAATTCATTGCATATGTAATAATATCTAAAAATGACTCAGATACTCAGGGGTAAAGAAGGGAACATATACTGACATATACTGGACAACATTATATATTTAAAATTATAAAACATAGTTAAAAAGCTATAAAAGGAGTTCTGTGGGAGGCATACAAAACGGTCCTACGAGGGGCGTCCATATCGGCCATTACTGGGTATAAAAGGGAGTCCAGAGCTGAACTGGCTAATTTGGAATTGGCATTACACATGGCGAACAATGCACACATGGCGGACCCCACCCCTGACACAGCACATGAGCTACAGCTCCGTCAGCAGCAGCACCAGGCACACCTCACTACGATCACTAAAGGGCACCTTGCGAACACCGCGCACCGCACCTACGATGTGGGCGATAAGGCAGGGAGGATGCTGGCATGGCTGGACAAGCGGGCGGCAGTAACAGGGGGATACAACGACTTTACGATGCGACGGGCCAGCTGCAGACTCACCCGGAACGGATAGTCCAAGCACTAGCTCGCCACTTCCAGGGGATCTACACACCGACACGGCCGGTCACTGAGCGGGAGGCCGTAGCGTCACTCAGCCACATTTCCATCCCTGTGCTCACACCTGAAGCACGGCAGGAACTTGATGCTGACCTGACAGAGGGAGAGATCCAGTTAGCGATACAGGCGCTGCAGTCCGGCAAGGCTCTAGGCCCCAACGGAATTCCTGTGGAGTGGTATAAGGCGGTGGACTCGGTGCTGGCCAAGCCCCTCTTAGACATGTACAAAGACAGCGCGAAAAAGGCACTGCTTCCACTCGACCAACGTACGGCCACTATCGTAGCCATCCCCAAACCAGCCAAACCACCGACAGACTGCGCCTCGTACCGACCCATTTCCCTGCTCAACACAGAAGCAAAGGTCCTGGCGAAACTCCTGGCCAGTCGTCTGACCAAGCATCTGAGTACCCTGATACACCCTGACCAATCGGGCTTCATGCCACACAGGAGCACAGCGCTGAATCTACGGAGGGTACATGGGGTACTGGCGAGGGCGCATCTTCTTACGGAACAGGCTGCGATACTCTCCCTAGATGCTAAAATGGCGTTTGATCTGGTGGAGTGGGAATACCTGTTTGCTGTCCTAACCCGAATGGGGTTCGGCCCCCAATATCTAGCGTGGGTGCGACTACTCTACACCCTACCGATGGCGCAGGTGGTTGCAAATGGTCACATATCGTCAACCTTTCCACTGGGGAGGGGAACTAGACAGGGGTGCCCGCTATCACCCCTACTGTTTGCGATAGTGTTGGAACCGCTGGCAATCCTGCTCAGAGCGACGCCGCTATTCCGGGGCATCACTTGGGATGACGGGTGGGAGGACAAGGTCTCCCTATATGCCGACGACATGTTGATGTACATGACCGGGCCGAATGAAGGGGTCCCCGCCCTGTTGGCCGTCTGCGATGACCATGGCAAGGCCTCGGGATATACCTTGAACTGGTCCAAGTCTGTACTCTATGTCCTCAAGGGCCCGGATCCGGTGCTGCCGGCTGACTGTCCCCTCAAGATAACCACCTCCTCGTTTAAGTACTTGGGTATTTTTGTGACGACCGATGCTAAACAGTTCTATACCGAAAACTTGCAGCCACCTCTGCAACAATTGCGTGCTGATGTCAAATATTGGGCTGCACTGCCGCTGACCCTCCTAGGGCGAGCGGCGCTCTATAAAATGATGGCTCTCCCAAGATTTCTTTATGTGCTCGAAAACTCCCCTTATGTGGTTAACCCACAGTACTTTCGACAGGTAGCGGCATTGGTTTCCAGTCTGCTATGGAGTAATGGCCCAGTACGGATAGCGCAGACTAAATTGGTGAAGAGCTGGTACGAGGGGGGGATTGCATTACCCAATCTCCAACTATATTACTGGGCATCACAGCTTAAGGTTATTAATCATTGGATCCACGTCTCACGGGAGGACCCCGCATATAAGGCGGATTGGTCACAGCTGGGGACTGAGGGCATGCTCTCGGTGCTGTACAACTACCCGCAAGTGAAAGCCCTACTTGGCCCAACGTTCCACCCGGCGACACTCTGGCACGCGGCACAATCACGCCTAGGATGGAAGGGTAAAATCACCAGGCTAACTCCGTTGTGGGACACTAAAACACTGGGTAACCTGCGGACTTGTAAGGGGTTTGCGAGATGGGACGACATAGGGATCTCGGTGGTGGGGGACCTCTGGGACAAAGGCACGGTTATTCCCTTCCCACAACTCCAACAGCAATACGGCCTGGGCCCCACTGAAACATACCGATATGTACAAATCAGGCATGCTCTAATGCAAGCAATCCCACCAGACACCACACTCCCAGAATCATCGCCACTAGAGGACAGGCTACTCACCGAATTCATGGAGCAGAAAGCGACCTCACTCACGTACAAAAAACTGATTAATAACCTGCCAGATCCCGCACAAAGACTTAAAGAGAAGTGGGTGGGAGAACTGGGTGACATGGATGAAACGGAATGGAACGAGGCACTGGCCTCGCCGCGGGAAGTAGGCATTTCAGCTAGATTCCGCCTAGTGCAGCTCAAGGTGTTACATCGCACCTACTACACCCGCACACTACTACACAAAATACAGAGGGCACCACACCCATACTGCCTCAGGGGATGCGGGGAGGAGGGAACTCTCCTCCACACGTTATGGGAATGTCCACAAATCAGGGAACTATGGAGGCAGATTATGCGTACAGTCTCACAGGCCATCAATGTATCTGTCCTGCCGGAACCTCGTAAGTGCCTGCTGAACATCTGGGACCCTACAGACTTAAACAGGTATGGACAACTGTGGGTCACACTGGCAGTGACAGTGGCCAAACGAGACATTGCACACAGGTGGGGCGCCCCGGAGTTGCCGACGGTGGCAGGGTGGATAAGAAACATGGACCTCCTCATGGTGAAGGAAAGAGCAGTGTATGTACTAAGAGCCTGCCCCCGCAAGTGGAATCAGGTATGGACGCCATGAAACAAATTTAGGGGCGACCCGTGTGAGGCATTGCCAGAGGGTGATGACTCGGAATCTGAGGAGGACGAGGACTAGTGGCAGAGGATATGCCAGCATAATGAAGAAGGGGGCCGGGAGGCGGCGGGTGTGCACCACCAACGAAGGTGAAGTGATGAATGACTGGGCCTGTGGGACATTGTATATAGACGAACACACTCAATTGCACAATGATGACCATTGTTGGGTTTTAATGTTTGTTTTCTTTTTTCTTTTTTGTTTTCTCTAAGACCTCATATAGTTGATGTCAGACAAATGTATCAAAATCGCATTATCGGGGTATTCGTTATGGATAGGGGGCAAAACTGGGCCATGATATGCGTATGCTTGTTTCATTCACTGTTCTACTACTAGGCCGTAACCGAAACTGATAGTTGTTGATGAAAAATGTGTTGAGTCTTTACCCTCTTGGGGGCACATACTGATGATATGTAACTGCAACTAACGAATGACAGTATGAATATCTCTTTTGAACTCCTGACAATAAAGAAGTTTTAAAAAATAAAAAAAAAAGCTATAAAAGGTCATGTATATACAGACAGGAATAAATATATTTATCACACCAAGTGCTATTCCTGGCAGCTGTACATTTTAAGTCAAGAGATCGGATGATCAAATGATCAAATATGGCTCGGAAGACACGGGGAGGTTAATTTGATATGTAAAAAAAAGGATCATACATATACATACTGTGGGAACTAAGCAGGGTTAAAATTCTATATACAACATAAACAAAGACATTTATGTACAGACAGGAATATATAAAGTTATAGCAGCATTATGCTCTTCCTGGCAGCTGTACATTTCAGAATAAATGTAGCAACAAAGAAGCAAATATCCACGTTCTCTAAGGAGGATAATAGTATCAGAGCGTTCTTTGACGATCGGATGTTGTATTTTAAAAAGATGGGTTTTAAATACTTTACCCTTAAAAAGTGATAAAATTTACAAAAAAGTAAAAAATGATAGCAGCTCTGTCGTGAAGTGTTGTCGCACGGACAGGGAGTATCAGATCTTGTTTTCTGTTTTGGGAATGCAACAAGGTGGTGTACAATACCCAGTCTGACTCGGGTTAGCACAAATTGATGGGAGGGACGGGACACATTCGCAAGATAGGTTTGAAGCCCCGGAGTTAAGTTCAGTTCCTTGTAGAACTTCACGGTGGCTAACTTACCATATACCTTATCTCGCTCATTCTTTTTAAAGTTTAAAAATGTTTGTTTGATTTCTTTTTTGGTGATTCCACCTCTCAATATATGCTTGATGTGAAAAGAAGACAAGTCATTCATAATTAGTTAGCTAGCACAATACACCTTGGAAATAATTCTGAAATAGTTCATATTAGATCAGGAAATTTGCATTAAATTCGGAACAATACAATAACATCCATGTGGGCAGTGATCAGTGGCCCATGCAAACACAGCAATTTACACAAACTGCCTAACCTAGTCAAGCAAACCAAATCACCCTCAAGTATAGTCTTTGTTGCATGTTGATGGCCACATTCAACAAACACGAGGTGGTGACAATGCACACGCCATGCATGGCAGCAAAATGTATCTTTATGTGCTGCAGAATAGATGTAGTGTGTCAGACTGCTTCTTTTTGAATGTGAATGACAACAGGAGGCACACCTGAGATGCTGTGCAATTGCAGTTTGCATCTGTACAGCGGGGATGTTCTGGATGTTCGGCCAGGGACTCAATGCTACAGGTGTTAGAAGTGCAGGTAGCGAGGTGTGGCTCACTGGTTAGAGGCGGCAGACCCGGAGGCTGAGAACGGCCCGGGACCAGGGTTCGATTCCCGACGCGGCAGGGTCGAGGACCAGGGTCAGCGGACTGATAATTCTCGCCTCGGTGCCCACTTTGGGCAGTGATCACACTCGGTAACTCTGGGCATTAAGCTTGCCTCATTGCTACAACGGCCCCCCACAGACGCCGGGGATGCCTGGCTTCACCTTGGAGATACCCAGCATGGGACCATCTCACAGGGAAAGCCAGGACGGGTTCCCCAGCGGTCATTCGCGCCAGGATACTCCGGTAGTAATTGAGCGCGCTACAAAACACCTTACATTTACATTTACATTTACATATTTAATCTGATCAGCCGCAGCCGCTGCAAGTAAGAGCAGTGGGGCCGCCCCACTACTCCACTGCTCTTACCCGCAGCGGACGTGGCGGAATCTGATCCCAATGTAGCCCTGTCTAAGAAGGGATGGAGACGAGCTGAGACAGACAGCCACTGCTGGCTATGCCTTTCACAATGCTTGCATCCTCAAGGAGCAATTTAACGTATTTTACAATTTGTGCAAACAATGACAAAACGTTAAGATTCAGCAATTCTTTACAACGTTTACATAACCTGCAATAGAATTATACCTTATGAGCTTGCTACGAAAAGGTGAAAATAGTGACGTTAGAAAACTAAAAAAAACATGTTTTTCGATAGGATTTACTTTAGCAATAAATGGAAAATACAGTCCCTTTATTCCTCGAGTCAGTTCATGAGATACTTTTTCTGCATCTGATTTGTGAATACTCATAAATTCTATTTTTTGCAGACTTAAGGGACACTTAGCTGTGGGAAATATTTTGTGAATTGGATTAAGACGACCTTTGTTCATGGAATCTTGTGCACCTTCCTGCAGAATCCAACTGCTGTTCAAGTCCTTGCACTCTTGCATCTAGATGGTGGCAATGATTTATTTCACAGCCTCTGAGGCTCATCGCTGACTCTGAGAGCACCCTACACACGCAGCATGTCTTGTCCAAGGCCTGAAGAGATATTATGATATCACCCCCACCCCCCTTGATGGAGCTCCATTGGCTTCAATTGCCAGCCCACACCCTCTTCAAAAGCAGCTGCATCATTTGCAATGCATTCCCAATCAGCATCCCACTAACTAATCTTGCAGACAAGCTAACCTTTTCTGATCATTCTAGGCACACCACCAGCTATGGCATCATTAGACTGCAGAGTTCTTAAGTCTATTTCTGGAAGACACGGTTTAACTTTCTTTAGAAGAGAGAGCTGGGACTATGTCATCTTTGTATGTATGGCTGTGACAGTGTGACAACATATGTCAACAGTGGCTCTGACTGAGTAAGTTGACAATTCCACATGTACTCTCAAAATTGGTACGATGAGTAGGAATAATGGGCCTTCAGATGAGATGCAGGTACAGAAGAACGGCACAGTGTCCCAAAATGCACAGCAAGTAAATTCATTCAGCAAATAAAGATAATCCTTTGGAGATAAGTAGCAATTCAATGAGATTTCCCAAAATGGTTGAAGTGTATGGGTCTGTGGGCAGGCAGTCCTCATTAGCAATATTGAGAGGCAGAATCACCAATTTTAGAAGCAGCATTAATATCCGACCACAGGAGAATGGCCAGCTTACAGCAGCAAGGTCACCCAAGACCTGCAGTTACCTGAAGTCGAACATTAACTAACATTCCACAATAGACTACAGTCATCAAGCTCCATAAACATGTGTTATGTTATTTTAACCCGTTAACCGCGGCGGTAATTCCGCCATTGGCCGACGGCAGCACTGGGGAGGCAGTGCTGCCGTCGGTCAAAGGCCGACGGCAGCAAGGAAAGGGTTAACCTGGCACTGTTTACATGTGTGAGGCTAACCCCTGGGTTGGGGAAGGAATCGTTCCAAAAGCCAAGTTTTCAGCTTCTTGAGGAATTCAGAAAGAGGAGGCTATGATTCCATGCAGGAGGCTGTTCCATGCTTAGGAGGCAATGTAAGAGAATGCTCGGCCGCTGGTTTCTTCATATGTGTATGAGTGGGATTTGTGCTAGTAGGAGTCTAGCTGAACTGAGGTAGTTGGATGGTTCTACTATTCAGTCCCACAATGTACACAGTGTAACTTAATCCTTGCTTGAAGGAATGTGCTGTGTTTTATGATAATAACCCCGTTCAGAAAAGTACTAATCTACAACAAGTCTGATCACCTGATGGTCAACACCTACATCATTGGGCCAGATAAAGGCTTAGCCCATGCGCCAGGTTGGGGCACTTTAGGCCCATATGTTCAATTGGCCTAGCCTTTGCGGCATTATAAATGAACATGTTTGCTTTGGGGTTAGAAAAATGTGGAAACAGTAGATACGTCATTGACAATGCACGTCATTTCACACGTGCCATCTGATAATAAGATTGGAGCAGTGGCCCAGGATTGTGTCCTCCTACCAGACGAAAGGGGTTAATCGCATCACAATTGCCTCATTCTTTTCCACTGGCAGGAAACAACTATGGAAAAGTACTGAGGGCCACATCCATCATTCAAAATACCAGTCGCAAAGGGGCAGATTGGCAAAATCTGCCCGTTTGCGACCGGTATTTTTGCATTTGGGATACATATTCCAAATTCAAAAATCGCAATGTAAGTAATCGCTAAATTTGCGATTACTTAAATTGCAATTGCATTTAGGGAATCGCAATTTGTGATTCCCTAAATGCAATACATTAAACCAAAAAAGATTTGATTTCGCAATTAAGAAATGCAAATTACCATCACTTCAAAGTTGATGGTAATTTGAGAGAACTTTGAAAACTGCACAAAAGTGTATTTTTCAAAGTTCTATGTTGCACACATACATGCCCTTGGGGCATGTGTGTGTGCAACATGTGGTAACATGACAAATTCAGGGGTGCATCCGCATGTCCTTTTGGCACCCTTGAAATTACATTGGTACTCGCAAATTACGCATGCAATTCCCATTCATTCCTATGGGCCTCTAGGCCTCTGGGAATGAATGGGAAGCAATTTCTTAATTGTGATTCGCAATTTGTGAGTCGCAATTAAGGAATGTGTAGGAATCGCAATTTTTTTGCGATTCAAACATGCACAAGCAATTGCGATTCCTAAATTCTGATTTCTTAAAAATCGCAATTTAGGAATCGCAATGACAAAGTTTGATGCATGTGGCCCTTATATTCTAGAGCAAGTAATCACATAAAGCAATGCAGAGGGCAAGTAAGTATGTATGTGGTGCAAACAACCTATCTATATGTGCTGCTGCAGGTATTAATTAGGCCTGGGCGGCAAATTCTGTTCCGTTCGCGGAATTTGCGGAATTTGGGCAATTTCGCATTCTGGGGAGAACGCAAACTTGGGCAAAAATCTGCGTTCCGGAAGTTCGCGAAATTTTTGCTTGTTCGCGTTCTCAAAATGCGTGTTCGCAAGATATTTTCCCCCGAGCACACAAACAGCAATTGTGAACAGTAAAAAAGCATTGCGAACAAGCAATTTCGCGTGTTCGTGGTATTTCTGCGTGTTCGCGAAGATTTTTTACCATTTCACGGAGATTCGCGTAATGCGTTTACGCAAATTCTGCCCACCCCTAGTATCAATGCAGCAGAGTGCAAATGTGATGGTTGCAACAAATACTTCCTCTTAATATTCATGAGTCATGATACATTCTGTGAATTTTGTAAATACACAGATGGAGAGTTTCAAGGGACAGGAGACTCTAAGTCAGTAAACATTGAATACTTTGCGACAGCAACAAAGGACGCACACCATTTATACGTTTCCATGCAATTTGTAAGGAAAGGGAAAATGGCCAGTTTCAACCACCCACACCTGCCCTACCCTGACACTGGCCCATTTGTCCTTCATTTGCTGTGTTCTTTCTTGCCTCTGCTTCTTTAGTATTCACATGGCACTGAGTTCATGCATCTCTATTTCTGTGAGAAGCAGTCACTGACCTCAGAAGTAGGAAAGCAGGCAGTGAGAACGAACACTAAATTCTAACGGTGCATCAATAGTGCAGTCTCAGAATTCCAAGAAGTTAATGTGAGACTGATCAATTGGTTTATAAGTAGCACTGACGCACAAAGAACTGAACCATGCAACCACAGCGATAAAAAGGCGAGCCCTGGAGGACGCTCTTTCTTTGTGGAGCCTTTTCATAAGGGATAAATGCTAAAGGCAAGAGAGCAGACATCAGCACAGCGAAGAATCAACCGCAAGCCCTAGGATCTCAATTCACATGAAATGAAACCACAGTGCAATCTGATGACGTTTGATCGCTTCAAAAGGGTCAACCATGATATTATAAAACTGTTCTTTCTCACAAAACTGACGACACAGCCCATAGAGAGCTTAGATGTTTCTGTCAATGTGTGATATTTCAGTCAGCACTATCAATGGCCTAAAATCTAGAATTTATGATCTCTAAAGGAGAAATAATTCCAAAAATAGATTCATTTGGCTGCAACTGTCTGTCTGTTTACTGCATTGAGGTTCCCACTGTAGTCCCCAACAGTGCATCAAGTGGCCGGGCCCCAGGGAATGGGTCCCCTGAGTCAAAATCAGCCTGGAGAGGGGGTCTGTGGCCCCCCTTCTGTAAAGTGACAAGTGGGTTCTTTCTTGACCTCTCCAGGTGAGAGCAGAGTCCACAGTTCTCCCTCTAAAGTATGCAAATGTGCAAAATCACCTGGAAGCCTCATCTGTTTGGCCCTGCCCCTAACACCTTAGTAGTATGCAAAGGTCTTCCCACCTTTTGCCAGAATGGCATCCAGCTTACCAAAAGACCCCAGTGCACTTCCCACCAATTGTCGTGACACCTTCTTGATGCAGTGAATATGAGGACATCTCCACCAAACAAAGAAGTACTTAATTTATACAGTGAAGAGGACCATTGTGTGGATTCACCTCTTTGTAGTCTTGTCATCTTCTCTACAGGAGAATTCATGTTATCACAGATTTCTGGAAGATGACGCACAAGGAACAATCACATTGCAGAAATTAAATGCACAGAAGGTCACTGAATGCATTTCCTACTGGTCCATTACACAGGTGTAGTGTAGAATATGCATTAGACATTTACCCAACAAGTTAGCACTTACTAATTAACCAGTAGAAAGTACTCCAATGTTATGTTATGTTATGTTATGTTAACTGTTTTTGTACCGCGCACAGCTGCCCCAGCAAAGGGGCGTCCTGGCGCCATAAGAAGGTATACACAACACAGCATAAAAGAGACTCAATCAAAGATATTTATTAAAAAGAAAGGTTTTAATAGTCCGTCTAAACTGGAGTAAATCATCCAGTGCCCGAATATCAACAGGAAGAGAGTTCCACAACTTTGTGGCCACCACTCGAAAGGAGCGGCCACCTGTCCTACTCAACAAGAAACGTGGGACAACAGACAGGTTCTGACCCATCGATCTCAATGAACGGGAGGGGACGTAAGGGGTCAGGAGGTTCGTCAGGATTGGGGGGGGCTTGCCTTTTAAGATTTTAAAAGCCAGGCAAAGCACCTTGAACTCAATCCTCCGACCAACAGGCAGCCAGTGGAGCGCTTGCAGCGTTCTCGAAACCGGGCAACGCCTGGGCAAGCCTACCACCGCTCTGGCTGTGGCGTTCTGCACTCGCTGCAGCCGCGTGAGTTCAGCCTGGTTTATTCCTGCTAGCAACGCACTGGCATAATCTATCCTAGATAGTACTGAGGCTTGGACCACTAGCTGTCTGGTAGGGGCATCGAAGAATTTAAGTACAGGTCTAAGGCCCCTAATAATGCCAAAGCAAGAGGCTGCCACCCTCTTAGTATGGCAGGTGAAGCTAAGAGTAGGGTCCAGCCAGACCCCAAGATTTTTTATCTCCATTACAGGAGAAGGGGTCATTCCTAATTCAGGAGGCCACCAGTTATCATTCCACCATCCTGCCTGCTTTCCCACAACCATAACCTCTGTCTTCTTAGTGTTCAATTGAAGACAGTTCTGATTCATCCAATTGGCCACTGCACGTAGACCCTCGCAAAACCTGCGGGCCTCCACATCTGAGTCCCCACTCAACGTGACCGCCAGCTGCGTGTCATCCGCGTAGGAGACCATTGTCATGCCCCAACGCTTGACTACCGCAGCCAGCGGTCTAACGTACAGGTTGAATAAAGTGGGACTCAGGGATGATCCCTGTGGGACCCCCAATGTCCCCCAATGGGTAGATATTTTGTGCAAAACTGTGAGGTTCTGTTCTGACCGACTCACTCACACAGCTACTGACACACCCACACAGACACTCATGCATGTACCCATTTAGCAACTCTCACATCCACTCACAGAACCACACAGCCACTCACACAGCCACTCACACACCCACAAAGCCACCCACTCACAAAGTCATACAGCCACTCACACACCCACTCACAGACCAATACAGCCACTCAAACACCCAGTCAACTGACCCATACAGTACTCACACACCCACTCACAGACCCATGCAGCCACACACACACACTCATTCACAGATGGATACAGCCACTCATACATCCACTCACTGACCCATACAGCCAGTCACCTAGCCACAAAATGACTCACACCCATACTCATACACCATACAGCCACTCACACATTCACTCTCATAGAGTACAGTATACAGTTAGGAAATAGGCGTTATTTAGGCTCAGAGTTCCATGCAGTTATAGTTACCTGAGCTAACTATAGCTTACTCCCTCGCAATGCACTGCTTATGACCTCACATAATACATCACTCATGACATGGTCAGTGACATCACTGATGACATCACTTATGACATTTCAAATGGCATCACTGATGATATCAGCAACAGAACTACTCAAACACCCACTCACCCATTGCAACCTCATGTGTACCCACTCAGACACCCAGAGAACCAGTCACATACCCATTCATAGACCCATACAAGTACTCATACATTCACTTACTCATCCATAAAGCCACTCACACACCCACTCACTCACTCACTCATGCAGCCACTCACACAACCATTCACTTACCCATACATCTACTCATACAACTAATCCCTCACCCATACAGCAACTCACACAGCCACACTGAATTTCTAAGTTTCTTTTAATTTTATTTCCTAACTATAACGTCCCTGTAACCTTTGGTTTAAAAATGAATTTCTAAGGTTTTTTTTCAATGCTATTTCCTATTTATAACGTCCCTGTAAGCTTTGGTTTTCTAACTAAACGTCTACAGTTTTTTAAAGCAGTTGCATTTGCAGAGTGGTGGAGAAATGGATTGTAGCCTACAGCCAGCTCTCAGCAATCCCGCTCTGTGGGACTAGCTGGAGGTAACAGTCAGGCTTCTGGGCCCCCAAGGACCAGCAGCCTCTAAGAGGACTTCATCCCCATCCAGTAGTGTTTCCAGGAGATGCATTTGCAGAGTGGTTGGGAAGGGGGTGGGTCCTCCAACCAACTCTCAGCAATCGCACTATGTGGGACCTACTGGAGGCAACAGGAGGGGTTCTTGACCCCCAAAGACCCTCAGGATCCAAGGGGACTTCAATCCGCCAACCAGTAGTGTGACAAAAGGTGCATTTGCAGAGTGGTAGGAAAAGGGGTCGGGCCTCTGACCAGCTCTCAGTAATCCCACAGTGTGAGACTTACTGGTGGTAACATGAGGGGTTCTTGGCCTCCATAGACCCACAGAATCCAAGGTGACTTCATCCCTTAACCAGTAGCGCACCAGGAGGCATGTTTGTAGAGTTTTAGAGAAAGGGGGCATGGCCTTCGATGACCTCGCAGCAATCCCGCTGTGTGGGACTTACTAGAGGTAACAGGATGGGTTGTTGGCCCCCAAGGACCCTCAGCAGCCAGGGAGACTTCATCCCCCAACCAGTAGTGGCCAGGAAGCACGTTTGCAGAGTGATGGAGAAAAGGGGCATGGCCTTTGACACCCTCTAAGCAATCTCGCTGTGTTGGACTTACTGGAGGTACAGGAGGGGTTGTTGGACCCCAAGGACCCTCAGCATCCTAGGGGGCTTCATCCCTCAACCACTAGTGCACCAGGAGACACATGTGCAGAGTTGTGGAGAAAGGGACAGGGCCTCCGACAGCTTCCCTGGCCAGGCTTTTAATAAAAATAAATATCTTTTATTAGGGGATAATTTTCCTGGGCCGATTTCAGCCATGGGGACCCCATTCCCCGGGGTAAGGTCTTTTTTCAATGGAACCAGCTCTGGCTATGTCCCAGGGGTGCCCACCACCGGGACATAGCTGTTTGCTGTGTCTTGGTGGGAGCTTTACCGCTCCCGCCAAGCCACAGCAAACGCTTCACTTCCAATAAGCGAGAGCTTAGAAATTAGAAATGCTCTTTCATGCTGGAGGCGGAGCAGAATTGCTTTCAGACACAGGGAGCTGCATGTTTAACAGCTCCCTACATCTGAAAGCAAGGCCGGCTGGAGACACTCAGCAGACATAGCCCGGCTCCAGGGGATCGGGTCATTGGGTGCCCAGGGCCAAAATTGGCCTGTGGAGGGGGGCACATGGCCCTCCTCCTCTACCTGCAAATTGCCAGGTGGTGGGCACCCCTGGGACATAGCCAGAGCTGGTCCTGGCCCTGGTGGGGGTGGCAGTCCCCAGGGCCATATATAGCTCCAGGAGGGGGCCCACATGGACGCCCTCCTATGTACTAGTAGTGCCTGCCCCAGTGAGTTGGCAGCCCCCGGAACCTGACCCTTGAGGGAGACCATGCGGCCCCTCTCCCTATTTGACCCCAGGGAGATGGTGATCTGCTGGACAGAGAGGTCCATGAGGCTCCCCTTTTATATCATCAATAAGCCCCGGGGAGGTGGTAGTCCCCGGGACCTGGCCCACGCAGGGGCTTAATAATAGAGAAGCGCAGGGGCCTGTGCTTCTCTCTTTCTCTTTGGCTGGAGGTGTGGCTCCGGCGTGACTCCCGATGAATATTTTTTTTAAATTGTTTTTTTTGCCTTAGGGTCCCCCTGGTGCCACCTCCCCAAGAGGCCTAGGTGGTTCAGGGTATCCCTGCCCCCTTTTAATTTTTTTAAAATGTTCTTTATGGAATTCGGCTCAAGCCAAGACCCAAGATGGCTGCCAACACTTTCTGGTTCAAAGTGGTGGCAGACAATCAGATCTCAGCACAAGATTGAGAGGGGTCGCGGACTCTATACGTCCCTATATATACAAATTTGGGTTTTCCTTAATATTTCAAAAACTACTGAATGAATTTATGCCAATTTTTTAAAAGGTCATTTTCTAGATGAACAGCTACTTTTTTGCCAAATTTGGGGTAATTATATTCAGAAGTTTGGGCTGTAGTCATATCTAAAATCTCTATTGGAATTAACATGGGGAAAATGCATTTTGGGACCCCTCCTTTTTCTTGGCCCCTGCTTGACGGATCACCACAAAACTTTCACAACAGCAGCTGGAGTGAGCGTTGTACTAGTTTGGAAAATTTCGTGAGGATTTGTCAAGCGACGCCAAAGTTGGCAAATGAAAAATGCCCTTCCTATGAAAACTAGGTCCCAACTATGAATAAAGTTATATTGAAAATATTTTGAAAATAAAGACCTGCATTCCACGTTATTGGGAGTCTGTGGTTCATCCTTTGGCAGGGCGCCGGCCGGGTCTTGCAGAGAGGAGTGAAGGCATCCAAAGATATATATATATATATATATATATATAACACAAAAACGCCAAAAGGGGGCAGTATTCAAGGGGAGTTAATCCCGCAACTTAAAACGCGCCACGGGTGCGTTTGCACAGTGGTGAAGGGAGGGGGCGAGGCCTGAGTTCACATGTGTGCAAGCACACCCTGTGGCGCGGTTTAAGTTGGGGAATTAATCCTGAGTGTCCCCGGGGACCAACTAGCCCACCAGGTACCTCCAGTAAGCACCACGGAGCTGCATGACAGAGTGTAGTAAAAAGGGGCATGGCCTCTGAACACCTCTCTGCAACATAGGCCCCTGGCGCATAGTCATACTGGAGGTATCTGGTGGGCTAGTTGGGCCCCCGGGACCCACAGGATTGAGGAGGAATTAATTCTCTAACTTAAAACGTGCCACAGGGCGTGTTTGCAGACATGTCACCTCAGGCCACGCCCCCTTTATTCACCACTGTGCAAACATGCCCCATGGGGCATTTTAAGTTGGGGAATTAATCCTCTTTCAATACCGAGGGTCCCTGAGGGCCAAATAGACCAACCGGTATCTCCAGTATGCGCCAGGGAGCTGCTTTACAGACAGGTGTTCAGAGGCCACACCCCTTTTACACCTCTCTGCAATGCACCTCTATGGCGCTTACTGGAGGTAAGGCTAGTGGGCTAGTTTGACCCTAGGGACCCTTAGGATTGAAGGGGACGTAATCTCTCAACTTAGAACGATGACAGGGAGCGTTTACACAGTGGTGAAGGGAGGGGACGGGGCCTGACGTGATGTGTGCAAACACTCCCTGTGGCGCGTTTTTAAGTTGGGAAAAAAATTCCACTTCGAACCTGGGGGACCATGGGGGCCAAGTAGCCCACCAGGTGCTTCCAGGAAGCGCCACTGCACTGCGTTGCAGAGAGGTGGTGCAGGCGGTGCCTCTTTTTACATCTCTCTGCTACGCAGCTCTGTGGCGCTTACTGGATGTACTACGAATTCCGATTTACTTACCTGTTATCAGGAGAGACCTCAGTACTGCATCTTTTGAGCCCAGTACTGATCGTTAAAAGTAATTCTAACCATACTTACCAGTAACTTGAATTTCCTTCCATAGGCTAACATTGACTGGTTTCACTTGGAAATTCTTCTAAGTGTGGAGTTTGTGAACTTTTAAATATTCACATAAAAACATCCGAACAACGAATTCCGATTTACTCACCTGTTATCAGGAGAGAACCCAGTGCTGCATCTTTTAGCCCGGCACCGACTCTGAAAAGTAATTCTAACCGAACCAGTAACTTTTATTTTCGTCCATAGGAATCCATTGTCTGGTTTTCACCAGAAAAGTTTCTTAGTGTAAATTTTCACAAACTAAAAATATTCCTTAAAAATCACCTGTATGACTTAAACGCATTATTTCAACTGTTTACAGGAGATGCACCAGTGCTGGATCCAGGATCCACCACTGAGTAAGAAAAAGTAACAATAACACTATTTACCTGCTAAGTGAATTTCCTTCCATAGGGTAACATTGACTGGTTTTACTTGGAAATTCTAAGTGTGGAGTTTTGGAACTTTAAAATATTCCTATAAAATCAGCAGGACTATGAATTCCGATTTACTCACCTGTTATTAGGAGAGACCTCAGTGCTGCATCTTTGAGCTCAGTACTGATCCTGAAAAGAAATTTCTAAGGTTTTTTAAATGCTAATTCCTGACTTTATCAGGCCTGAAACCTATGTTTTTTTCAGAGAATATATATATATATTTACATATATATATATATGAGAGGAATCATCCTCCAGCCACACTTTCTGTTCTGCACAAGGACGAGGCGAACCCAGATAGATGGTGCAAGTTTTTTATTTGTTTAGCCCAACAACACCACCACCACAACGCGTTTCAGGTCACATGACATTTTGATAGGATTGCAACAATTTAAAGTGCCAGTGCATGAAAGTACTTCCCCTTCCAGTCCATAGACATGGAAAACATACTTAGTTTAAAAAACTGCATCAATGCTGATATTGTTGACGTGCAAATAAATTAATCCATGTAAAATACACAGCTGTGCAGTCAATATACAAAATTGAAATGTAAGAAATTTTGCATAGATGAAAACATCAATTGTTACACTGAAAAAATGCAAGGATGAAATAGTATCTAAAATCCACCTTGCAGAGATATATATACACATATAAATACATACATAAATACATAAATATTTAAATATCTGAATTAAAATACATATCTATACCTCTAAAAAAATCCATATATATAAAAAAGTATATATATATACAAAAACCATAAATTAATATAAATACAATTGAATTTTTTTCTGCATTCAAATATATCTATATACATTTTTGCAGTTGTGAAGACTGCTTTGCACTCTTGAAGCATGCTGTTATCTATGCATTTGTTGTTTCAAAATATGTATTTGGTTAAAAAAAGAGCAGTCTTAAGAAGTTTTCAAATTAATTAAATCTTAAAATAAAACTCGCTGCTCTTAGATATACATCAGGATCCACCAGCAAAATTCTGTTCTTTCCCAAAAATTCCGCCCCTGTGAGCATAGAGTCATTCGACCAACTCAGTTCCTATTATCATATTATGTCAGACTTCAGGGAATACTTAAAAATCCATGTGCAAAATGTGTGCTAACCCTGTGTAAAATTATACTTCAAAAGAAGGAAATACCTAAAAAAAGTTTTAAAATCAAAATCTTATCATAGGGAGGGAGGTAGGTGGTAATTGAATCGGATATGTACACATAGTTTCATTTAAGGATGACCTTAATATAGGTAAGTATAAAAGTCCTCACTCGTATTCAAACCATTGGGCACCTTGCAGTCAGACAGAATTATGTGCCTCGTTTCCAATTTCCTCAATAGAGCTTGGCGATTTCCACCTCTTCTCTGAGGCGGAACTGTATCAATGACAAATTATTTGAGACCTGAAACATTGCTGTTGTGTACCTCACCGAAGTGCCTGGCAACTGGGTACGCAGTGTCGCCGTTGTTGATGGCCCATATGTGCTGGAGTATTCTCTTGTGTACCTGCAGCTTAGTGCTTCCCACATAGCGCAGCCCACAAGGACACTCCAAAATATTTACAACAAGGGGTGGTGAGGGACAGAGTCTCTGAATTAAGCAGAAAGCTCTCACCCAGTCAAGAGATCAGGGCTAGATCCAACACCGTTTTTTAGCTCACTGCACCATCCCAGTTTCAGAACCTGGCTGTATGCAAATTAGTCTGTTCCTGTCCCAGTGCATGATGGGAACAGGGCAAACCAAACTACAAAAGCCAATTCTTACACTGGGAAGGAAACAAGCTCCCGGGGACCGGTTTCTGGCATTACAGCCGTCTTCGGCCCGGTTTGCTTGAATCCTGATGGTGCAATGAGCAAGGGTCTCACATCTGAGAATACCCTTCCACGCTTAGGGTGGACAAAAATATTTACAACAAGGGGTGGTGAGGGACAGAGTCTCTGAATTAAGCAGAAAGCTCTCACCCAGTCAAGAGATCAGGGCTAGATCCAACACCGTTTTTTAGCTCACTGCACCATCCCAGTTTCAGAACCTGGCTGTATGCAAATTAGTCTGTTCCTGTCCCAGTGCATGATGGGAACAAGGCAAACCAAACTACAAAAGCCAATTCTTACACTGGGAAGGAAACAAGCTCCCGGGGACCGGTTTCTGGCATTACAGCCGTCTTCGGCCCGGTTTGCTTGAATCCTGATGGTGCAATGAGCAAGGGTCTCACATCTGAGAATACCCTTCCACGCTTAGGGTGGACAAAAATATTTACAACAAGGGGTGGTGAGGGACAGAGTCTCACTGCTCCATCAGGATTCAAGCAAGCCGGGCCGAAGAAGGCTGAAATGCCAGAAACCGGTCCCCGGTAGCTTGTCTCCTTTCTGGTGAAGAATTGGCTTGGTAGTTTAGTCTGCCCTGTTCCCATGATGCACTGGGCCAGGGACAGACTGATTTGCATATAGCCAGGTTCTGAGCTGGGATGGGGCAGTGAGATAAATAACGGTGATGGATCAAGCCCTGATCTTTGGACTGGGTAAGAGTGGTCTGTTTAACTCAGACACTCTGTTCATCACCACCCCCTTTTTGTAAATCGTTTTTGGCCACTATAGGTGTGGCAGGGTATACTCAGACATGAGTCCCTTTCTCACTGCTCCATCAGGATTCAAGCAAGCCGGGCCGAAGAAGGCTGAAATGCCAGAAACCGGTCCCCGGTAGCTTGTCTCCTTTCTGGTGAAGAATTGACTTGGTAGTTTAGTCTGCCCTGTTCCCATGATGCACTGGGCCAGGGACAGACTGATTTGCATATAGCCAGGTTCTGAGCTGGGATGGGGCAGTGAGATAAATAACGGTGATGGATCAAGCCCTGATCTTTGGACTGGGTAAGAGTGGTCTGTTTAACTCAGACACTCTGTTCATCACCACCCCCTTTTTGTAAATCGTTTTTGGCCACTATAGGTGTGGCAGGGTATACTCAGACATGAGTCCCTTTCTCACTGCTCCATCAGGATTCAAGCAAGCCGGGCCGAAGAAGGCTGAAATGCCAGAAACCGGTCCCCGGTAGCTTGTCTCCTTTCTGGTGAAGAATTGGCTTGGTAGTTTAGTCTGCCCTGTTCCCATGATGCACTGGGCCAGGGACAGACTGATTTGCATATAGCCAGGTTCTGAGCTGGGATGGGGCAGTGAGATAAATAACGGTGATGGATCAAGCCCTGATCTTTGGACTGGGTAAGAGTGGTCTGTTTAACTCAGACACTCTGTTCATCACCACCCCCTTTTTGTAAATCGTTTTTGGCCACTATAGGTGTGGCAGGGTATACTCAGACATGAGTCCCTTTCTCACTGCTCCATCAGGATTCAAGCAAGCCGGGCCGAAGAAGGCTGAAATGCCAGAAACCGGTCCCCGGTAGCTTGTCTCCTTTCTGGTGAAGAATTGGCTTGGTAGTTTAGTCTGCCCTGTTCCCATGATGCACTGGGCCAGGGACAGACTGATTTGCATATAGCCAGGTTCTGAGCTGGGATGGGGCAGTGAGATAAATAACGGTGATGGATCAAGCCCTGATCTTTGGACTGGGTAAGAGTGGTCTGTTTAACTCAGACACTCTGTTCATCACCACCCCCTTTTTGTAAATCGTTTTTGGCCACTATAGGTGTGGCAGGGTATACTCAGACATGAGTCCCTTTCTCACTGCTCCATCAGGATTCAAGCAAGCCGGGCCGAAGAAGGCTGAAATGCCAGAAACCGGTCCCCGGTAGCTTGTCTCCTTTCTGGTGAAGAATTGGCTTGGTAGTTTAGTCTGCCCTGTTCCCATGATGCACTGGGCCAGGGACAGACTGATTTGCATATAGCCAGGTTCTGAGCTGGGATGGGGCAGTGAGATAAATAACGGTGATGGATCAAGCCCTGATCTTTGGACTGGGTAAGAGTGGTCTGTTTAACTCAGACACTCTGTTCATCACCACCCCCTTTTTGTAAATCACAAGGACACTCCAGCACATACACTGCGCACTCAGTTTTACAGGTCAGCTTGCTCTGTATAGTGATCGGTTTGGTACTGAGCGGGGTCATATATTCGGTTTTGTTTATTTCAAATTTGCACGCTTTGCTGACAGAACATTTTATAAAACATTTGCTACAATTCAACCAGGAACTGTTGACTCTCACCTCAGGACTGCTAGACACTAGGTGATTGCTCAAAGATCTGGCTTTTTTGTATGCAATACTGGGAGATTGTGTCATTCCCGGCCCCAGTATTGGATCACTAGTGATTAGGCCCCAATGCTTACTGACAATTTTCCGGATGCTTTTATATTGATTGCTATATGTCATGATCAGGCGTGTTTCATTCTTCTGCAAATCTTTCTGGTTAGGCAAGTTGGCCCTTATTATGGATCTGTTAGGGTCATTAGCTTTCCGAATTGCCCCATCTACCAATCCTGGTAGATAGCCTCTCCTCAACAACCTTGCCTTACAGTGTGCTTGGGCCTCAGCACAATCCGAGTCATCACTGCAAATTTGTTTAATGCAAAGCATTTCCCCATAGGGAATGCTCCTAATCAAATGTGTGTTTTATCATTGTCAATAATATTTTGTTATGCTCATGAAATTTCATTGCTCTCCTGTTAAGAAAGTACTCCACTGCCCGTGTTCCATCCCTATGGTGGATGCTGGTATACAAGGCAGATACATCCAGTGATATCAACAAGTAGTCTGCTTGCCATTGTATACCCTTCAGTTTCACTAACAGGCTGCCTGTGTTCAGAATAAATGAAGAGAGGCCTCTGACATGTTCCTAGAGAAAAAAATCTACGTACTTGCTAGTATTCTCCATATGAATTGCGTGCCGAGATAATGGGTCTGCCCGGAGGTTTATCAGTGTCTTTATGAATTTTGGGGATAAAGTGTATTTGGGGCATCACTGTATGTTCATTTTTCAAAAATGTATACTCCTCCATTGTAATTAAGCCCTTACTCCTCCATGCCATCAAATTGGTGTACAATACATTCCAAGCACCCTTGGCCTCTCCATTTGTAGATCTTTTGTAGCAGTTCCTGTCATTTAATTGACCCAAGGCCTCCTCCATGTACATTTCTCTGGGCCATAAGACAACGTTTCCGCCTTTATAAGACTGGCGGACTACCACATTGATGTTGTTTCGAATTTTCATGATTAACTGATGGTACGCCTGATCACGGTACTGACATTTTTTGTGTACATTAACTTTTCTTAAGTGTATCTGCTTCAAGTCAGATGCTACTTTTTTATGGAATGCATCGATATTATCTTTGAGCATTAGAGGACAAAAAGTTGATTTTGGTTTAAAATTGGTGGGTGCTGTTGCCATCATGTTTTCCTGATATGGTTTAATTGATGACTGCATGCTTTCAATTTGGATTTGCCTTAAATCATTGTACAATTCCGCATCACCTGCTGTCAAGGGCGGGGACTTAGACTGTGTGGTTTACAGGAGATGTCCAAGGACTGAATCTAGGATCCAGGCCTGTGGTTAGAAAAGTAATCCATAAAATAACTATTTGCATTTAACTAGAAATTCACATTGAGCTCAATGTTGCATTGTGTTTGAAATTGTGTTGCCCATTGCAACAATTGTAACTACTGTACGTAAAAGTCTATTGCCTATTTGCAAAGTATTTAAACTAGAGTAATTCATTCTGAGAAAGTATATTTTGTTATGTAATGTATAATGTAATTATAAAATATATATATATATATATATAACAATTAATACATTCAAAAATTGTTATTTACAAAACCTTTGAAATTTACTGAATAAAACATAGGTTTCAGACATGTTACAGTTAGGAATTAGCATTTAAAAAAACCTTTGAAATTCACTGAAAAAAACATAGGTTTCAGGCCTGATATAGTTAGGAATTAGCAGTTAAAAAACCTTTAAAATTGACTGAAAAAAACATAGGTTTCAGGCCTGATATAGTTAGGAATTAGCATTTAAAAAAACCTTAGAACTTCACTGAAAAAACCATAGGTTTTAGGGGTGTTATAGTTAGCTGGACATTTCACTCGTACAAAACCATTCAAATTCCTCAGATATAGTTAGTTGTACTAACTATATCTCGCTCGCCCGCAATCTACTGCTGATGATGTCACATATTACAGCATTCATGACATGGTCAGTGACATCACTGATGACATCTCAAATGACATCACAGAGGATGTATGACGTTACAACGCATACTTTAACATCGCATACCATTACAACGCGATTTTTACAACGCAGGATCCTTTACAACGAATGCCTTTACACCGCATGACATTACATAGCAGATGCTATTGCAACGCATGCCATTACAACGTAAGTATAGGTAAGCATATCATTTTAAATAACATTGTAATTAATAAATATTTAATTAATTTAATTTATTTAATTATTTTTTTTAAATATTTGTTTATATATAAATACTTTATTTAAAAATAGTGTAGGTGTTTAAAAATAATATTCTAACTCCAGGGGGGAGTAATAGTAGGGTAAGTGCTGGATAATGTAGGGGTAAAAATTACTATCCAAACTCCAGGGGGGTATAATAGTAGGGTAAGTGCTGGATAGTGTAGGGGTAAAAATTACTATTCTAACTCCAGGGGGGTGTAATAGTAGGGTAAGTGCTGGATAGTGTAGGGGTAAAAATTACTAATCTAACTCCAGGGGGGTGTAATAGTAGGGTAAGTCCTGGATAGTGTAGGGGTAAAAATTACTATTCTAACTCCAGGGGGGTGTAATAGTAGGGTAAGTGCTGGATAATGTAGGGGTAAAAATTACTTTTTTTTAATTTTTAGAACTTTTTTAAAATTAATATTAAAATTACTAAAATTAATTTATTTAATTTATTCAAAGTACTTTTTTAATTAATAATTATTTTTATTGTTAATATTGATTAAATTATTAATATTTAATAAATTAAATAATTTTTTTAAATTAAATAAAAGTTTAAATAAAAAGAAAAACTTACCTATACTTACATTGTAATGGCATGCGTTGTAATAGCATCTGCTATGTAATGTCATGCGTTGTAAAGGCATTCGTTGTAAAGGATCCTGCGTTGTAGTAGTTGCGATGTAAAAGTAGTCCGTTGTAATAGTTGCGGTGTAACTGTTCTTTCCCGTAAAATACAGAGTACCATATTTGAATCCATTGACACACCAATACAAGTTTCTAAAAACCCACTCAGTGATTCCTAGATCTATACACCCATCTAATCACTTACCTATCGATTCACTCATACATCTGTCAATGATTAATAGAACCCTATCATATATACTTATACACCTATATCGACATTACACACCAGCACACATCCTATTCACTTATGAAGTCATCCTACTCACTTATGCAAACAATGGATCATACTCACATTTACTTAGCTACACACTTATACAAACACCACTTCATCTATTCATATAGATAGCAACTCATACTTAGTGTGTTATAAAATCACTATTACAAGTATACAGTTATCCATACAGTCACTCATACAATCACTGAGTCTTATGTATACTTATTTATACACTGCCTTTTATTTTTCTAGTTTGTTGGTACAAAAGTAAAAGTACAAAAACGCTCCCTCCGCCAAACAGAAAGATAATGGAGACAAAACTACTCTCTAGAAGGTAAAATCATCTGTCAAGGCCCTAAAAGAAAACAAAAATGCCATCTCTACAGCAAAGGCAACCTACTTCTCCTCACAAATTCTCAACTCCAACAACCAAGCCAAAGAAATATTCACTATAGTAGACAAATTGTCAAACCCAGAGAGAGTCCTTACAAACCCAAGCCATCACAGGTCCTCTGTGCCTCCTGAAATACCTAATTTAACTAGAAAATCACTTCCAAGAAATTACCCCACACACTCCTAGGAGCCCCATGGAGTCCTTCCCCCCTATTGACACCAAGACCCTGAATAAATTACTAGCTACGGTCAGATCCGGCTCCCCCTGGACCACTGTCCCCCTCATGTACTGAAAACGGCTCTCATGGTCCTCTCTAATGCAGCCCTTGACCTCCTAAACCATTCTCTATCTCAGGGTTGTGTCCCCAATGCCTTCAAGGAGGCCATAGTAGTCCCCCTCCTAAAGAAACCAGGAGCAGACCCCAAAACACCAGCAAACTACCGCCCCATCTGTTTACTCCCTTACATGGACTAGATATTAGAAGCCCACGTGGCCAAATACCTGTCCAATTTTGTGGAACAGTGAATAGAGCAAAAGAAAACACCCTGCCTTGGGATATAAAGGCCCTAACTGGAGGGTCCAACAGATATATAGAACGGGGTGATTAACCTAGAAGTTTACATTGCACACAACAGACAAAAGGTCAATCCAAGTAGACTCTACAGCACATATTAGAAAAATATATGTTTTTATTTTTTTTGGGGTAACAAAATTATAAAAAGTGAATTGTGCTTTAGTTTCACGTGATACATTCAGAGCATCCCCTATAGAAACTTTAACTGACAGCTGCGTGCCGTCTTAAACCATCGGAGACATAGAACCCGGATATCGCCTCTCAAATCGCCCTGCATTCGATCAGAATTCCGCTGGATATTGCCTCTTGATTAGTGACATACCCAGGTAAATACGGCGAGGCAAATCACCTATCTGACATTTGGACCATATAGTCAAATAAGGGCCAATGTTAGCGTGTTCTGTCTGCCCTACTGGGAGCAATCTGGAAGTAATTAACGTGTTCTGTCTTCCCTACAGGGAGTGTCCTGGAGATTAGTAGCCCCCTGTGCCTGAAAA
The DNA here is from genome assembly GCF_964263255.1 of Lissotriton vulgaris. NCBI lineage: Eukaryota > Metazoa > Chordata > Amphibia > Caudata > Salamandridae > Lissotriton > Lissotriton vulgaris. The sequence continues at coordinate 160,879,154 of NC_141691.1, read as the reverse complement.
TTTAGCCTATTCCTACTATCATCTGCGTTCATTATTTCAAAACGCTTCAGGTACACTGTGCTAGACATGATATCTTGTTCATGGTAAACTGCGATTAGCCATTAAAACCCGCTTGATAACTTTTTGAAATACAGCGATCTGTTCAATTGTGATTTGGAACTATATGAGCAATGACAACTTGCTAGTCTAAACCACCACAAAAGGAATCTGGGATCAATATAAAAACTTCACCATAGGCTCACCATGATATATAGATTATTTGATTCAAAAACATGTTATACCTAGAAAACTGTTAGATCAAACATATAACCCTACCATTGCCTCGATTTATAAAGGTGTAAATCTACTTCCACTATAGGATCAATATTTCTGGAGTCCAGTCTATGAAAGTTAAAAACATTAGCCTTCCAGTGCAGCAGATCATACCACACGCCTGTGGTTCCCCCTAATAGAAAAATATACAGGTAAATATCATTTTGTATGTTTGACAAAACAAACCAATAGCCATCCTCCAATATTCTCTATATACAATTAGGAATTAATTGTTCGGTCCATAGCTGAGACCCACAATTAATATTGATGAAAAATACAACAACCTGTTTTTTAGGATTCTGGGCCTTACTTTAATAACTTGGTCATGTGTGTGCAAGAATGGAAGTATGTGTAGAGTCTATAAAATATATGTATGTATGAACGTGTTCTTGAAATATGCTCTACGGTTCATTTAGTCGAGGCTATCTCTATGCCTTCCTTAGATTCCACGCAATAGGGAATCTACCCGAGGGAGTGTCCCTAGGCAGTTTGAAATTGCACAGCTACAAAAGATCAAGACTATGTATATCGCACCTATATTCAATGTAATTTTAAAATGTTAAAATGAACTACAATAATGCAAAGTATATGCTGGATATATATATTTGTTTGCTTAGTATTACATGTATAGAAAACAGAAAATTGAGACCTTTATGCTTTCTATCTTTCAGATTTTATACTTGTGTCCCTCCCAGTATACTGCCCCTAGCCCTGACGAAGGTGTGGCCTCATCGGCCAGTCACCGAAACGCGCGTCGGCTTTTGTCTCCAGGAATACGGTTCTTTGTCCTAATTACATCAGGACCCGTAGTTCAAGTCATCTGCCTGGACCAACATCTCGATCCATGCAACATATTGACCATCTATGTGTTGCACACGCCAGGATTAAAAGAATGAATGGAAGAATGAAAGTTGAATGGTAGAATATGAGGCAGAGTGAGAATACATATGAGTAAGTGTGAGAGTGTGGTTGAAGTGTGGCTGGTACTGGGTAGGTCCGAATGTAGTACTATTTCCCCTTCCGCTGTTGTCTCTATATCAGTGTATGTCTTTTTTATGCTCTGAATGTATCACGTGAAACTAAAGCACAATTCACTTTTTATAATTTTGTTACCTCAAAAAAAAAAAAAAACATATATTTTTCTAATATGTGCTGTAGAGTCTACTTGGATTGACCTTTTGTCTGTTGTGTGCAATGTAAACTTCTAGGTTAATCGCCCCGTTCTATATATCTGTTGGACCCTCCAGTTAGGGCCTTTATATCCCAAGGCAGGGTGTTTTCTTTTGCTCTATTCACAGTTGACTTCCCCCCCTATGGCCTGCCTATATCTTTAAGTAACCCACGGGGAACCCCCTTCTTTTGTTCAATTTTGTGGAACAGACAGGTTTCCCCAACCCTAGCCATGCCGGGTTTCCAGCACATTCCACGGAAACAGTGATTGTAGCAGTACTGGAATCTCTACTTGAAGAAGCGGACACAGGCACTCCCCAGGCCCTGGTGTGCTTGATCTCTCGGCGGTATTCAACACGGTCGACCATGATATTCTGGTCGACCGTGTCAGCGAGGCAGGCTTCCAGGGTCCAGCACATAGCTGGATAAAGTCATTCCTAAAAAACTTGCACTCAGGCAGTCCCCATCGGCCATTTCACCGCCCCCAAACGAAACAGTACGTGTGGGGTCCCACAGGGCTCTTCCCTCTCCCCCCACCTCTTTGAGCTCTACCCTCTCCCACTAATAAGATCCTTAAAAGAAAGAAGAGTGACCATTTTAACTACACAGACAACCTCCAACTTATGTTCAAGATTGACAACTCTCCCCAGTCAATCTCTGACTTTCAATCCACCATGAATTTGAATTTAAAATATTTATATAGCGCGACATTCACCGTGCGGTTTCTTGGCGCTGTGGAGACTAATTTAGCAGTAGGAACAAAGGACTGGTGGAAAGGGGAAAATAAAATCAGTTCACATTAAGAAAAGCCTGGGTAAAGAGAAAGGTCTTGAGATCTTTTTGGAAGAGGGGATAGTGTCTAGCCAGACGCAAGTGATCGGGGAGGGAATTCCAAAAAGATGGTGCCAGGAATGAAAAATTGGCTCCGCCCCATGTCTTGCGTCTGTACCGGGGTACCTGAAGGAGTGATTGGGTAGATGAACGAAGCTCACGGACAGGGATATACTCTTTTAGCAAAGAAGAGATGAAGGCAGGGGCAGTCCCCTGGCGCGCCTGAAAAACCATGCAACCAGTTTTAAAAAGGGATTGCTCCCTAACAGGTAGCCAATGTAGTGCCTTCAGTAGAGGAGTAGAGTGATGGGAGCGGGGGAGGCCATACACCAATCTGGCCGCCTGGTTTTGAACCAGCTGGAGCTTCCGCAGACTGTACGCTGGGATGCCATTGTAGAGGGCGTTAGCGTAGTCCAGCCGGGAGATAACCAGAGCGGACATGATTAACTTGAGTGCAAGGGGAGAAAAGAAACGAGAAACAGAGCGAATAGTTCGAAGAACAAGAAAACAGGAAGAAACAGCAGAACTGATTTGTGAGTGAAGGTTGAGATGATTATTGAGTTTAATGCCCAGGGTCTTAACTGAGGAAGAAGGTGTAGGGGGGGATCCTAAAGAAGAAGGCCAGAAAGAGGAATTCCAGGGACTGGAGGAACCACCCGTAAGGACCAATTCTGTTTTGTCAGGGTTCAACTTCAGATGGTTGTGGTTCATCCAGTCCCTGATGAAAATCATAGTAGACTGAAAATTAGAAATAGAATGGGGAGAAGAAGACAGATTAAAGATAAGCTGGAGGTCATCTGCGTAATTGTAAACAGTGACCTCCAGTTGCTGAAGTGCAAAGATCAGAGGATAGATATAGAGATTAAACAGAAGAGGGGAAAGAGAAGAACCCTGAGGAACACCACAAGTGACTTTGAGTTGGGTGGCCTAAAAATCCCCCAGCCGGACCGCCTGGGTGCGGTCCCTCAGGAAGGACGATAGCCAAACCAGGGCTGAGCCCCCGACCCCCGCCGCTCCGACACGGGAAAGTAAGATGGAATGATCCACTGTGTCGAAGGCGGCGGAGAGATCGAGGAGCACCAGAGCCTGGTAGTTGTTTTGGTCCATGCCCTCCCTGAGGTTATTCAGAACCGACACCACGACGGACTCGGTGGAGTGCCTAGGCCGGAAACCTGCCTGGCGAGACGCTAGGCCCCCATTGGCTTCTACATGGGCACTGAGGACCGATGTTACATGTCGCTCCAGCACCTTCCCAAGTAGGGCAGGAGGGAGATGGGACGATAATTAGCTGGAGCAGAGGGATCCGCACCGGGCTTCTTCAGGATGGGCACTATAGTGGCGGATTTAAGAGCTGGAATTACCACCCCCTGAGCCAGCGAGCTGTTAAGAAGGGAGATTGGCGGTTTGGGGCAAACCGAGTAAATCTGTTGCAGAATATGGGCTGGACAGATGTCTGCCGGGGAACCAGACTTTACTTTGGGAAGTATTGCAAGAAACACTTCTTCGGTAAGCGGAGGGATAGAAGAAAGACAGCAGTGAACAGTCGGGGGAAAAGGCTCAGAAAAAGTAGGGGAAGGAAGTGAGATGTTGCCTTTGATGTTGGCAATTTTTTCTAAAAAATAGCAGTTCAAAGAGTCACAGAGGGACTGAGAAGGGGGGGGTTTGAGGGTGGCCCTGTCAGAATAGGCCAGGTCCTGAACAATAGAGAAAATCTCCCTGGATTTATTCTCCGCTGCCAGTATTTTAGCTGAGAAGTGCGCAGTTTTAGCGCTCAATATGGCCTTTTTATAGTCACTCAGCAACGTCAGATAATGAGTTTTTAGTAGAGGGCAGTAGTCCTTTCTCCATTGCCTCTCGGCCCGTCGGAGGGTCAGCTTTTTTATCTTCAGGTCATCGCCAAACCACCGATTGGACTCCTTGGATCTTCGGGTAGATATCCGTCGTAATGGGGCTACCGTGTCGCAGCCTCCAGCAAGCCAGGTGTCAATGGCAGCGGCTTGAGAGATAGAAGATAAGCCCTCTAAATTAGGTGCGGAGTTCAAAAGGGAGGATGACAAAGCAGGAAGGTCTACCCTATTCCAGTTCCGCGCCCAGGTGTTTTTGGCAGGCAGGATCTTTGTTGCCGACTTAAGGCGGAGGGAAAAGGAGATCAGGGCATGGTCTGACCAGGGGCATGGGGACACGGTCATGGAAGAGACCAAGGTATTAAGAGACCAAACCTGGTCTAGTATATGACCGTGAATATGCGTAGGGGTCTGCAGATGGGAGATAAAATTCAGGGATGCAAGTGAATCAGAAAATTGCTTCGAGGCAGTACATTCATGGGGATCTAAGGGCCAATAATTAAAATCCCCTAATACCAAAACTGAAGCGTGATTAATCGCTAAAGTGGCCAATAGGTCCTGAAATGCTGGCAGAAACAGGTGGGAAGACTGGGGAGGGCGATACATTAATAAACAGGTGAGCGGGGGAGAGAAGGCAAAAGAGCGGGCCACAAGGTGCTCGGTAGGGTTGATAGGAGAGGAGGGAAGAAGTTGGAAATTGTGCTCAGATCGAGCAATGAGAGCCACGCCACCCCCTGCCTTACCCGCTGGTCGATCAGCGCGGAGGGCCACATAAAAAGGGGGAAGGGCAGCCAAGAGAGAGGGCAGGGAGGAGTCACAAAACCAAGTTTCTGTTAATAGTAACATGTCAGGCTGGTGAGTATCAAGCAGCACAAATAGCTCCTGGTGGTGCTTTACTGCCGACCTGGTATTGAGTAAAATAATGGACAGGGGGATGACATTCATCCGTCAATGGCTGGACCATAACCACCTAAAGCTGAACCCCAGCAAAACAGAACTGATACTGATGGGTGATGCATACAGACATTGGGGCCCACATTACTGGCCAAACAACCTGGGCTCCCCCCTACCCCCACCACCTCAGTAAAAAGCCTAGGGCTCACCATTGGCAACAACCTATCCCTCAAAATGCACGTAGGTACAGTGATCTCCACCTGCTTCCTGCAGCTGCGAAAAATAAGGAAGATAAGAAGGTTACTATCTCAAGCTGCACTTGTTCAGGTCGTGATAGCCCTAGTCCTATCCTGTCTTGACTACGCAAATGCCACGTTCCTGGTACTCCCACTCGGTCTCACTAGGTGCCTTCAACTGGTACAAAACTAAGCAGCACGATTAATATTTAAACAACCGAGGTGGCAACATGCTTCCCCTCTCCTTAGGAAACTGCACTGGCTCCCCATCCCCCAGCGCTGTGCCTTCAAGGATGGCTGCCTGGTGTACAAATCCCTAAACGGCTGCAGCCCCAAATTCATCGATAATCGCATCTCCTGTTACATGCCCTCACGCAACCTCCACTCAGCCCAACTCCACCTGCTCACAGTGACGAATTTCAAGCTGAAGCGCCAAGGGGGGTGCAGGTTTGCGACCCTGGCCCCTCAACTATGGAATTCCATTCCCCTGGAAATCAGACTTAGCACAAACCTACTCAACTTCAGGAAGTCTCTCAACTGATCTGCTCCCTCTGGCCACCCCTTAGTCTCCCCAGGGCCAAGAAACCAACTGGTGAACGAGTGCTCTACAAATCATTGCTAACATAAGATAACATAAGCTGGAGGGAGTCAATGTGTTGTAGATTACATACATAGCTTTGTTATGGTATGTTATGTTACAATGTTTTCTAACGCACACGGCTACTCAAGAGTGTCCCGGTGTGAAGAGCCGGTATTGGAAACGGTATGGAGCAGGGGAAATTAACCTTAGATAAACAGCAGGGTTTTAAGTCTTTTCTTAAACATGGCGGGTCGTGAATGCTGCGCAGTTCAAGGGGGAGAGAGTTCCAAGCTTCGGCTGCTTTGAAGGATAGAGAGCTGCCTCCAATTCTTGTCCGCCGAAAGCGAGGGATTGCAGCTAGGCACTGTGAGGCGGAACACAGATGCCTTTGTAGAGTATAAAAGCTAAACCACTTCCTCAAATAGAGGGGCCCTAAACCATAGAGTGCTGAATGGGCCATCGTGAGAGCCTTAAATTTCACTTTTTGGGTCACTAGTAGCCAGTGCAGGTCCCACAAATGATTTTTGACTCTGGACCTACCCGCGATACCCATCAGAACTCTGGCCGCGGTGTTCTGTATTACCTGGAGTTTCTTAAGCTGGTATCCTGGTAGGCCAATGTAAAGTGCATTGGCATAGTCAAGGTGGCTAAGGATCAGAGCGCGCGTGACAATCCCTAGGCGGGCCTGGGTAATAGAAGAAGAATCCTCCTAAGAGAATTCAATGTGCCAAAACATTGACCGGTCAATTTATTTTACAGTAGTAGTTTTTTTGTTTTTTTTTGCAGTAGCCGCACAAACTTGTGAGCTATTTTACCAGTATCTGAACATCAGGATCTTCAATCTGATGTTTACATAATTGTCTTGAGTACAAGCACAGGGGAGGCACATTAACCCTCTAACCTATTTTATGATGTTTCAAACCTGTAACCAGCTGATTATACACAGATCTTAATAGCACTGAGCTATCTTACTGATAGTTTAAGGCTTGTTGGAAACAGATTGATTTCTGCAGCAGGTGTCTTAACCTCCTAAGCTATCTAACTAAAGGGCAGGCATGCCCAACAAATATAGTTGGTAATATAGCTCATTGGGTGAAGGGTCTAGCTGTGGTAAACTGAAAAGAGATTGAAAATGAGAAGTTCGAAGCAGCCCACTCAGTCTTTCCTTCTTCTATTGTGGCTGTGATCATTCACATCAACTATTAACATTGCTACTATACTGCAAGTCTGTGATAGAATGTGGCATGCAAAAGAACAAGTATACATTTGTGGATTTACCTAAAAATGTATGGAGTGTATGTGAAGAATGGTTATGCAAAGGGGTAGGCCACTTTTCCAGGTGGGCGACTTGAAGTCAGATGTTTGCTTGAAGTGAGGTAGTGACCCTGTTAAGGAAGCAGGTGGGTATAGGTGCAGTGGGCTTTCGAGATCAGAATTGTTCTTGGCTGAGGCTTCATTGGGCAAGTACAGCTTATCATTTACATAAAGCGTATAAAGTAAGAAAAATTCTCAATAAAAACTGGCCAATTTTAAAAACAGATGCCGTTTTGGATAAATGCTTGAATCCACACCACAGATAACGTTCAGAAAAGAAGATCATTAAAAGATTAATTGAGTCAGAATGCAGTAACATCTACAGTATCCCAAAATTTAAGGAAAAAACCTTTGGGATTTGAATGCTGTATGAGATGCAAAGCCTGTATAGGGAGTAAGAATTATACAAGCATAAAAGTACCAAACAAAGGGACCTTTTACTGCAACACTGAATATTGTGTGTACTGCCTTATATGTCCTTGTCAAAAGTAATACATAGGCAGTACAATACAAAGAGCAAAGAAAAGAGTGTTAGAGCACAAAAGAGCAATCCGTAACAACAATGAACATTTTCCGGTTGCTCGACAATTTAAATCTTTCCATGGCCAAAATGACAAACTTTTAGCATATGTAGTTTTGGATGCAGTAACACCACAGGTTAGAGGAGGTGACAGAGAGCGTCAACTGAGAATTTTGGAGTCTAAATATATCATAGACTTTGAAACCCCATATCCTGTGGGTTTGAACTTAAGTGAAGAGTTAGCGGTGCACTTGGGATGATTCAATATAGTACTGAATATAAAGAGCCGTAACTGTGATAATAGGAGCTCTATGAATTCCTCTTTGTGTAAAGAAGTAAGAGAATTTATAGGGTTTTAATTGTATATAGTAAACATTTTGTTTGATAAGATAAGGTCTTTTTTTATATTTCTTTCTACATTACAATTTTTATTGTTAATTTTTTTGTTTATTTGTAAATAGGACCAAGATTCAATGAGAAATAATCGTAACAAGAGAAGATTAAGACACAGGTGTAAATAAGATTTATTGTTCTTTGTTGGCACAAAGCTCTCCGTACTCTTATATGCTATATGTTGCTGTGCCCACTAGGGCCGGACTGCTAAAAACATTATGCCCCCTGGGGCAGGACTGTAATTTTTGTAATAAAAAATGAAACAAGTGCGTTGTATATTACCCATGCAAATTGGTTCCCAATACATTACAACAGGGATCCTAGTGACAGTTGCTGAGGGACACTATTGTTTTCTATTATATTGCACAATATTTAACAATGGGCACATAAACTGCGAGAGTGAATTGTATTTTTGTATATTTATTATGTACGTGCAATTGACTGGTCCTTTTATCAGAGATTTTGCAAATATGTAATTATGAAGGACTTTATTTAAATCCATGAAGCGGTACTAATGAGGGAACATGCACCCGCAAACGAAGTAATGACTGTATCAGAAGTATTTTTGTTTAGATACAGCATTGATGTTATTGAACACCGATATAGCAAACATGTAATGTTTAATGCTTGCTGAATGTGAATAATGAAAACACCATTACAAAATGTCACCTATGAATTTTGTTACGATCATGAGCATGGTCCTATTTTTATGTTTATTATGTACATATGTAAATAAAAGTTGGAGGATACTTGCTTCAGTGTGACCAAGCCGTAACTGGCAAAACTCGTCGGTAGGAAGCTTTTGTTTTTGCAATAAACTAACTTAAGCATCTTGATGTGTCCTGTGCTGTCATTTCTGGAGGAAGAAATTACGCTGATTTATTTAGATGGGCAGCCGGTACCCGCGCAGGACCGCCGCACTTTAGAAGCCACGAACTACCGGAAACAAGTTTACATATATATATATATATATATATATATATATATATATATATATATATATATATATATATATAAAAAGTATATATATATAACCAATATATATATATGGCTAGTGAACAAGGATACTTTGTATTCGAAACTCGTCTGACTGTGGCTAAAATGAATTAAGACCTGCTCTAACCACAAAAACTTCTGGTGTCCGTTTCCCGTTTCTCGGCATGTCCGGCTGGAGTGCAGGAGAGTGACTGGGACTATACGAGTCTAATATATATATATTCACAGAATAGCTCTGCAGCACCTCCGGCAAGCAGTACAGCCACACCAGCGAGAGAGGAGACGGACCACAGGATCAGGTGCAAAGATTTATTTAGCACAGAGAAACAGCTACGCGTTTCAGGCCCCACGAGCCCTTGATCACGCTGTATATATATATACATATATATGTCGAAGAATTCGTCCAAGTGCTCCTGCAAACCCCCAGTGCCCGGGACCACACAGGAACAAACGAAGGCTGACCCAAGAAAGTGCTTGTGAGTGATTTTATTTAGAATATCAGCAGCCTGCCTGCATTACGCGTTTCAGCCTACACAGAGGCCTTGATCACATGACGCTTAGTAAGAAACATGCTGCATTTAAAGTACAAAGTGCAAGTAACCTAGAACACAATTGGTTACCAATCAAACCAGATGCATAGGCACAGAAAAAATTCTTACCCGTTACAAATATATCATTAGAACCTAATAGATGTAAATACAAAACAAAGCACAATCAACAAAGTCATAAATAGCATGTAAACCTTTAAGAATATATAAAAAACACATTATAGATTAATATAATTCTAGTTAAAAGTATATGCTGTATATGACAGGAGGAGAATTAAAATTGATAAAATATTAAAACTCATCCCCTGCATGTGCTAAATGTATGCGATTGTGCAAAGTGGGCAAAATCAGGATGAGACCCAAGTGGGTAATCATTCATTTCACCGCTCTATCATAGACTCAATTCTGGGAAATATCCAAGGGACTGTGCCCATCTGGTTTGTAAGTGCAAAAAGTGAGATGTGCAAATGTGCAAAAGTGCTAAAAAAAAAGGGGGGTCGTGTAAAAGGATGTAATAAAGACAAAATGCCATTGGGAGGATTGGGTCAGCACCATAGTTGTACCCAATGAATGATAGTAAAATATCACAGGGTAAAATTTAAGATAATTCAGCTCATGCAAGTGTGTGAGGGATCCAACCTAAAGACAAGTATAAAAATCTTAGCTGGAGTTAAGACCGGGGTCTTAGTGTCTAGCTCCACGATGTATTTAGTTTCCGGCGCACACAAGAGGGCCTCATGGTTTCCTCCGCATCTGAAGGGGAGAACAGAATCGATGACAACGTACCTTAAGAGCTCACTCTTATTCTCATAATATATATATATATATATATATATATATATATATATATATATATATATATATATATATATATATATATATATATATATATATATATATATATATATCACTCCAAATGAAACCATATTATTTCTCTAACTTTCCCCTTCTCTTTGTTCTCTTTCCGCTTTCCTCAGCCCCCTCCCACCCCCTCACATCCTACAAACTTCCAGCCATGCTAAAATACCAATATGCTGTTGCTCATAGTTGAATAATGTACGATACTGTTATTCTATGACCATCCTGAGCCTCATATGTGATACTATATCGCTATCAGCATTAATTGAATGTCGTCTTGTGTAAAATGTAACAATATTTTTCTTCTTTCAATGATTCGCTAAGAATTTGTAACAATTCTTTTTCATTTGTGCACTACATTACCCACAATGCCGCATTAAGACCATGTGGTTGTACAAATAAGTGCAACAAAGAAGGGACTCACCTACCGTGATCAAAGCCGTGGAGGCTGAAACGCGTCGGTTGAGCTTTATACAATGAAACTATTTTTGAATACTATAGTCTTCCCCTGAGTGCCGTGTGATTTGGAGTGAAGTAAAGGAATTACGGGTCTGGGACCGACCCACTGCGCAGAGCACCCGTTGGCAGTGTGCGTCTTGGTTCTTGGACCACTTTGAGTTGTGGATGGATATATATATATATATATATATATATAAACCCACTTGGAGTTTTCACTTTTTTGAACTATGTGCACTGTTGTGAAGCAGCTCACTGGAGTAATTTTATCAGGACTATGAGCACCAGCAGGCTCAGGGAGAGCCAACGCCCACTTGGCAGGTGTTCAGGTTTCAAAATCATGTGCTTCACGCAGTGTTTTTTCATAAGCCTCTGAGGAAATGCTCTCTGAGCATGAAACGCGTCAGGCTGTTATTTGAATTGGACTTTGTTTCTTTATCACTGCGCTGCTAAACAGCAAAATAAAAACGAAGATTGCACCTACCTGCATGTGGGCTTTTCCAAATGAGGTAACTCTTGTGTTTTGAATAAATTTCGGCCGGCCTCGGTCGAGGAGAACCCCCCCCACTACCTGGAAGTGGGTTTACTGCAGTTATGAAACTGAACAGTGGCAGATGGTTCGTGTTTGCACAGGGAAAGTAAAGCACAGAGACTAAGGAATTATTTCCAAACCCACTTGGAGTTTTCACTTTTTTGAACTATGTGCACTGTTGTGAAGCAACTCACTGGAGTAATTTTATCAGGACTACGAGCACCAGCAGGCTCAGGGAGAGCCAAAGCCCACTTGGCAGGTGTTCAGGTTTCAAAATCATGTGCTTCACGGAGTGTTTTTTCATAAGCCTCTGAGGAAATGCGTCAGGCTGGTATTTGAATTGGACTTTGTTTCTTTATCACTGCGCTGCTAAACTGCAAAATAAAAACGAAGATTGCACCTACCTGCATGTGGGCTTTTCCAAATGAGGTAACATTTGTGTTTTGAATATATATATATATGGTGACTCTTTCTGCGTGATTAAAAGCTGCATATACCTCGAGGTCCGTGTCCGGAGTTTTCTTGCTGTGGTTGCGCAAGCGTGCGAGCTGGGAAACAGACGGTGCACAGGATATACATACATATATATATATTCACTCGAACCTCCTGCACAGCACAGCAACGTGAAGGAATCACAAGCCACTCCAGCCAGGTAGATTATCAGGTATTCTTTAATGGGCACAAAGAAGACGCGTTTCGAGCACACAGGTTCTTGGTCACATATATATGTTACCTACTGGCAATCGCCAGTAGGTATATATAGTTAGGATTTTTTCCCTATGGGATTTCTGAAAATTCTATGTCTAATAACTTTGGCGTTTGTGGACGGAATTGGCTGAAATTGTCAGGAAAGTTGCACATTTTGTTTCTGAGCAGCCCCTGAAAATGTGGGGGGGTTTCGTCAAGGGGGGGCCAAGAAAAAAGGGGGGGTCCCAAAACGCGTTTTTAACATTGAGTTTTCCATAGGGCGGTTGGCTTCACTTTTAGCTCGAACGGCTGAATGGATTTGCACGAAACTTGGCAAAATTGTAGGGACTGTTAGCCCGATGTGCCTTTGCTAGGTCTCAATATATGTGCTCCAGTGGATTTTGATAAATTAACGTTTTAAAAAACAGATATATCTGTGACAGCGCTCCGGTTAGCGCTCCGGTTCGCGTACTTGGCGCGTAACGGAACTTCGTGAAGCGAAGCGGATTGGCTCTCCGGTGTCTGTCAACATTCTAAACAGTCCGGAGCGGCCGCCATCTTGTCTCTCGGTAGGATCGAGAGACAAGAGGAGGCCAAAACGAAGGGGGAAATGACCATAAGGGGGCATAGTAGATCCTCCCTGACCCCCTAGGTTTGATGTGGAGGCTTTAAAAGGGACCCGCGTTTTTTTTTGGCGTGGGGAGCGCCCGGTACGCTTTTGTGCAATGGGCGGTGGTAATCTAAATGATGAGGAGAGGGGGGGGGCAGCGTTCAAAGCACATCAGCGTGCATAAACACGAAAATGTTTTTATCTACCACGTACTTGACTTATCTCTCTGAGATGCATTCCCTTGTGTTTCGGCAATGGTAGTCTGTTCATTACATAGATCTCCAGAGGGCGGTAGTACAGACCGTGCGTAGGAAAGGGTCAAAAGCCAGGGGTATAGGAGTATGTAACAAGCGAGCCATTTAATTGAAAAAACTAAACGTGACAAACGGTTGCAGGATCAGTGAAGGTTGATTTTATAATTGAAAGTATAACAAGATCAGTTACAATAAAATCGTCCATACGCACACCATGGGCGAGTATCATGGGTAACATTATTTTGAAGCTTTATTAATACAATAATCAATAATGAAAAATCGCCATCAATAGGGTTGTCCGTATTCCCAGTCAGTACCCTTCCCCGCCCGCCATGTGCACAAAGACCGCTTACATCCCCCATAACGTCAAGGCTAAGTAACTAGAACGTCATAAGGAGTTGCAAGTTGCTCCCATACTGGCTCCATTTTGGTCGAGGCCAGGCAGGTCCACAGTATAGTTCATTGTCTCCAATAAGTAGCAGCAGGACCAGAATCCCTTTCGGCAGTTCTGGCTTCGCCATTATGAGCACTAGAAAACAAGACATTCTGGGCAATACCACCCTTGACGCAGCCCTTTATTCTACAAGATGGTGTCTTTCAAAAGCCAGGGGTATAGGAGTATATAATAAGCGAGCCATTTAATTGAAAAAACTAAACGTGACAAACGGTTGCAGGATCAGTGAAGGTTGATTTTTTAATTGAAAGTATAGCAGGATCAGTTACAATAAAATCGTCCATACGCACACCATGGGCGAGTATCATGGGTAACATTACTTCAAAGCTTTATTAATACAATAATCAATAATGAAAAATCGACATCAATAGGGTTGTCCGTATTCCCAGTCAGTACCCTTCCCCGCCCGCCATGTGCACAAAGACCGCATACATCCCCCATAACGTCAAGGCTAAGTAACTAGAACGTCATAAGGAGTTGCAAGTCGCTCCCATACCGGCGCCATTTTGGTCGAGGCCAGGCAGGTCCAGAGTATAATTCAATGTCTCCAATAAGTAGCGGCAGGACCAGAATCCCTTTCGGCAGTTCTGGCTTCATCATTATGAGCACTAGAAAACAAGACATTCTGGGCAATACCACCCTTGACGCAGCCCTTTATTCTACAAGATGGTGTCTTTCAAAAGCCAGGGGTATAGGAGTATATAACAAGCGAGCCATTTAATTAAAAAACAAGATGGTGTCTTCCATTCAGAAAATATTCTTGGCAGCATTTTGAAAGGAAAGATAAACGGCCGTTCTCCTAGTGAGTCTCACATTGTTACATTTATGAAGAATGTTGAAGAGTAGTATGTTGAAAATCTGAAGCCATCGTTCTGCAAACTCTCAACCAGCCTTGGATGGAAAAATCCTGAAGAATGTACAAACTGAAAACCAGTTTTTGTCTGCATAGCATCAGCAGCAACACTTGAGTCAGCTTTGTGTGAAGCCGCCATCTTGTTCCAATCAATACCGTCCCCCTGCACACATTCAGGGACCAGGACGTGTCTTCAGGTCAAACGGATTGTGGGACAAGGTGCAGAAAGAGCCACCAAAAGGAAAAAAGTTCCGCCGGACCCCGGGAGCCGGCCGCCTATGTCGGGGGCGATCTCAGGCCACACCAGGGCAACACGACTTGGGGAGGGGGCAGGAGCCAAGCGCCCCCTCCCAGTCCGCGCCACCACACCGCCCCTCGGGGGCCTCCGTCATGCGGTTCAGGGAGGCACCGCAGGCAACGGTTCTTCAGATCAGTGGCTCTCACCGGCAAGGCTCCCCTCCGTTAGCAGCGAACGTTGGCGATGTGGTTGTGGCCGGAGGCCCCGCCTAGTCAACGCCCCGGCCTCTCCATGTCGTAGGCCGCAAGAGTGGGCGCAACTCAGCTGGCCGAGCGAGACTTGGGGAGGGGGCAGGAGCTAAGCGCCCCCTCCCAGTCCGCGCCACCACACCGCCCCTCGGGGGCCTCTGTCAAGCGGCTCAGGGAGGCACCGCAGGCAGCGGTTCTTCAGATCAGTGGCTCTCACCGGCAAGGCTCCCCTCCGTTAGCAGCGATCGTTGGCGCTGTGGTTGCGGCCGGAGGCCCCGCCTAGTCAACGCCCCGGCCTCTCTATGTCGTAGGCCGCAAGAGTGGGCGCAACTCTGCTGGCCGAGCGAGGAATACCGTCCCCCTGCCTGATGAAAGTCAGAGTGAGGAAACAAGGAGGGGTTTTCATCATTTGGGAGAAAAAATAGTTCTAAACCAATGAAAAGTGTTATTTTTAGGTCACATGACCTAGGTCACATGACCTAGCCTTACATCATTAGGAACCCAAAAGTGAAATGAACCAATGAAAAGTTTTATTAACAAGTCACATGACCTTTTATGCTTACGTTACGCGCTCCGCGCCCCGGATCGCTTCCGGGAAGCTGTGCGTCATATGATGCATTACGCGACAACGCGATACGTCGCGGTTACGCGACGCGTCACGATTTTGTTTTCTAACGCGGCAGTTGCGCAAACAGAACTTTTATCGGCCGGGCGCACCCCGTGGCTACGTCATGGCCATTCCGCGAGCAATCATGGTAGTCGCTGCCCACCGGAAGTCTGCGGGAGTCGGGGCCCCGGTGACTCTTGTAGAATCTTCAAGGCTGAGGGGACGCTTTTGGGAATGGGGCCCATGCCCTATCAGTCAAGCGTCCGAGTTCCAGGGTTGCCCAGAGCCATCCTTGCAGGCCAGGCCCAAGTCTGTGGAGCCGACCTCCATTTCGTGAGCTCCGTGGCAGCCGCCTGTCGCTGTACCGCAAGAGAGGGTGCAATTCAGCCGGATGGCGGGTGAGACGCTGTAATAGCAAGAGCAGGCGCAATTCAGCTGGCCGAGGGAGGCACTGTTCCGCAAGAGCAGGCGTAAGTCAGCTGGTTGAGTGAAGCGCTGGGGTGTAGCTGAGAAACCTCCACCTGGGGAGGTGGGGGAGGCTCGTTCGCGCCGCCTCTCCCTTCCAGTGCACCCCACGCCGTCTCCTGGCGCAGGTATATGTGATGGTCGGACCAGGGCACTCTAGGACGTGTCTTCAGGTCAAACGGATTGTGGGACGGAAATTAAGTGAGGTATTGTGTAGAGTCTGATGTGGGTAAGGTGAGCTGGTGCGGGACTCGGGGATTAAAGCATGAGCCCAAATTGTGTGTCTTATGCTGTGAAGTCATGTGCGCTGGCCGCTGCACTACAGTTGAGGAAGTAGTGTCCGGATGTGTTTATAACTACTAGGATGAACTACTGACCCGTACTGGTATGAAAGTCCTGGGGTACGGAATATATGTGAGTTATTGTGTATGGTCTCATGCTGCTAAACTGAGCTGCTGCCGTAGTCAGGGATTAAAGTGTGAGCCCAAACTGTCTGTCATATGCTGTGAAGTCTTGTGCTCTGGCCGCTGTGCCACATCTGTGCAAGTAGTGTCAGCATGTAGTTATAGCTACTTGGATGCCCTTTTGTTTAGAACAGTGTAGCTTGTGTATGGTGCTTAGGTGGTGTTGTATAGGTAGTGCGAAGGTAAATCAATATTGTATTTGTAAAACGCAAACTACTCACTCCTATGGGTGAGTAGAGCTGGGGATCAAAGCGAGAGGTCTGTGCTGCAAAGTGAGATGGTCTGGCCGCTGCGCCACAGCTGTGTGGAGAATACATTTTGGCGAGGTGGCGGGAGTTGGCGTTATATGGCCCTAAAATAGCGGGCCTAAGTTGTAAGTTATAGGGTGGCTCTGAAAAGAGCCCTTGTGTTCATTAGTTGGAGCTACTTATAAGTGCGGATGCACAGCTTCAAGTTATTCAGAAACACTCGGTTTCCCTGATCTGTGAAGTGTACTCCATCACTTCTGTAGATATCTGCCATATCAAAAAGTATGTTGTTGTTGTATATGGACCCCATTTGGTGGTCTCTGAGGTATGCAGAGACAGCTTTGTTTACTTTTTTCTGAGATTTTTAATCTGAGGAAAAAATTGTTTGGACCATTTCCACTTCTGTCTTTGGCATATATTGGAATATACAAAGACAGTTTGCAGCAAAAGTAACATCATTTGTCCAAAGGTGTCCTTCATAAGCATTTCCAAACCTACCCCAGTCAATGTGCCTAGGTCGTTTCCACCACAGTGCACAATCATGAGGTCAGGGTGTTGGGGATGCAAACAGGTTTTAACCAAAGGCAACAATTGGTGCCACTTCAATCCTCTCTGTCCAACCCATTTAATGTCCACATTTTGTAAACCTAGGTCTAAGTCAATTTGTCGCTTTTATGCATACCTCTTGCACCAGAAAACATAGCTATGTCCTACGATCCACACTAGCATTTTGAAGGTATGGCTGGAAGGTATGGAAAGATGTCTGTGACTCATGCAGTTCCTTCATAGAATAAGAGATATGTTTAAAGATTGAGAACAAGTTTCTTTTCGCATACAAAACAGTACCTGATTGGGAGATGAAAAGCATTGTTTTTTAAAAGTAGGGTGCACGTTCGTTTTGTGGAAAAGTATCTTTGTGGTTGGTTAAGAAAAAGCAGTTTGCTCGTGGATTACATATTATAGGATAACATTTGCTCAACTCAACCACACCAGCTACTTGCATTTGGAAGGCACTGTTTGAACTTAAAACAATGGTGAACTTTTAACTTGCATGTGCTGTTAAATGTTCGAGAAAATGTTGGAAAAAAATATCGTTAGGTTTAAAAAAATTGATGAACTTTTAATCTCCACGTGTTGTAGAATGTTCTAGAAAGTGTGTTGATAGAATACGTTGCATTTCTGACTTCGATGGGTACTTGAATATTAAAAAAATATATTTCTATGGAAAAGTAGAAAGACAGTAATAGAGAGAAGTTTTGAAAGCTAAAATAATCAAGGAACTATTGTAATTTGTTCTTGATTACCTACTGACGGTCGCCAGTAGGTAGTTATCAATGTTAACGGTCTGAAAGTGCGGTGTTGCTCAGAGTGTCATGGTGGTGATATGATATGGTGCTACACTCGGGTATGAAACCGAGAGTCTAAACCGTGAGGCCATTGCTGTAAAGTGATGTGGTCTGGTGTTTGTAGCATACGTGTGCAAGTAATGTTAGTAGGTGTTTATACCATACAGGGAGTGGGAAGCGAACTACTGACCGCTACAGTGTGTTCATAGTATGCCGGAAGCGGGAAGCCAAGTAGTTACGCCCACCGGTGTGAAGTCTTGGGGATGAAACTGAGCTGATTGCTATAAAGTGATGGCCTCTGGACGCTGTAGCATACCTGTGGAAGAAGTGTTAGTTTACATTTATACAATAAAGGGAGTTGGAAGCGAAAGACTTACCCCTACCGGTCTCAAGACTCGTGGATGAAACCATGAGCTCATTGCTGTAAAGTCATGTGCTCTGTGTAGTATTCCATTGTAAGTCATAGTAGAATGTTAGTATGTAATTCTACTAGAATCTAAGGGGCATATTATCAAGGAACGGTGTTAAAATTATCGCCGCTTTAGCGGCAGTAAATTGCCGCTAAAACTGAGATAATGGGCTTGATAATATGCCGTAGAGAATACCAATAGAAGCCCATGTTAAAACCAGAACATAGGCTTCTATTGGAATTCTCTATGGCATATTATCAAGCCCATTATCTCCATTTTATTGGCAGTTTCCTGCCGCTAAAGCAGCAATAATTTTAACGCAGTTTCTTGATATTATGGCCCTTAGTATGTAATGTTAGAATGTAGGGCTGTCATGAGGGGAACCTTGTGGAGTTTCTACACGGTGCTGGATTAGACGGTTGCTTTGCTGTCTGCTCCTGTTGGTGGTTGTTTCAGGTGTCTTGTTTTCTTGTAATAAATCTACTTATTGGATCCACTGCTGTCTGCCTCTTCACTACATACATTTGCCGACGAGCGGGAGAAGGCAAAAAGAAGGTACCACTCACCAATATTTCAAAATTGCTTGCGTTGTGCTAAAGACCCGTTTTGTTCGTGTAGCTTTTTCTACTCATGCCAGGGTCGTCGGCTCATTGAACTATGTCATCCGACTTCTGGTAGGATTTATATTTTTAGATTTTGTGCTTCCTCTGCTTCTTCACTACAATCTGGTCGCAGTACTACACTTGTGTAAGTAGTGTTAGTATGCGTTTATACTAACAAATGCATCATGGTCCTAGGGAGGGCGACCTCTCAGGCGCAGCTCATACAATGCCCCGGGGTATGCATTCACTGGACATTTGTATTAGAGGGTGGTGCATGGCTTCCCCCCTGTGATAGCAAATACTTGTTCGACTACTTGAAGCGAGAGGAGGAAAACCTCGTATCACTGTAATAGAGGGGATGCGGATGGTAAAAATGGAGAGAAAAGAACAAAGCAAAAAAAAAGCGGGGTCTCACCCGTTCTTTTAAATAAGGCTCCTGGTGGGTAATGTTCCGTGGCCAATCCAATTGTTGTATTGCGGGGTCTCTGTAGGACTGAGGATCTTATTATCACATGTAAATTAGGCGCAGAAGCGCACGGAGATGTTTTGCAGCCTAGGGGAGCGCCATCTTCCCGGGTGTTGTTTACTAATTGTTCAGGAGGTTCGAGGCCAACTGAAGTCCAGGGATCGCCACACTCCGGGTCTTTATTTAAATATGCAGGGTGGGCCTCGGCAGTCCCTGAAGCCTCAGTAGTCCTAGGCAGTGCCTTATTTGTTCTGTAAGCACACGGGCAGTACTTATGGTGTTATAAAGTGATACACTCATAGAACTCTTGCAGTTGTACAATTACCCATGCTTCATTTGTCTAATAGTCAGTTAGATTATGTTTGGTAGGTGCACTCTAATTTTAAATAATATTGTCCTTACAATCTCCTATAAACAAATGATTTTCACAATAAATAATAGAGAAGTGTTGTCAGAAAAAGAAGACCTATACACTCAGTTATTTATTTGAAAAAAAGTAACCTTGATTAAAACAGAAATAAATAGAAATGTAACTTTAATAGACCAGTATGATAAAAAAATGTGAGTTGAACTCCATTGGAAGCAGCGTAGGAAACCTGCAAGACAAAAATGAAACATAAATATGTGAACTATGTGGAAGAGGTAAAGAAAGGTAGTCCGAATGATAGGACCATAGTGAAAACGGAAGGGAGAGGGAGTGGGTGGGAGGGAGAAGGGGAGGGAGAGTCAAAAGAAGAGAGGAAGGAGGAGACAGAGCGTCGGCCTATTGCACCCATCCCTTAGTGTTTACCCTCAGTCACCCATTTGTCGAGGATGCTGGGGTCTGCGAGAAAAAGTGTGGTTCAGCAAGTTCTTTAAATTAAATACATGAGGCCAGAGATTATGGGCCATAATATAAAGGAAGGGCGATAACATTATCGCCGCTTTAGCAGCAGGAAACTGCCGCTAGAGCGGCGATAAGGGGTTGATAATATGCCCTTGTGAATTCCCTTAGAAGCCCAGGTTCTGGTGTGAACATGGGCTTCTATGGGAGTTCACAAGGGCATATTATCAACCCCTTATCGTCACTTTAGCAGCAGTTTGCTGTCGCTAAAGTGGCGATAATGTTATTTCAGTTCTTTGATAATATAGTCCTACATTATTAGCTACAGGAAAATCACTTGCATGCACCTGTGCACCCAGAGTGCTGCACCCCAACCCCTTCCCCCGCACTGTACTCAATTGTAGGTCTTTCACACCGAGGCTTCACTGCTCACCTGCCACCACTGGTGTGTCCCACGACGTGTTGGTGCAAGCTCCTAGTCCGGGGTACGTTTGTACGGTAGACCAGGTCTCCGGTCAGGGACGGTGTCCTGATACCACGATGGAAGGTGTCAAAATGCCAGAGCATCATTGCCGGGTCAGCTACCGCTCCGCCCTTCTTGTGGCAATCAATGGAATGTCTGAAAAGGGAGAAATAATTTAATTGGTGAAATGTCGGGAGGTAAATGAAGGTTTATTTCAAGCTTGATAGACAATAGGAGTTGAGTGCATCCTTCGTTTTTGAAGTACGATCAACCAACTGTTAGTGGTAATCGTGGTTCAAAGAGGAGTTGGAGTGCACGAGAATGCAGAAGGTTAAATATTAATATGTTATGCCAACGTTCACATACAAAGGAACAGAGCGCATGCTAGAAGCATAATGTGCGCGTGTCATGCAGTGACGGGAGCCTGTGTGCATGTACACATAGTAAGGAGCTCACTACAGTGTCCTAAAAGCCAACACCAGGTGTCTGTAGGGCAGTGCTGCCCGCTGGCTCAGGCCTACAGTACGATTCAGCAGGTCCTTAAAATTAGACCGATGTGACTGAATGAGGTCAGAGATTACATCATTACACACGGCAACATCGCTTTTTCACACGTGCGCACTCAGGGTGATGCACCCCACCCCTCCCGCAGAACCGCCCTCAACAGGTGTCTGTAGGGCAACGCTGCCCGTAGGCTCAGGCCTACCTTATAGTACAGCAGGTCTTTAAAATGAGACAGAGATGTGACTGAATGAGGTCAAAGATCGCATCATAACACATGGCAACATCACTTATTCGCACGTGCGCAGTCTGGCTGATGCATCCCACCCCTCGCACTGAAGAGGTGTCTGTAGGGCAGCGCTGCCCTGCCCGCTGGCTCAGGCCTACAGTACGGTCCAGCAGGTCTTTAAAATGAGACAGAAATGAGACTGGATGAGGTCAGAGATAAAATCATTATGCACGGCAATATCGTTTGTTCACACCTGCGCGGCCAGGCTGAAGCACCCCACCCCTCTCGCTGCACCACGCTCAATTAGAGGCCCTGTGCACCAAGGCCTCTCTGCTTACCTGCTGTCATTGTTGTGTGAGCAAACACTACGGACAGCATTGCTCACAATTCAGATGGAGTGTTGATTGCAGGATAGTGTACATCTCATGGATCCCTTTCGTAGACGAAGGAGAGTAAGGCTCACAACTTAGAGCCTGTGCACACGTGGAAGGCTAATGTACAGAGCATGAATATTGATCGAGATGATAGTTGCATGTTGTGTGTAGTATAAGATATGTGTATACAGGAAAACACTTTTCAAAAAAGCTTTCGAAGCAGAAGAAGTGTCTCTCATCAAACGCTGTAGAGTGAATGAGTAAAATGGATGGGGTCGTACAACTGTTACAATAAGAAATGTTATGAACCTATCAAATGCTTTTTTTAAGGTTACATGGCAATCGTGCACTGAGCGCACAAGGAGACCGCACCCAACACGATTTTGACAAAATATAGTTATCAAAATATGAGTTTATTTCAGTTAGAAATATACAAATGTTTAAAATAATATAGATTTTCGTGTGCTCTCATATACTATTTAAAGTTATTTAGATATACTTTTGAGACAAAAGAAAGGGAATGGCGTACCCGGCGCGATACTATACGTCTGTGACGTAACACAGGGCTTGGCAGTGTGTACTCGTCGAATACACAATGCGCAGCAGGCGCGACCCCATACGTACATGACGTAACGCGTGGCTTGGTACTGCGTACCAGTCGGATACCAAAGTAGTACCTGGGGTGACTTCATGCGTATATGATATTACGCGGGACGCGGTGCCCCAAACTCATCGGATACGAAATGCGCATCATTTACGAGTTTAGCAATATGGCGAATAGGATTCGTGTGGTGATGGAGCTTGGTACGCTACCAGTATGGGAGTGCAGTTTTTCCCCCCCCCTCAGAAATATAAATTTTTGGGGGAAGATATAAAACATGACATGATTTTTAAAGTAAAAAAAAGAAGTATAATAGAGTTCCAAAATATTTAAAAATGTAATAAAAAAAAAATATAGGTTTTATAAACATTAAAATATAAAATTAACATTTAAAAAACCTTTGAAATTCACTGAAAAAACCACAGGTTTCATGGACGTTATAGTTAGTTGAACATTTGACTCATGTAAAACCAGAGAAATTCGTCTGTTATAGTTAGTTGAGCTAACTATAACTCTCGTGCCCGCAATGCACTGCTGATGAAGTCACATATTACATCACTCATGACATGGTCAGTGACATCACTGATGACATCACTGATGACATCTCAAATGATATCACTGATGACATCACTTATTACATCATCCACATGAGAATCTGATGCACATACTGATGCTCTAATATAAACTTTGATACACCCATTCTAAAATGCGACTACTATTTTTGAAACGATACACAGAAGAATGCCATATACTACATAGCACTCACTATTTCCTAGGTCTACACACACATCCAGTCACTTATATCAATCAATCAATCATAGACATTTATAGAGCGCTCTACTTACCCGGAGGGTCTCAAGGCGCTAGGGGGGGGGGGTGCTGCTACTACCCGAACAGCCAGGTCTTGAGCTTCTTCCTGAAGGCAAGGTGGTCTTGGTCAGGCGCAGGTCGGTCGGGAGGGAGTTCCAGGTCTTGGCGGCCAGGTAGGAGAAGGACCTTCTTCCTGTTGTCGCTCTTCGGATGCGGGGGACGGCGGCAAGGGCGTGACTGGCTGATCGGAGGTGTCGTTTGGGAGCGTAGAAGTTGATGCGGTTGTTGAGGTAGCTCGGGCCTTGATCGTGAAGGGCTTTGTGAGCGTGGGTGAGGAGACGGAAGGTGATTCTCTTGTTGACCGGGAGCCAGTGCAGGTCTCTTAGGTGTCCGGAGATGTGGCTGTGTCGTGGGACGTCGAGGATGAGTCTGGCTGAGGCGTTCTGGATCCGTTGGAGTCTCTTCTGGAGCTTGGCGGTGGTTCTGGCGTAGATGGCGTTGCCGTAGTCCAGTCGGCTGGTGACGAGTGCCTGGGTGACAGTCTTCCTGGTCTCGGTGGGGATCCACCGGAAGATCTTCCGTAGCATGCGCAGGATGTTGAAGCACGACGAGGAGACGGCGTTGACTTGCCTGGTCATGGAGAGGGAGGAGTCCAGGATGAAGCCCAGGTTGCGTGCGTGGTCTGTCGGTTTGGGTGTGGTTCCCAGGGCGGGGGGCCACCAGGAGTCGTCCCAGGCGGAGGGCGAGGATCCCAGGATGAGGACTTCCGTCTTGTCCGAGTTCAGCTTCAGGCGGCTGGTCGACATCCACTCGGCTACCTCTTTCATTCCTTCGTGAAGGTTGGCTCTGGCGGCGGCGGGGTCGTTGGTCAGGGAGAGGATCAGCTGGGTCTCGTTGGCGTAGGAGATGATGTTCAGGTTGTGTTGGCGTGCGATGGCCGCGAGGGGGCTCATGTAGACGTTGAAGAGGGTTGGGCTCAGCGAGGATCCTTGGGGTACGCCGCAGATGACTTTGGTGGCCTTTGATTTGTACGGTGGTAGGCAGACTCTCTGGGTCCTTCCGTCGAGGAAGGAGATGATCCATTCCAGTGCCTTCTCCTGGATTCCGACGTTGTAGAGGCGCTGCACTAGGGTGCGGTGGCAGACGGTGTCGAAGGCCGCGGAGAGGTCTAGGAGGATGAGGGCCGCTGTTTCTCCGTTGTCCATCAGGGTTCGGATGTCATCGGTGGCAGCGATGAGGGCGGTCTCGGTGCTGTGGTTGGCTCGGAAGCCAGACTGTGAGGGGTCGAGGGATCCGTTCGTCTCGAGGAAGGCGGCCAGTTGCTTGTTGACGGTCTTCTCGATGACTTTGGCCGGAAACGGGAGCAGCGAGATGGGGCGGTAATTCTTGAGTTCGGTGGGGTCCGCTGTTGGTTTCTTGAGTAGAGCGCTGAGTTCGGCGTGCTTCCAGCTCTCAGGGAAGGTGGCGGTGGTGAAGGAGGTGTTGATGATGTCCCGCAGGTGGGGTGCGATGACAGCGTCGGCCTTGTTGAAGACGTGGTGAGGGCAGGGGTCGGTCGGGGATCCGGAGTGGATGGAGTTCATCATGCGGACGGTGTCTTCGGTGCTGATCGGGGTCCAGGCGCGGAGGGTGGTGGTGGGGGGCGTTGGTTCGGTCGTGTCGGACGTGGCGTTCGTCGGTTGGGTGTTGAAGCTGTTGTGTATGTCCGCGATCTTGTTGTGGAAGTAGGAGGCGAGGGAGTTGCAGAGTTCTTGCGATGGGGTGATGTCGTTGTTTCCGGCGTTGGGGTTGGAGAGCTCTTTCACGATGTTGAAGAGTTCCTTGCTGTTGTGTGCGTTGTTGTCCAGCCGGTCCTTGAATGCAGTTTTCTTGGTGGCGCGGATCAGTTGGTGGTGCTTCCGGGTGGCAAGCTTGAGGGTGGTTATGTTGTCCGGTGTTGGCTCCCTTCTCCAGGCTTTCTCGAGGGCTCGGCAGTTCTTCTTGGAGCTCTTGAGTTCGTCGGTGAACCATGGGGCCTTCTTGCTGCCGGGTCTGCTGGGCGGGGTCCTCAGTGGGGCGAGTTCGTCCGCGCAGTAGCTGATCCACTTCGAGAGGTTGTCGGCGGCCTGGCTGGGGTTCGCTGAGCTGGCGGGAGGGTGCTGGCTCAGGGAAGCGGCGAGCTGGTCGGCTGTGATCTTGCTCCAGCTTCTGCGGGCAACCTGTTGCTGGTGGTGGTGGATCGTCGTTCTTCTGAAGGTGAAGTGGACGCAGTGGTCCGTCCAGTGGAGTCCAGTGGCATGGCTGAAGGCGATGTCTTTGCTGGATGAGAAGACGGCGTCGAGTGTGTGTCCGGCGAGGTGGGTGGGGGTGGTCACCAGCTGCTTGAGTCCGAGGTTGGCGAGGTTGTCGAGCAGGGTGGTGGTGTTGCGGTCGTTGTTGTTCTCCAGGTGGAAGTTGATGTCCCCCAGGAGGATGTAGTCAGCGGACGGGAGGGCATGCGGGCTGACGAAGTCGGCGATGTCCTCGCTGAATCGTGTGCGTGGTCCCGGGGGTCGGTAGATCAGGGATCCTCTGAGGGTGGTCTTCGGGTCGGTGTGGATCTGGAAGTGTAGGTGTTCGGCGGTGGTCAGGGTGTCGTCTGTGCTGGTCGTGATGCGGATGGTGTCCCTGTGGATGATGGCGAAGCCTCCTCCTATCTGGTTGGCGGTGCGGTCCCTCCGGGTGATCTTGTAGCCCTCTGGGATGGCGATGGCGATGTCGGGCGCTGAAGAGGCGTTCATCCAAGTTTCCGTGAGGAAGGCGACGTCAGGAGCTGTGGTGTCGAGGAGGTTCCAGAGTTCGATGGCATGTCTGTGGACGGAGCGGGTGTCGAGCAGGATGCACTTGAGGTGGTTGCTGCTGTTGGTCGGCTTGGCGGGTGCAGGTGCGAGGCAGGTCCGGATGCAGGTGAACTTGCAGGCGGTGCAGCAGAATGGTCCGTGGGAGCGTCTCGGAGTGGCACGGTAGCATCCCGGGACTCGTCCATCGTTGAGTGCGTTGAGGGTGGCGGCGTCGTACGTCCGGCGGGTGGGCTGAGATCTGCGGGGGCCAGGGGTCCTGGCACTGGGCGCGGTCCAGGCACGGACGGGCGCAGACGGGCTTACCTTTGGTGCACCTTCGGTGCGCTTCCGCTGCGCGGTCGCTGAGGGGGCGTCATAAGAAGGGAGCCGGGAGGGCGGGTCAGCAGGGAGGCGGGGAGCGCGTGGTCCAATCGGCAGGCGGGGGGCGGGGTCGCGGCAAAACCGGCACGAAAAACCAGGCGGGCGGCCCTGCGGCGGCTGGGGCTCCGGACTGGATCGGCGTCAGCAGGCAGCAGGCAGGCAGCAGGTACGAGGCAGGCAGCAGGCGGGGAGCGTGGGGGCAACCAGGCCGAGGGCACAGTGGTCGCTACTGATCCGGGATCGGGGTCCCCTTAAGAAGAGAGCCGGGAGGGCGGGCCAGCAGGGAGGCGGGGAGCGCGTGGTCCAATCGGCAGGCGGGGGGGCGGGGTCGCGGCAAAACCGGCGCGAAAAACCAGGCGGGTGGCCCTGCGGCGGCTGGGGCTCCGGACTGGATCGGCGTCAGCAGGCAGCAGGCAGGCAGCAGGTACGAGGCAGGCAGCAGGCGGGGAGCGTGGGGGCAACCAGGCCGAGGGCACAGTGGTCGCTGTAGTTACTCATCAATGCAGGACTATAGCATGCACTCAGACATCTATACATGCAGTCACACACTGCCACTCATCCATAGAGTTACTCACACACCTAGTCAGTAATGCAAAGAATCAATCACACACCCATTTAATCATGTATACACTTTGTTATTTTTAGACATACACATCTTTATGTATACAGATACTAACACATATTTACTGTCTTATACAATCACTGATAGAAGCAGACACTTATTTATGCACCCATTCTTGAAATAACTTAGTCTCACCTATACTCATTTATATACTCCAACTCACATATAGTGGCTTAAAACATGTTGTTTAGTCACAGATAAACCACTGAGATATTTATACTCACCAACACACCCATAGACACACTAACTCACCCATACAGCCTTTTACAGATGCACTTTTTAATCCATACAACCACTGAATCACCCACTCAGACATCTATGCACAGACTCATACACCCACCCACCCAGACACTCAGGGACCCATACAGATACTCAGAAAACAAATCAATAACCTATATAGACACTCACGTAGCTATACAGCTTATACACCAATGGAGAGACTAATAAAGATTTTCACACAGTTTAGTCACTAACCCATGCATTCAGTAAGACATGTTCAATCACTCACTTATACAGTCAGTCAAGCACCTACAAAATAATTCCTTTAGGCACTTGTAAATGTATTCATTCTTCAATACACCTTGTAAATATATTTATAAAACATATTTAAACTTTACAGAAACACACATTTACTGGATGATGTAATGAGTTATGTCATCAGTGATGTAATTTGAGATGTCATCAGTGATGTCACTGACCTTTTCATGAGTGTGTAATATGTGACATCATCAGCAGTGCATTGCGGGCGTACGAGTTATAGTTAGCTCTACTAACTATAACGTCCCTGAAACCTATGTTTTTTTAGGTGAATTTCCCTGGTGCCTTAAGTTCAGTGAGGGGGAAGCCCTCAGAGTTGGAACAACGTCTGTTGGATCTCTATTATATGCTGCTGATGATGTGGCCACTTTTGATTTAATGCCGCTTGCTAAAAATGCAGTAGCCCACTTCCTGAAAATCATTATTGACAAAAGTATGATCTTGATATTTCGTAAGAAGGGGCTCTGAATAAAGAGGTGTTTCCAGTGGTGGTTGGGTTCTGAAAAACTTGAACTGGTTGATTCCTATTGATAACTTGAAAAGGTCTTTTCAAAAACTGGGCAGGATACAGAACATATAAAGCTCTGTACAAGCAGGGCTTTTCCGCAGGCTAGTGCACTGCACAGATTCTATAGAATTTAACATTCACTCTGCCCACTGGTTCATTTATTTTGTCCCCCCCACACCCAAATGAAATGATTTGTAACAGGATTCATCTATTTTTTAAAACCTTTTGGGTTGTCTATCAGGAATTTTAATGTTCATGTTTTTTTTACATAGTACTATTTCTATTCCTTCTCATTTGGGAATATGTGCAATGTAATATTTCTTTGAATGCTCTGTTTCTACATGCACTTTGTATATTGCACTCTGCACTTTGCTGTTTTATAATATTGTTTTATTTTCTCCTGTATGTGATATAGTATGTATGGTAAAATGTTTTTAGGAGTTATTATTATATATAGGAAAATTATTTATCAGACTAAATTTATTTTTCGATTTATCTGTAGTACTTGATTATGTGGACCTCCGTAGGAGATCAGAATCATTAAAATAAAATAAAATTCTGAAAATCTTCTGAAATAAAATACTTTATTGTGATAAACCTTCACTTATTGTAGGTTTTGTTAAATTCAGTGACAGCGCTTGCTGTGACAGGCAGGTACAAAGGCGATATAATATGTACCTTTCCGATGTTAATGGAGTCACAAGCATTACTTTCTGCCTAATATGTTTTATTTGGATAGGTTTATTTTTATGTAGAGGCAGATAGGGTTGTAGAACTCGTAAAAACCCACATGTTTGGAATATGCCACTTTATTGGCTTCAGTCATATGGTCATAAATAGTACATCTAGATTTACTGAATTTATTAATTAAGCACTGCAATTAAAAATAGGTCCAGTGCACTTGAAAAAAACAGCAATAACTCAATATATAAAAATAATTAAATAGAACACTAGAGCCATATGATTTTAGAGGACTAGAAGCCCATTGCCTATCTAAAACATTATTGCATCATAATCACAGTATCATCTTGAAATAACCCAGTGCTTTGACACCCTTTATTCAGACTTCTGACAACCGCATGGGATGGAAACCATTTTATTTCAGCAAAACACAGGGGGATATCCTAGCAACCACCAACAATAGAGAGCTATATTTCCTAAATGTCCCTGATCTGTTGGCTGCATGTTTAATATATATATATATATATGTATATATATATATATATATATATATATCCAGCCAAAGCAGAACCCTTATGGAACAGGAGCCTCACGAAGGTAAAAGTTATTGCCCTCTTTATTAAAGCAACAGCCTGTCAGCAGGTTAAGTTCGTAGAAACTTCATTTTAAAAGTAGAACGCCAGACGCGTTTCAGGAATAGGTTCCTTTCTTCAGTGGCATGTTTGGCAAGTGTCAGCTGCAGGCGCTTCAAGGAGAGCACTCAATATAACATCCCCTGCTAAGGTGGGCGTGGCTAAAAGCCTTCTGGGTGATGTAGTCCTCTTCCAGTGAAACCACTGTGGGCGCGCCTGCACGCCAGCACCAAAAGTCAGCCCAGTTGGTAGAAGTGACAATTGAACCACCTGCCCCGCTTTGTGTGCTGTGGCTAAGGGCTGCGGAGCTGGAATCTTCTGCATGACCCCTCGCTCCACCTTCGTTCCGAGAATGGAAACACCTGGTCGGTGCCTCCCTGGATCCGCTGTAGCGATAGGCTCCCTTCCGCGACCGGGACGGCCGCTACATATCCAGCCAAAGCAGAACCCTTATGGAACAGGAGCCTCACGAAGGTAAAAGTTATTGCCCTCTTTATTAAAGCAACAGCCTGCCAGCAGGTTAAGTTCGTAGAAACTTCA
Organism: Lissotriton vulgaris; assembly: GCF_964263255.1. Lineage (NCBI taxonomy): Eukaryota > Metazoa > Chordata > Amphibia > Caudata > Salamandridae > Lissotriton > Lissotriton vulgaris. Next base: position 160,849,218 of record NC_141691.1, on the reverse strand, counting down.
TTTTAAAAGTAGAACGCCAGACGCGTTTCAGGAATAGGTTCCTTTCTTCAGTGGCATGCTTGGCAAGTGTCAGCTGCAGGCGCTTCAAGGAGAGCACTCAATATAACATCCCCTGCTAAGGTGGGCGTGGCTAAAAGCCTTCTGGGTGATGTAGTCCTCTTCCAGTGAAACCACTGTGGGCGCGCCTGCACGCCAGCACCAAAAGTCAGCCCAGTTGGTAGAAGTGACAATTGAACCACCTGCCCCGCTTTGTGTGCTGTGGCTAAGGGCTGCGGAGCTGGAATCTTCTGCATGACCCCTCGCTCCACCTTCGTTCCGAGAATGGAAACACCTGGTCGGTGCCTCCCTGGATCCGCTGTAGCGATAGGCTCCCTTCCGCGACCGGGACGGCCGCTACATATCCAGCCAAAGCAGAACCCTTATGGAACAGGAGCCTCACGAAGGTAAAAGTTATTGCCCTCTTTATTAAAGCAACAGCCTGCCAGCAGGTTAAGTTCGTAAAACATCATACTGTACAGTTTCACATAATACTGAAATTTTTGATATATTATAACTTAGACAAGACGGGTTTATGATTGTTGGTGCACCCATATTATTATTCACATTTGCTTTGATGAATTGCTTTTTTTTGGTTTACACCTTTATTTTGGCAGCCTTAGGAGGCTGCAATTGCCGATCCACGGCAAGATTTAACTGATTTGTTCACACACATCATGTGACTACTGTGAATGGAATGCGTTGTGTTCAACAACGACCTGCTCTCATGGCCATGAGGTTCGGATTTATATTGTTTCCGATTATTTATCATATGTGGTTCATTGCTGAGAATTGAATTTGTGCCGATACACGGCATTAATACCGGTGTAACTGACTTTTTAGCAGTTCTATTTAGCTCCTGTGTGTATTATACACTTCAAGATGGCGCCTAATGTTGCGTTTGTGGCAAAGTCCATTGTTTGTTTTGATTACTTGTACAAACATAGATAATGGTGCCGCTTGTTGTTTTCCGATGTGAATACTGACGAAGGGAGCTTGCTCCCGAAACGCGTTTGTTCTAAATAAACCCCTTTGCTGATATACTGCTGTGCCCGTGAGTGCTGTTTTCCTGAACCCGGCTGGGTATTGTGAGGAAATTCGGAGCTGCTATATATATATATATATATATATATATATATATATATATATATATATATATATATATATATATCTTCGGCATACAAACGTCTCCAGCAGTCAAGCAGGTTACATAGACCAGGCGAACCCAGATCCTGGTGCTGATTTTTTTATTTAGCTCTCCACCACACCACCATTACGCGTTTCGGGCCAAACAAGCCCTTGATCACATGACAACGTGCAGGGGCGTATGTATAGACCGACCTCTGATGAGGAAAAAGGGGGTCCTAAGGCATTCCCTTGCAGCCGGGCGCAGTACCCTCACTGCACCCACCTTCTAGACTGCCATTTCGACCTGGAAAATAAAACTCTTTTGCCAGGCCAAACCTTTCCTTTTTAATACGTATAAGTCACCCCTATGATATGCCCTGGACAGGCCAGAGGGCAAGGTGCAGAGTATTTAAAAGGTTGAACATGTACTTTGAAGTTTTGCACATGCTGGTTGTGAAAATCTCTTACATTCATTTTTCACTACTGCTTGGCCTACATCTTTCATAGGTTAACACTGGAGTTATCTTTTTATATTTATTAAGCTGTTACTTTCAATTGGTACCAGATCTACTGGTTGAGTTTGGTGTCTAAAGAATTGGAATTAAATGGGCTATTTAATGACAAAGTCAGATTTTTAATCACAATTCTGAAAATGTCACTTTTACAAAGTTGTACAAAACAGGGTGGTGATGGACGGAGCATCTGAACCTATCAAACACTCACACCCAGTCAACAGATCTGGGTTTAATCCATCATCGTTCTTTAGCCCACTCTGCCACCCCAGTTCAGACATGGCCATATGCAAATCAATCAAGGACCCCTAAGGCACCCCCCCCCCAATTTTTTTTTTTAAATCGCGGGGTACGCGTACACTACCTCATTACACCTCTCTGCAATGCAGCTCCCTGGCGCATACTGGAGGTTTCTGGTGGGCTAGTTGTCCCCCAGGGACCCCCAATATGCAAGGGGAATTAGTTCCCACCCTCTCTAAACGCGCCAGGGTGCTGAATTGCAGAGAGGTGTAAAAAGGGGTGGGACCTCATTACACCTCTGTGCAACGCAGCCCCCTGGCGCATACTGGAGGCTCCTGGTGGGCTAGTTGGCACCCCAGGGACAACCAGTATGCAAGGGGAATTAGTTCTCCCTCTGCAAATGCGCCAGGGGGGTGAGTTGTAGAGAAGTGTAATGAGGCCACGCCCCTTTTTAAGCCTCTCTGCAACGCAGCCCCCTGGCACATACTGGAGGTTCCTGGAGGGCTAGTTGGCCTCCAGGGACCCCCAGTATGCAAGACTTAATCCCCCAACTTAGAACGCGCTACGGGCGTGTTTGCACAGTGGTGAAGGTAGGGGGCGGGGCTTGAGGTGATATGTGTGCAAACATGCCCTGTGGCGCGTTTTAAGTTGGGGAATTCATTCCTCTTCAATCCAGAGGTTCCCTAGGGGCCAACTAGTCCAACAGGTACCTCCATTAAGCACCACGGAGCTGTGTTGCAGCGTTTTGTAAAAAGGGGGCGTGCCCTCTGAACACCTCTCTGCAACCCAGCTCCCTTGCGCATACTGGAGGTACCTGGTTGGCTAGTTGGCTCACAGGTGACCTCAGGATTGAAGAGGAATTAATTCCCCAATCTAAAACGTGCCACAGGGCGTGTTTGCACACATGTCACCTCAGGCCCCACCCCCTTCCTTCACTATTGAGCACAATGTTCCTCTATAATCAGCGAAACTACGAATTCCGATGTACTCACCTGTTATCACAAGAGACGTCAGTGTTGCATCTTTGAGCCCAGTACGGACCCTGAAAAGTCAATCTAAGCGTACTTACCAGTAACTTGTATTTCCCTCCATAGGAATCTATTGTGTGGTTTTCACTAGAAAAGTTTCTAAGTGTCTATTTTTGAAACGTACAAATATTCCTCTAAAATCAGCCGAACTACGAATTCCGATTTACTCACCTGTTATCAGCAGAGACGTCAGTGCTGCATCTTTCAGCCCACTACTGATCCTGAAAAGTAATTCTAACCAAACTTACAGTAACTTGAATTTCCTTCCATAGGCTAACATTGACTGGTTTCACTTGGAAATTCTTTTAAGTGTGGAGTTTTGGAACTTTAAAAAATTCCTCAAAAATCAGCCGAACTACGAATTCTGATTTACTCACCTGTTATCAGGAGAGACATCAGTGCTGCATCTTTCAGCCCACTACTGATCCTGAAAAGTAATTCTAATCGTAGTTACGGTAACTTGAATTTCCTTCCATAGGCGAACATTGACTGGTTTCACTTGGAAATTCTTTTAAGTGTGGAGTTTTGGAAATTTTATAATACATTTAAAAATTATCATTTACAAAACCTTTTAAATTCACTGAAAAAACCATAGGTTTCAGCCACGTTATAGTTAAAAATGATCATTTAAAAAACCTTTCAAATTCATTGAAAAAACCATAGGTTTCGCACACGTTATAGTTAGGAATTAGCATTTAAAAAAACCTTAGAAATTCACTGAAAAAACCATAGGTTTCACACACGTTATAGTAAAAAATTTGTATTTAAAAAACCTTAGAAATTCACTGAAAAAACCATAGGTTTCACACAAGTTAAAGTTAAAAATTAGCATTTAAAAAACCTTAGAAATTCACTGAAAAAACTATAGGTTTCACACATGTTATAGTTTGCTGGACATTTTACTCATACAAAACCATTGAAATTCCCCTGTTATAGTTAGTTTAGTTAACTATAACTCGTGCGCCCGCAATGCACTGCTGATGACTTCACATATTACATCACTCATGACATGGTCAGTGACATCACTCATGACATCACTGATGACATCTCAAATGACATCACTGATGACATCATCCTTGTGAAAGAGTGGCAGACCTCATCTCACCCTAATATAACCTTTGATACACACATTCAAAAATAGAAAATACAATTTTCAAAAAAATGGAGATACCAATACCAGTTTCAACAACCTATTCAGTAATTACAACATCTACATACACATCCACTCATTCACCAACATTTCTATACAGTCACTCATACATGCACTCACTCATCATATGTACTCATACATCTATACATCCTGTTACACACCAATACTCATACATAGAGTTAATCACACACATACTCACACATGCAAATAAACTATCAAACATCCATTTACTTGCATATACAGCTATACACACACCACTACACTTACTTCTACAGAAACATACACAAACGTACTCTCTTAAACAATCACTTATAGAAACAAATACTTATTTATACAGGAACTCTTCCAATCTCTCACTCTCATATATACTCACTTATATACATCAATACTCACATATACTAGTTTAAAACATATGTACTTACTCATAAAGACACTATTGGGACAGTCATTCACTCACTAACACACCCATACACAAACTCATCCACCCATACAGTCTTGCACACATGCTGTCTTCAAAACACATACAAACAGTGAGTCAGTCATTCATGCATCTATACGCTAAGTAATATCCCCCACCGAACCATACAGACACTCATACTGATACTCAAAAAACCAACTAATAAGCCATATACACACTCATGTAGCTACTCACCAACCCATGCAGCCACTTATACACAAAGTGAGACACTGATACAGATATTTACATATTTAAACATTACTCGTTAATACATGTATTCACTAAGATACACTTAATAAGTCAGTTATAGAATCGATTTTACAAAAAAAATCCATTTAGACATTTATTTACCCATTTATTGTTCCATCGACCTTTAGATATACATATTTAAAAAATGTTTCTTTTTCAGAAAGACACTCCCACGTATTTCGTCGGTTAGCAGCACGCCGCATCCCGTAGAGGGGTGCAAAGACCCCGATGATGAAGCATGACACCAAGGGTCCTTTTGGTGTGTGAGGGGTATTAAAAGAACACTGAGTGCTCTCCACCACTGTGGTGACTACTCTAGTAACATTCTTTGTGTGGATTCTTTCTGTTTATGTAAATTGTATTTGGGGAGACCGAATCCACCCCTCTTCTCTCCTCTCCCTTTTTGTTGTATTCATTACCTCCTTTGTTACCCTCATGTCAGTTTATCTCCTTATAAAAGGCCTCTCTTACCCAGTACAGCATTGGCATCCCTTCTTTGGCTGCTTGGCGGGGTTGCGGTACGCTGGGACTAGCTGCAGCATCCCTTTCATTTGCATTGGGTAGGCCTGGAAACTTGTTAACTTCTAGTCTAATTCCTATCCTATTGTGTCAACCCTAAACTAACCTGTGTTTTCTTAATCTAGAGGGAGACCTTGAAGTTCATTGTTTGGTCGTAAGAAGCCATGCCCAAGGAATCCATTCAGGGTTTTCCGAATACCAGCCTGCATCTCTCTCTCCCTCCTCACATCCACATCCTTTTCCGCTTAGTTTGGGTCTTCCTTAACATCCTCGACCCAGTGCAAGGCATTGAGTCGACCTCTAGGGGGAGACAGAGGGATTGCCCTCGATATCCACAAGCTCAAATCACTATGTTCATTGGTTCATTGTGCATATCTCCGCTGTTTAAACTTGTATGCCAATCCTGTCCAACACATTTTCAAAGTTTAACTCAATGTGGCTGGATTAGGGCTACAAAATATTTTGGCGGCCGGCTTAAAACTTCTGTGTTGGAGCCACATGCAAAAGTTTTGCTCTTTGCAAAATCATAAAAAATAAAACAACTTTCAAAGTTCTAAATTAATCTCAGGGGTCCACGCTGCCCTGAGGACCAATGCTGAGAAACACATAAAACATGAATGCCACCTTTCTCTTTCAAACATTACCTCTCAGGGCCCCTCACCCCCTGGGGACTGAAGCTATCTGGAGCGCTGCAGCACTCTTCATTCAAAAAGCTCCAGAGGAGTGCCAGGCCCCAGGACCATTGCACCGGGCCAACACCTGCTCCCGCCTGCCCATGTCTGGGGAGTGCTGCAGCGCGGTGCCTCAGTACCTCATCTGCGCTAACTGCTGGTGGGAGGGAACACAGCTGCTGCCCCTGTGACAGCTCACTGAAGCAGGGCTGCGTGTGGGGGAGTAAGGGAAGCCATGGAGACAGGGGCCTGCTTCTGGCAGGGTATCCATTTTTTAAAAAGATGAAGCACCCAAGCGTGCTTATGAAGAAAACTAGAACTGCTTTGAAGCATCAGTAAAGATAGGAAAAAATACTCATACATACAGTATTTTGAAGTATATAATGCCTTATTCATAATAACAAAGTTAACATTGAATCACTACATATATTAACCAATGTCATTATAAGTGGCTACCATTATGACAGGTTGTATTGCCTTTTGCATTGGGTTTTCTGCTTCTATTTTTGGGGTGACACCCTGACAAAGCCAGTCAGCCTGCCCTTTTATAAATGCATCCTACTATATTGTGTACAGTAAATGTGGGTGCAGGTATTATGCCATGAACAAAACTCATATTTGGCAACAGCACAAAATAGACATTACCTCAAGAACAATATGGTGGTACACCATGAGTTATGATGCGTGTTTTGTGCATTCCTATACCAGCACATTTCTGAGTTTTTAAACATACCTCACTATTTAACCGTTTTTTTCAATGAACATATGTAAATACAATCAATCAATCAAAATACGCTTTATTCGATTTAAAATCAAGTAAATCAAAAAAGCACATCATAAAAACAGGACAATAAGAGTAAAATACATCAATTCATATATACATACATGAATAGTGCAGTATATGTAAAAAGAGACAAAAGTTAAAACGGATAAAAACTAAATGCGTTCAAATTTCCTAAAACGTCCCAGTCATGGAATTCCTGAATCTTACCACCCCTTTTAAATATCTTGCAATATGTCTCGTAAAGATTTCTTCATTCAGAAATTGTAGTTTAATGAGTGCAGGTCGACACTGTCTCATACCTTGTGATTTAAGGATAGGTAAAATCCATCTTTTCCTAATTTAAATATAAAACTTACAGAAGAAGAGTACTCAAATTGTCGACTGTGAGGAGATATCGTCACACGGATATGGGCACAAAAGACGTATCCAGTCATTTATTTAGCGGAAAGAAACCATGTTGGTAAAGTTACCTGAACGTAGGTGAGTCAAGAGCACCCTAATGTAGGTACTCAGGGCCATATTATCAAGCCCCAGCGATAATTATCGCTAAGCGCACTTAGCGCTAGGATAATTATCGGTGGTTAGAGTGGATTTTCATCACTGAGATAGTGTGCTATTAGCAAAGCTTATCTCAGAAGTGATAAAAATCTTCGCGCTAACTGCCAAATGAGAGATTATTGCTGGAAAACCAGTGATAATTTCTCGAAGTTTGGTGTTAGCTTGATGATAGGGGCTCACAAACTTAGCCATGATATCCACCTTCCATAGGACATCATGGCTAAGTCAGGAAAATACCAGGTCTAAAAAAAGCAGCGCTAACCGCGGATAGCGCTGCTTTTTTTTATCACTAACAGGGTTAGCGATATCCTTGATAATAGGAGAAATGTCGCTTAACAACATTTCTCCTATTATTTTTCTCTGGAATGCCCCCTTTGCATCTGATTAGAAATGCAAGGGGAAGCGTAGAGAAAAAAGGTGCACCCTGTTGCTGATAGGGAGATAATTTGATCTCCGCTTTCTTGGCTTTTAAAGCCAAAAAAGCAGAGATAAATCCCTTGATAATATGCCCCTCAATTCATAAGTTCGGTATGGTTGAATCCCCACTTGGGTCAAAATCAGTTGGTTAGCACTAACTATTTTTTTAGAGATATTGGTAGACAATCAAATCGTCTCCAAATGATTATTGCATAGGGACTTTAATTCCTTCCTCGTAACTGAGGTCAAACTATTAGTATTATCAAAATACTCAGGGTGACCTATGTCGATCAGGCATTTTTTAACATACACAAGCCAGGGGATACTCAATGCCCCTTGCAGGTTCAAGCAATCATTTATCACGTCCCGGTTGAGACTGGTGGAATTGCCAGTCCAGACTTTAAGCCACAATAATATTGGCTGAATTTTAATTAGGTCAGACACATATGACAATCCCAGTTTGGCATAACAAATATACGTAGCAGTTTTAAAAATCTGTTCTCCACTTTCTGGATAGATAGATTTTACATTTGCGAAACCCCAGATGCCAGCACTATACAGGGCAATTGAAATACATTTGGCATTGTAGATTACTAACAGATCATTAATAGGACGCTTGCCCAGCTTCCTGGCAAAATTTACAAGGGCTCCCACGCCCTTAGCAAAAAGCAGTTTTCTAGAGTTGATGGTGGTGGCCACGAGCCCTTATTTTCAAAAAAATACCCAGGTAAGAAAAAACTTAGCAAATTCTAGCCTGTTGTTACCAGTAAAAATATCATAAAACTTAATAGTAGACCTGGTACATTTCATAGAAAATGTTTTGGCAATATTTACATTGAGGTCCAAACTAGACATATAAGACACAAAACTCGTGGCAAGTCTCTGCAGGCCAATTGGTGTACGGGCTATTCCCTAGATAAGGTATACCCCAAGCTATTCATATAGAGGGTAAACAAAAAGGGGGCTAACACGCCACTGCCTTACCCCCTTCCGGACAGGAATAATATCACTAAGTTCGCCTAATCTCCCAAAGCGAACCTGGCCCGAGTGTCTAAATATGACTGTTTTAAAAAATTAACTAGAGGAATTTCCACCCCATGACACCCAGTATACACCACAACTTCTGATGATTGACACAGTCAAAACCCCAAATCAGGTCGACAAAACACAGGTACAGACTCTCCCTTTTGGCCTGTATATATTTCCCCAGTAATAGGAACAAGTTCAGACTCTGCTCCACAGTACCAAGGCCTTGGCGGAACCATATTGAACCTCAGATATAACACCAGCAGCCTCCACCCACTGCTTCAATCTGTTTAAAATAACGAGTCCGGCCACCTTCACTATGGAATCCAACAGCGAGATGGGTCTTTAGCAGGCCGGTTCATTACGGCCACCCTTCTTGAAGATGGGGACAAGTATGGATTCCATCCAGGTCGGAGTAAATCCTTGTGTAGGACTGGCCCGTTACACCAGGGTTAACCAGGGGCCCCACAACAGGGGGCAAGATTTCAATAAATCCACTGATATGCTATCTGGACCAGGGGCTTTTCCACCTGTACAAGCATTAATAGCTAAAATTACCTCCTCTGTATAAAAATCAATATCTATTGGGAGGAGGCCTTGTGGGGCTTTTCCGTGGTCGCCTGCCTGATAATTGTCATCACAATTACAATATAGACTAGAAAAGTGGGACACCCATTCATCCTCCCCGACTGAAATTTCAGTGCTGTGTAGATTTTGTGTAACAAGAAAAATTTCAATTACTACATGAAGATTTTAAGCCATAATTATAATAATTGCATTAATTGTTTTTGATTTTTGATGATTGTTTGCATTATTTTATATTGGATCAAGTAGAAATTCTTTCTTTGTCCTTCTTTTATCTTCCTGTGATGTATTGTATTGATTGTGGTTTTTTAACATTATTGAGACAATTGTATATACAATTTAATAAAAACTAAAGAATTTTTAATATAATAATTTACTGCTTTATTTCTGACTGACTCTTCTGATAATGAATGTAAAGATCTTATAGTTGCCTAGGAACTGGCTTTCCACATACAAGAAACAGGGCGTTCACCGCCCTCCAGAACCCTTTTATATCTTTACTAGGGGAGGCTTGTTTTAACGCTTGCCATACATTGTTTCTTATAGGGTCCCTCCTTTCGCTCTTTAAGGTATTTTTAAACTCTGCCCTAGCCTTTGTGATAGCCTCCTGATCTCTTATGGGCTGATGTAGGGCTGCTATCAAAGCTGCATGCGACTTGCTACACTTACGATCAAACCAACCTGGCTTACTTTTGAAAGGTTTTGAACATTCAGATCTTAAATTATTTTGTATGGCCTGTGTGATATTGCAAAAAGAGTTCAGGATATTTGAGTCCGAAACGGACTCATCAAGGCAGATGGAAAAATCTATTTTACAACTAGTCAAAAGGGATTTAGTTAGCTTTAATAAAGTATACTCTTGCCCATATAATCGTGTAGCCATTAACTCTATGTAAATCTATACTAATATAATAAAGAAAGAGCCCAAACCTTTGAGGCTGGTAATTTCAGGAACCACAGCACCAATCGCAACACCCAATACAGCGTTTGAAAGGGCAATTGCAGCAGAAGGACATAGGCTATGCAGACGCCCACCATATACATATAAAAGGTAAAAGAACCGTGCCAGCAAAGTAGTCCCTTGTGGGCGTGTCTGCGTTGTGCTGTGGGCGTGTGCTGGGGGCATGACAAACGCTGGGGGTGTGTGGTACGTTCCGCCCTTTATGCCATGTCTCATATCGTGTGCTGTGGGCGTGTGCTGGGGGCGTGTGCGGGCTGCGGGATTACAGAAAAAAAAGCGAGCGTTGTGCCCAATATTTCATTGTTTTTTCTTCCCAGGTTCTGTACATTCCAGCTCCGGGTGTCCACCCTGCTCCCTTTAAATACCCCTGCACCCCATAATCATAACCCACCCTTACTCCTTAAAATACCCCAACACCCTTAAACACTAACTCATCTTAACCCTATAAATATACCCTCTACCCCAAAACCCAAACCTATCCCTAAACCCTAAAAATACCCCTATACCCCAAAACCCAAACCTAGCCCTGAACCCTATAAATACCCCTGTACCTCAAAACCCAAACCTACCCCTGAACCCTAAAAATATCCCTGTACCCTAAAACCCAAACCTAGCCCTGAACCCTAAAAATACCCTTGTACGCCAAAACCCAAACCTTCCCCTGAAGCTTAAAATACCCCTGTACCCCAAAACCCAAACCTAGCCCTGAACCCTTGAAATACCCCTGTACCCCAAAACCCAAACCTACCCCATAACCCTAAAAAATACCCCTGTACCCCAAAACCCAAACATAGCCCTGAACCATTAAAATAACCCTGTACCCCAAAACCCAAACCTACCCCTGAACCCTAAAATACCACTGTACCCCAAAACCCAAACCTAGCCCTGAACCCTAAAAATACCCCTGTACCCCAAAACCCAAACCTAGCCCTGCACTCTTAAAATACCCCTGTACCCCAAAACCCAAACCTACCCCTGAACCCTAAAAATACCCCTATACCCCCAAACCTATCCCTGAACCCTAGAAATACCCCTGTACCACCAAAACTCATACCTATCCCTAAACCCTAAAACTACCCCTGTACCCCATAACCCAAAACTATATCTGAACCTTTAAAATACCCAAACACCCCAAAACATATACCTCAGTACCCCAAAACATATACCCCTATACCCATACTTACCTTATCCAAACATTTAAAAAAATACATGCTTTTACCATTCATGCATTTACCATGAATTTCGTTGTAAATGTATGCATGGTAAGAGCATATGAAATGTAATGCCATGCATTATAATGGCATTGCGGAGTCATGGTACTTTCGTAATGAAAGTATGCGGAGTAATGGTATGCGGAAAGAAAGTTGCGGAATAATGGATGTTTACCCTCCCCCGGTAAGTACATTGGTGGCACAGCGGCCCACATCTCCAGCAACATACTCATATTTTTTCACCACCGATTTGAAAAATGCACAGGTCTTTCTCATTGATGGCCAGCACCGACATACACTTTTAGACACACCTCCTGCCACAAGTTCTAGAATTGCGAACTTTAGAGCTGGGGAGCTACGTTCGACTCTCGGCATCAGCTCAACATCCTGTGATTCCAGGCAAATCGCTTTGTCTCACCGTGCCTACCACAAATGAATGTGTTCTTCTGTAATGTAAATTGTGCTCATGCCATGTTGTCGAGTTTGCGCTATATAATATTGCAAGGAAAAATAAAGTAGGGAAACTCGAGTTCACACACTACTGAACGCGCACTTTCAAGTGCATCAGCAGTGCACTGTGGATTAGAGCGTTTCACAGGCCTGTCACAGATAAGAAATGCTATCAAAACGAAATCCTACAAAACAATATACTACTGGCCGGCAGCAATTCATACCCGGACAACGTCAGGACGGGCTGCTAGTACAATATAATGATGTAATGGCTCCTGATGTAGAGCCAGCAAAGGAAAGATAATTACCATTAGAGATGCCGAAACACATCTGCTGGAACACATTTTCAATGGCTGTCCCTTGTGGTAAGATTGAAGGAAAGAAATAGCGAACAGACTGATAAGTACTAGTTGGAAGACTAAAAAACTCATGGAAGTTATTGACCTAAAATGACTGACACTGCAAGCACACAAAAACTGTTGGCCTTGCGTGGTCTAATGACGACAAAATAAATATTCTTAGTGGCTGAAATCAAGTGGCAAATCAATCAGACATGCTTGAGAGAATTTGTAGGAATTTCTTGAACATCAACAATAGTGGTCCTCTCTCTCCACATTAGGACCTCATCAGGAACTCCTCATCACTGCTGGAATTCTGAAGGAAGCTGAAGACCTGGCGCATCGATTAGCACTCTAGTCTCTCCACCGACCACTAGACTCAGGGCCATATGTATCATCAACCAGATTTGCGATTCTGAAATAGCGATTTTTTAGAAATCGCTATTTCAGAATCGCAAATTGGGATGTATGTACAAATTTGCAATTCTTTTGCGAATTCTTAGTATTCCTTAATTGCGATTAGCAAATTGCGAATCGCAATTTAGGAATACTTTCCCATTCATTTCTATGTGCCAGGAATGAATGGGAAGTGCCATAGGAATTAATGGAAAGTTATTCTCAATTTGCGATTCGCAATTTGAGAATCGCAAATTGAGAATAATTTTAAGGGTGCAGGGGTGTTCAAAGGACACCCTGTTGCACCCCTGAAATAAGCATGGGTGCACATGTGGCGCACATATATGCCCTAAGGGCATGTATGTGCGTCACATGGCACTTTGAAAAATGCAAAAATTTGCATTTTTCAAGGAATTCTCAAATTACCACCAACTTGAAGTTGGTGGTAATTTGCGATTCCTTAAGGACAATTTGCATTTGTTTTTGCTTCATACATTGCATTTAAGGAATGGCAAAATGTGCGAATCCTTAAATGCAATTGCAAAATAAGGAATCGCAAATTTTGCGATTCCGTGTTTTGCACCAGATTTTCCTTAATACATACCATTTAGCAAATTCACATTCAAAAACGCAGAAATTCTGGGAATTTCGGCATTTGCGAATATGCTTCATACATATGGCCCTCAGTTTTCACCTGCTTAGCCCCTGGATACCCTCACGGGTGATAAGCCGTGCTCTACAAATCCACTAACATAACAACGTAAGATAACAGTTTATCCATTAACTACACTAATGTTAAACACATTCAATCAGGACTCTTGCTCAGCTGTGCCCTCATTATTGTGTGTTATGTTCAACTTTGTTTCATAAAGAATTAATATTTATGTGTTAAGCTGTTTAACAATAAAGTATTATAATATTACAAATTTATTAAAACTTTCAGTACGGCTGACAGCAATTATGTGTAATCACAAAGTTTGTGCAGAGAAGTGCCTCTGGAGTTCCACTCACTCATAACTAATAGCCGTGCTCAAATGCAGGTGCTAAATTGCAGTCCCAGCATGAGCAACTAGATGTCCTTGCAGAGACTTCTGCCCCATTGTGAGCAAGTAGGGTCCCGGCAGAGACAGTGCAGAGCAGGAAGGCTGAGGCAGTCACACTCAGAAGCCATAGACATTCTTGAAGACGGTAAATGCAGTTATACAGACCATTCAACAATTAACAAAGCAATATTGATAATGAAGACATATTGATTCAGCTACACACAAGTAGTAAATATTCTAATCACTAAGGGCCATATGTATCATAGTTCCATTTTGCGAATTCCAAATAGCGAATTTTAAGGAATCGCTATTTGGAATTCGCAAAACGGTATGTATGTAGGTAATCTAGGAATTTTAGCGATTCCTTACTATTCCATATTTGCGAATTCGCAAATTGCGAATTCGCAAATAAGGAATACTTCCCATTCATTTCTGTGGGCCAGGAGGCCCATAGGAATAAAGGGGAAATTTGCTAATCGCAATTTGCTAATCGCAAATTGTGCGAATTTTCAAGGGTGCAGGGGGTGTCTCAAGAACACCCTGCTGCACCCCTGAAAATGACATGTGTGCGCATATGGCGCACATACATGCTCTAAGGGCATGTATGTGTGTCATATGCCACCCTCACAAATGCACAATTGTGCATATTTACAAGAAATCGCAAATTACCACCAACTACAGGTTGGTGGTAATTTGCGATTCCTAAACCTGAATTTGCATTTTTAAAATGCTTCTTACATAGCATTTAAGGAATTGCAAAATTGTGATTCCTTAAATGCTATAGCAAAATAAGGAATCGCACATTTTTGCGATTCCTTATCATGCTATTTTTTGATACATTGCAAAAATGCTAAAAAGGCCTTTTGCGATTCGCTAAGGCCGAAATTCTGCGAATTTCGGCCTTTGCGAATCACAAAAGCCTTGATACATATGGCCCTAAATGCAGGCATAAAGCTTCAGTACCAGTGCTGTCAACGCATGCTTATATTAAAAATATAGATTTTAGTATTTTTTTTGATCAACAATTGTATTGTTTTTTAAAAAAAGAATACCAGCCATAGTCAAATACAATACACCACAGCAGTCATCTAACATTTACATTTTACATTTTTAGGGGAGAAAGGTGTGCAGTACATGGACCCACAGATACCCACACAGTGTACATAGTTCAGAAGGAGATATGTTTATTCTATCAGCCCCAGCCATTTGTCCCCAGACCTTCCGGTATTTACTCGGACACCCTCTGGCCTCGAACAATGGTTTCTCTTGTTCTGCGCGCCATTTTGTTACGCTGGGGGGTATCGGATTTATCCAAGTAGCCGCAATGTCCCACTTGACCACCATTAAGGCAGTAGCAAGAAATTGTTTGTCGGCTCGGGTGCCATCTAGCCCATCGGTGATTCCCAGGAGTATATGTAAGAGGTTATGTGGGACTTCCACGCCCAGGACCTCTGAGAGCTCTTTTTCAATGGAGTCCCAATAGCGTGCAATGATAGGGCAGGTCCATACCATGTGAAAGAAGTCTGCTTGGTCATGAGCGCAGCGCGTGCAAAAAGCATTTGCCCTCATACCTGCACTAAAGAGGCTCTTGGCTGTTAGGTAGGCAGTGTGTAAATAGTATAGCTGGACCAGATGGAGCCTGGCGGAGGTGGTGACTGTTTTGGGTGCCATTAAAGCGTCTCTCCAGTCTTCCTCCTCAAGAGGTCCCACCCATTGCTCCCATAAATTTCTTAACCCGTCTAATGTATTAGATGTGTTGTTGGTGAGAGAGCGGTAGATACGAGAGACACCCCCCATTCCCAGGTAACCTGTCATAATTTGCGCCTGCGGGGGCCAATATTTTGGAAGGTATGTGGAGGGTGTGATGCAGCTGCAGGTATCTATAGAATTGTGAGGGGTGCAGGGAAAAACAGGTTTGTAGGTCTTGAAAGGTACGCATGTGGTTGCTCGCCCACACATCCCCATAGTGCATGATACCAATGAGGCCCCATGACCGGAATCCCTCCAAGCCGCTGACCTCCCGAAGCCAAGTCCCCTGCCAAAGTGGAGTGTATTGGGTCAGTTTGCTCGTCCATTGGGGGTGGTGCAGGGAGGCGCGCCAGGCCAAGGGAACTGCCTGTGTCACCGTTGGCATTGTCCTGGGGATAGTTCCCCATACATCATCGTCTGGATCCTAGGTAGACCCAGTTCACCCAGTTCTAGTCTGAATGCTGGGTCCGCCCAGCCATCATTGAACCAGTCATGTAGCGAGAGTAAGCGGGTTGCCAGATAATATAGATTGGTCATGCCCAAGCCACCATCAAATGACGGAATCCGGCACTGGGATAGGGCTTGATAGGGTCTCCGTATGCCCCAAAGAAATTTAGTCGTCAGACTGTTGAGCTCCCTAAACCAGGACCATGGGAATTGAAATGGGGTGTTTTGAGTCATGTAGAGGTATCTGGGGAGTATCATAATTTTGAAGAGGGGGACTCTGCCCAGGGAATTAAGCGGAAGCGTTTGCCATTTGTGGAGATCAGCTCGGACTTTCTTCATCAGCGGGGTGACGTTAAGTGACCAGGCGAGATCAGGAGGTAGGGTCACCCTAATTCCCAGATATTTGAATGATTGCCTTTTGATAGGTATTGTGGAGTGCCAAAAGAAACAGTTTCTTGATAAGTGGAGAGGGACCAGGATGGATTTGTTGGAATTTAGCTTCAGACCAGAGGCCTGCCTCAAGAGGTGCAGGCAGCGAGTGCCGGATTGGGACGGTTTGGTCAAGAAGAGCAAGACATCATACGCTTATAGCGCGATTTTGTCTTCCACAAAATGTGGCCATCTCCACCCTTGAATGCGATCATCAGATCACACAAGACATGACAAGGGCTCCATCACTAGAGTGAAAAGAAGCGGTGAGAGGGTGCAGCCCTGCCTCATTCCCCTTTCAATGGAGAATAACTCAGAGAGTGCTCCATTGACTAGGACTCAAGCTTGTGGTCAAGAGTATAGTACTTTGACCAGGCTACAGAAGTCTTGGCCCATGCCCATCTTGATCAGTACATCCTCTAGATATCGCAAGTCTACGGAATCAAACGACTTTTCAAAGTCCAGAAAAAGAAGCGCTAAATAAGGGGTTAGTTATTGGCGGTGGCTAAGGCTACATGTAGGCGTCTGAGGCAGTGTCTATTTCCCCGCGATGGCATAAATCCACATTGGTCGAAGTAGACCAACTTGTAGAGAAGACTTTAGTAATTAACACTTTGTTTATATAGACACATTTTGATTTTCCCCTGTCGACAGTACATTTAAAAAAAAGTCCTACCATTGGTAGTTTCTGTGCTATTTTAGACGATGTAATTGGTGTGATGATACTAATATTAACTTGCTTTTTATGCAGCATTTCATACTGCACTTCTTCAACTTCTAAGCAAAATAAAAATCCGCTGTTACACATTCTCAATTTAATGTTGCTACAGTTATTCGCCTCAAAAGGATGGAAGGTTGAGTCTACATTGCCTGTTTTCGAACTTGTGACAGTTTAGATCACTGGTTGTCAGCAGCAAGAGTTCACCTCGCCGAGCTATTCCTCTGTCCTGGTATATGCCTGGCCATTTATGTTGTCACCAGCTATGCAGCTGATAGTGCTAAATGATTTTTGTTGACAGATTATATGTAACACATAATTGGCCCAAATGGAGCAGAACACTTTACAAGCCACTCAGACTATGTTACACTTTTTTATGCAAGGAAAGATTAAGACCCTCATTACAATTGGCAGGTCGGACCACCCTGCATCCAGGCCATCGCTCCGACCTGCCTGAGTTTTATACCAGAAGTCGGAGCCTTGGAGGGAAAGACTGCTGCCTTTGACAGGATCCCGTCAGGGCGGCGGTTGGACTCTAATACCTACAATGGAGGCGGTGCCTGCGCATGCACCGCCATGGGGATTAGAATGTCCCTTTATGACTGCCTTTTCGTGGTGGTCCCACCACCATGAAAAGGAAGATGGAAATAGACTTTGAGGGCTCCAAGCAGGGCTCCTATTCCCCGTGGGCCACTTATTAGTGCCCCCCAAACATCCATGCACTGTGTGCCAAGGACCACATAGTGCTTGGCACACAGTGCATGGATGTGGACAAAGTCCCTTTGTATACTGCGGCTTTTGCTGTGGCTATATTCCTGGGCCGCAGCACAAGTTGCTGTAGAAAAAAGTGGTCCTATCCTAATTGGGCTGGTGGGACCGCCGGATCATTGTTAGACAGTCACCTGCCCGATACGATGGTGGTCGGTTGTCCGACCGACCACCATCGTATTTGATTTGATTTGATTTGAAAGAAATTTGTAAAGCGCGGCTAACACCATTAGGTTTCTTGGCGCTGTGCTGGGGCATAGTGAAAAGAGATGTGAAACAGGATTTAAGGGTATGAGATAGTGAAGAGGAAGGTTTTAAGAAGTGATCTGAAGCCAGAGTATGAAGGTGCAAGTCTAAGGGAGAGTGGAAGGGAGTTCCAGAGGGATGGAGCCAGAAGAGAAAACCTCAGGCCCCCGTGTTTTTTCCTCTTGAACCTGGGGACGGATAGCAGGGCCATTTGGGATGAACGTAAGTTGCGGGACGGGGTATAAGAATGGAGAAGGGAAGAAATAAAAGAGGGACCTAAACCAGAGAGGGACTTGAAGATAAGGGTTTAAGTGATTTGCCTAGAATCACAGAATGTTGAAGCAATGCCGGGATTCAAAGAGGATTCCAGGTTCGACAGCTCAAGCAGCTAGACCAACTCTCCCCCATTCATTACTGGGGTGGCTCGAGTATTTTCAGGTAATGTTTACTATTTTACATTATATTAATATATACGTGATCTTAGTACCCAACCCTAACTCCCCCTTCCTCAAAGCTGAAAGCATCACTGTGAAACACAGGCTGTGAAATCTGTCCTATAAGGCTAAAGCATTGCCACAATAGTGACTCAATTTCTCTAAAGAGAGGATTTGTGAAGAAGAGCTCCCCACAGTTGTGTTCCGACCTTGAAACTTAAGGTTTCTAATAGCAACCACGGTCTTCGTGTCCCTGATTGGCTGCCTCCCTTTTAAAAATGGAAACACTGACTGATATAAGAATGAGCGACAGGGCGGGAATGACAGTGCAGAAGAGCCCACATCCCATTATACTGTTAAGCTTCCTTCTTTAATACAAGCCTTTCAGTAGGAAAATAAATGCTGTCACTGAGGTCAAGGAGAGAGAGAGAGAATTGTCTTACACAAAACAATTTAAAATCATGGTCTAAAGCATCTTTTTGTATGCTTTGCTTACAGTCTCTAGAGCTGCTGCCTTTGCTTCTGCCTCATAATGCATTCTTTGAGCCCATTTGGTCCTATTGATTGGAAGGATAACAGAGCATTATCATATAAGGAAAACTATTGTGCTCAAGTCATTCTCTGGCTCGGCTCCTAAAATGTGACATGTTCTCCCAGTTGCTCCAGTGATGTTTCCTCACGCTAATTTCAGCTTTAGTGTGCAACCTCCTGGCTACTTTTCAGAGGTATTTTATTGACAGTCAATGACTTTATATCATCATAATAGCTGTGCAGAGATGTGTTTCTTTTTATTTATTATTTATTTATTTATTTATTATTGAAATTTGGAGAGCGCAAACAAATGCCCTTAGGCGTCTCAGCGCTATAGACTCAGTGCGTGACTCTCCAGATGCTAGTTCATGAGAAGGATTACTGGTTGAACAGCCAGGTCTTTACAGCCTGATTCATGAAGCAAAATTGCGCTCGCAATAGCTGCGAAAATGCTATCGCGGGCGCAATTTCCCTAATCGGTATTCACCACGATAATAGCCAAATCGCTAACACAGAATTGCGAAATTGCAAAAAGATTCGCAGAATCCCGGTGGTAGACAATTTGCTAATCGGAAATAGCGAGAAATCACGGAATGTGCGAAAAAAATAGCGAAATCGCAATATCATTGCAATCGGGATTCATGAAATATCGCAATTAGCGAAAAAAAACCAAATCGCAGTTTGCGAGGCGCAAATTAAGGACAACCCAAAGCAGGTGGTAACCATCAAATCCATAGTAAAAAAAAATTTGAAAAACCGTTGGCCAATCAGCAACTGGTGCTGGCCTGACCAAACACACTTAAGGAGAAGCAGCATCAGCATAACGACTGTCACAATGCCAGGAATGTACATGGCGGTCAGGCGGCGAAGGCTACAGTGAGCTGCACGGAGGAGACGCAGAATCCAGGACAGGATATTCCGCCAGCGGGTCACCCTGTTGGGCCAAACCAGAGAGCAAATATACGCAAAGTACCGCCTGAATGGGGCAATGATCATCAAGCTAATTCAGGACCTTCACCCCCTGATGCAGCACCCAACAAGGCGGACCAATGCCGTGCCAACACATGTCCAGGTATTGTGTAGCCTGCACCTCCTGGCCTCCGGGAGCTTCCAGGGGATATTTGCGACTGCTGGGGGGATATCCCAGCCCACCATGTCCCGCTGCCTAGGGAGTTTCCTTGACGCAATGCTGACCCAGCTACACCACCACATCAAATTTCCAACAAGCCAACAGGATTTGGATGAGACCAAGCTTCAATTATACAATGTCGCCCATTTCTCACACGTGATAGGATGCATTGACTGTACCCACATCCACATCTGCCCACCAGCTGCAACGGAGTACATGTACCGCAATCGCAAGTCCTACCACTCCCTCAACATCCATATGGTCTGCAATGCTAAGACATACATCACGGACATAGTGGCACAGTACCCGGGGAGTACACATGACTCATTCATATTCCGGCACAGCGGCCTGCACACACGACTGGCCAGGGGAGACTTCGGGGAAGGACACCTACTTGGTAAGTACACTTTGGCCTCAATGTCACACTGCGATAAAGTAGCTGCGCTGCACAGGCACTCACCCTCTGCTCCTCTCATTCAGGTGACAGTGGCTACGCCCTGCGTGAATACCTCCTCACCCCATACCTCAACCCTGCTATACCACAGCAACTGCGTTACAACGTATCACACATACGCACAAGGAATTGCATTGAGAGGACTTTTGGGCTACTGAAGAGCAGATTCCGCATACTTCACAAGACAGGTGGGGCCATGTACTACAGTCCTGATGTGTGCTGCCGCATTGTGGCTGTGTGTGCAATACTACACAACATTGCTACCAAGCGCCGGATACCTGTAGACATCTCTGGCAGTGAGTGGGAAGGGGACGGCCGGCCACCTGCACATGTGCGCCATGCACGCGGGGAGAACCCAGCTGAAGGCCACAGACGCCGCAACCTCATCACAATGAACAGTTTGTAGTGCACCCACTCCCCTCACCCAACAAATCACAATTGCATGCAAATGGAAATAATGACAGGATGCCAATGTATGATGCAAGAATAAATATTATTGTTGGATTCACAATAATAGTGCAAGTTGCCATCCTTCCTATGCAATCAGTATTGCCCCCTACTGCTGCGTCCAAAACAGAGAGCAGGCTTGTAGTGTTAGCATGTCCCTGTAAAAGTACATGTTACTCAGGTGCGCCTCCGGCTCGAAGCACCCAAGCGCCTCTCCGGCTCCTCCTCTGCCACCGCACGTGACCCTGCAGTGGGCCTGGTGCTACGTCGTAACAGCGCAACCTGTGAGGCAGACAGGCTGCTCACACTGGAGGTGCCCTCGCTGGCATCGTCCCCCCCGACATTGCCTGGTAGAGTGGGATGGAGTGCCAGTACGGCAGTGGTGAGGTGCTCTAACACTCTGGCCACATCCTCACAGCATTGGATTAACTGCTGCTGCTGCGCCAGGGACCGTCGTGGGAGCTGGGACGTCGCATTCCCTATCACATAGTTGGATCTGGTGTATGCGGACAGCCGCATCAGTAGCTGCCGGTGGCGGCGGCGGGCGGTGTTGCGCTGCGATATTAGCGCAGCAGTGTTGGCCTCCATGGCTGCCATCATGCGGTCCATCCTCTCTGCCACATTTGCCACATTGCGGCCAATGTTATGCAGCTGCATTTGCATGGCCCCTTGCCGGCGTGCCTGCAGCTGGTGAATGCGTAGCATCCTACGCTCAATGCTCATGCTCGGCAAGCACACTTCCATCCCCCTCCTGCCGCTCCGTGCATTGCTCTGCAGGCGAGCCCTGCCATGCCTGCTCTGCTGGCTGGCCACAGTGGGTGGGCGCTGTGTCACTGCAGTCGCTGGACCAGATGTGAAGGCTCCAGCTGCTGGTGGCGTTGAGGTAGGCACAGGTGCTGCGCCTGATGGTGGAGGCGCAGATGCTGTGGGCCTGGCTGCAGGGGTAGGTGGTGCGCCTAATGGTGGAGGCGCTGATGCTGTGGGCCAGGGACAGACTAATTTGCATATAGCCAGGTTCTGAGCTGGGATGGTGCAGTGAGCTAAAAAACGGTGATGGATCAAGCCCTGATCTTTGGACTGGGTAAGAGTGGTCTGCTTAATTCAGACACTCTGTTCATCACCACCCCCTTTTCTGAATCGTTTTTGGCCACTATAGGTGTGGCAGGGTACACTCAGACATGAGTCCCTTGCTCACTGCACCATCAGGATTCAAGCAAGCCGGGCCGACGACGGCTGAAATGCCAGAAATCGGTCCCCGGAAGCTTGTCTCCTTTCCGGTGAAGAATTGGGTTGGTAGTTTGGTCTGCCCTGTTCCCATGATGCACTGGGCCAGGGACAGACTAATTTGCATATAGCCAGGTTCTGAGCTGGGATGGTGCAGTGAGCTAAAAACGGTGATGGATCAAGCCCTGATCTTTGGACTGGCTAAGAGTGGTCTGCTTAATTCAGACACTCTGTTCATCACCACCCCCTTTTCTGAATCGATGCTGTGGGCCTGGCTGCAGGAGTAGGTGCTGCGCCTGATGGTGGAGGCGCAGATGCTGTGGGCCTGGCTGCACGGGTAGGTGCTGCGCCTGTTGGTGCAGGATGTGTTGGTGACGGCACCTCCTCGGCATCCTGTGGTTGCTCATCGATGAGCAGCCTGTCACTGTCGCTGCTGTCTGCGCCACCTGTGAGGGGAAGTGGACGTTCGTTAGTTGCATGTATCTGTCACACGTGCAGTTGCTACATGCATGCTGGATGACATTCCCTGACTGGCTGTGGCATTGCGTACTTTGGGACCTGTCTGGCTGCATTGGGGTACTTGTACATTGTGGGCAGACTACATGTCCCACAATGCTTTAGGGCATTACCTAATGTGCACGGATGGCATGACTTTGGAACATTATGGGAGGCTATAGGGTCATGGCCATTGATAGGGGACAGGGTCGCAGTCACATGCCACTTACCTTGACTCTCTTGGGTGGGGCGGGATGAGTCCAATCTGGTGACCCCAATGCACGCCTCGGGCTCCAACATAACCTCGACGCGGTCCCCATGGGGGTGTTGGGAGGGACTGTAGGTCCTCCCCCTCCAGTGGCCAGGGTCTCGCCCAGCCTCTCAGCCACCTTCTATTGGCACAACCTCGGAGGTCATACCACCTCTTCTTGAGTTCCTCCAGTGACCTGTGTGCCACGCCCACGGAGTTCACTGTGGCCGCTATCCCGACCCAGATTCTCCGTTTCTCCTGCTCAGGCACCCTCCTTGATTCTCTCCCAGTTTTGAGTGGTTCTCAACCACACCTTCGATGAGGTGCTCCAACTCCTGTTCGGAGAATTTCAATTTCCTCTTGCGCCCGGTGTTGCTGGGCCCTGGTACAGCCTCCTCTGCCATTGCTGCAGTGAGATTGGGTGTGGAATACCAAGTTTGCTGGTGTCCTAGTAGGAGCTGAGTTAGTTGCTGCCTCGAGGTCTGCCTCACTGTTGTGAATGGGGGTGGGAACTGGCTGCTTCCTGGTTGTGATGTCATCACTGTGCTCGAAATGCGACTAACCATTTTCCCGATCTCGCGATTTTGCGATCTCGCAATTAGCGATATCGCTATTTGCGATATCGCAATTCCTACATGGATGTTGCCGAAAATAGCAATTATTCTGCGATTTCCGTAACTCGCAAACGCTTTTTGCGGCCGCGTGTGAATCACATTTTTTTCTTGGTAAATTTCATGAATACCGATCTGTGATTTCTAAATTGCGATTCGCTGTTAATCGCAATTTGAAAATCGCAGATTTTGTTTTTCATGAATCAGGCTGTTAATCTTTTACGAAATAAAAGGAGAGAGTGATTTGACCTAATCGACAGTGGAAGGGCATTCCAAAGACGGGCTGCAGTGCCCATGAACTGTCTGTCTCCCCAGGAGACTGTCTTTGTGCGTGGTACTGTTAATTGATGCAGGGTCGTGGATCTCAATTGTCTGGAAGGGCAGTAGAGTGTTAACTGATCTCTAAGAAACTGCGGACCTTGATTGTGTAATGCTTTAAATGCAAGGCAAAGTGTCTTAAATTTTATACGATTTTTAATCGTCAGCCAATGATAGTTCCGAATCGTTTGGGCAATTGGTTTAAATTTGGGAGTCCTACCTTACTATGTGGACCAGTAAGTGCCCAATCGCAATTTCATGAATGAAAGTCTATACACATGTACGCATTGAAATGGAGTTAACAAGAAAGACACAACCTACCATGGGAAATGTATTCTCTTAATGTAATAAGATTCCTATATTTATTTTTTTATATGAGATCAAAAAGTTATCATAACAGACAAAGGAATAGGGGCATTTTTATCAATAGTTTTTGTTAAAATAAGAATTTTATGCTATCGTAAATTAAGGGCTTGTTGGACTGTGCTGGCCCGAAGTGCAACATGATGCCACCCCCTCCCTCGCAGAATGTGAAGAGGGCCCCTCATCGCCCATATCTCACTGATATACATTGGCCTTCGGCTGAATGAGGGCCCATTGAACAGTCGGGGGCCCCTGAAGCGCAGGGCCCCCCCGCCGTGCACTGCAGGGGCCTGCCATTCACCCATGATGCCTGCCGCTGAGAGTTGAATATGATGTCGAAAAAGATAAAATGGTGGTGGGTTGACAAGCTCATATGTTTCTATGACTTACTAATTGTCTTTGAACAATATTCCACGTTTTGGAGTCTTTTTTTTATTTTGTGGGCTCATCAAGGTCACACGGGCACATAAGGGCTACATATTTATTCAATCTATGTCAACATTCAATGTGTTTCGTGAAGCGCAATTTCCATAAAACATTTTAGTAAAATATATCAAATATCTAAATTACTGTCTGGTGGCTAAGATCACCAACCACCGAGTTGGGCAATGATTTTTATGTATTGAGACCCCTCACTCGTATCTTAAAGTTTTTAACTTGAACAGAGTCATAGAGAACCTGTTAAAAACTGTCTTGTCTAAGTCTGCCCACCCCTCTCTCTATGCCTCCACCCCACGCTCACACCAGTCTTCCCACCAGACTCCTGCCTTTTTCTTTAAGTACAGCAGAGCTCTGAGGTACACAGACCCCGCAGCCCTTTCCAGGCAGTCTGTTCATAGCTCAATATTGCTTTTCTCCTGCTCAGTCACTCGGCTAAACTCCCTGGGCTCTGTGGGATGAAGAGGGCAGTTTAGCAGCCAGGAGCAGGTGACGCATCCTCCTCGGATGCCTCGGAATCTGCAAGGATAACTTGGAAGGCAGCAGTAGCGGGTGATTAGCATTCTTTGTGCGTCGCCGGTGTGTGATTGGCCGTAATGAATTACATTTGTATTCTGATAAATTGGGAAGGGGGAATCAAATAAAAAATGGCGGCGCTCTGTTCCGCGCGAGTGACCCCGCTAATGAAAGTGAGCCCAGCAGAGACGCCAGGCCTGTCACTTTTCATTGACCTACAAACTGCCTCTTTGACGAGGGTGTCCGCAAACGATGATCAGCCGTGGCCGCAGTAATGGAGTGGACTCCGCGTCTTCTGCTCGAGATATAATTTAAAGTGAGAAATCACAGGGGGCAGAGCGGGTGGACACAGAGGCACAGAAGAGGCGCAGAGAAAATGGGTATACAACTCAGAAAACTGTTATGAGAGAGATGAATGTTAAAGGAGCCATCCAATGAAAAGAAAGGTTCTCTTTCCCCAGCCCTGCATCTCTAACATCAGCACCAACAAACACTTTGGAATGGTAATTGTTTGATGGAGTGGCCCCGAGGTGTGAGATGCCTTGTGACATCACTCACCTGGCATAGCAAACATGCAAAACTTGTGGGTGCGTGGACCTAACACACCATTTACAACATAGATTGTATTCTGTCTTCTTTAGTCTTTCACCTGTTGTAGTTTCATATATCCACTGGATTTGTATTATTGTTGCTGTAAGTTATAATTACCAATAAGAGAGCTCAAGTAATAAATTAGTTTGTAATCGCTTATTGATAATATACGATTTTGAACACCTCCTCTGTGTTGACTAGATCTTACATGTATACACCTCTTATTCTGTATTGGTTTTATCCCACGCCTAATAAAATCATTTCATTACAAAAAGCCTGTGACTTCTGAGTTTATCCTGCTAAGGTAGGAATGTTATGCACATGCTGTTTTTAGCAGGTTGGGGATAATACGGATGATGTACAAGAGAGCATCCCATAATAAAATCACTTACAGCCTGGTGATATATTATATAATAAATACATAAGCAAATACAATGAGCATCTGGAAGAATGCTGTAGAAATCGCACCCAAGCTATGTGTGTCCAAACTTTGGGACCGATTAGGATGGCGGTGAACCCGCATCCTCCGGGCCGGAGGAAGCCACCGCCGGCCCGGAGGATGCGGATTCACCGCTGCGGACCTCCAAAACACCACCAGCCACATTAGGATGGCGGTGGGATCAGCGGCGGATTGCAAGTCCGTCCGCCGCTGATCCGCGGGATGTTGTCCGCAATTTGGTGGCGGTGTCTGCAAGACACCGCCAGCCAAATTACGAAGGGGGAGGAAACATCAGCCGCGGAAAAGCATGTGGACCTTTGCTTCTGGGGGCCCGTTGCGGGCCCCCAGGGTGTTGGGGATAGGGGTTGAACATGGGGGATACCTATGGTACCCCCCTGCATATGCATGCACAAAGCGGCAGGCACCGCGCGGTGCCTGCCGCTATGTGTATGCATATGCAAAGCATGCAATTTTAACCTTGCGGCAGGCGCTGCTTCAAGCAGCACCCGCCGCAAGGTAACAGATACGGGATGTGACTGCCAGGGTGGCGGTCACATCCTAATTTGCACGGAGGGACCGCCGCTGCCCCTGCGGACGGTCCCTCCACCTCGGGCGTGGTGGACGGACGCAGGTCCGTCCGCCATCCTAATGAGGCCCTATGATCCGAACAAATAGCAGAACAATCTTTGGCGCTAAAGCTGCCCCTCCAAAAGAAGTCTCATCTTTTACCTGTTATAAAAACCAAGGTACTATAAACGTAGTCATTTGACAGTAAAAATTGGCCTGCATTCAAAACAACTGGACAACAGGTGCTGCCTAAAAATGCGAAGATAGAGGATGGTGTGAATTGAGGTCAAAGTGGGAAATGAACAGAGTGAGCATGTTTGGCTTCGCACAGGATCCGGTTATATAGGTTGCCTCCTGATTCTATGCTGGCCATCAGGGCCAGACTGGGAACCCAAAGCGGCCCTGGCAATTTTAACGTACTGCTGCAAAACCGGCCACCGGTGAAAAAAAAAACGGTCCTCACTGCTGCAAAACCGCCCCCACCCTTCCAGTCTCCCGGGGAAATGCCCACTACGGCCAGTCCCTCCCTGCTTGCCATTGTACTACGGCTTTAAATGAAACTGCTTCAGGCATCCCTAGTTCTTAAATCACCAAACCAAGGGCTAAGACCTATGATGAGGAGAAAGTTATGTAACGACTGTTATAACCCGCATAACTAGCTAGTCTCAGCTGAGATTAATTCAATCATTGCACACATTACTCCTAGTTTTATTACCTTTTTTGGTTCTTTTTTTGTTTTTTCTCTTCTTTTTCGCTATAAGAAATATTGTTTTATGCCCTAATGTTTAATACCAAAAGCTCTCTGCCAGGTACTCTATGGTTGCCCATTAAACCCAGCAGCTCCTGGCAGGGTCGGATTGGGTTCACAATTATGTCCGGCACTCCCAAAAAAAGTGGTCCCACATTCTTGGATCATCCCTTTCATGGACCACCATTAAGTTAGTCTCATTAGACTTGGTTTTTCCATAGGTGTTTGGTAAATTAAATATTTTAAAGCTTACAGAGCCGGTAACATAGGTATTACTAGAAGAACACAATTTTGGCTAGGCGGACGAGAAGAAATAAAATGGCCTCAGAGCCACAATACCTGACCTGGCTAGGGTTGTCACCTGAACAGTTTTTTTACCACCAAGACTGGTATTCAGGAGCTAGATGTAGGAGGTTATTTAGCATTTCTTTACGGCCCGAATCGTTATTTCGGCCCGTTAAGAAATGCTAAATAACTTCATACATCTGGCCCCTGAATACCAGTAGGAAAAAGGAAATTGCAAATAGGGATTTACTATTTGTAATGTCCAATGCACATGTGCAAAGCATTTCCGAAATTGTGAATTGGGCATTTAGGAAATGCTATTTCCATTGACTCAAAGTCAATGGTAAACATGTCCAATTTAAAAAATAGTACTCCAAAAGGCATTTTATTTACAAATTGCAATGAAGCGCACACATGCCTCTAGGGCATGTGTGTGATTTACATGTGTGTCACTTTTTTAGGGCTGCAGCAAATGGGGCCTTAGACTGAATGCCACCCTTGCTTTAGCATTTCCTAATCTGCAATCTCCTATTGGGAAATCACAAATTAGGAAATGCAAAGCCTTTCGTTTAGGCCCACCGGAACACATGTTTTGGTATGATTTCCTAATAGCGAAAAGTAATCGCTAGTAGGGAATCTTTTTTTTTGTACATACCATTTTGTATTTCCTAAATACTGATTTCTAAGGAGTTGCCATTTAGATAATGCAAAATAATTATTTCATACATCTGGTCCTTAATGTTCTGGATGTTACGAAAGTGAGGAAAATCACCCACAGACAACATTTTTCCCCCGACCCTTGTGTACTTTAAACACTAAATGTAAGGAAAACCACATTAAATTGTGTTCTTAAGCTGCCTTAATGATCCCTGACTGATAGTTAAACTAAGCAAAGGTAGAAACGCCATGTTAAAAAGAAATAGGGGCGCTTTTTTATAGAATCCTCTCTAATTATCATGTTGCAGAATATTGCAGGTTATTTTTTGTTCTTATTTTTTTATGGCTTTAAATAGTGTGATTTCGTCTTAAACGCATTGGAGCAATTCACATGAGCACCAGTAACATTACACAAGATCAAATTAATTTTTATTTGATGCAGGGAGATTAAGTGATTTACCCAGAATCACTGATGTTGAGCTGATGCTGGAATTCAACCAGTTCCCAGTTCCAACGTCAGCAGCTCTGACCATAGCACTGAGTCCTATGTTTTTTTTCTCTGGAAAGAGTGGTCTCACAGCAAGGCCTGTGTAAACACACCTCCCTCCACCAAGCCTAAAAGACACTGGGGCCCAAGTGACAACATCTGGCGCCTTGAAGGGTGAGCCTGCATCTCTTACTCACACCCCTACCCAGCCCACTATACCCTCAGGGCAATGACCTGGCTGGGGAGGGGTCAAGCAAAGCACACAGCTGCTGCTACTGTTCCAGGGAGGCTTAGGTGAGAATGGCCACAAAAGCACCTACCCACAAGGCCCCTGCATACTCGCACCCTCCCCACTCCCAGCATGGCCTGAACTTGATGGCCTGGGGGGATAACCCTGCTTCTGGGCCGGGCCGGCAACACAAGGCAGGTGGCCGAGATGAGAATGTCACAAGAGCCAGAGCAACACCTGGACCTCAGCTTCAATTGGACAGCATGGCAGGGGAGTGCCCATGAAGCTAACGCCACATTACAGCGGCCTGGCGGTGACTGGGAAAGACAGTAAGTCTCTGTGGCAGTCGCGGTCGGTGCAGGTAAGTGCAGCGGGGCCAGGGGGGAGTCGACAAACAACAGAATAGGTTTTATTTATTTATTTAACTTTACCTATTTTATCGGCTGTCGACTCCCCGCCTCCCGAACCCGCCTCACCCCTGCCCCACTGCGTTTACCTGCACCAGCCGCCACTGTGGGACGGCTTGCTGAGACCCTAAAAAACAAATTGCCCAGAGGAGACCTTGAGGCACCGTCCTATCGCCCAATGCCCGACTTCCCATCTTCCCAATCCGACCCTGGCGATTATTCTTTACTGTCTTTGTAACTGAATTGTAGCTGGGAGGGGCTATGCATGCTGACAACTGAGGTGACCGCCGTGGTCACACAACATGATCCCACAGGAATAACCCAGGAGGCCATAAAACTGAGCTTGCTTTGTTAACGCCGCTGACAAATCCTGGACAGGGATGACAGAGGGTGTAAAACCATTGGGATGAAATTTGGATTTAGGCAGGAGGTATGACTCAGGAAATGGCAGATGAAGGAGGGAGATTTGAGGATGAAGACTGTGCTTGTCTGGATTATAGTGAAAGGCTCGGTGGGGACTCATGACAGGAAGCCTTGTACGGCTGTTTCCTTCTACCTCATAAAAAGAGCAATGAGACCAGAACTTTGGTGTGCTGGGTATGGTGCCTTAATACATTATTATAGTGCATTGCTACTTTAATTTCTTCTGTGCAGTCTTCAAGAGTGCACTGTTCTCAATTGAATTAATTATAGTTTATTTTGAGTTTATTTAAAACACATATAATCTACCATGATTCAAGCATAACAATTACAAATTGTGCATTTGAGCTAAAATCATACTGATAAAAATCGAACTTTTTATTTTATACGAAGAATAATTTGATTAATAACATTTACCACGGTGTAAGCAAAGGTACCCAGTAGTAGCATCTCTTCTCCGGACCAATATTCCTGCCAAGTGAAGTGAGCATTTGTAGAAAATGATGTGCTGGAATTTTAAAGAGTTTCACTTAAATCAGTCAACCCTGGTTCTGTTTCCTACAGAAGGTACGTATTGTCCGGCGGGCCTTTTCAAAGTCGGCAATTTTTTTTAGGTAATACTGCACCCCATAAATATTGATAGTATGGTTGCAGTATTAACCGGCATGGTCTACTCAGACGTGAGTCCCAGGCTCTCCACACCACTGGAGTCAAGATATCCAGGCTGATGAAGGCTGATAGCCAGAAACCGGTCCTTGGATGCTTGATTCCGGTCTGGGAAAGACATGGCTTGGTAGTTCGGACTGGACTGTTCCCATGAGGCACATGGTCAGAGCTGATTTGTATATAGCCAGTGTCCAACCCAGGGTGGTGTGGAGTGCAAAAAAAGATGGATTTAGGCCCAGATCCTTGTACTGGGGTGAATGTATGACATTGTTCTACATTCTGTCCATCAACTGTGTTTTTTGCAATTTTCACCCCGAGTGTGCTGGGTATACTCAGACGTGGGTCCCAGGCTCTCCACACCACTGGAGTCAAGCTATCCAGGCTGATGAAGGCTGATAGCCAGAAACCGGTCCTTGGATGCTTGATTCCGGTCTGGGAAAGACATGGCTTGGTAGTTCGGACTGGAATGTTCCCATGAGGCACAGGGTCAGAGCTCATTTGCATATAGCCAGTGTCTAACCCAGCGTGGTGTGGAGTGCAAAAAAACGATGGATTTAGGCCCAGATCCTTGTACTGGGGTGAATGTATGACATTGCTCTACATTCTGTCCATCAACTGTGTTTTTTGCAATTTTCACCCCGAGTGTGCTGGGTATACTCAGACGTGAGTCCCAGGCTCTCCACACCACTGGAGTCAAGCTATCCAGGCTGATGAAGGCTGATAGCCAGAAACCGGTCCTTGGATGCTTGATTCCGGTCTGGGAAAGACATGGCTTGGTAGTTCGGACTGGACTGTTCCCATGAGGCACAGGGTCAGAGCTGATTTGCATATAGCCAGTGTCTAACCCAGGGTGGTGTGGAGTGCAAAAAAAGATGGATTTAGGCCCAGATCCTTGTACTGGGGTGAATGTATGACATTGTTCTACATTCTGTCCATCAACTGTGTTTTTTGCAATTTTCACCCCGAGTGTGCTGGGTATACTCAGACGTGAGTCCCAGGCTCTCCACACCACTGGAGTCAAGCTATCCAGGCTGATGAAGGCTGATAGCCAGAAACCGGTCCTTGGATGCTTCATTCCGGTCCGGGAAAGACATGGCTTGGTAGTTCGGACTGGACTGTTCCCATGAGGCACAGGGTCAGAGCTGATTTGCATATAGCCAGTGTCTAACCCAGGGTGGTGTGGAGTGCAAAAAAACGATGGATTTAGGCCCAGATCCTTGTACTGGGGTGAATGTATGACATTGTTCTACATTCTGTCCATCAACTGTGTTTTTTGCAATTTTCACCCTGAGTGTGCTGGGTATACTCAGACGTGAATCCCAGGCTCTCCACACCACTGGAGTCAAGCTATCCAGGATGATGAAGGCTGATAGCCAGAAACCGGTCCTTGGATGCTTGATTCCGGTCTGGGAAAGACATGGCTTGGTAGTTCGGACTGGACTGTTCCCATGAGGCACAGGGTCAGAGCTGATTTGCATATAGCCAGTGTCTAACCCAGGGTGGTGTGGAGTGCAAAAAAAGATGGATTTAGGCCCAGATCCTTGTACTGGGGTGAATGTATGACATTGTTCTACATTCTGTCCATCAACTGTGTTTTTTGCAATTTATATAAAATGTAAGCACAAATATTTTTAAATTAAAATTCATTAATACATAATAAGTAATACATTAACAACATTACAATATGGGTTTGCGTTTTACATTTTGTAAAATGTTTAGGGTTACTAATGGGTCTTTAGGGTTTCGGGATGGACAGTATGTAGGGTTAGTAATGCATTTGTAGGGCTCAGGGATGGGTAGCGTATACTGCTAGTAAGTTGTTTTTAGGGCCCATGGATGAGTGAAATATAAGGGTATTAAAAAGTGTTTAGGGCTCATGGATGGGCAGTATATTGTGGTATGGAAGTGATTTAGGTCTCAGAGACAGATAATATATAGGGTGAGTGAGGAGTTCTTATGGCTCAAGGATGGGTAGTGTATAGCAGTGAAGAGACTTAGGGCTCAGGGACGGGTTGTGTATTGCGGTAGTGAAGAACAAGTATGGATAGTCTTTAGAAGTAAGGAGTTTGTAGGGCTTGGGGTGGGTAGTATATAGTGGTAATAAGGATATTTAGGGCCCAGAACAGGGTAGCCTATTGGGGTAGTGAAGTCTTTTTAGGTATGGGTAGTATATCGGGTTAGTCAGGAGTTTTAGTGCTCATGGATGGGTAGGGTTAATAGGTAGAAAGGAGTTTGTAGAGCTCACAAATATATAGTGTACAGGGGTAGCAAGGCGTTTTTAGACCTCAGGGATGGGTAGTGTTTAGGGATATTAAGGGGTTTTTAAGGTTAAGGGAATGGTAATTTAAAATATTAAATTAAAATAAATTACATTTAAATTAAAATAAATGTAATGGTAATTTAGTATCGAGCAAACAATGGGATTATATATTCATAGATATGGGTTAAAGTAATTTTTAAAAACTTACCTACGAAGTAAAGGTACTCTTGGAGAGGGTGCAGTGACCACAGTGTAGTGATTCCTGAAGTGCTAACTTGTAAAGTAACAACTGACACTAATGACTCGATCCTTTTTGGCAGGCTTTTGCATGAGATTTGCATATCCAAAATAGCAGCATATATAAATATATTTGCCAGCTTCCAGCAAAGGGTATCAAGAGAATTTGAATTTCTATCAGGAGCCATGGAGCCAATTGTCAAAATACTTTTAACTTGCACATATTCAATAAATGTTAAATTTTTTGAATTGTCTTCAATTTCACAAATGGAATTTCACCAAACCTTCAAAAGGGGCCAATATAATTTCCGTGTGCTGGTTGAATTCATAATTAGTCACCCTGGCTAAATTTGTTGTGCTGCGTTACGTGAAAGTAAAAGGACAGAAATGCTCAATATTTACAAAGATATGGACCACTTATGCTCTCTCTCCTGTTGCAGGTGCAGGCCCCTTGTGTGCAGCCTAGCACCAACGCACGAACACGGGAACTGAAGTGCAAGGGTGCTTGTGTTATAGGCAGGATTAGTTTTGTGCTGCAAGGGACACCTTCCTGCACAAAAACAATCCTTAGAGCCATTTTCCTCTTTCTACACGCAGTGCTGAACACAGCACACATGGAAGGAAGAAATAATGTGGCGAAATAAAGATATTTCTCCTCATTATGCCTCGCTTAGGCAGGCGCAGTATTTTGACACATTCCCAGGCTCACAAGTCTTTGTAAATCTAGGAATGTGCCAAAATCCATGAGTGGATGCATGGGAATGCCCAAGCTCCACCCATCGAATACCTCCCAAGTTGAAATGACACATAACACAGCACAAGCAGCTGCATTGCGATACATTTCTTTACAAAGCCATGCAAATCAGGCCCTACTTGACTTTGTAAATATTACTGAAGCCTTTGCATTGTCAAAGGACAAAGCAAATACTTAATAAATATGGGTCTCAGTGTTCAACATATCATAAGTGTTTCACCATAATTACTCTTTTTGCAATGCATTAGAAAGCTTGAACTGGAGCAAAAGATATTTCCATTACAATGTGTAACAGAAGTTTAAGAAATGGAACATCCATGCAGTAAATAAAAAAATTACCATGTATTAATTTTGGAAAATATTGTCCCTTCCCATCATCTCACTCCCAATCTTCACACATAAGATAAGACAAAGACAAAAACAAAAAAAAAGAAAGAAAATAAGGGGTAACAATGGATCAGTGGCCTGAAAGAGCAGGCCATAGATATGTGACTAACTTAATATAACTTCCGTAAAAATAGTTCAGCTCTTTTTCTTTGATTGAAAAACCTGAAAGTTCTTCCATGCAGACATCCATGGAAGAATGTAAAGCTATGGTTAGAACATCAGTATAACCCAAACCTATCACAAGTGATTGAGTATTGCAATAAATCAGTACCAAAGAAGCCAGTGACTGTAGATAAAAGTCACTTATCATCCATAGTCTTCTATCTGTTGTACTTTAGTGACTTTGCCAAGTTGTCATTAATACATTGCTGTTAGCCCATTTTTGACAGTATCTAGCACCCTATTATTCTGTTATGTGTTTGTCATCACTAGGGAATAACAAATGTTTCAGCAATATTATCTAAGGGGCAGACACTCCCAGGTAATTAAACACCAATGTGGAGCCAGAGGGCCTAAGAAAAGCTGGGAACCTAATGTTGGTCAATAGCTACCTGGGAGTGCTCTAGGCCTTGGATAGTATGCTATTGGAAATCCGCCCCAAAAATGTGGGGTGAAATACACATAGTTGTTTGTTAGATGGTGTGGTATGCATGATATTACTACTGCTTAGGTGGAAGGTTATAGCAAGCATAACAACTGATTCGCCAGTGTTCTACTGCAGCTTCACCACAGAGTTCTAAAGAACAACTAGAATGCTAACATTCTATATTGATGACAACATGGATGCCATGTTGCTGGAATAGATGCTATTACATTTAAAGCCTTTCCTTTAGAGCAAGATGGAATAAATGAGGATTGAAGGGTTCATGCACATATGGAATCAGCTGTTTCAAGTGAGGGCAAGTGGTAGAGTAAAAAAAACAATATGTTTCAAGACCTTTTTATTAGCATTTATAGGAAAAGACAACGCAGTACTTAGTACAACAATACGCAGATGTTTCAAGGCAATGCTGAGGGAATAAGAACGAGACTCTGTGGTCTATAGAACATCTCAGGCAATGCTAGCACAGAGGGCCTAGTAAATCAGATGAAACATCCTTAAGCATTGCAGTTGATCACATCATTAGCAAAAGGCAATATCAAATGTAAAAGTCTCTAGTACTGGTATCATAGAGTTCCAATTATCTAGTGGTAGAAGCGAAGTCTCTACGGTACGAGGCCACGTGTCAACCTTTCAGAACTCTTCCTCTATTAAGCATGCCTTTACTGCGTTACGGTATCATTATTGTACCTATTAGCTGTACATCATGAACATTGAGAAAAAAAAAGGAAAAAGAAAAAGAAGAAACAACCCATAGGGAGGAATGGAGGATAGAAAGAGGATAGTGGGGAAGGGGGGAATGATGCGGCGGGATAGAAAAAGGATAGTGAAGAAGGGGGATTGATGCAGCAGGGGGAAGTTGTGATGTCCTAGAACAATTTCCGAGACATTTCACATCACTGGGAGGCACTGCTCTGGCTACACCAGATACTGTCTCTGCTAACATGTGGGGCAAGGTCGAGGATGGCAGTATGGGTCAGTGGGGTGAACTGCATCGTCAAAAAGCTGTAAGGCTCGGAGTCTTGGTGGCTGTAGTCTAACATTTTCCAGTCGTCCCAGATGGTCCACCAACCGTTTCCACATCTTCGGAAATTTAGCGTCTCGAAGCTGTAGGCGCGCAGCAACTCCATTGCCACTGTGTGCCATAGGTGGGTGAACCACATATTTATGGAAGGTGTTTCTGCTTTCTTCCAGTAGAGGGCAATCGTCTGTTTTGCGGCACCCAGAATGTGGAGACTAAGATGCCGATCGGCGGGTCATAGCTCGCAGGTTCACTGGTCTGAGGCCCAAAATGATGGTGAGCGGACTTTCAGACAGTGGGTATCCAAGCACCCTTTTAATATGGCTGAGGACTTCTTTCCAGTAGGCAGTCAGAAGAGGGCATGACCACCAAATGTGTATAAAATCCCCCACTGCTTGAGTACAGCGCCAACATAGGGTAGATGCGTTGGGGAACATCTTTTGAAGCCGAGAGGGAGTGTAGTACCATTGGGTCATTACCTTGTAGGCAGATTCCTGCTGGAGGATTGTATGAAAAGTTTTTGGAATGCCACACCAGAGGCGCGTCCACTGAGAAGGGGCAACGTCGGCATCAGACAGAGACGGCCACTGCTGCTGATATGGGTGAAGGTCCGTGCTTTGTGAGTGCTGGAGAACCTGGTATATGCAAGAGATTAGTCCCTTGGAGGTGCCGAATGTACGTGCCAGCCGTTCAAACGGTGTGAAGGGTTGCATGGCCGCCTGCGATAAAGATGATCCCTGCAGCCAGTATCGGAGCTGTATATATTGGAATCTGTCCTTCTTTGTTAGCCGGAAGTCTTGTTTGCATTGAGCAAATGTTTTGACGTTGTCCCCCAAAAATAAGTCGCGTATCGTTCTACAATCCTTGTCTGTCCAGTTTGCAAAATAGGGTGGGCGACACGCAGGGGAAAACTGCGGGTTGCGAGCAATTGGGGTATGCGGGGACGGGAAGGAAGTGAGGCCCTCAGGGACCGCCACTTTGTTCCAGATCTCAAGAACCATTTTAGTAGGAACCGCCATGTAGGCACTGCGGTGACGCGCAGCCCGAGGCAACCATGCATGATCCCAGAGAGGGCGACAGGTGACCGCACGGTCTATGTGGAACCACACCTTCTCAATCTCCCACGCCACCCAATCTGGTATAAAGCGAAGATGGGACGCACAATAATATTCTATCGGATTAGGGCAGGCGAGCCCACCTCTGTCGCGCGGGAGCATTAAAATTTTACTAGAGAATCGTGGTCTCTTTCCCCCCATATGAATGCAGTCAATTCAAGTTGTAACCCCTGAATTTGGTGCTTTGGGATGGGTGTCGGCAAAGTTTGGAATAAATACAGAATCTTCGGTAGAATGGACATTTTAACTGTGTTAAGGCGTCCCAACCAGGAAAGTGGCAAGGCTTTCCATGCTCGTAGATCGGTAATGACTGAGTTTTTGTATTCTTTCCAATTAGCTTGGGACCAGGTAGCTAAGTCCGGCATTAAATTAAGTCCAAGATATCTTACAGAGCTGGTCGCCCATTGGTAAGGAACGAGGTCCTGCACGGTCCCAATCTCATCGACCGGATCGTGAGGTTAAGGGCCCAGGATTTCGTATGATTTTAAGCCCTGAGGCTTGCTCGTAATTCTGGAGCAGAGTATGTACCGCTGGAAGCGAGTGCAATGAATCAGACAGGGTAAAAAGTAGGTCATCCGCAAAGAGGGCAATCTTATGTTTGATGCCCCCAAGGGTAATACCCTGACTGTCAGGTGACCGGTGTATCATAATAGCAAGTGGCTCCACTACTAGGGCAAACAATAGGGGTGACAGGGAGCAGCCCTGTCTGGTACCTCTAAGGATGGGCTGCATGAGTTGACCATTTACATGCACCCTGGCGAACAGTATCATCTGCGGGCCTAGGCCTACTTTCTGCAAGACGGCCCAAAGAAATACCCAGTCCCCCCCATTCAAACGCTTTTTCAGCGTGTAGTGAGAGCAGGCAGGCTGGTCTCTTCCAGTGCCGCACCTTCCCAACAAGGTGCGCTACTCCACGCACGTTGTCTGCTCCTTGCCGTTGTTGGATAAAGCATACCTGATCCAGTTCAATTAGATTGGGTAGGTGCGCGGTAAGTCTTTTGGCAAGAATTTTGGTGTATAGTTTGAGGTCTGTATTTAACAGGGCAATTAGGCGAAAACAAGAGCAGAGCGTGGAATCTTTCCCAGGTTTCGGGATGTGGGCTATTTCAGCCATTGCCATGTCCGGGAAAGGCCCGACTGCATCTGTGAAGGAGTTGAAGAGGCGTAACATATATGTTTAAAGTTGCAGAAGGAAGGTGCGATAAAACGAGACTGGGAGCCCATCGGGTCCTGGCGTTTTACAGAGTGGGAGTTCTTTTTGGTCACTAGCTAACTCTTCTAAAGTGATAGGTTCTTCCAAGAGCTTGGAATGGTACTCGCTAAGGGAGTACCAGGCGCAAGCATCTAAGGCGGCCGATATTAGATCAGGGGCAGGCGAATCACGAGCACAAAGAGACGGATAGTAGTTTTGGAACGTTTGAAGTTTAGCAGATTCTGTGATAGCCCAAGATCCGTCTCCCAGCTTTAGTTTTGCAATGTGGGCTTTGGCTGCCCGTGTTCTCAGGCGACGTGCTAAAACAGTACCTACCCTGTCCCCTCCGTCATATTAGCACTGTTGCAGTGCAAGTAGACCGTGTTCAGCCTTGTGTGTCCTATTTGCCCAAAGCTGACCTCTTAGGACAGCCAAACGCCTCTTGTGTATCGCCAAAAGGCGCTCCTGATCTAATTTCTCAAGCGTTTTGATTTTGCACGTGAGTTTGGTCTCATATAGGCACGCTTCCCGCGACCTGGCAATAGCGATGGACTAAGGGCACCATGAATCGTAAAACAGGGAGAGGTGTTTCCAGAAGGTCGTTAGTTTCTAAATAGGATGAGATGGTAGCTTGGAGTTCTTCCCTATCCACCGGGTCTCTAAGAATGTGGGGTGGAAATCGCCATCTAGTAGGCCGCTTGGGATGGGAGAAGCGCTCGTGAAGAAGTAATTCCACGTGCACGTGATCAGAGATCGATATATCGGAGATAGCTGCTGAGAGGGTGTCTTTAGCGGCCAGGGAATGCAACACGAAGAGGAAGTCAATGCGAGAATAGGAGGGTGCGCATGGGAGTAGTAGGTGTAGTCACGAATCTCGGGGAGTGGTAACACCTGGGGTCTACAAGGTTTAAAGCAGTAAGGGATTTTTTCGTTGCTGCCAACATAGCACCCACCCCGTGGAACGCACCGCCACTGCGATCTAGCTCCGCATCCCATACCAAGGTAAAGTCTCCCCCTACTATAAGGTCTGTATTCACACCCATTATATGCTCTCGTATAATCTCACCAGGAAGGCGTCTTGACCCTGGTTTGACACGTATACGTTACAAAGAGTGAGTGTGCGATGCCCTCTCCTGACCTCCACTTTAAGAAGTCTGCCATCAGTGTAGCGGACCACCTTGTTATCACCATGGGGGATGCCCACCCGGCAGAGGATGGCTACTCCTGAATTCTTAGTGGCTGCTGAGGACCAGAACTGGTGAGGGAAACATAGGTGAGACATGCGCGTTACATCAGCCCTGAGGAGATGGGTCTCTTGCAAGAAAATTATGTTGGGGTTTTTGCAACAGTAGGTACCTCCATATTTGGCGCCGTTTGTTGGGGGAATTGAGTCCCTTCACGTTAAGGGAAAGAATTTTCAAACAAGGTATGAGCTTGGTAGCCACTGGAAGCTCTCCCACATGTCAAGGTGTCCCCCCGCCAGGTGGATGGGTACGGAAGGGGAAGAGGGGGGGAAGGGTAGGTGCGAATAAAACAACTCAGATACTGTTACGGCCAACATGGCCAACAAAGCCTATTCCAGTCTAGGGAGTAGCCAGGCACACTGGCACAGGCTGTCCCGGAGAAGTCACTCTCCCAGAAATAGGAGTGGGGGTCGGTCATCGCGCTGAGTAGTAAATCAGAATCACTGAGGTACAGCCCCGGTCCACCGCTTCTGCAGTATAGGTGAGGCGTCTGCTAATGTAACTTCCGGGATGGAGAAAAGAGGGGTGTGGCGGCCGCAGATTAGTGGTCCAGAGCCTATCCCCAGGTATGGGGTAAGTGGCCAGTATGTCGACCAGTTATGAGGCAAATCATTTGGTGGCAGATGCTTGTGAGCCTGGAAGCGATGATCCTCCTTCTAAGGATCTTATGTTACAGTATGTCCTGGTGTTCTTGGGATGATCTGCTACACTCGCACGAAGATGGATGTCTGGCCTGGCGTACCGTGTTCCACCGTGATTTAAACAGGACTCGGAGTTTTGGAGGCTCGCGTGTAGGGCTTGCCGGGGGAGTATCCGGGATTTAAAGCAGTTGGGTCGCCCCCCCTGTAGGACCTCAGCACACAGCATTCGAGAAAAAGAAGAGCAAAGCAGCTTCAAAGTTATGGGCAGGTGTCCCCCCTGAGATGAACAATGCATATCTAGCATATTAACACATACTTTGGCGAGTTATTTGGTGGTGGAAGCTTGCGAACCTGTGGGCGACGGACCTCTTTCTAAAGATCGTATGTGCTGGATTATGTCCTGTTTTTCTTGGGATGAATTGCTGTGATCTTGTGAGGATGGATGTTGGGCATGGTGCACTGTGGTCCACTGCGGCTTCAATTGGGTTTGAGCCTTTGGAGGTATGCGTGCAGGGCTTGCCGGGGAAGTATCCAGGATTTGGAGTAGTTGGGCTGCCTCCTTGTAAGATCTCAGTACACGACGCTTGGACTCCCACTGAAATATGAGAGCAAATGGATGCCCCCATTGATAGCGGATGTTAAGCTCCTGGAGCTTGTCCGTGATGGGTCGGAAGTCTCTCCGGCGTCTGAGTGTCATGGGGGCCAGGTCCTGGAATAGCTGAATGGGCGCGCCTCTGAACAGGACTAAGCATGGGCGAATTTTGCGAATCTGGCATTCGTGAATTTTGCGAATTTGCGAACTCGCAATCCGCAAAATCCGCGAATTCTCGCGAATTTGCAGATTTTTGTTTTTTTTGTGTTCGCAAGGATTTCTGCCAGTTCGCAAGGATTTCTGACAGTTCGTGAGGGTTTTGTAACAGTTCGCAATTGCGAACTTACATGTCGGCTCGCAACGGTCACGATTATGTTGTTTCTACGTCTGGTTCATCATCACAGGTTCCCAGCACCCTCTGTTTCACCCCTGCCACCCTCTGTTTCACCCATGCCAACCTCTGGAACATCAATGCCACCCTCTGGTTCATCATCACTGTAGATTATGGGGGGAAAAAGCAAGCACACCTGCCTGCTTCAACTGACATGAATTAATTTGGGGTTGATTTATTAATGTGTCACTGTTTTAAAATTCCAGTCTGGCACCTGCTTCCTTATCTGTCATTTGCTTTCAGTTGCAGTGCAATTTTTTTTCCCAGGACCTTTGTGGCCTACTTGTAGCTATTCTATGAGCCTGCTCTGAGGGTCAGAGCAGGGTCATACAATTGTTGCAACTAGCAACTGAACTCTGGATGGGCCCTTGTCAGGAAGCACTACAGGGAACGGTTACTAATGATGAGTTTGAACTTTTGAACCTGCTTTCACTTTTGCAAAACTCGTTTTTCTGCAGAACAACATTACAGCAACTGTAATGCCCCACCAAGCTTATATGAGAAAGTTGATTTCTAATCCAAAAGTTATACAAAGAAAATCAAAAGGCCTCAAATCCAAAAAAGTGCAGGCAAATGTCAACCTGAGGAGTTATTCTGATAAAAATCATCATTTTCAGAAGGTCTATGCTGCTTGCTAGTAGATTTCTTGTGCAGAATTGCAAATTTTGTAATTTCGCGAGTGCGAGATTGTTGCTGCCCGCCGCACCTACATGTTCGCAATTGCGAACTTACACCGCAAAGAAAAAAAATCCGCTGCGTGCGAATTTGCGGATTTTGCGAGAAATCCGCGAATCTCGCGGATTGCGAATTTACCGAAAATCCGCAAAATCCGCGAGCGTAACGGATTTTCCGCCCATACTTAAACAGGACCTCAGGTTTGTCCCTAGCCGCTTTGAGAATGGCCTCTTTTTCGGTGGAAAAGTGGACCCGGGTCAGGATATCAGGGATGAGACCAGGTTTTCCTGGCGGTCCAGACACTCTGTGTGCACGGTCCAAGGCAGGTGGCGAGGCATCGTCATCTCCCATAATGTCATGGAGCATATCAGCCACAAAAGTCATTATATCGGCTCCTTCTGCCCCAATTGTAATTCCCTGTATATGTATGTTGTTCCGGCGCCCCCTATTTTCCAAATCTTCCTGCTTGATCTGCAGCTCGATGTGTTGCTCTTCCAGGGTGGCCAGCCACTGCCATAGATGTTCTTGATCTACTGAACGGCTGTCGAGGGTCCTTTCAAGTTGGTCAACTCGTCCGCCCAGCTCCCCCACATCCATCCGGAGCTCCTTGACACAAGCCTGGACTTCAGTGCGTAGCGATCCTATTTCGGGCTTGAGTTCCTGCATAAAGAGGGCCATAAAGGATTGCGTAACTGGCTTCGCGCAACCCCCAGCCACCGGCGTCGCCTCAGGTGTCGGGCCGAGCCCGGTTTGTTCCACAGGGCCATGACCATAGCGTCCTTGGGGGCTGCAGAGGGATCCTTCCTGGATTTAGAGCGGGTCATGCTCATGGATTAGCAGGGGCTTTCGCTGTAGATCCCAGGAGAGGCACTGCCCCACTGGTAATTGTCTACTTACAGCTGTGCCTAGACTCGCAGCTACCGGACCCTGGGGGCTATATGTGGACTGTGGCTGAGGAGAGCTAGACCCAGCACCACGGTGAAAAGTAGCGCTGTTCCAGGGACCCTGAAGGAGCCGCCAACTTCCAAGGCGCGAGGTTCACAAAGAGAATAGGGGCTAAGCTAGCTGACCTGTGGCATACC
The DNA here is from genome assembly GCF_964263255.1 of Lissotriton vulgaris. Classification (NCBI taxonomy): domain Eukaryota; kingdom Metazoa; phylum Chordata; class Amphibia; order Caudata; family Salamandridae; genus Lissotriton; species Lissotriton vulgaris. The sequence goes on along the minus strand of NC_141691.1, from coordinate 160,806,204 downwards.
CTCCTGGAGATACAGGGCCCAAGTGGGCCCAGGATTCCACCAGCTGTCAGCAAGGGGTCCCGGGATAAACCGGGATGTGGCAGTCACTCAAGGGCCAGAGGAAAGGCAATGTAGGTCTACAGGCCCTCCGACCAAAGGATCAGTTCTTGTGTGAGCGGCAACAGTGCCCACGTCTCTGAAAGGGGGGAGGTGCAGTAATTGGCGATGTTGGGCAGTACAGCATTGGGCCCCGTGCCACCTTAGCTGAATGAATGTGAGGAGGGTCTAATCAGCAGCTCAACACCCCTCCGCATCACAACAGTCCACTGGTCCTCCCTGAGGGAAGGAGTCACCTCAAGCTCACCAAGGGACCATCCGCTAGTGTGTATGGCCTCCCACACCTGCTTGCCAGAGTGTGATTAAATCTCAGTGGGAGACTCAGGAGGGGGGTGCCAGCATGCAGGAGGCCTCAGTATAGGTCACATGCGTTGATGGCAGAGTGGCGAGCTGCATCCAGGTAGCTGGCAGTGGGCTGGCCTAGTCCACATGGTGCTGCAGCTGATGGAGATGTAGAGGACAGGGGCGCAGCCGCCGGGGGTGCGCTCTAGGCCCCAAGGGGATGGAAGGGAGGCGAAATCGCAGGCACCCCAAAGCGGTGGTAACAGCGTCCCCTTGCCCCGTACCTGTATGGGACCCACGCCTCTCTGGGCCCCTCTGTCAGTAGTTGGTCAGTGCTGTCCAGGCCTGCGGCTCCCCAACGTAGTAAGATGGCGGCCAGTACCTCTCTCCGGCGCCGGTTTTCCCCTCCTCCGACCATCAGCCAATTGACAAAAGGGCCCGCAGCGCTACATTTCTCCGATGGCCCTTTCTCTTGTCTGCTGCAGTCACCACTCTTGGGCCTCACCCCAACAGCTCGAGAGGCCCCCGGTGCAGTCTCATGGGTGCCGGGCCGCTGGCTGAAATGACGGGCGTCCCTGAATGAGCTCGCTCCCTCCCGCTGGCGCAGTTCCGGGCTGCTAAGATGGCGGGCGCGCCGTCTAACCTCAGGCCGCTCTGCTCATGGGGCTCGTTTGTCCTCCGTCCGCCACTGCCGAGGCTTTTCACGTCTTTCTGCGGTTTCCCCAGCCGCTCCGTTAGCGATATCTCCCCAGCAGGGGGACTTTTATCGCCGCTGCCTTGCTATAATTTGCTGAAGACTGTGGCGGCGGCCCGGAGCTGAAATGGCGCGCGTCTCACTCCATTGGCTGCAAGACCACGCCCCCTTTAAGTCATTTTTAACGCAATATATTTTTTAAAGGCTAAAGGTAGTTAATGAAAGCCTTGCCTAATTGCAACATGCCCAGTCCCACAATTGTTTCCCAGACTACTCATCCTTTCAGTTGCTTAATAACTTCTTGATATTAAAATAGTATCATTTTGGGAGCCAAAGCAGGTGTTTGCCATTTTAAGGCATGAAAGTAGAGTCTCTCAGTGGTACAAGAATTCTAATTGAAGACAGATCTCATATTTTTAATGAATAGATTTGTACTATTAAGGATGGTGAGGCAATTTGATTGAGTTGTTATTTGGACAGTTTATTTTTCATATTACGTTTCCCACTTCCTTTTGGCAGAAGGTAATCTCTATGCATGAATGAATGATTGCTAGTGCCCTAAATTTTTATTTTTGTGAAAAATGAAAGCAAATAATAGAACATGTTTACCAACATATATAATCTACAAATATGTCTCACTGTGCACCTTATAAATGACTACATTCAAAGGTAATTATTTAAAACATATTTTAAAATTAGTGACATTGTAAATCAGACAGAACAATGATATAATGCCTAGATGCATCAAACAGAATTGCATTCGCAAACGGTGCGAATCGCAATTTTCGGCCGTTTGCGAATGCAATTCACTAATTTGGAATGCATCATGCATTTCACAATTTTAGGAATCGCAACCATGTTGCGATTTCTAAAATTGCGATTGCATTTAAGAAATCGCAATTTGAGATTTCTTAAATGCAATGCATGATTATTTTGAAATTGCGAATTCGCAATTTGGAAGGGGTAAAATAGCATGAAGTTGAACTTCATGCTAATTTACCCAAAACTTTCAAATATGCACAAATTGCATTTTTGAAACTTTTAATTTACACACACACATGCCCTTGGGGCATGTGTGTGTGTAAATTGCATTTAAAGTTACATTTCAGGGGTGCAGGGAGGGGTTCTTTGGACCCCCCCCTGCACCCTTGAAATTGCATTCACATTTTGCGAATCGCAATTTGAAATTCGCAAAATGTAAATGCCTTCCCACTGATTCCTATGGGCCTTTTGGCCCATAGGAGTCAATGGGAATGGTTTTCCTTAATTGCGATTCGCAAATTGTGAATCGCAATTAAGGAAAAATACCGAATCGCAAAAAAAATTGCGATTTTTTCATGCATTGCCGTTTGCGATTTCTAAATTGCGATTCCTTAATTTTCGCAATTTAGAAATCACAAAGGAAAACAATGATGCATCTACCCAAAAGTGTTTTAAAATGCAGCGAAACCATCATGATCTACAGAGTTTTCGCAGGAATGTTTTTGTGAGCTCATTTATTATGAAACCAGTAGCAGCAGAGAAAAGCACTATTGTTATGTACATATTCAGCCTTATACATAGGAAAGTGAATGAGTCTAAAGCTGTGTTCTTCAGCAGCATGAATAATAGTGCAGTCACATTATGTGCACTAGGTGAACATTCTAGTTCTTTATTAAAACTCTGTGATCTCTCCAGGCACCTGCTAAGGTAAGAAGGCATAGTGATATGTGGGTTGATACTGTATTGGTCTTTGGCTCAGGTAGTAGCTATGAATCTCATGGGGAGATATCCACCGGCTAGAATCCAATCAAAATGCATCCTTTTGGCAGTATACTGCTATCTAATTTACAAGCACAAATAAGGACCTGAAACAGATACTAAATCCATAATAATCTTTGTCATGCTTTAAAAGCGATTTGATATCTCACAAGTCACTGTGTAGTTCCCTTAAGTGTAGATAAGCCTGCAAAAGAACTTTCAGACTGAGTTTGCTTCTGCTTTAGGAAATAATGACAGGTCTGTTGAAATAGCAAGAGGAAGTTTACATGAGTGAAAGAGGATCTACCACCCTGATCAGGCAATGACTTTGCAGTAGAAGGTGTTATTTCCCAAGCTTCAGCATGGGCTGCAAACCTAAAGCAAGTTGTGGCTTTCAGACAAATAAAAATAGGGGATTTCTTTAACAAACTGCTCTACGTTTGAGAAATGTCTGTTTAGTTTTCGAACATCTTTATTCAAGCCTCTGAGCTATTTTTAAACTATTTAAACCTAGGCATTTTATCTACATATGCTGATGGATGTGCATGAGAAGTTTTAGGAGGATTGTGGGGACTTTGTATTTCTATGCCGTTTCATTTCCTAGAAGATAGTTTCCTTGAATCCCTTCACTAGACTCTGCCTGAAATATTTACTACACACAATGCTCATTACCTGTAGACCTCTGTTTGCTTCTTCCTTTAAGATGATCTCTTTTTAAAGAAACATTTTATAACATTTATCCCAAAAGGGGGGCAGTCCCAAGAGTACTTGCAATGGGCTACAAACTAATTTGTCATCCCAAATGCAAGGCCCAGGAGATGTAGGGTGGCAATATACCAAAAATCTAATCCTGAGAGGGGCTGCATTGCTCCTACCCGCCCTGTATGTCCAGCCAGACAATTTGCAAATGTGTGTCTCTAACGGACATCATCAGGGAAAATGCTGAATTTCCATTCCATGCAGTGTCCCATGGGATTCTCTTTTGTCCGCAGGTGATATGATGGAACTAGTGGTCAAAGCAGCTGGTAACTATTTGCCTTTTTGTTTTATTTTTTTAAAGCACCTTTCTAGGCGTTGATTACACAATTTGATGTCACTGCCCACTTGGGTTAAATAAACCCCAATCAGCCGATTTGTGCAGAAGCCCCCAAAGCCTGTGCAATTTTGGCTGGCTCCCTCACTGCTTGGCACTCTCCTTACTGGTACTGGGTGTGCAACCGCCTACTTCCTCGCTCTCCCACCCCTCTTGAAGCTCAAGTGTAGACTTATTCTAAGTGCCCATCCAAAACAGGGGGGTTTCATATATTCCCAGTCTGTCCTCTATGAGTCCCTGCTTATCAGCCCATGCAGACGTCCAAAGACTCACTAGTCTGTGGGATTGTTGGTGGCCCTCTACATTTTAGGATATCTCTGGCCCAGATGGGCTATTTTGGATGGTATTTTCTTCTTTCTGTTCCTCTTGGAATCCACCAGTCATTAAGGGGGTCATTAGCATGGCAGGCGGACTTTGTCCGCCCGCCATACCCCCGGGAAATGGGACCGCCGGCAATGCATGCGGTGGTCTCGCACATCTCATTAGGATGCGCCTGACACACTGGCGGGCGCATCCCGCATTTCTAACATTGTGGTGGGTGGTGCTGAAAGCACCGCCCGCCGCAATGCCAGAAATGCAAGTTGTGCATTTGAATGTACAACGTGACTGGCACCACGCGGTGCCTGCCACGTTGTACTGTCTTGTACTGTCAAATGCAGGCTCATGTGCACCCCCCACCCCCCCAGAATCCCTGTGGGCCCGCTACGGGCACCCAATGTTGAGAATCGCCTGCCTTGCGGTGCCTACCAGACACTGCCGCCATATTAACAGCTTTTCCGCCCGGTCGACTCATCGACCGGGCGGAAAACCGGCGGACGATCCGTCCGCCGGTCATATAGTAATATGGTGGGGGGAATTGGCATGTGGGCGGGCAAAAATGTCGGGTGCATCGCCACCGCCATGCGGGCGGTGGCGATCCACCCGACATACTAATGGGCCCCTAAGTGTGGTCTTCTGTGGCCTCCTGGGCGTATCATACCAGCTTAGTAGTTGACGTCCTGTCCTTTTATTGGTTGCCTACTGGTCTGGGTTCTTCCTGACACAGTACCCTATGGCTCTCAAAGCAAACCACTCTACCTGCCAGCAGTCTCAAAGCACACAGGCCTACAGCAACATGCAGGGTACATGTTTGTTTAGCAGTAGCCTTAGGCCCTCCCTGTTATATCACTCACAACTGGGAATAGTCAACATAAGTTCAAGAGGACCCCGTCTTAGAGGATTCAGATCTTACTGACACAGCAAGGACTCAACCCCCTGATTTTCTATCTCCTCCCCTGCCCAGCATTATGGGAATGAAACTGAAATTGGAAGAAATCATTCTCTCTGAGCCACACTTCACCCACCTTAGGCAGGTTGCTTCCCTCCAAGCTCCAAAGGAAACCCTTTTGGTGATTGGAAACAGAAATCTCCCTGGGCTGCCTTAGTGTGTGCACCTTGTGGTACGGCGCATATGATGTCCTTATGTGCAGAGGCGATGGGAGGCATTTGGATGCTGTGTTTGCATCCTGTCAAGGAGATCCACTTCAATGCGTTTTTCTGTATGCCGGTGAAGTAGAGTCCATCAAAGAGGGTGTGGTGGTAGATGGTATCAAATGGAGCAGAGAGGTCAAGGAGGATCAGGGCCACAATTTCTTACAGGGTTGAGGAGGGTTCTGTGGCAGTGATCAGCTAGTCTCAGTGTTGTGGTTGGCACGGAATTCTGATTGAGAGGCATTGAGGGTGTAGTTGTGTTCCAGGTATTCGGTGAGCTGTTGGTTGATGGCTTACCTCCTGAGGATGATGGCTTACCTCCTGAAAAAAGATACCTGTGTTGAAAAGAAGAAACCTTATCCTTACAAGAAGGAACCTCTGATGACTGTCACTAGAGATCTGTACCTGGGACAATGAACTCCTCCAGGTAAACCTCAGACCACAATTCCCTAATAAAGTATAGTCCAGCAGTTTAAGATCCAAGATGGTCACTGAGAGTACAAAATCTCATGGGACGGTTATGTTATGTTATGTTAATATTTTTTGTAAGGCGCGCAGCTGCCCCAGCCAAGGGGCGTCCCGGCGCCCACGGTGACTCACTCAATTCTTTCTTTATTTGTCCTTCCAAAGACAGGACATAAAAGATACACATAGATAAAAAAAACTCATAAAAATCAAACTTGTCACAGCAAATACAAACAAATTTTTCGTTTAAAAAACGATACCACAGCTCACAAAAACAGTACTTTTTCTCAGAACTAAAGTGGCAGTGCAAAACGCTTGGGTTCGTAAGTAGCATTAGATATTATCTAACAGGAACTAAAGTGACAGTACAAAACTCTTGGGTTCGTAAATAGCAGCAAATATTATCTAATAGTGCAACAAAGAAAAACAACTGCAGCCATCAATAGCAGCAATTATCATCCAAAAATACATGAATAATACAATCAGGCCTATAAAGGAGTTAGCAAGATGAGTAAACATTTTAGCAGCAATACTAATGCATTCCATACAGAAAGTGATAAAATACATTAAAATTAAAACAGCATACTCCTCCTCTTTGCTAGAATACACTTCAAAAAGCTACTAACAACAAAACAAATATCAAGATCATTCAGTTGCTGAAAAAGTACAAAGCCGCTTTGCACTGGTAGATGGAAGATAAAATTGACAAAAAAATACAAAATGTAAAATGGTTTGACTCGAATGTTCATCACTGGGGCAAACCGTACAAGATTCTGATGAATACTGATCCAGGGTGAAGCATATCAACCAACGAAGAGATACCAGCCTGAATCTAGACAACAGATTCCTTCCATGCACATTGTTCACTTATGTTAGATACTGGGCAATGTAGGGAGGTACCTGTATAAAACAATAATCCCTGACCGTGGGTTGGGCTACTTCAGACAATTGCCTGGAAAATTCTTTGTGTTTTCAGAAGCTCACCAAAACTCCCTGTCGATCCCCTTTAACAATTTGATCTAGGTGCTCAAACAGGGAGGAATAACCAAGTTCCGTAAAGCAGGGACCATGACTCAACAACAACAATGAATGAATGAATGAGAGGTGCTTATATAGCACTCAGCTACTTCTAGGTGTGTCCTGGCACTAAAAGTCTGCAACCAAATTTCAGACATTGAAGAGTTATACTAATGAAAAAAGCCACGTTTTGGGTAATTTTCAGCGATTCTTTGTTGGTGCTATGAAGACTGGTCGGGGCCAATAAGAAGCTTGAGCAGAGCAGGAACGAAAAAGAGGAGCTACGCTTTCTTATGCTTCTAGCTACTGAAATTACTGCCCATGCACATCTGAAGAGCGCAGAGATCTAGACGGTCTGTAATGAAGGATCCTATCCCAAAGGTACTGGGAATCTGTTCCATAAAAAGCCTGATGTGCTAGCACCATGGCTTTGAACAGAATTCTTTTCTTCACCAGCAACCAGTGTAGAATTCTAAAATGAGGAGGGATTGGAGCATATTGGCGAATTTTCAGAAGTAAGCTCACAGTGTCATTCTGTACCATGAACAGCTGCTTGACCAGATCATTAGGGAGACCCAGATACAGGACATTCACATAGTCTAATCTTTACATAATGAAGGTGTGGACAACAGTTTTCTAGAAGTGTAGACGTAACAAGAAGAGAAATTTAGTCAGAGCTCATAGCATCGCAAAACAAGAACCTCCCGCTGTAGCCACCACGGGATGAAACTAAAGATGCCGGTCAAATTTCACTCCCAAATTCTGTGCCACTGTGGCTGGTGGCAGTGGATCTGGCCATCAGTTCTCCCACCACCTGGAATGGAAAGTTCCAAATAGCAAGATTTTGGTCTTACCTGACTTGCATTGTACATTTCTGGCACGCATCCAGTTTAGCACTGATCCAAAACAGCTCTTAAAGGAACCTTGAACTTCAGATAACCTATTCTCAAACAAGAGGAGCAGCTGTGTGTCATCTGCATAGAAGACTATCTTAAAACCAAAGGACTCCAACAAGGGGGCAATGGAGCCACATAGATAATAAAAAGGGTAGGGCCCAACGATGATTCCCAGGTTAAGAGTCTTGAAAGCAAAGGAGTATGGAGTTATCCAAATAGCTTGGTCTCTATTAACTAAGAAAATAGTAATCCATCCAAGACCCTGACCCCATTCCTGATGTTCTCAAGGCACTGGAAGGAGGACTGGATGAAAAACAGTATCATGCCAAGGCAACATTTGTCTCTTGATCTAATGTCCATCTATGTAATCAGTCACCTCCATCAGTGCTGTCTCAGTGCTATGTCGGGAACAAAGTCCTCTCTTGGTCCAATGGAACAGCTTAAATTGCTCTCAACAACCTGAGAGCTGAGAATTGGTCAACTTCTCCAGCATCTTGAAATCTGCCGGCAAAAGAGAAATAGGTGGTCAGCTGTAGATTCTTTTAAAGTATTGATAATATTTAGGCCTGATTCCAACTAGGTGGAACAGAAGCAGTAGATAGTGAGGTATTGAAAATTTGGTTGAAACCAGTGTTGTTTAACGTAACTGCTAATGGCAAAACCGAAGATGGACAGGGTTGAGCCTGGGATCCTAACTTACACTGCAAAATAGCCTTTTCTGAATCTGATGGAGAGAGATAGCATGAAACCACGAGCGAGCACAACACCCAATGGACACTCCAATAAAAGGGACAGCCAAAGGTGAAAGCAACTCAGTCATCCATCTATAAGTTGATCTGAATTTTTGAAATGTTTCTTCAACATAAACGTAGAGATTGTTGCACAAATCTAGAGATGCAGCAATGTCTGTCCTGGCTGCTCACCTTAGGATATTTGGAACTTTGAAAATCTCCCTTGGTTTATTAGTGGCATAGATGATTCTTCTGTCAAAGTGAGCGATTTATGACATTTTTATTGCACAATGAAATTGTTTAACTTTCTTCTTACAGATGGCCTTATCATCAGGTCCATAGTGCCTCCGCCAAACTCTTTCCAGACTCTTACAGCCTTTTTTCAGCAGCCAGGGATGAAGAGAACCAAGGGGCTGAAGGGCCACGTTTGTAGTTGGACCAAGATTTTAAGGGGGAACCAGCTCATCAGAGCCTGATTGTAGTCAATTATTTATTGCAGCTACATCACTTGTAATATCACTTGAAAGATTAGGGACGGACTTGGAGAGATGATCAATCAGTTCATCAGGTTTGATTTCACTCATGCGCGAAAAACGAAGACTTATCCAAGGTTTCTTGCTTGTAAGTGACTGACCCCATCCCCCTCCAGCCACTTAAAAGGGACAACAGAGGGATCAGACAAAAGATAGTCCCAGGGTCCCTAACTGTTATTTCACGTTTAGGAACAAAAAGGTCAATGTGTGTCCTAGATGTGTTGGCCCTGAGGCAAATTTCTTTTGCATCGAGGCAGCAAGGGCTGCATGCGAATTATCAATTTGTATATATGCAAGTCAAATCTCCCAGCAGGGAGAAAATAGTATATTGCAGGGTTAAGTGGGCAAAAGCCTCCTCTAAAGAGTTGATAAACTCTCCAGCATAGCCTTGGGGACAGCTGACTGTTGAGGGAAACTATGTTACAAAACCCCAGAGCTTCTGCCCCTTTCAGTTCCGCCCTGATAAAAGTCGTACAAGTAAGATCCCGACTGCAGGCAATCACCCCTACCACCCAAATTTTCCTACCCGCTCTATCCAAATGAACACAAGAAACAGTGTGTGGAATAGCCGTCTGAATGTTTGGTAATGGTAACAAGGACTCATCCAACCAAGTTTCTGTCATAAAGAGCAGATATTAATTTAGATGTAACAAAATCATTAGGATGAAAGTTGGGTAAATCTCCCTGCTGCTCAACTCTACTGTGAACGCATGCCCAGAAATTAGTGGTTCGATAGCCAGAGAAACAAAACTGTGTCGTCAAGACAGGGGGCCAGAACAATTGGCCACTGCAACCATGTTAATGCAGCAACCTTGAGTTTTAAGATTGTCTACCTTATCCGATGAATAGTAATGCCTCATGCCTGTGTTGGAAAGGGTCTCATGGCTGTCGCTTGCTCTGGAACAGATGCAGACGGGGACAGATGGGCTCGCCTTTGGAGCACCCAATCACCAAAAAGTCTAGACACTTCTTACATATTGCATCAACAACTGAATCATGCTTAGCGCGTGTCAATATAATTCTACTCTGCAGCTCAGCTCAGTGCAAAAAATAGTGAGAGCGGCAACTGACCTTTTGTTTCCATGCCCGCCTCTATGTGTCCATTGACTACAGCAGCAGCGGCCTGAGGCTTGATGTCCTAAGAGGTGATAGGAGGTCAGGACATGACTTATGTGACTGAGTTCCAAGAACAACCTAGCACTTGTCCCCCAAGCAAGGACTCGCTGTCCTGAATCAATGTTCAGGATTTCAGTACTGCAGTACTGACACCAGCATACAGCAGGTGACTTCAGGTTGGGCTGTGAGACCATCACAATATGGGCAGTACAAGCTAAACTTGTATTTCACCGGCCTAATTTCCAGGGAGTGGGCGTCCCGGCAACCAGCGCTGCACCACTCGGGCTGCCGTAATTCCCAGCATTGGGAATGGCTCGGCAATCCCTGACGCTGTGGGGACACCCGGCAGCTGCACACAGTTACTCTATACTGTATAGACGGCTGTCGATCAGGACTCCGCCACATTCATCCCTGAAGCGTGGCTCCTTTGTTTGAAGTATTGCACAGCGCGCTAAGGCCAGCTGGAGATCGGACAAGCGCGGGGTTTCATCACACGTGTCTCTTGGTTGTTGCAGGGTGGAGAGCGGGCCACCACTGCACTGAACTTTCCTCATGAGCAGCTGAGGCACTAGGCACCACGGGATGGTTTCTACAACAGTGTGATAAGTCTAAATGAAGTCTTTGACATCTCAGATCTGTTTTCTGGCTGCTGCCTACTGTCTACTGCCCTGTGCTGAGACTCGGTCCCCCAGCGAACACCGCTCACCTAAGGGAGGTGGGAGGGGCCTCCCTGCACATTTAAAGGTGCACTCTGTCAGAGCCCGGAGGAGGCTGGGCCCCACTTATAACACTTGGAATCCCAGTGGATGAAGGCGGCGGAAAGCAGGACCCCCCACTCTCCAACAGTGACAGAAGACAACTGAAGGTCACCATTACCTCCGCAGCCTCTGGTGATTCCACTCCACCACGCCCACTGCACCGGTCCTGAAATCGGCTCTCACCCGCCCACTGCATTACAGCAGCCCTGTTCAGGTGGCAAGGCTAGCAGTACGGCTAGTGTAGCATGAAGGAATAGCAACAAAAGAGTCTCTGGATTCGGTAAATCAGCAATGTGATTTATTCTCCAATAAGTACATAAGAAAAGGGAGCCCACGACGGTAGTTGCTAGCGCAAGGGTACACCAACAGCAACTGTCATGGAGGGACAGAATGTAAGGAGATGTAATCATGGAAACACTCTAATGAGAATGTACAAATTAAAGACACAGTACACTAAGCATACTACATACCCCCCCCCATAAACACAACATTAATATTATACATAATCTTTAAATTTGATGGGTAATCTGTGAACACGATGGTTAAGAACAACATCGTTATCATCAGAGACATTTGAATTTAGCGCAACATCCCTTGAGTCATACTGGGGGAATTAGTAGATGGAATTGATGTGTCAGCTTGGACATTCTTGAAATCAAACCCAGGGCCAAAAGTGAAATCAGAATTGTTTTCGAATTCTCTATTATAGTTTGTTTTGTTGGAAATACCAACCTGGGATTTAGAAATTTTTACTACATTGTTCTTACTCCACCTGCCCCTATTATCAAGTAAAACAGAAGATTTGGTGACTTTAATGACACAGATAGGTAGAGTGAATCTAGACTGACCTTTACACACTCTGAAAGGTTTCTTAATGAGAACCCAATCATTGACATTAACATCATAACCCCCACATTTGGTTTTGCCATCAAAAAATCTCTTTTGAAGAGATTGTTTATTGGCAACAAAATCTTTAGTGACTTGCAGATCAGTAGCAGTACTTCCATCTTTTTCTATGCTTTGACCAACAGAAAGTTTGCTAAACCATTTGGGCAAGAGTTTGGATTTGGCTTCTCGACCTCGAAGAGCTTTGAAAAGTGTTACATTAGTAGTTGAATGGGGAGTATTAAGGTATGCCCAAATTTTGTTTTGTAAGAATTCAGCAACATCAACATTGGATGAAAGAGCGGTTTGAACTTGACCATTGTCAGTAACGATGTAATTGGGAGTGCCTTCAATTTTGAAAATATTTTGAAGAAAATTGATGAGTGTAACAGAATTTGCTGTTTGTACAAAAGAATAGTAGATCCATTTGGAATGGTAGTCAATGGCAACAATACAGATTCTTTTTTCTAAAGGTAGAAGTGTAAAAGGACCTGAAAAATCTACAGCAATTTTATACCAAGGTACATCAGGAAATGGTACAGGACATAAAGGTTGTTTGTTGACTTTCCAGTACTTATCTGAAACAATACAAGTAGGACAATTGTCAATACAGAAATTCACATGTTTGGCCACCAATAAATCGTTTTCAATATTTTGCAAGTAGCAGAAATGGCCAAATGGCCTTCATGAGTTATAGTAATGATTTTGTTTCTTAATGAAGTGGGAGGAACAAATAACCCATTTCTGACACAAATTCCATTCTCAAATGAAATTTCATCACTAACTTGGGCAAAAGATTTCAATTTGTCATTCAGGTTTTTAGTGTTCGGCCATTTGGTTCTGATGAAAATTTCTACTTTTTTGAGAGTTTCATCATCTGCCATTGCAGATACCCATTCAACCTGAGAAGTACTGTTAGAACACAAAGCAACAGCATCAATTAAACCAACAACACAATCAGGAAGTGGAAGGTGAGAAAGACAGTCTGCACGTACATTTTTTCCCCCTTAGGTGTATTTAATAATTAAATTGTATTCCTGTAACTTGGAAAGTAACCTGACTAATCTCGCAGACGATTTGCCTAAACCATTCCCAGATAACAAAGACACCAATGGTTTGTGGTCTGTATAAACTTCACAAGGAACACCCCATATGTAGGTTTTACATTTTTGGACAGCCCAAACAATAGCGAGTGATTCTCGCTCGATTGTGCTATAACTACATTCAGCTGTGGTTAAGGCACAAGAAGCGAAAGCAATGATACTTTCTTTACCGTTCACCCATTGCCCAAAAACTGCTCCCAACCCTTTTTGACTGGCATCTACTGACATAAAAAGTTTGGCTTTGGGAACAAAAGGTTGCAAAGCAGGAGCATTGATAACTAGAAGCTTCACTTTCTCAAAAGTTTCTTGTAGGTTGGTAGACCAATCAAATTTGCACCCCTTCTTAAGTAAACAACTCAACGGTTGTATTAGTTGAGCGTAGCCAGGAACAAACCTTGCGTAGTATTCGCAAAGACCAAGAAAAGATCGCAAAGCATCTTTATCTGAGGGTGACGATGCATTGCGTATAGCTTCAATGTTACAACATTTTGGCTTGATACCATCACTAGAAATTAAGTGGCCCAAATATTCAACTTCACGAACAAGTAGATTGCACTTGTTGGCCTTAATAGTAATGCCTTTATTCTGTAAAATTGAAAATACTGTACTGAGAATAGTTAAGTGTTCTTCTTTAGTTTCGTGTGCACTAAGATGTCATCTTGAAATGCCGGCACTTGACTCAAATCCCCAAAAAGAATGTCCATCAGCTTCTGAAAAACACTTGCAGCCGATCCAAGACCAAATGGCAATCTTAGATATTTAAATGCACCAAATTGCGTAACGAAAGCTGTAAGTGGTTGAGAATCAAGTGAGAGTTGAATTTGATGGTAAACTGAGTGTAGGTCAATGGTAGAGAAAAATTTCGACTTACCAATGTTGGCTAGCATTTCATGTATATGCGGCAACGGGTGACAGTCAACTAATATGTTCTGGTTAAGGGACCTTAGGTCAACACACAATCTTAAATCGGCATTCTTTTTTTTCCGCAACACTACCGGATAAACCCACTCAAAAGCATCAATGGGTGCAATAATGCCATCAGCTTGAAGATTGGACAGAAGAGTTTTAAGATCTTCTCTGACACTGATGGTAATAGGTCTGACTTTGTGCACAATAGGAGTGGCATTATCCTTCAATATTATATTATGTTCAAAACCCTTAACATTACCAACTGAATTCTTAAACACTTCAGGAAAATCCGCTGCAAATTTATCAATAATAGGAATTTCATCATTAATAGATAAAATGTTTGGAGGCAATTCACCTAATACTATGGGAGGGTCCTGTCCTGGACATAAAATGATGCCTAATAGGCCAAGATCCTTCCATCCAACTATATTTCTCCCATTGATTGCCACATAAATTTTGGTTTTAATTGATCTGCCTAGACATGTAAGTATGTCCCAAAAGAATCCTATTAAGTCGATATCTTGCTCTCCGAATGCTTTCGGATTAATATCAGGAGCATTGAGTGGCAATTTGTCAGGCCATAACTCATAGAACGTGACATCAGCAAGAATAGTAACAGGTGCACCTGAATCAGCCATAGTAGGAATAACATTGTTATCAGTAGTGATGTCTACAAATGGACCTTTGATGGGTTTGTTGGAAAATTCAGGAACATCAATAGTGACAACCATATTAGCAAACTGAGAAGTACAGTCTTGTGTTTCAGGTGAATCTACTGAGATGTTGCTTATTCTGGGTCTAGAATTGCTATTAACAGAATTATATGTTCCTTTATTGCAAACATTGTAAAAATGTCCAAATTTCTAGCATTCGGTACATCTTTTCCCTAAAGCCGGGCATGTAGGGTTGTTGCCTATGTGGTTCCTGGATCCACAACGGAAACATATGAGTTGAGTTCTAGTAAGTTGGTTTTTATAAAATCTCCTATCTGAACTTTGTTTAGGATTAATAGAACGCACAGTATTATTTTCAGCTACTAAATTCATAGTTTGAGAAGTATCAGAGAGATTGGTTTGATGATTTGTCTGAGCAGGAAACCCAGTATGTTGGTTGCTGGCTAGCACTTTGGACGTAAGAATTGACCTTTCAATACTTTTTGCTATGTCAATTGTTTCAACCAAAGTAGGATTAATGGAGGTAAGTAGGCGTTCTTGAATTTTTTTAGAATTGCAATGAAACACAAATTGATCTCTTATATGTATCAACACTAGCACCAATATCACATTTTTCAGCCAACACCCTTAAATTAGCAATATAGTCTTCAACAGATTCATCTGGCGACTGTTTGCACATTGCGCAATTAAATCTTTCCAGTAAGACACCCGTTGAGTCAGGATATTGTTTCCCCATGCGTAATTTTGCTTCTAAATATACATTCCATGTGGCATCTTCTGAAACAGGTGGAGGAAAATCGGGAAGATTTTTGAAAACCCTGCGACCAGCAGCTCCAAGGTGATTAATTAATAAGGCTAATTTCCGAGTTGAAGAATAATCATCAGCATCAATAGCAGTTAGATAGTTTTCAAAGTCTTTCAACCACTCAGACCATTTTAACTCTGGTTTACCAGGTTTTTGTAGGAAGGGTGATGGTTGTATGACACCTTGGGCAGTAGCCATGAAAATCGATTAAATAAACTAGTTATAATGAAAGGAAAAGAAAAAATATATAAATAAATACATGAACGAACAACAAACTTACTCCAAAAAAAACAGTGTCCAGAGGTGTAGAGTTGTAGTACAAGGTGTGCGAATCACCGTTAGAGCAAGGTATTGCACCGAAATGTAAATGTGAAATATTTTAACAGTTAAAGTAATTGGTGTGTGAATCACCGTTTACCGAGGGATCGCACTGACGAAACTGTGGAGAAATGACATCGAAGCCTTCAAAACTTGTTCAAAATGGCGGATGACGTAGGCTCGTCGTTTCCCAAAATGCATTGCAAATCGTGATGACAAAGCGCTGCTCCCACAGATCCTTGCGGTTCAGCAGCGTAGAAGGAAGAATGTTGAGAAAGGAGTTTGTGACGTGTTGGTGCAAGAATGTTAGTTTTTGAAAGTTTCTTGTGGCGCAACTGTGAAGGTCTCGAGGAGATGTCGTAAGTAGAATAAACATGTAAAGTAAATGAATTCAGTCTGACCCACCTTCAGGAATATTTACAATAACTCCTCGGTGGTCAAGACAATACGTCTGTGGGCACCAAGAAATAGTCAAGTTCAATGATCCAGAAGTATAGATCCAATAGAGAATAACATTGGGAAAATAACATTTCCTACCCCACTCCTGGTACCAAAATGTAGAATGAAGGAATAGCAACAAAAGAGTCTCTGGACTCGGTAAATCAGCAATGTGATTTATTCTCCAATAAGTACATAAGAAAAGGGAGGACACAATGGTAGTTGCTAGCGCAAGGGTACACCAACAGCAACTGTCATGGAGGGACAGAATGTAAGGAGATGGAATCATGGAAACACTCTAATGAGAATGTACAAATTAAAGACACAGTAAACTAAGCATACTAGAGCTAGGCTCCTGGGCCTTATGCGCCACGAACAGAAGTGTACAGCTTTAGGCAGGGTTTTAAGTGGGACGCACCAAACACCACTGCTGGACTTGCCTGTGTGCAGGGGGGTCCCAGGTCTTCAAGCCCCAGAAGCCTGAACTCCCTGGAGGGAGCAACGTGCCAGGAAGCTGTTTTTATTTCTCTGCATGGATCTGCGAGTAAAACTTACCGGGACCTTTAACCGCCCCTTCTGCCCCGTAAAATATGTATATATTTATCTGCACTGCACTCCCGCTATTATTCATTTTGATAAAGCAGGGGCCATAGAGATGCCCTGGTAGGACCTGGTAGGAGATCCAGGATAGTGTTTACATTCTATTTACAAGGATTAATTAAACCTCTAGGCTATATACCGGTTTGGAAGCTCATGTGCTAGCTTGTATCACGCCTATTGGCCATTTAATGTTTTATCATTTTTCAGTGTCCTTGTTACCTGTGCTGTTCTGTTTGTTTGTTGGTTTTCCGCTATTGCTATTGTTCTTAATATCTTTATTTGTCTTAAGTTTACCAAGGTGTTTTTGGTTGATTCTTAGTGGGGTGGATTGCCTCGCAGTTTCATTAAGCTTTTAAAATGAGGAAAAAACATGTACTGCCAAGGTTCAGCCTCATCCCCAAGTGTCTGTTCCGCTCCCCCTCCATCCCACAAACCTCAATCGACAGGATGCTCCAGAAGGCTATGGGGTGGGAACAAATAGAAATGACAGAGAGGCGCTTGTCAATAACCCCAGACATTTTCTCCCAGTGCCTAAGACTACCACTTCCCCAGCTCTCACCCCAGTGTCCACTTCCAGGACAATAGAGTCCTCTCCATGTCCTCTCCAAGAAGTTCCACCAAAGGATGTAACCCACAAAGGTGGTTCTGTTCTTAGCAACCAAAAGAAAGGGAAGCATAAGCCAGCTAGTGGAACTGAACCTACTAGAAAGAAAAATGTTGAGTCGAATCCCAGTGCTGGCGAGGTAGACAATGTAGAGAGCCTAGTTGGACTCTCTAATAACCCCTGGACAGACGCTGTCTGTCCATCCTGGGTGCAGAATCTGTTAGTAGACCTTCAGACCCAACTGAGAGCCATTGTGAAGGAAGAACTTGCGTTCATTGTAGATCGCATAGATAAAGAGGCTCTAGCGAGACCAAATAGTCCCACCAACACCAGCATTACCAACACCCAGGCACTGGGGGGGGGGGGATGGGGGGGGGGGGATGGGGTATACTGCAGCTCCCAGACAGACAGTGCAGGGCCAAATGTTTTAGACAAGCGCCATGTCCCAGGGGTGGTAGTCCCTAACTTGACCCCGCGACCCAGTAAGGCAGATCACCATTGTAAAAAGGCAGTCAACTCCACGCTCTCCCCCTTGGGAAAGACAGGCATTCAACAGCCCCAAGTCCCCAGGATTACCAGCGACTACAGGAGAGATTGAACAATTATGATGGGAATAACAATCTTGCATCCCAGTGGAGGGGTCTGAACAAAAATAACCTCACTCAAATAGGGCCTAGGGAAATCAGAGAAGGGATGGGCACTGAGGTGGGTGAATTGAGGAGGCCTGGAGCAGTGATTCTTCCCACTATAAATTTACCCCCAGCATCACTTCCATATGTCATCGTACTGACCAGAGTGCCAGAAATTAATAATGGACAGAAGGAAATGCAATTGGACCGTAGGAACAAATGCCTTTTCTGGCTGGCCAGGTAAAGAGAGTTCAGTTATAACAGAGCAGGGGAGGTTATAATGGTCCGTAGAGTGGTCGGGTGGGTAAGAGACAAAAAAAAACGCAAGGGCATTGTGTAGTTATCAACTTTAGCAACCCCCTGAATGTGCATACTTTAGTAGGCCTAAATCCTTACCCTCAGGAACCACATACAAGGGTTAGGGCCTATCCATTGAACTGCTTTTACTCCTACGGTCACAGTCACCCTAGGGCTTACAACTGTAACACCTTAGCAAATTGGCCTTTGGAACACCTCACAGTGGGTCCTTCCCCTAGACCTCAGTTATACAACCTTCCAGTAGCGAACAGGTTCAGGCCCTAGAAGAGGTGGATTGATCACAACGATATGGGGCCCAGCCCTTGGACTTATGTGCTCTGGGCCTGGAAAGGATATAAGTGAGCTCAACAGTGCCCAGCTGAGCCAGTCTACCCACTGTGGGTATTGGGCGGATTTACTGGATGCAGAAAGTGTAATCCAGTGGATAATGGTGCAAGTGGGGAGCGAGGCAAGCTGCTAGGTACACCACTTGCTGCACCACCTTCCCTCCTAGTTGCTAGTAAATTTATGGTAGGTGCCCCCTTGGAAGCATTCGCACCTCCTCCCCTGGACCAGCTGGAGGCCCCCCAACTCCCTTACACCTATATGATCAATGTCTGTCTTGACAACTGTAATCCAGAAAACAGGCTGAGGATATTATCCTGGAACATTGCCAGTTTAAAAAACTAACTCCACAGCCCAGATTGGGGACTTTTTGTGGAAAAGTATGAAGTGTGCGTGTTTCAGAAAACCTGGGTGAGGGAAGAGATCGCGAGGCTGAGGTATATCACATTTAATGTATCTGCCACCAAGGGGGGAAGAGGCAGACCATCAAGGGGTCTATATACCTGGGTTGCAACACATTTTGAATGTATGGCTGAACAACTGAATACCCTTTCCAATGACATCCAGTGCACTGTGCTCACCTTTCCCTCCAGCTTCAAAATAGCCTTTATTAATCTCTATTCCCATCCCGTAAGTCTTGGTTGTTAATCTCCGACCTTTGACCAACTGACCACTTTCATTGACTCAATTCTCACGAATATAATGGCTGGCCATTCGGAGCGATTTTAATTGCCAATTTGAGCCCCTTGCCAATCTCATTTATACAATCCCCAGTGAGGAGGATCTCTTTTGGCTAATTCCTGACCCTCAAATCTCACACAGTAAGGTTTGCTCCTTGATGGTACTCCAGATTTACTCTGTCATACTGGCTTACTCACTGAGAGTGTGCAATAGCCGCACCAAATCAGACAAACCAGAGGAGGTAACTTTTAACAGAACAGGACAATCCTCCCTCCTGGACTATATTTTATTCCAGACTAGACTCTGGCAAAGGGTTGTTGACTTTGCTGTTCTGCCGTAACAGGACAGCGATAAAATTGCCTGAACTATAGAAATGGAGCTCCCGGACCTTATAAACCCAACAAGCAGCGGTACCCCCACAGCCAGTACCTTAACACTCTCTAATAATAGAAGGAGAATAAGGTGGGGGACAATTGAGCAGTCACCACATAAACTTGCCACACTGTATTCTGTAATCATTTAATCTCTATCAGAATTGGGGGAGAATGCTATGACAATGGACTTTCCCCATAATTACAATAGAATAGCGACTTTGCACGCAGCATTGACATCCAATCTGACCGACATATTCTATCCCAGGAGAAAAAGAGGGCCAAACAAACCTGGTTTAACGATTCCTGCAGAAAGACTAAATGAGCCCTGTTAGAAGCTATTAAACTTAAGGATAGGCAATCAATAAAACAAATGAGGGTGCTCAATCGAGTTAACATCCAATGAGCAAAGAAGAGCTGTGAATTAGAAAGATGGGAGGCCCTTAAAATCGCCCTAATTAACAGGTACATAAAGGTGTTCTGGGCAATAGTCTGTACAGGCAGCCCTGAAGGGAAATCAGCCTTAGATTCGAACATTGCAGCTGCTGCGTGGAAGACTCACTTTCAGGCCCTGTACACCACAGAGGATGTTCAACCCCCAACGGATGAAACATCTTTAATATCCTCTGGGACCATTTATGAAGAGCCCCATGAGATTACCCTGACAGAAGTAATTACTAAACGCCATTAGAAAGCTTCCCTTCAGAAAAGCCCTGGGATTGGACAAGCTATCAGGAGATGTATTCCTGTCAGAACCAGAAATATGGGGTCCCTATTTATGGGCAATATTTAATGCCATTATGAGAGGCATGGCGATCCCGAAAACTTGGACTGGGGCAGAAAAGTTCCCAGTATTTAAAAAGGGTTCACCCCTCCTGCCTACCAATTATAGGCCGATCAGTTTGATCGATGTTACACAGAACTTGTTTGCTAGGATCTTCCTCGACCGCATGCATGTGTGGATGAGGAGCATGAAATTCTGAGCCCACTTCAAGCCGGTTTCAGAAAAAACAACTCTACCATCGACCAAAGCTTCAAACTCCAAGTACTTTACTGGAAAACGGTACTAATAGAGGGTGGCAGCCTCTATCTAATTTTTGTAGATCTGAAGACGGCCTTTGATTTGGTCCCTATAGAAAAACTGTGGACTGTACTTAAAGACCTGGGGATCCCCGCCTACCTCTTGAATTTTCTCATGAGACTGCATGAGAGTAACTTCGCTCAAGTAAGATATGGGAAGTTTGGCGAACTAACCCCCACTTTCAATAAATACAGGAGTAAGGCAGGGGTAATGTTAAATTTCAAGGAATAATGTAAAAATCCATGAAAATAGAAAATCCAGTTTATTAAGAGAGCACAGTACTCCTGTTACAGCAGATGTCCAGATGAAGAATCCCTCAACAACATTCCACATTATGTCACTGTAACTGCAGTGAATGTGCTACTGATCAAATGTTTACACCACAAATTAAAAGGGCAACATGAATTAAAAGAGAAATACAAAACAATAGCACAGGATGTAACACATTTTCCCCCTTAGAAATTTTAAGAAAACAATTTTCTACACTTGGAAACACGTCTAACATTCCATACCTTTCCATCTTGTGTCACAACACTATTGCGATTGACTTTGACAATTCTTATTGGTTTACCAAATTTTGTGTCATCTTTAAGGAGAATCCCAGGTTTCCGTATCCTAACAAATTCACCGACCTTGAACTCAGGTGATTTGACCTTCAGTCATTTTGTTTTTTCTCAATACTACGGGCCAGGATTTCTTTGTTCAGGACAGGAGTTTGAACCTTAGCATTTTTCTTAAAACACCACGGGCATAACTTAGAAACAGGGTCCCACCCCTTTAGCAAACGGAAAGGTGAAACTTCTATGGTTGAATGAGGGGTTATGCGATACAACCACAATTTTTCCCTTAATTTATCTTTCCAATCTGCTCCAAATCCCCGGGCACACATGATATCTTGTTTGAGAACCCCATTGAATCTCTCCACCTGGCCATTTCCTTGAGGTTCATAACGGGGAGTAGTAATGTGATTGATGTTGTGACACTTAAAAAATTCCTTCATCTCACAAGATTTCAGCTGTACTCCATTGTCAGAAATTATGACTTCTTGAGTTCCTGCCCTAGCAAAAATCTCTTTCAAAACCAGAATGACACTTCTAGTATCAACACGTGGAACTAACTTCACCTCGGGCTACTTTATGTGGTAATCCACCATCACAATTGCAAACCTGCAATCTTGTGGCAAAAATGTAAACGGGCCTGCAATGACCAACTCAACTTTTTGCCAGGGAACACTAGGCCATTTAACTGGTATAAGAGGGACAGGATTACACCTGAGAGATTTCTCACTATTTACACATTCGGGACATTCTCTTACTATCCTGTCTACATACCTATCCATTCCGGGGCACCAAAACATAGACCTGATGAGCCTTTTCATGGATGATATTTCTAAATGGGTTTCATGACTCAAAGACAAGATAGTCTTGTGCAATGAATTTGGCGGAATGCACTTTTCTTCTCTATACACAAAATTTCCCTCTACCACAATTTCTTCAGAAACTTTCCAATACGGGAATAACTCATCAGGAATTTCATTCTTTTGTGGCCAACCCATTAATGAAAATGGGATAACCTGTTGTAACAACTCATCATCAACCATACCTTTAACCCACACATCTTCAGAGATAGAACCAAATTTCTCGGGTAAAATCTCTTTGATACTGGGTACAATTTAATTAGCACAATGAACCTCTTCAGCTTCACAGGGCAGACGTGATAAACAATCTGCCGGGACATTAGATTTCCCTGGAACATATTCTATGCTAAAAGAGTATTCTTGTAATCTTGACATTAGCCTCGCTGTCCTAGCCGTAGCAATTGATCCTCCACCCGGAGATAAAATGTTAATCAAAGGCTTGTGATCCGTCTTAATCACAAACTGCGCACCCCAAATGCAGTTCCTGAAATGTTCCACACTCCACACACACATGCCAGCAACTCCCTCTCAATTACAACATAACGTTTTCCGTAGCATTCAACGTTCGGGATTCAAATGCTACATTCCACTCATCTTTGCCAGCGTATTGGGATAAAACACAACCCAGACCATAAAGACTGGCATCAACAGTGAGTACACAAGTTATTACAATACAGAACTGTTTGAGAGATGGAGCAGCAACCATTTGTTTTTTTATATTCTCAAATGCAATTTGCTGTTTAGTACCCCACACAAATTCAACATTTTTCCTAGATAACTCTCTCAGAGGTTCCATTTTTGCAGCAAAGTTTTTTATGAACTTACTGTAATACTCACATAACCCTGAGAATGAAAGAAGTTTTTCTTTGGATTCCGGAGATGGTGCTTTAAGTATTGCATCTACTAATGATGTCTTAGGAACAACACCCTCCTTAGATAGAGGGTGTCCCAGGTACTCAACCGATTCTTGGAACAATTTACATTTATTCTTCTTAAGAGTAAGACCCTGATCTTTGAGAATCTCACACACATTCTTAAGATGTTTTGAATGTGTCGTTCTGTCAGGTGAAAATATCAATATGTTCTCCTGGAAGCACTTTACATAAGACTAAATCTCTGAACAAATGACACATCGACCTTTGGAAGACTGAGGCCCAAACGCCAAACCAAAAGGCATCCTATTGAATTGAAACAGACCAAAAGGTGTGATAAAGGCTGTCATGTGACAAGACTTTGATGATAACTCAACCGGATGATAGGCCGACCTAAGGTCCAGAGTTGAGAATACTGTTGCACCGCCCAACATACTGACAACCTCATTTATATTATGGTAAGGGATGCAAACAATCAATATATTGGCATTCAAAGCGCAAATCTCAACACATAATCTCAAAGAATTATCCGATTTGCGCGCTAAAACTATCGGAGAAACCCACTCCAATGACTCTACTTCTTCAATCACACCCTCTTGCAACATACCTTGCAAAAGCTTTCCTAACTCTTCTCTCACATTCAAAGGAACATTCCTAAGTTTCTGTTTTACAGGAGAAGCATTTCCTTTTAATTTGACTTCACGACAAAAACCCTTGAGTCTTCCCAAAGAATCTGAAAATACCTCTGGAAAATCTCTTTCAATAGTAACAAGGTCATCTTCTAAAGATACTTTTTCCTCAATCACCATGACAGGTTCTCTGTTGCGAGGGTTGAGAATTATGCCTAACTTCCACTGATCTCACCATCCCAGTACATTGACACCTTTCTTGGCAACATATAATTTTACATCCTACCTTTGAACACAACATCTGAAGATACATAACCAGCTAAATCTATTGTTGAACCATCAAAACTTTGCGCTATAATGTCTGGAGGATTCAAATCGTTTAACGACATGACATTTCCATATTTTTCATTAAAATAAACCTCTGTTATAATGGTCTAGGGAGATCCTGAATTCGCCATAAGTTCAAGTGTTTCATTGAAAAACGTGACTACACACTTTGGCGAGCACACATTTTCCTCTATCGAACACTCATCAACAATAGACACAACTAAACCTTTTTCAGCACAATGTTCCTCTTATGGTCGAATAAACTCTCTCACAAATGAAACATCACTGTTTCTACTAGACACATTCCTATGTACATCTAAATGTTTTTTTCCGATCATCATGTGCTTGCCTCTATCCCTTTTTGCCTTTTCATTAATGCTCTGGTTGCCCATCGTAATAAGGTTGAGAACAACGATGCCCCAAAGCTGGCATGTACTAAGGTACCAGCAATGATGTTTGCGGACGACACAGTGTTACTCTCTAAGTCGCCATGCGCATCCAGAGGGTCCTTGATAGTTTTGCCATTTTTTGCAAAAACAGGGGGCTGGAGATAAATACATTAAAGACCAAATTTATGGCCTTCAACTCAGTCAAAACCTCCCGCCCAAACCCCTCCTTAAATGGCACCTTGTTTGGGAGGGTGTCAGTTTATGACTAACTAGGTGTCACTCTGTCAGAAACATTTGAATGGGGCCCGCAATTGGCTAAATCAAGCTTGAAGTTAGCTCAGATTGCGGGGGAATCTCAAAAATTTGTAGAAACTCCTACAAACCAGCTGGACCTATAGTGGAAATATATAAGTGCAAGCTGGGGGTGCTACATTGTATAGGGCTGAATTATGGGGTCATCATCCCTCTGATAAACTGACCAAAACAGAGAACAACTTTATAAGGCAACTACAAGGCCTTCCGATCAGCAACCCCCTTATCCCCTACGCATGGACTTAGGAATCAGACCGATAGCGGGTGAGATTGGACTTAGGCCACTAACATTTTGGCGCAGACTGTGGGTGACCGCGGAGCTAGCAGTCCACCAGACAGAGCTAAAGGAGTTATTGAGACTCCCGGGTCTGGACAAAATTATTTGGCTTATGTACGTTAAGGACTTATGTTGCAGATCGGGTAAACTTACCTTATGGAGCAACCCCGTAGAATTGTGTCTGATAACTTCACGTTCAGAATTAGAAAAAGCTTACAGGTTGCTCAAATTAGCAGATGTCCAAGGGGACTCGGCCTTAGGAATCTTGACGGCTAACTTCCTAAGGATTAAAGATGAGTATCGGACCGAGTACTTTCTGGATGATATTCAACCCACCTCTGCAAGGAAACTATATATCCAGTTCAGACTAGAGTCCTTGCCGCTAAGTGCTTTTACCAATAAATGGTCAAAAGTCATTCCCCTTGGATGCCCAGCTTGCAGCTGTGGGGATGAGTCAGAGCTCCATGTCTTCTTTTTTTGTCCTGGCTATAAACCAGTCAGACAGCGCTGGCTCATCACATTCTGTCGGAACCTAGGATTCATGCACTGGGTGGCGGCGTTTAGAGTCCATTGTTTTTGCCGGATCCCGTTTTTTAAACTCAATGTGGCACACCAGTAGGAGGTTGATAAACATGGCATCACCTTGATAAAAAGTTCATAGTGCATGCAGCCTCTTTTCTTTTTAACTTTTTAATCAGACAGGGCAGCAGGGGGCGGATGGGGTGAAGACCTAGACCCCTCGATCCCCCCACCCTGTGATTATTATGAAGCATTTTAATGCCGCTAAATTTACAATTCCTATATGTGTGTTTTACCTGTATTTTCCTATGACATGTGTTTCTATCTGTGCAAACTGTTTTTATTTCGTACTTTTTTTATGGGCTATAATTATTGACTGAAATAAAGTTTGTGGAATGGAACTGGTATTTCATTTCATAGGAAACTCATTACTAGCTTCACCAATTTAGGGCTGCTGCCCTGTGCATTATAAGAGCAAAGAATAGGAAATATATGGCTTGGTTGGAACTGGAAGGTGGGGGCTGCTTTTAGTGTTTACAAAGAAGCTTTGCTTTATGTATAATCTCCGTATGCAAATATAAGAATCTTTTTTTCAGGTATCTTTCAGCTGCTGAATTTTTTCTCTGAATATAGGATACGGTATTGCAATTTTTGGAGGGAATTCATAGAGTAGCTGCAGATCAAACCTGCCAAATGTTTTTCGGGGGAAATGTGCAGGGAAAATCTTATACATGTGGAAAATCCCTTATTTTTCACCAGACAATCTGACAAAAGGAGGAATTTGCCACATCCTGTACATACCTCGCCCAGGGCGAATAGTAATTACTGGTTCTAATAGATATCTGACAATACCAAAGTAATTGCATTTAAGTATCAAGTTACAGTTTGGATAAAGCAGATTTTAAAAAAAGAGCCCCATGTATGTAGCTTTTCTGAGCACGCATAAGGCACGAATTGCAGAATTGGGCTGTTTCGGACAGCAAAAAAGCAGCATTTTTCTATGTACAAATGAAATTTCGCGATACGATAACCTATTACTGAATCCCAAAATAGGTTTGGGATTCAGTATTAGGAAACAGTTTTTTTAGGGCGTCCCTCCCTATTAGCAACTTGCAGTGGTATGTAAAAATGTTTTGCTACCGAAATGCTTTGCAAAACATTCGCTTTTGGTGATAACACATTCGCATACGGGAAGTGGTCCCTAGAGGACCCCTTCACCTGTGTGAATGCATGCAAAAACGTTTTTAAAGGGCAGACTGAGGTCCCACGGACCAATGCCTACTCTTAAAAAATGAAACTAAAACAGTTCATTTTTTCCCGTTTTGAAACGCATCCCAATTTTCCTTAAAGGAAAATGGGCTGCATTTAAAAAAATACGTTTCTTCATGTAAAAGCAAACATGGACACGGTGGAACGCTGTCCAGCAGGCTACCATCCTTGTGTCTTTAGCAATTCCCAATAGGTTGGTTGTAATTTGCGACCTATTTCATGAATATTATTGAGGTAGGTCAATTGCAACCCCAGTCTCCCACATACCCTTTTAAGGTTTCCAAAGAATTCAGATGTCTTAGTCATATCTATATAGCAGAGAGAGAACCATCCATTCTCGTTTTGGCAGATTACAACGCAAATAGCGATATCAGTTAAGGATCCTGAAAATTGAGGTTAATAAGAGAAATCAAGCGCACAAGGGTATTGTCACAGACGTAAACTAGATCACAGCAGACAGCAGTGCTCCAAGAGTAAGGATGTCAGCCCTTCATCCTAGAAAACATAAGGAGAAATGATGCCCTGAGCACATGCAATATTTAAGTCCAAAGAAAAAAGTACTCCAGTCGTCTTCTACTTTTCATCAAATCTTTTTTATTGAATATATACATCAGCCTCACACCAGCTGAAGCATCGAACACGGAGACGCTGTGTCGAAGGACGCCTTACCGTACTCTGGAGGTGGTACTCCAATTTTGAACAGCTGGACTCTACATACTTTTACGCAGCCACGGCCCGTGGAGGGAGTTCCAGTGGGGCAGAAAGGCGGGTGGAGGAGGGGCCCCTCCCCCACCCCACCTTTTTGCCCCACCGAAACTCCCTCCACGGGCCATGACTGCTTTTACGCCTTGTTTTTGTTGATTCTAATAATAAGATTTGGATACTGTGGGTACAGCAGGTCTCTGTTTAAGCCCTGGTGTAGTCGTAGGGTGACTAAACCCGAGGACGAAACACATGTTGGCTGGTGTGAGTCTGATGTATATATTCGATTAAAAAGAAGATTTGATGAAAAGTGGAAGACGACTGGAGTACTTTTTTCTTCGGACTTAGTGCTCAGGGCATCATTTCTAGTTAAGTATCCAGTTTAAGTTAATTAAAGTAAAGTGTTCATCATAAGGCCTGGCTAATTCCCAATTGAAATGAGTAAGGAACCTGATGTTGTCCTGTTGCTTTCACCCACCCCTCTTTCTGCACAAGGCTAGAAAGGGAGAAGAGACATATCCAAAAGAAGGTGCCTGACTTTTCTCTGAATCTGAGATGGGTGATTACATATACTTATGTCTATACTTTCACATGCCTGTATGGGTGCCACCAAGAGCCAGGGTGGGTTCCTAACTCTACATATGACACATGTGCTTAGGCATCTGTCTTCATCTAGCCTCATAAGCTCAGTAGGACGGTGAGCACTCACTGTATGCAATAGCCAAGATTGGCTCCATTGTGATGCTACTACTTGCTTGTCATAAACTATTACTAGTTAGTAGCTACTAGTGACACGTTTCTCTTACTACAGGTACATTTTGATGGCTTAACGCACTTGAAAAGAGAATATACACGATAGGACTTTTGGATAATAGACTCTAAATATTATTAAAATGCATTTTGTTTCCAGTCCTTCATGCCATATTTTTGATGTTTGTACACTTCAAAATAACAGATGTTGTAATTATCCAGTGTCATGGCACTCAAGAGGATGGATGGCTGAACCTTGCAAGGGTTGAACCAGTGATCTTTGGCTTATCGCAGATGTCAGCAGCGAGCGAAAAAAGAACTAAGCCATCTTGCTCTCATAGATAAAAAACTGTCCGTGAGAACCACAGTGTATTTTATGCAGATCACAAACCACAGACAATCATCAGCGACGTTAAGCCCTGTTTACTTTGGAAGCAAATAAGAAATTGAAATTGATGTACATTTCATACAGCACTGGGGATAATGTTATAAACTTGTATTATTTTGACTTCCTGCTGTAACTCTTCCTCTCCTTTAACATAGGCAATGCCATGGCAACAGGACTTCCATCATGAATCTTTTAGAACCAGGAGGGAGAGAATGCTACTTAACACCAGTCCTACTTCGCCTGGCATCTCAAGTTTGAAGGGTGGTTGGAAATTGGAGCTAATGCAGTGCCAGTTAAACAAAGAGGCAGAGTTAATGCAGTCAGTTTCTGCCTTTCTTTTTGCTGGTGTGATGGTGCACTCTTTGATCTTGCAGTCTTTATACTCTGACTGCTTTTAAACAGGATTTATGTCAAGAGGGCGCATCATTCAGATTCCCAGAATACCATGGAATATGTAAATGAGTTATTTTGAGATTCTGTGTATGTCACCGTGTACTACGTGGATACCATGAACATCTGGCAGGGCTCTGGCCACTCCAGACCTGCATTGGATACTCAAGGAGTTTGAAAGAAATAGTATTTTCTGTGGTAACGTACCAAAGATTAAGAGATACAAAAATTCCAGCTAACAGTGGAATATTTGCAGATAAACAGATCATTTTTTCAGACTCCAAATGCGCTTTTTGCAACCCTCTCAAAACGTATAAGAGACCCTGAGGACAGAGAATAGGATAATTAATTATCTGCAAATGCATCCTTATTTATCAGCAATTACATCTGGTCGAATGTTGGGGGAGGTGGCGTCAAATGTCATTTCACATCCATATCTGGAATTCTTATAAAATAGATAAAGTAGTCTTTTAAACTCAACCCAAGTTTATTCTTAAAATAAACTCAAATTTTTATTCACAACAGGAAAAAATTATACCAGTCTTGAGGCAGAGCAGAGGAACAACAATAAAAACCTTCTTCATTAGATGTTAGGAGAACCCTGTTTATCTCCAGCACACTAAAGTGTTACGGGTATCAAATGCATTGTTTGTATCTTTTAGAACTGAGGAGAGAATGTGGCCTTACGGCTAGGGCAGTCGACCTCGGAGCTGGGGATCCAGGTTCGGGTCTCGGCAGGGGTGCTCAACATTCTGTGATTCTGGATACATCACTTACTAAGGGCCAGATGTATCAAAGGGTTTTACCCATTCTGTGTCTATGGGAAAATGTGTTCATACATATGGCCCTTAATCTCCCTGTGCCTAACAAAAATGAATGTGTTTGTCTGTAACCTAACTGGTGGTTGTGTAAAGCGCTCTGATACCTTTGGGTCTAGTTCGCGCAACATAGAACTCCAATATAATAATAGTGAAGAAGGTATCATCTTATGGTTCTGACAGCCACTTTCTACAAGCCTATAAGTTCATTGGGGAGAGTCCTTCATCTCAGATCAAGGCCAGTAAACTAAGGGGTCGATTCCGATCCTGGCAAAAAACCGTCCGTAAGAATCATATCCGAAACCATCTCCGTACGAATCGTACCCGTCCGTCCGAGTCGCGTAGTACGATCCGTATTTTGTGAATCCATCCGAATCGTCGCGATCCGTACGTATTGCAAGACTGAAACCGTAAACCGTAAGACTCGTACACATACCGACCCGACGAGTACGATCCGGAACGGGGTATGAGGACGCGATTCGTATGGCCCACGTCAGGTAAGGGAGATTCGTACGAAAAAGCACACAATCACATACACACCGTACGGTCCGTACGCCACATGATCGCAGGGTACGGTGCGTACCCCTGCGATCATGCGGTGTACGCATTGTACCCCTGCGATCACAGGCTGTACGCACCGTACACCCTGCGAACATGGGGTACGGTCTGTACAACCCATGATCGCGGGGTACGGTGCGTACACCCCATGATCGCAGGGGTATGCACCGTACCCCTGCGATCATGGGGGGTAGGCACCATACCCGGGGGGGGGGCCTTCCGTACCTGTTTCGAGGCGAACTCTGCTTTTACGGCTGTTTTCGTCTCTCGTAGGAAAAGGGTCGTATTGTGCGTACCCGACACAAATCGTACTTGCTGGGTCGGAAAAACCTGCCGCGAACCATACGGATGTCACGTACAGCGGGTTCCGAGGGTGAATCGTACGTGGATTTCATTCGTACGGTCTCTGTACGATTCATACGGAGTCCAGCTCCTGGTACGAATCGTACTTCGTCGTACGTACGGGGGACGTTGCAGGGTACGATTCGTATGGGAAAAATGCTCCAAACGGCTATTCGGAGCGGTTTTTCCCGAATCGGAATCGATTCTAGGGCAGGGGTTCCCAAACCGGTCCTGGAGGGCTGGATCCATGCCAGATTTTTTAAATTACTACATGTATCTCAATGGGGATATCCAAAAAATCTTGCATGGATCCGGCCCTCCAGGACCGGTTTGGAGACCCCTGATCTAGGGCATAGTTTGGTGGGGTCTCCAATCAGGAAATATGTATATAGGCAATTACGAGGGAAAATTCCATTACTTTAAAAATCTAATTAAATATTTTAAAAAGGCAAATTACAAATAAAACATGTAAAATTCAAGAATAAATCCATATTAATCCAACACTAATAATGATTAGACTATTTTCATAAATACACTGTCAATTCATTAAAAATATGATTAAAAGTATTTTAACCTGGAGCAGCTCATAGATCTCAAACAAGGAATTTCTACTAACATTTTAGACCCGATTTAGCTCTTATGAAGTTTGTGGCTAACAAAAACCTGCTAATACCAAAAACAATGACCTGGATGTTATAGTGTTTAGAATCCTTCCAGCCTCTTTATATGATCTTACTCCTATGTTTAAACAGAGAGCCATCTTTTTCTGGGTGCCGCATAAGCCAAACAAAAGAAAAAAATGTGCAAATCATCTTCCTTACCTTCGCCTGAGCATAAAGTACTTAGATCATTGCTATTGTTTGACCACCTTGCTACACTTGTATTTATCCTCAAGATACCATATCTATATTTCATATAAATCGTCTTGGCAAGTGGTGGATATACCTCGTCTAATAAGCATTCATGAAGTGGATTATCTTTGAACATAAGGAAACTACTCGTTAATGGTCCATTCACTCTTTCATTTAGCATACTGTATTCCATATGTGCCCAAAACGATGATTTTAAAACTTTCTTCGAAGTTTGAGTTAGTATTGACGGATCCTCCCAGAAATGTGCCAGACTAATCTTGATTAACCATGATCTAACATGTTTAAGCCACAAGATATTATTACAACAATCCAATTCCATTATTTCTTTCAGACCATCCTTATAGTTTGACAGCTCGGGGTTGACCAAAGTCTGACCCAGAGCATCAGTGGTCTCAGAATCACATGATGGTCAGTGCGTTTCATGTTAAGGTCTAAAATAAGTGGTATTAATGGTGTCCGGACAGGTAGTCTTAGCAACGCTCTATAGAATTTGTTTTCACCAATATCAAAGACTTTTTTACACATGGGTCCCCATAATTCAGCTCCATATAATGCTGATGATTGTGCTTTACACTTAAAAACCTCTAAAGCTGGCGTGACTGCTTTGCTATGACTATTTCCATGCCTTTTCATTATTGTTAACATGTTTTGTGTCAATATTATTTTACTTTTTTCTATTTGTGTTTTTCATAATATGTTAGAATCCAAGGAAACACCCAAATAGCTAAAATTCTGAACATGTTCCAATTTTTGGCCATTTAGAATCAGGTTTTCTTTAAACTTTTTGTTTGGGTTTATAGCCATGTACTTCGTTTTGTTAGTATTAATCTCAAGGCCCTTTTTGCTGCAGTATGTTTGGAACGTATTTAGTAGACACTGTAGGCCTCTGGGTGTTTGGGATATGAGTATGGTGTCGTCGGCGAAAAGGAGGGCTGGAACCCTTTTGCCCCGCAATTTTGGAGCATCATTATTACAATCCTCCAAAAAAGATGGTATATCGTTGACAAACAAAGAAAACAATGTAGGTGCCAACACACATCCTTGACGAACCCCCCTCCTTATCAGTATTTGTCTTGTTAACTCCCCTCCTGGGCCCCACCTAACCTTAGCATAATTTTTCATGCAGCTTTATAATCTGCTATAAAAGGTTGGCTGGAAGCCCTTGGCGGCTGATTGTCTTTCATTTAAGTCCTGTAAAACAGCCAAACGATCTTTGATATCAAGCTTTTTATTTTCCACCACTGTTCCATGACAATCAAGGTCTGGAAGCAACATTCTTGTCCCAAATAGGACCTCATATGGAGTTACGCCCCCTAGAGAACTTCTTGGCAAATTGTTTAATGCACATTGGACCCCATAAAGATGTTTGACCCACTCATCACCAGAACCTAATACCCTAGCTGTTATACACTGCTTTATGTCCCGTTTTTTTCTTTCCACAACAGAATTTCCCTCAGGATGGAATGGATAAGAAAACCGCAATTCAACACCCAAACTGACCATGGCTTCTTTGTAAGATCTAGAGCTAAACACAGGGTCCTGGTCAGAGTTAGTGTGCCTATTGCGTATGTGCCGATAAAGACTCGCAAATAGGTTATAACAGTTTGAGCTTCAGCTAAGCGCTGAGGCCACATCCAAAGGAACCTTGAACACCACTCCACTGCGACCATGATATATTTATAGTTACCATCCCTTTGTAAGGGACCACAGTGGTCCAGGTAAACACAAGCTAAGGGTGTATCTGAAATTAACAGGGGCGTCTGCGCAGAACGTTTCACACTAGAGACTTTCATCTTTTGGCATATTTTACAGTCCAGGATACAGTTTCTGGTCTGTTTCCTAATGCCAGGCCACCAGTATCATTGTTTTAATAACGACACTGTGGCGGAAACACCTGCATGAGCAGAGGCGAGCCCTTTATGTGCGGCTAGGATTAGTCCTAATCTATGTTCCATGTTTGGTATTACCCTATCCCCCTGTAACGACCGGGTTCTCGGACCAGATGGAATCAGCTCACCAGAGCACCACCAACCCAGCCGGAACGTAATCACCTCCCTCCTTAGGACCTATTTACAACAAGTATCTATGTCTCCTACCTAAGGATGGGTAATTCGCAATGTACATGCATACGTTTTTTACAATATCACACTCACACCAGCTAGTCTCGCGGCAGCCCGGGCCCAGACTAGTCTACCCTAGGGCAGTTCTGATTAGTTACCATTACACACTGACCACAATCAGTGCCCGCCCAAGCCACGATCCTGTGGGTATATGCACCAGTGTCCTCCCTGGTGTTCTCTTACTTACACTTCAAGCCACAATCTTGTGGGTATAGGCACCAGTGTCCCTCCTGGTGTTCTCTTACTTACACTCCAAGACGCAATCTTGCGGGTATAAGCACCAGTGTCCCCCCTGGTGTTCTCATTAACGCCGCTTACCAACGACGATCACTTTCCTATAAATACCATTAGGAGGAATCTTTCGTTATCTACTAGGGATATGATACTACAATATTATAGATCACACAACGGTTTACCGAATTAGATAATGTACAACTTATTCTTCACTTCAAGGGCCACTCTCTCCCTCATTGCTCAGTCATCCCTTACCTGATCGGGAATTGCATCCGTTCATGAAAACAATGTCTGACTAGAAGAACAGGTTACCCTGATTGTACAAGAATAAAAGGCACATGCTGGTTCACTAAGAACTGGGGTACTTTATTACAATAATCATGACAATATAATACTATACTATAACATATAGCCTGCAAAGGAAAATGAAAGGTTAGAATGTGCACACTAGGAGGAAAAAGGTCGACGTCACCTGATTAATGTGAAGTCTGGATTCAGCAGTCATCTAGGTTCCCTTCTCGTCTGTGCCTTGGCTCTTCTTAAGGTCACACTTCTGCAGTCACGGATACACGTCTGCACCGCTATGCTCTGTCTTCTCTGCTTTCCTCCAAGTCACTGGAACCTTCCTCTCATTAGCTGTTTTCTCTCTGGCTGTTCTGCACTACTCCTCTCTCCTCTCAATCACGGACCATCTTCACTTCTCGGCTTCGATCTTATAACTCAGTTTCAGCCACTCTGGTATTCGTTCTCTTGACTAACTGCTTCACTCGGAATGCTCTGATCGTAAAGGTCAAAGCTCGCCAGCTGCTCCAGCTAAAATAACTTCAATCTTTCTAAGAGAGTATTAGCTTCTCGGTCTTTCTCGGACTTCAAAATGGCGACTGTCTGCCTTGGAATAATTAATGGCATTGATGCTAACGGCTAGCTGCCGCCTACAGACTGACTCACTAACTGCTTCATGCTTTCACTAATATGGAAGCTCTTTCCTTCATGGAAAGTTACGGCCAGTAACCTGCCGCCCACCAAATTCTTGTACCTCCCCGTACCAAGGACACGTTCCCAGCCAGCCGGCCTGATGTTGTGTCTTCGGAGTGGAGAAAAATACAGTCTTTCGATAAGGGCCAGCCTGAGCCGGTTCTCTCCAAGCGAACAACACCTCGTAACTAAAACATTACATTTGACCTAGAAGCATCTCAAGCTGCCAGGGCAGAAAGAAAGATGGAGTCTCTCCCGTTTGAGGCCTACAAGGCCCGAAATAAGCATAACTCCATAGAAGGTATACTAACACTCTTGCAAAAGGACGGATAATCACTAATACTAATGAATCTATCCCCTAACATAAGTTTATAAGCCCTGATCTAAGGAAAAGGGTACGGAACTGTATTATTACGCCTTGTGAATAGGCCCTATCTACGGTTCTAATCCTCGCACTAGAATGATAGTAGACTGAAGTCACCTCCAATCATCTTCCCTCAAAAAGTCGGTCAGACCACCCCCACTCCAGGGATTCGAGCAAACTGAACATTGTTCGCAACAGCTACATACGAGTAATTGAGTGGAAACTTTTTAAGTAATGCTGCACCACTGCCTTTGCTTGAAGAATTGACAGTCAGTATTATTTCACTGTCTATTTTCGTTTTTGAATGAATGATTGCAGCTACAGAAGACGTTTGCAGAGCTCTCTTCACGGCTTCATCAGCCAATGAATTCCCTTCAACGTGAACGCCATCACGTTGATGACTCAGCGTGTGTATCACATGAGTGTTTTGTAGTCCGTTTCACAACTGAACTACTTGTTCCCAAAGCGTTTTATGTTTGATTGTGCCACCTTTTGCATCTTTGAAACCATTTGGAAGCCAATTGTGGAAATATTAATTGTAAGATTGAACACAATAAAAAGAATCGCACACTATAAGTGTTGGGAATTCACGATCCGTATTTTCAAGTGCCATTTTGAATGCTTGTAGTTCAGCTCACTGAGCTGTACAATCTCCTAGAGATTGCGTTTTGTGACCTTAGGTCTAAATTTGCCATCCAGCATACAATCTTTAACGATCGCGTATGCTGCACTATAAGCTTGCTTACCCCCATAGCGTGTTGTGCCAATCCATCAGTGTAAATTGTAAATTTGTACTGGTCAAGAGGGAGAATTTCAGTGGGCAGAGGACATTTGTGTTCGTATTGCAGGAATACTTGTGTTTGTAAATAAGGATCAAAAACATATTCAACATCAGTTGCAGCAAGAGAATTAACCCATTGTATCCATCTTGGATGTAAAGCTTTTGCATTCGGAGTGCTAGCTTTTGTAACTGCGTCTAAGGCTGGTACAGACGTTGCGACCATAATGTGTTTCCCCTGTGCTAGGGCTCTTTCTCTTGCTACAGTGGTTTGAACTAATGTCAGAATGTTTTCTGTCGATGTAAATTTCATTTCTGCTGGCATGTACAAATGTGATTTTTATGCAATTGGTACTTTTTCACCTTCATTAAAAATTAAGTAGGTGAATCCGCATTAACCCGGAATATTTCGGATCACTAAGTTGCATACGTTTACGCGTGTTTGTAAATGTTTTGTTGCTATCATGTCCGTTTGTAGTGAATGCAGAATTTCTGTGTGTTCTTTTGTCAGATTTATTGTTTTAAAATCAGGTTTGATTAGTTCGTAGAGAGGTTTAACCTATTCTGCGTAGTTTAGATTGTAAGTTCTTCCAAAATTCAGGAAACCTAGAATCAGCTGTAAGTTTTTCAGCGTTTTTGGAGGTTGGAGCAGCGCACACTTTTCTAAAAAGTTGGCTGCCAGGCTTTTGCCTTCACTTGATAGTTCATATCCTAGAAAAAAGACATTGAGATGGGCAATTCTTGTTTTTTTTAAAATTGAATATATACCCTTCAGAGGTGAAGCCCAGTATAATGGTGTTTACCCTGTTCAAGTGCCTGTTCAGGTCATCGTCTGTCTGATAGATATCATCGACATATGACAATGCCTCGTCATCATAAATTTGTAGTAACTCTGTTACCCTTGATGAGAATAACCTTGGACTATTCTTGAATCCTTGAGGGAGATGACAGAACTGACCCTGGGTCCCCATTATTGAGGAAGCTGTCAAATACCTACTATCGGGTGCTATGTTTTGACAGAAGAAACCGTTGGAAATATCTAAAGTGTTTTTTTATTTTTTACGCACAATGTTATTCATTAATGCTGTTCTATGTGCATTTAGCACTGCAAATGTTTTACAACAAGAGTTTAGGTGTCTGTAATCCAAAACTAGACGATATGTATTGTTGTCTGGTTTGGAAACAGGAAACAAAGGATTTTTCATTGATGAGTTGCATGTTTCAATCACCCCTTGGTATTCAAGTTGATCTAAGATCTCCCTGACCTGTTTTTTTTAGCTTCTTGCTTAATTGGATACTGCCTTTGTGCAGTTGGTTGATTTTTAAACTGGATTTTGTGGTGAGGTGAGTCCTCATCCCATCCTGCATGATTTTTGTATAATGCTGGGGCTTGGGCAACTGCCCATGTCCTGGCATAAGTATATTTTAAATGTACTGGAACATGGTTGGAGAAGGCTGGCATAATGATGTCTTCGCCATGTGGGCACTCTCTGAGAAATTCTGGTGGCCAGTCCCATTCTGCTAGAAGTATATCATAACCCTTTGAAAGATGCATACAAAAGAGTGTTTCACTTTTCTTGGTATGTCTCCCTCCATCCGGAGTGTTATTTCATATAACCTATGTGGAGAACTAATCCTGGTGTCTGCAGTTTCAACTTGAATGTCTTCATTCAGGTCCACTGTCCCCAGAAGTCCCTTCAGGTTCTGGCGAGCTATTGATACTTCTGCTGGGCTTTCCAACACTGTGTGAGCCCATTCTCCGTTCTTGAGCTGTGTTCTCAGAATTCTCGGCATGTCTGATCTTTAGACCTGCTACTTTTTTCTTGGAGAATCAAGGTTTTGTTTTGTTTTTCTGAACGTGTTGATCATCTTTGGACTTCACACGCTCTTCTTTTTGATCTGACCGTCCTCTTCTTTCGGATGTTTGTGACGATATCTGAAAGGTACGAGAGGAACGTGGTTCAGTGTATTGATACCTGTCAAGTTTTCTCAAACTATCCCTATTCCTGAGGTTGTACCTCCTTTCAGAGTGCTCCTTTTGAGGAGACCTACCTAGAGATTGAAAATCTCTCTCTTTTGAGGGTTGTTTATTTTCCCACTTCTTTTTAGAAGATGAAGGATTGGTTTTTGTAAAGGCCTTTTCAGGACTTTCAGACAGTTGCGGTTTAACTTGTTTCCCACCCAAACTGTCTCTGCCTCATTCTTCATAGCATTTTCAATTATTCTGGCTAGTTTTTGTGGTTGTTCTGTTATATCAAATTCCCGTAATTTCTCACGGATTGCCACTGAAGCTGCTTCTCCTTTAATATAAGATAATATTATTGTTGAGACCTGGTTAAAAATGTTCAGTAATTGTA
The DNA here is from genome assembly GCF_964263255.1 of Lissotriton vulgaris. Taxonomy (NCBI): domain Eukaryota; kingdom Metazoa; phylum Chordata; class Amphibia; order Caudata; family Salamandridae; genus Lissotriton; species Lissotriton vulgaris. Next base: position 160,767,914 of record NC_141691.1, on the reverse strand, counting down.
TACCTAAATTCAGAGCAGGCTCTGCCGAGTATTCATTTTGAATCTGTTTCAGGACGTGGGGTATTACCGCCATAGACGTAACACCAGGTGTTTTAGTGTAGATAGCAGCGAAGACTGTGCCCCAAGTGGTGCAGTCTTCCAGATGTGGTGTTATCCCCATCGGTAAACAGATTGTTAGAATTCAATGTTTGTCATAGAGGCAGGTATTAGGAAATACCGCTTTGATTTGAGTAATTGTTTGAGCTATCCAGAACGGAATTTGTTCACGTTTTGCAAGCAATTTACCAATGACTGCGTGTAAAGTCTGTGGAGTGATTTTTAGTGTATTCCCCTGGTTAGAGGTTTGTTGTGGAAGAACTATTGTTGGTTGGATTGTGAAAGTCCTCATGACATATTGAACCAATTGTTTGTAAATTTTAATTAACTCTTTGAGTTGAGTAAGTAATTTTACATCTGTTATTCCTGCAATGAAAGGATGAAGCGTGTAACCGGCCAAAACCGGCCATATTGCACCTGGTCTACCTAGTGAACCTAGCCTGGTAATGTGATTTGAATGTTTTAGGGCGCCCTTAAAGCAGAGATTATGCTCAGGTATGTGAGTGGAATTTCAATATCTTTGAAAGGAATATATTCCTTAGGTGGTTCATCTTCTTGTAGAAGTGAAACGTTCTTGTTATTGGATATGATTCTGGGAATACTATCCATGAGTAGAATAACTCTGTCTGGTAAGATTCATGTGACTCTATCACAAAAACTGCTCTACCACCTCTTGGTGTTCGGCCATGTTTTATACGTTTTAGAGTGATGGCTCTCCTTAAATTTGGAGCACAAATTATTGCATTCTCATCGATTTCATTAAAACCTGTATTATCTAAAGATACCACGACATTGTCGGGTACTGCTCTGTTGTTAATGCCGTCTTTGGCCATTGCTTAATGAAAGTTGCAGAGCAGGTTTCAAGGGAACAAAGATAAGGTGCACAATATTTTGGAACACTGTATCCTTCAACATTAAACAAACTAAAAAGCTAATACATACGATTTTCATCCTACTCAGCTATGGCGGATATTATCCCTTACCCTCTCCAGAAGTCTTATGGAGTATTATGAGTAAAGGGTCTCTGAGAAAAGCACAACTGAGTTACTTCAGTATCTAGCGTTAAATTAGTGCCTTAACCAACCATTGTGCGCCATGTAGTGTAGTTCCTATATCCCTGATAGGCTCTGTGCATTGGAATAATATATACTATAGTTTTGACATAGGACTGAGGTCAGTATGTCTCTATTGACTACATTAAACGTAATTACTTGTGTGTGCCAGCTAACTCAGAGGTCACTAGAAACTTCTCGAATAAACAAGAAGGGATTAGTTTCTGACAACTCCATAAACATGACAACTTTGTTTCCCTTTAGAATCGGAACAATCTCAGAATCGTGGAAACAATAGATAACAGTTTCACTCAGTCAATCGTGCATGCTTCGTTTCTAAAGAGTTTACACAGAAATAGGGAGATGTGCATTTCAATAAAAAGGGTTAATTGAACAGACTTATGTCTCATGCAAGAGATATGAGCTGCTACAATCGTAAAACAGAATGCAAAGTATAATTTGTACAGCATTAGCAGTAAGATAAATTAATACTGTAATAGCATGGTTTGTAGCTATGACATAGATTCATAGAATACATACATAAATAACACAGGCTAAAATACACATCTGGTGCTTCTAAAATATTCCTACCCCTAGTTTAGCCAAGAGTTGCCAAAAGTTTCTCTAGGTTCTAGTCCGCTCCCTACCTTAGAATGAGTGAGGTTGGAATCTCTAACACCCCGCAAGGGGAGTCAGAAACACTAGAGCTGGATTCTCTGCGAGTAGGATGACAGTGTCTGTTCAGTGCGTCAGTTGGGGACTTGACTTCCTTCCGAACTTGCCGTGGCGAGCCGCGTCATGCAAGTAGGCAGCCAGCACGTGGTTTGCCATGGTAAGTGAAGGTATATTTATACCTTGAAGGTGTTTAGGAATGCCAGTATTGATGTACAAGTCGGGCATAAGAATGTCATGAATAAACCCCTAAGGAATAGATGTCATGCTTAATAAATGAGTTCTTAGAGAAATCAACATCCAAGCATGGGGAAGTCCTAAAGGCTTAAGTGTCTGGTTTTCCATGAACTCGTTGTAACGTGGATAGATGGATGTAATTGACCATGCCTGTATTTGGTTAGCATGAGAAATGCCTAAATGAGGGCTGGATTTCTATGCCTATATAAGGGCAATGTGAATTGTACCTATATAAGGGCATAATTTGGGAAATCTATATACGGTATCTAATTTGACACACAACACCACCTCAACATTCCCAGAGATCTCTTCTGGAAATACCAGGGACACTTGAAACAGAACACAGGTTCAGGGTGAATGTGAGTTTGCACAACAGAAATAAAGATGGTAGGATGGACACTATGGGAGACAAACATTGAAATTCAGCAGAGACCATACATGTTTAGGAATCCAATTCTTGGTCCTTCCACTGCACTGTGCTGTAAATGTGCATCAATAGCTCAAATGCCCCATGGGAAAAATTCAGAAGCAGTTCTTCTCATCTGTTTATCATACAGCAAATAAGCACCAATAGGGCAGACTAGCAACATTTAGGAAAACTCTTAATCCCCCATTTAGAAAAGAGGAACATCCAGAGAAATAAACATGACAATAATCTTTCAAATGATTTCATTTGCTCAATAACCATCTGTTGCCTTTTTTCCCACCTGACTCTTCAGTGATCAGCTGAACCTTACCACTATCAAATTTGTGTGAGCTTTTCATATATCCAAGTTCTTCCCTTCAGCACTGTATATCATCTGTGCTGGACGTTTACACATATCACTTTATGTAAGACTAATTGTACAACTGCATATCGATAACAATAATATCGACTTACACTAATATTAATTGCATAATATACTTACAATTAAAATGACAAAAATATTGAGTCCAAAATATTGACCTACTAAAATATCTATATGTAATAATTATCTAAAAACAAAAATATAGATTAGAATAATACTGACTCTCAAAATTCTTAGTAAAAATAAAAATAATAAAAATATACAAAATCTAAATCGATAATGAAAATTTGCAAAATAAATTAAAGAAACGATTTATTTGAAATTATTTTAGAGGCTACAAAATTGCAATACTTTAAAATATATATATTTTACACAATTAAAATACATTTAGCATGTAAGTAGCATGTAATTAACCCTGGGCAAAGTACTACGCTACGTTTGTGTAGTTTGTGCAACTTCGCACTACGCGAACTGCACGTAGCACAGTGCGAACACGCGTAGCGTAGCATAGTGCAGCAGTCATTTTTTGCTTGCTCGCGGTCCTCAACGTCAAGTTGGCGACTGCGAGCAAGCAAAATGACATCCTGGCAAGACTTTTTACTCATTCGCGATCAGCAACATCAAGTTGCCAATTGCGAGCGTGGAAAATAAACCTCCTGGTGAGATTCTCAACACGGGGAGGTCTGGTTTCTTTGCGAGTGTTCGCGTATGCTCGCGACCGCTCGCAATGAGAAACTACCAGTCCGGGTTGAGAAAGCTGCAGCTCAAGTAGAAAATCTCCTCGAGCGGCAGAAAACTACAGCTCGCACTGTGCAAGATGCCGTTTTCGATGATTGCACAGTGCCGGATGCTTGCCCGCACTATGCAATCATTGAAAACGGCATCTTGCACAGTGCTAACAGGGTACTGCGCAGTTCGCGTAGTGCTACGCATAGTTCGCGTAGTGCGAAGTGCACTTCGATAAGCTACGCGTAGCGCTACTTCGCGAACTACACCCAGCCTAACATGTAATTCATCTTTACAATATTTCTACTTTAAATTACAGTCAATGAAAAATAGTCCAACCTTTAAATTTTAAAAAATTTGAATCTTCACAAATAAATTATTTTTAAATGTTAAAGATGTAAAATATTTACATATAATTCTTCAAACATATGAAAATATTTTACATGTTTAAAAATGTAAAGATATTTGTGTGTGGGGGATCAAGACCCCTCTACCTACTCTAAACATAACAAACCGGGGAAAGAGTTGGAATCTGGAAGGCCATATTTAATTTTCCACTCCAAACTAAGCAACATTGCTGAAAGCATTGCACTCTGGAGGGGAGGAGCCAAATATACTTTTACCATTTCAAACTTCGCGACATTGGGCTACCATTTGATGCTGGGGCCAGAGTCCAACTAAAACAAAATTTGGGGAAGGGGAAAGTCATTTTTATTTTCCCCACTCCAAAGATACAGGAAAGCGCTAGACTCTGGACGGACAGCCAGACAATCAAACCTACAAAAGATTATATATCAAAACAATTCATAAATGTGATAATATTTGACATGTACTTTACTTTAATGCAATTGTTTTGCAAAAATTAATTTTGATTTAAATCAACTAATAGTTTCCCTTAAATAAAATAAATAAAAATAAGAAACCCATTTTTAAAACAGATGATTTTTAGCACAAAAATTAAAAACAATTCTACACCAAAACATTAACACAAATATTTTTAAACTGCCCACCCAAAAATCTTAGAGAACATAATAGCCCATGAACCAATACTAAATATATTTAAATATTGAATAAAATAATACAAAATAATATTTAAACATATTCAAAAAAATATTTTTTCAAAACACTCCCCACCCAAAACCCATATAATACCCAACATCATCCAAAATAAATAGCAATACACTTAGAAATCAAGTACTTTACAAAATGTATATAAAATATAAAAATATATATTGTTAATAAATATATAATACTACACACCCCAAAACCCTGTAAAACCCAACAACCCAACCTCTATGACCCAAAAACATTACAATTTCAATTTTAATTCAAATAAAAAACAAATTAAGTTAAAGAACTTTTAAAAACCACAACAATAAAACTCAAAATTCCCCAAAAATTAATATATCTAAAAAATAGTAAACTACATTGCACATTATAAACAAAAAAAAACATAAAATCTATATTAATAAACAACAATAATAAAGTGATATATATTTAATACATTGATATTATGATTAAAAAAGAAAAAATATAACTGCAATCAGTATTGAAAACGTTGGTATTGTGGTACCCAGGATATTAAGGCCTCAACATTAACAACTATTGATATCCTGTCATCAATGTTAAGGATCCACATCATAACACTGAGCTGTGGCCCCAACCAGAATGTTTTTCATCATATTCACATATTCATGTTTTATTCATATGCTGGCATGAAAGGATTAGCTGACAAGGCTTAAATATTATATATTATATTGAATCAAACTGATTGTCATCCTCTTTGGGGAAATTTTGCAAGAAATGTATCCCTCTGATCATTATGGAAAACAATGCTTCTACCCAACGTTTGCTTTTATCAATGAAAGCATCAAGAGAATTCTGACAAACATGTCCTTGATTTCCTCCAACTGTTTTTTCTGTCAATGCATTGGTACTTACCGTGATTTGAGTACAACTTTTTAATGGAAATTAGGTGTAACTCACTACTGAAAAATGGAACATGCGAATGGTGTTGAAGAATAAAATCAGCAGAGGATCTTGAGATGCCAACCAGCAGACATATCCAGTGCCCTTTTAAATAGATGAAAATTTGCATGGACAGTGGTCCATGTCACTTTGTTGAAGAATTGCACTTGAGGCATCAAGATGTCTGAAGGAGTACTGAGAATGCTCCTTTTCATCTGTGAACATCTCCATTCAAAAGTGCATTACAAAGACTTTTGTATTGAAAGTTCAATTCATTCAACAGGAATTCATCCATAGGTCCCTTTAGTGGTGTCTTATGAGCTGTGTAAAGAAGTCACATTTGTAATAATCCAAATAAAAGAAGCACAACTCCAGTGTAGAGCTTCAAATGACAACACATAACAGCTGTGTCATGTTTTCATCATTCTATTAATTTCTTAATAAGCCTTAGTACCCATGAATAGCATTTGACTAAATGACCATTGTGCTTGGGAAATTTTCTCACTTCTAAAAGAGAAGGCATTTCAGCATCTATATCACTAGGATCTGAATCAGTTGAAGGCTGCTCAGGCAAATCAAAAATCAGGTCAAAGAATGTTCTATTTCATTTTTGTTATGGAGAATTTTGTAAATTCAGTAGTATCATCGTTTATTTTGTATTTTCATGAAACAGTTCATCAAAAAGCTGAGCAACGGTGTAGGGCAGCGCTTCCCCTACTGCGGATCAGGTGGCGAGCCGATTTTTGGCGGGTTGGGAAGGTCCAAGCAATAAATATATATGTTGTGTTTATCTGGTCACATTTGCCAGTGCTTCAAAGACATAGGTCAAATGTCAGGCTATGTCTTCTGACAAATTGCTGCTTTTTCTTTTACTACGGGATTGGTGTTTTCTTTTTCTGACTGCAAACCGAGAGGAGTTTTTATAGTGAATTATGTGACAATCTTGCTGGAGTACGGGAAGTGTGAAAGGAAAAGCTGTAGGGTGTCAATTTTTTGCAACACTCAACAAAATGTAAATACCCATACATGAATTATATGCAGTCAGCGGCTAGGAAATCTGTAGCACACATTTCTGTAATTCTGAAGTGTGCTGGAAACAGAGATTTTACTAGCATCAAAACAAATCAAGACACTTTACTTGGTGATGTACACATGATGCATAGTCACAGGAACTCGAGTTTCATACTTAATGCCTGATTCTGTCCACCTGCCGGACCACCACTGCAGCGTTCAGGAGAACGCTGCCAAGCCAGCTGCATCTTGACAGCCGTATTACGATAACACCGCTAGGCTGGCGGTGTTGTGTGAGCGGTGCCTCGGCGGTTGCATGCTTTGGCTTATAGAAAGAGCCTGAAGCATATGCCGGTGTAGTGGCAGTGCCGCTTGCATGTCAGTGCACTGTGTACCATGCACCAAGTTGTGCATGGCACACAGTGCAGGCAGACTGGGGACACAACATGTGCCACCATACACATGCCCGATGGACAAATTCGACATGAGGCCCCCTTCCCTGCCTTTCCACTGACCTTTTAATGGCAGAGTACCCGCCATGAAAAGGTTGGTGGTAAGAGAGACCGCCATTTTCCAAAATGCCGCCCCATCAGGATACAGTTTCCTGGTGGTGGCAGCGATCTTGTGACATTTCGACGGTACGGTGGTCTCAAGACTACCGTACCCATAATAAGGCCCATTATCATTAGAGTGCTCTATAGTTTTATTAGTAAAACTATGGGGTCTATTAGAAAGATGGTCGGAAAATCACTCCGACAGCCATGGTAGCGGGAAAACACCATCCACTAGGACCGCGGCATAACTGCCGGTCCAATTAGTATGCCCTGCAGTCGAAATCCGACCGCAGCGGTCGGACCGTGCCAGTTAATATTGCGGCGGTTGCTGCTGCCAGCAGCACCGCTGCGATGTCAAAAAAAGACCGTCCTGCATATCCCTGCACTGCGTGGCAGGCACTGCACAGTGCCTGCCCCCAGTGCACCCACACCCCCCAAACACATTGGGCACCCGCAATGGGCCCCCCGAAGACTTTATTAAATAGAAGGGGGTTCCCCGAGGGAATTATCGATATAGGCAGGAATAAGGGGGAATAATATAGTAAAAATAGAAAAACAGAGACTCTGCCTAGATACTTCAAGGAGGTCCCCTAAGGGATCCACAACAACTATAAAAGGGGTGGCATTAACTATGTGTCAGAGCCATAATCATCAGAAAGCATAGGGTCAGTCCATATATTTTTTTATAAACATTTTTGTGTTTTTATTAGATCTGACATTTCATCAATACAAAACATTCAATAAATATGTACATCTGATTCTGTTGATAAAATTGATGGGAAAAGGACAATAAATTTCCGAGGGTTTAACAAATACTCGTGTTTCTTACGCTCCTGGGCAACAAAAAGGGTCTTTCACATACACTCATATATCCAGGGGGTCAATCAATCACATTCACATTCATTCATACACTTCTCTCATGGATATACACGACATAGCCTGCACCATAAAGATAAAGTTAGGGTGCAAGGACGTGGGTACAGAGTAGGGAGGCAGGTAAGATGGAAGGGCTATAGTCCACAGGGACTAAAGTGCTGCCTTTCCTAGAAGTAACGCCAACGCGCTTTTCGGTGTAGAGCACCTTCGTCAGGGCGGGCGGGTACAACCAGGGGAGGAGAAACACACGGTAGGGATACAGAGATCAGGTATGGATTAAGATAGTAGGTCACATATTTCCAGCCGCCATTATCATCTTCAAAGTTCTGTGAGGGCGAAGTTCTCAGCCGAATAGTTGATTCAGAGGTTTCACATCTATTTTATTATTGCACGGAATCACGGGTCAGAAGATAGGGGGATCCTATGTTGAGTCCATATATTTGAAACAAAACGGAGCTCCGTATAGTGATGTGCTTAGGTGCTCTTTCCCACACCTTAAGGGTAATTTCGGCAATTTCACTGAGGGATAGACAATCAATGCCACATACGTGGAGACAGGAGCTGACGATGGAATAAAGTGAGTGTCGCGTCTGGATAGTTAGTTGGGTGGCTGTTAAGGGAGAAGTAGAACAGGATCGTCAGAGAAGTCACTGGATAAGAAAAAGAGACTCAAATGTGTGGACTTTTATCGAGGTCGGATTCCGCTGGATCAACTTCCAGGTGCACGGCTCTCGTCCGGTACAGCGACGACCGGTCGACATTCTCCGCATGCCTTTCCATTGTGGATCCACCGGCGCGGAAAGGCTGGCTACTGTCGGCATCATAATCATACCGGCGGAGCCTGGCCCTGTACCACCCTATTTTAGCGGTCCAGCTCCGCCCACCATAACGCGTCCGGACTGCTACCAGTGGAAAAGTGGCGGGCGGAAAATCTCAACGCCGCAGTCGTCACCGCCATGCTAATGGGACCGGCGGTTTTCTGGGTTGCAATCGCGGGCGGAGGATGGCCATCCTAATAGACCCCCAAATGTCTGTGCAAAGTTAGAGGCCACTTCATTGGAAAATGTGATGCCTGTAAATGACAATATTACCTCCTCGTAAGTCTTCCTCGCCACATGATTTACATAGTGAGCTTTAGCTCCGCAACAGAACCCTCCAAAGCAAAAAGAAACCACCTCCCACCCCCTCCCAACATGGCCGGCCAGTCCCACCTGACCTCTATAAGAGGCGGACCGGCCCAACCAACAGCCTGTTTTTTTTGTTCTGCGCATTCTACTCCAGAGCGCCGTAAGGTAAGACATGGGACCTGCCCTAGCTGGTCCTGGGCTCTTGGGTTGGAGGTCCTGCCCTAGCGGACCCTAGGACCTGGGAACCTGCCCCCTCTCCCTCCTCCGTCCCCCGTCCAACTGGACGGGTGAGGTGCTGCTCTTGCGTGCCTGGGCTCTTGGGGGGAAGGGAGGGGGGGGGGCGGTCGAAGGGGGGGTTATGGTGCGCCCTTTTTTCCCCTGTGCGACCGTGTGGGGTGTCCCTCGCCCGTTTATCGGGTTCGGGGGACCCGTCACTGCCTCTTGATTCTGGCTGAACTAGCTCGGTCGGGGTGGGGAGACGCGGCGCCGGTCGCTCATTGTAGGCGCCCGCCATGTGCGTGTCTCTCCGTGGGGCCGTTCGGCGGTAATCGCTTACCGGCCTTTTGACTAAGATCTCTAGGTTGCCGCGTCTGGCCGGGCCTGGGGTCGCGCTCGTGGGGCACTTGTTCTGCCCGCGCTCCCCGCTCGAGCCTGGTGTGGCTGCCGCAAACAGTCTCGCTGAGCTGACTGCCTGCGTAGCAGGGGTTCGCCTCCGGGGGCCAATACAGCTTACCGGTGGCCGCCGGGCCGAGATGTCTTCCCGCGGTGAGGAGTCCTCCGGGTCGTCTCCGAGGGGGCTTCCGTACACCGTAGGAGGAGGCGGATCTCAGCGCTGGACGCTGCCGCCGGACTGTAGGATTTCAGAGGCGGCGCGCAAGCCAGTGCCGCGCCCTGATTGGCCGAGGTCGCGTCCCGCCTTCAGGGGGCGGGGCTTCGCGCCAGGTGCAGCGCATGAGTTTAAGGACCTGCAGCTGTGTCCTCGGGCGATTTATTAGGCCCCCTGATCCGGGGGGTCAGTGAGTTTATCCGCTTACTTGGAGTGTGGTGGTTTTCTCTGGCGATATGGAACAGGAGGATGTCACGGCGGGTCAGGGACCTGGCCCCTGTTCTGCTTTGCCCATTTCAGCTCAGGCCTTACAGCTGATGATCCAGTCAGCGGTCACCGATGCCCTGGCGATGCGTGATGCGCAGGGTCCTTCCTCGCCGAAACGGCCACGCAGGGCCCCTCCCCGGTCTCGGATGCGGAGGGGGAGGAGGAGGATCTTCATGGTCGCTACATTCAGGAACAGGACCTGCGTGAGGTCCTGGCGCACATTAAAGATAACTTGGCCTTCCCGCCACCTGCAACGGAGGAGGCGTCCGAGGATTTCTTTGTCCAATATCAGCGCAAGGCGCCGGACTCCCTGCCACTGCATGCCTCCGTCAAGAAGGTCATCGAGAGGGAGTGGCTGGACATTGATAAGCAGACCTTTCCGCGTTTTCTGACGAAACGTTACGCGGTGGAGGAGTTCACCAAGGACTTCCCCCCGGCGGTGAAGGTGGACTCACTGGTTGTGGGTCTGTCGTCCCAGGGTTCCATCATTTCGGAGGACGCCTCTCCCTCTGACCCGGTGGACAGACGCGTGGAGGCTGCCACGAAGCGCTCTTATACGGCTGCAAATTTCTCCATCCGGGCCTCGGCATATTTATCGTGCACGGTACAGTCTCTTTTGAGAGACTTCCAGTCCTTGGGGGAACTCCTGGATCAAGGGGCTGATGTGGTGCCCACGCTTGCCCTGATGGAACAGCAGACTCGCCTGCTAGCGGACATTTCATTTGACACCCTGGGGGCGGCGGCTGCCGCGGGGGGTGCGGCGATTCAAGCCCGGCGACAGATCTGGCTGCGGCATTGGAAGTCGGAAGCGGCCCAGAAGGCACTGCTCATGAAAATCCCATGTACAGGGGCTAAGCTATTCGGTCCGCCTCTGGAGGAGATGATTAAGAAGTCGGCGGAGGACCGCAAGTTGCTGGCTCCCATCAGATCATCTGGGCCCGCTTCCCGGGTCGCGGCCGGGTCTTCCACTCAGCTTCCAGGGGTAGGGGCGGCGCGCCCTTTCGTGGAAGGGGTCGCGGCCGGGGCGCACCTTACTTCGGAAAATCCCGGTCTCAACCGGCGGCTGCCGCTTCCTCTGCCGCCCAAAAGTCCTGACTTTCGGCCATCCCCCTCCGGGGTGCTCCCTGTGGGGGGCCGTCTCCGCCACTTCATCCAGGCGTGGGAGTCTTCGGTCACGGATCTTTGGGCTCTTCGGATTGTAAGGGAAGGTTTATCCATCACCTTCTCCTCCCCTCCTCCGGACTTTTTCCGCGCTACACCCCTTCCTTCCTCCCTGGTCAAGAGTCAAGCGTTGCTGGCCGGAGTTCAGGACTTACTGGCCAAACAGGCCGTCCGCCGGGTCCCTCCGTCACAGCGGGGCCTGGGCGTCTACTCAATCCTGTTTCTGGTAAGGAAGGTGTCTGGGGATTTCCGCCCTGTGTTGGATCTAAAGGGGTTGAATGCTTATATTCCGCATACTAAGTTCAAAATGATCTCTCTGCAGGAGATTCTGCCTCTTCTGGTGCAGGGCGAGGTGGTGGCTTCGCTGGATCTCCTCGACGCCTACCTCCATGTCCCGGTTCATCCGTCTTCCCAGCCCTTCCTCAGGTTCTGCGTGGCAGGCTCCCACTATCAGTTCCAGGTACTTCCGTTTGGATTATCATCTGCCCCGCGGGTGTTTACTAAGATCCTGGCCCCCCTGGTGGGTATTCTGCACCGGGAGGGGATCAGGGTGTTTCCGTACCTGGACGATTGGCTAATTTCTGCCTCTTCTTTTTCCAAGGGGGTGCTGCACGTCAGGAGAGTCTGCGAGGTCCTGTCCACCCACGGCTTCCTGGTCAACGAGCGGAAGTCTCATCTGGGGCCCACTCAGGACTTGCAATTCATTGGGGGTCGTCTGGACATGGTGCTGGGGAAGGTGTTTTTGCCTCTAGGGCGCCGGGACACGTTGTGGCGGGATCTGGGATCCCTGCTGGCTCAGGGGTCTGCACCGGTCCGCCTTTGGTTACGGGTTCAGGGCCTCATGTCGGCGACCATCAATGTGCTCCCCTGGGCTCGCCTCCACCTCTATCCTTTGGTCAACCATCTGCTGTCCTTCTGGGACCCCCGCTCGGAGGATTACGAGCTTCTGGTCCCGGTCTCCCCTCGACTCCGGACGGAGTTGGGGTGGTGGTTGGTGGAGGCTCACCTCGCGGAGGGGCTTCCCTTCTTGGTATCCCCATCCAGGGTGCTCACGACCGATGCCAGTCTCCTCGGCTGGGGGGCAACCTTGGGCATGGAGTCGATTCAGGGTTGTTGGTCTCCCCTTCAGTCTCACTGCTCCTCGAACTATCGGGAGTTGAAGGCAGTCCTTCTGGCCTGCCATCATTTTGCGCCGTCACTACTGGGTCACCATGTCTTGGTGCGGACGGACAACCAGGTGGTGAGATGCTATGTCAACCATCAGGGGGGGTGCAGGGTACGCTCCCTCTGGTTGCTGACTCAGGAGTTGTGCTCGTGGGCGGAGTCTGCGGTCCTGTCTCTTCGGGCTGTCTATCTCCCGGGGTCCAACAATGTGGAGGCGGATCGACTAAGTCGGATCTTTCCCGCGCTTCCGTGTCTCTCCCTGTCCCCGAGGGTGTTTCAACGACTGGTGTCTCGCTTCGGTCTTCCTCTGGTAGATCTGTTTGCGGACGGGGACTCGGCCCTTCTGCCCAAATTCTGCTCTCTCCTCCCGGGTCCGGGGGTACGGCGAGTGGATGCCCTGTCGTTCGCTTGGCCTTCCGGACTGCTGTACGCATTCCCCCCGTTCCCCCTGATTCCCCGGGTCCTCTGCAAGATTCGCCTGGACAAGGCCAGGGTGCTCCTGGTGGTGCCCGGCTGGGTCCGCCGCCCCTGGTATCCTCTCCTTTGCGATCTGGCAGTTCAGGCCTACTGGCCGATCCCGGATCTGCCCTTCCTGTTGAAAGGTCCCCCGCTCCCGGAGTCGGTTTTGCGCCGGCTCCATCTGCACGCCTGGCTCTTGAGCGGGTGACGCTGCTGGCTCGGGGGTGTTCATCTGGGGTGGTGGATTTGCTGCAGGGCTCCCGCAGGTCTTCCACCTTGTCGTCCTATGCCCGGCACTGGGCTTCTTTCACACGCTGGTGCGGGCTGCGGGGTTCGGACCCCGCCACCGTTGTTCCCTTGCGGGTCTTAGATTTCCTGGCTGAAGGGTTCTCCTTGGGCTTGGCCCCTTCTTCCCTGAGGGCCCAGTGGGCGGCCTTGCGGGCCTTCCGCAGTCCGGATTTCGACGGGCTGGATCCCCTGGTGGCTCGCTTGCTCCGGAGTTGTTTTCTCCGTCGCCCCCGGTCACTCTGCCTGTCCCCGCCGTGGGATTTGCCTCTCGTGCTGCAGGCGCTTCAGGGTCCTCCTTTTGAACCCCTGGCCTCGGTGGCTTGGCGGTTTCTCACCTTCAAGGTGATTTTCCTGGTTGCCGTGGTGTCTGCTGGGCGGATGGGCGAGCGGGGGTCGTTCCTCCGCTCCCCGCCTTTCTTGCAGGTGTTGCCGGACCGGTTGCTACTCCGGCATGACCCACGGTTCCTACCCAAGGTTCCTTCCCTGGTGAACCGGGCTCAGGAGGTGTCGTTGCCTTCTTTCCCCCCCGACGTGGATCCTGCCTTAGCTTTGCTGGATGTCCGGCGGGCAGTGTTGATGTACCTTGAACGCACATCCCCCCTGGCCCGGTGTGATAGCCTGTTCGTAACTTTCGGTCCAGTCCGATCAGGCCACAAGCCCTCTCTCTCCACCTTGAGTCGCTGGCTTAAACAGGCTATCATCCTTTCCTATGCCTCGCTGGGTTCGGGGGTTCCGGTGGGGGTCCAGGGGCGGTCCACGAGGAGTGTCGCTGTGTCCTGGGCCTCCTTCAAGGGTGTCTCCACGGAGGAGATTTGCCGGGCGGCGACGTGGTCGTCCCCCCACATGTTCATGGAACACTATCGCGTTGTCTTGGGTGGCCCGGTCCATGGGGACTTCGCGGGGGCCGTTCTCAGTGCGGGAGCGGTGGCTCCTTGATGTGTTTTCTATTATGTCTAGATTCAGGTTTGCTGCAATTCCTGTTGGCTTTACTTTATGCTGATTAAAACCTTGTGTTGGTTTACCTGCATCACCGTGTGGTGTGGTTCTTCGAGTGGTCAATGAAGCCTTGTTGGCTTGGGTATTTGCTCACTATGTAAATCATGTGGCGAGGAAGACTTACGAGGAGGTAATGCCCCGGTTACTTACCGGTAATCTTCATTACTCCGAGTATAGTCTTCCTCGCCACATGAGTTCCCTCCCCCCCTCCCTGTCTGGCTATCGGCTTCATTGTTTGCTTGGTAGATCAGGCTGTTGGTTGGGCCGGTCCGCCTCTTATAGAGGTCAGGTGGGACTGGCCGGCCATGTTGGGAGGGGGTGGGAGGTGGTTTCTTTTTGCTTTGGAGGGTTCTGTTGCGGAGCTAAAGCTCACTATGTAAATCATGTGGCGAGGAAGACTATACTCGGAGTAATGAAGATTACCGGTAAGTAACCGGGGCATGATTCTACATCATGCTTTATTATATTCAATATTCACCCCTCATCGTGGTAATTAACGGTAGGTGGGTCACAAAAGTTTGTCATTCGAAAAAGAGGGTTGCGTTTCTAAAAGCTTTGGGAACAACTGGGCAAATTTAGCTGGCAATACTTCTGTTGACTTTATATTTAGAATCAGATACACATTTGATGGAAATGTCTGACTTTGTGTTTCTAGGTACAAATTGGTTCACTTAGGATGTACAAATCACCCCTCTATGGACTAGTGCAGTGCTTGCACACAACAAAACCTAAATATTAACCAACTAGCCCTGCAGAAAGGAAAACCAGTACTGGATATTTGCTGACTACAGCACCAATGCCCTTATTGCTTCCTATTGATTTTGAGGCAGCAAAGTTTGTTCAATCAGTTCACCACTATGATGATCCCAAAATTGGAATTTAGATACATCTCTAAAATTGCATTATTGCTGCAAAACCTCTATACAATTTTTGTAACTCTCATTTCTTTTTAGGTCCAACTAGAGGGAGCTTTAGCTGGTTCTCAGAACTATTATGACCTCTGCAGAGGGTGTGGAAAAAGGTCAATTCCCTTTGCCCACTGGCTGTTGCAAGCGGCATTCAGATATTGATCAGCTATTACTTGATTGTATATGTTATTCATGGTATATGGACTTTTACAATTGAACCAATATATAGCAAATTTTATTAATTCTGACTCTCACCACACATTAATGTAAATGAAAGAAAGGGCTGCATTACTGTTTGTGGATTTGAGAATTACTCTTAGAGCTAGCCTTCTTCACTGACCTTATATTTATGTCCTTCTTGTTGTAGATTGAGCAATTGTCTTTACCATCAGTCCTGGTTTAGAGATAGGTCTTGCCCTGATATGAGGGTTTTAACATGGTTACTGCCCAGAAGCAAGTGCCTCTGTTGGTGCTAGCTTTGGCTATTGGGAAAGCAACCGGGGCTGGTAGAGCAATCCTTCAGAGATTGTATGATGTGGTCACAACCAAAGTTCCTGAAGCCTGACTTAGAGCATGAGGAATGCATTGCTTTATGTCATGAGACTCAAATTAGCCGGGCTCAGCCCAACAGCCTTCCACAAGAGCACATCAGAGGTGGTGCTGGACCTTTCAGTCTTAGGGTGTTCTTCCCCCAAACATTTTGCCGTCCCCCCTCCTGTGATGATAAATTCATTTTTGTTAGCCTTAGGACAAACAAGTGCTAAAGTGCTTTTGCGCTCTCCCTAAGACATGGTAAAATTGGCTTACACCTGATTGGCATATTTAATTTACTTAAAAGGTCCCTATTAAAGTGGTATACCATATACCAAAGGCTGGGAAAATTAAATGCTACTAGTGGGCCCTTATTGTGACACCCACTTAAGTAGCCTATTACACCATGCCCCTGGCCTGCCATTGCAGCCTGTAGGCAGTGTTGAACTGCCAATTTAATTTGCCAATAAACCCCTTGCCAAGTCTAAATCTCCCTTTTTATTACATGTAGGTCACCCTTATGATAGGCCCTACACAGCCTCTCGGGCATGATGCATTGCATTTTAAAAGTTAGACATATAATTTTATGTTTTACATGTCCTGGTAGTGAAAAACTCACAAATGTGTTTTTCACTACTGTAAGGCCTACCTCTCCTATAGGAGAACATGGGTTCCCTTTCTACATGTAATAAGTGGTAAACTTTGTTTGGGAGCAGGTAGAAATATCATGCTTGGTGTCTAATTGTAATTTAGTAGGCGCGCAGCGCGTGTGTATTTAAAAATTTGCCGCTTTTGCTATTTTTGTTGACTTTTGTTATTCTGCCCCTGTTTTTATGACCGCCGCCGCGCCCACACACTTGCACAATAATTGGAGTTATTTGTATTTTGGTGGCTTACTCGTGGCGCCTGGTCGCCATATTGGGGCTGCTGCTCTCCCAGCGCTCCACCGGATACAGCGCTCTAGTGCTCCGTTTGGTAGCAGGTGAGGCTGCATTTAAAGCTCACTTCCCTTCGCGCAGCGGAGACGCGCAGCGGTGACGCCTGACTCTCGCCTGAGTCAAGCCAGAGTCCTGCCCGTCAGCGTCCCGGAGGCGCTCGGGGCGGCGGGACGGGCCCGGCCACCCGGCATGTGTCATACAGGATCACTCGCGCAGCGTTATACTCCTGGGGAGCTTCGCGCTCTCTTCACTGCTGCCAGTGGCTGCTGCACTGTCTTTCCTGGCCGTCACTGTGGTAAGTCCATCTGCCCCGGTTGTGGCTGGCGTTCCACCCGTGCTCTGCCATGGTCCCCTGGCAATAACATCGCCAGTGTGGGATATCTCTGCATGCTACTAAACACCAGATCGGCGTGCAGACATGCACAAGACATCTTTGAGCTTCTTGACACGGCTAAGCCACTTTGTCTTATGCTTACCGAGACGTGGTGGGGAGAACTTTCGAATCCAGACGTCGCCATGGCAATCCCGCCTGATTATAACATCTTCAGGAAGGACAGAGCTAAGGGAAGGGGCGGTGGAGTGGCACTGGTGGTGAAGAAAGGCACGGCTTGTACTATCTTGCCAGTGGAGGACATTCGTGGCTCTGAGTCCCTTGCTTTTTCTATCGCCCTGGCTCCGCATCAATCAGTCAAGGGATTATTGGTATATAGACCGCCTGGCCCACCCGTAACGTTTTTTGAAGATCTTGACTCCGTCTTACTGGGACTGGGCCTGAAAGCGGAACACTGCATCGTGGCCGGGGATTTCAACTTTCGGATGGATGATCCATCTGACTCGGCCGCTATTAAAATCTCAGAGGCTATGGCCCCGCTGGGATTGCTCCCCTATCTGCAGGGGCCGACGCATGACAAGGGGCACACTCTTGACCAGGTTTTCTCGACATCCCCTCTTGAGGCGCTAGAGATTATCCCGGTACTATGGTCAGACCATTTGCTTGCTAAATTTTCGATCAAAGGCACAGTTAAATCGGCTGCTGCCGCCCCACAGCAGCAGGGTCGAGCCCATAGGGCTAACCATCGAGTGACCCCTGAGATGCTGGCTCAGGCTGCTCTGGATCATCCCTGCCCCCTCTCTGGCGACCTGTCGAAGGATCTGGAGTCCTTGCAGGAATGGCTTTCAGACAGGCTTAACGATCTTGCCCCGGAATTGGCCCCCCGTCTTACTCCAAAACGGGCTTCCGCCCCTTGGTTCACCGCCACACTGTCGGCTAGGCGGCAGCAGTGCAAGGTGGCTGAAAGAGCCTGGCAGGTAAAATATGACTCGGAGGCTAAGCTGACCTATAAGAGGGCGGTTAAGGTCTATCACCGGGACATTCGCCTGGGTAAAAAAGCCTACCTGGCAGGGAGGATAGAAGCTGCCTCCAACTCCTGTAAGGAGATTTTCTCTATAGTTAGAGAATTTATATCTCCACGGTCTAACACCTCTGAGGAGAGGCCTTCTGACTCCTGGGCCTCTGATCTTGCTAATTTTTTTACTAGCAAGATCCAACTTATACAGGATTCTTTTCCACCGGCTGTACCCGCGGGACTGATTAACTCCGAGGCTAACCGATCTCCCCCGGCTTCGCCAGGCTTGACGCTGGGCGTGTTTCCACCTATATCTGCGCCCGCCTCTTTAGCACTTATGGGCAACTTGAAATCGGGCTCGCCCCTGGACCCGTGCCCTGCTAAAATTCTGGCGAAATTGGCCGAGGTGATTAATCCGTTGGCTAACCCGTTACTGAATCTCTCGCTGAGCCAGGGAGTGGTTCCGCAGGCTTGGAAGCAGGCAATGGTCATCCCGCTGCTCAAGAAGCCTGGTCTGGATCCAAAGGCCCCAGTCAACTACAGGCCTATCTCTCTGCTGCCGGCTCTCACGAAAATTGTGGAAAAGCACGTGCAGACGGTGCTGTCCAATTTTCTAGAGACGAATGAGATTCTGCATGCCACCCAGTCGGGCTTTCGCCCAAATCTCAGCACAGAGACTGCGCTCCTCGAGGTCTCAGAAACCATTAAAGGGGTTCTGGATACTGGGGGCAAAGCCATGCTGGTGATGCTGGATTTGTCGGCGGCTTTCGACACCGTCCCCCATGATGGCCTTCTCACAAGACTCTGTGAGATTGGTCTACGGGGGACGGTGCTCAGCTGGTTTTCCTCCTTTCTAGCCGGCCGCCGGCAAACGGTCTGGGCCTCGCCAGATTCCGCCGTGATGCCGCCTCTGGGAGTCGGGGTCCCTCAGGGCTCTATTCTGAGCCCGACCCTCTTTAATATCTTCATGACCCCTTTGGCGGCGTTGGCGGAGTCGTTCGGGGCCCGGATCGTATCTTATGCAGACGACACCCAGCTCCTCTTCTCGTGTAAGAGAGGAGGAGACTTTGATGGGGAGAGTATCCGGGATTGCCTTGGGGCTGTGTTCCAATGGTTTCAACTGAACAGCCTCAAGTGCAATTCCGATAAGTCCGAGGTACTCTTCTTTGGGTGTGACACGGAGCCAGACTGGCAGGCTTGGTGGCCTATTAATATGTTCCCCCCAACTTGTTCATCCCAAATGGCTAAGAACTTGGGGGTCAAGATGGACAAGGGGTTGACTATGAAGTCCCAGATCCTGGGGGTGTCGGGCATTTGCTTCGGCCTCCTGAGGATGCTGCGGAGGTTTCTTCCCCTCTTATCGGAGGAGCACAGGAAGCTGACTGTGCAGGCCCTGATAGGCTCTAGGCTAGATTACTCAAACGTTCTGTACCTGGGCCTGCCAGAGTACCTGCTACAGCGGCTCCAAGTTGTGCAGAATGCTGCGGCGAGAGCGATTTTTGGCCTGAATAGACGCGCTAGTGCAGTGGGCTTGTTGCAGACTCTGCATTGGCTCCCAATCCGCAAGCGGATCGCCTTTAAGGCTTTGACCCTGACCTACAAGGCCCTCCATGCGACGGGAGCAAAGTACCTCCAAAAGAGACTTGCCTTCTACCGTCCGGCTCGTTCTCTGAGGTCAGAATCCCTGTTTTTGGCGACGGTTCCACGAGTGAAGAGAGCGCGCCTGGGAGGTCGCTCCTTTGGACTACTGGCGCCACAGCTGTGGAACTCTCTGCCGCTTATACTTCGGGGAGCCACCAGCTTACTTGCTTTTAGAAAGGGCCTCAAAACCTGGTTGTTTACCCAGTAGGCCTTTTTTGCTTGTTGTGTTTTTTCTGTCTGTGATACTTTCTTTTTTTAATGTGTTATGTTAGTATACTGTAGCCCTCCTTACTAAAAGCGCCGGGACACTCTTTTTGAGTAGCCGTGCGCTCTACAAAAGCCACTATAACATAACATAACATAACATTTAATATCCTCTTTAATGGTAAAGCCGTATTTTAAGTTCTTCAGTCAATGGTTCCCTGATTGTACTCCACCCGCATTGTTAGTCAAGGCGTCGGGGTGGGACTTCATTCCCCAGAGTGCACCAAGTCCATGCGGGGCCTCAGTACAGTGATTCACGCTCTTAAGCACTTGCAGCATCCCGCAGCGTGGGTTCTTTATTCATCAATTTACTGCCCACATTCCGCCTGAATTGTTTTCTGGTCCAGAAGCTGGGGTGGGACTTCATCCCAGAGTTTGCACCGAAGCCAGGCGGGGCCTCAGGACAGTGATTCATACTCTTAGGCACTTGCAGCATCCTGCAGTGTGAATTCTTCAGTCAGCGGTTCCCTGCCTGCACTCCACCCGCACTGTTTACCGGTCCAGCGCTAGGATGGGACTTCTTCCCCCAGTGTGCACTGCGCCCAGGCGGGGCCTCCGGACAGTGATTCACGCTCTTAAGGGCTCACAGCATCCTGTAGCATAGGACCCGCCTGGCCACATGACCGGACCGAGAGCGTGCCTTTCAGTGCCCGTCTGCAGCCGCTGAACGAGGCTGGCTTGGGCCCCATCTCTTGGCCCTGAGGCTTGCCACTGGGGATCACAGAGGCAATACTTTGACCCAATTATTCGTCCACCTCTCTTGGTTGCTGGTTTTGGTGAGCCTAGCCTCCCGCTTTTTCTTTCTAATTTATACTTGCTTGTGGTTTTCAAACATCTGGGATTAAAAATGGGCAAAAGGAAATTCCCAGAGGATATAATTATTGTCCCTACCAATCCCCCGGGTGGTACAACAC
This sequence comes from Lissotriton vulgaris, assembly GCF_964263255.1. Taxonomy (NCBI): domain Eukaryota; kingdom Metazoa; phylum Chordata; class Amphibia; order Caudata; family Salamandridae; genus Lissotriton; species Lissotriton vulgaris. The sequence goes on along the minus strand of NC_141691.1, from coordinate 160,747,104 downwards.
TGGACTTCTTCTTGGCACCCACAGTTAATGTTGTCTCCAAAGAGATAACACTGTCAGAGAGGTGACTCTCTCAGGCCTTTGGGGTTGCCCCTTGTGGCCCGTTAGTTTACCCTGCAGGTCCAACTGTAGGCTTCACCACCACAGTTACACGAAAGAACTTCGGGTCTGTCGCGTGATGCGGCTGCGGGTCAGGTCGTTGCCCTGCCTGTCAATACATCTTTTTGGAATTCTGACACCACTCACCACTGTGACAGTGAACCTCATGCTAAAAGAAATGCAAAATGAAGCAAGGGGGTCATGTCAAACCACAAAGTAGACGCAGGCGAAGTATTGAACATGAAGAGCCTGTGAATCTTTTCCTACTGCAGACAGGGTTGGAACTGAATAAATCCATTGCTGAGAATGGGCATGTATGTGTGTAACATGGGACTTTGAAAAATGCACTTAAGTGCCTTTTTCAAAGAAATTGCAAATGACCATCAACTTGAGATTGACGGTAATTTGCGAAAGCAAATTTTTGGGGGGGTTAATGCATTGCATTTCAGGAATCGCAATTCGCAGTTCCGTTAGACTGTACTTTTAACATTAGAAAGCAAAATTTACTGAATAAGACAATGAGTGAGCAGAAGCCACTACATAGACCTACACAGTTTGAAGCATTGAATAAATGGGACTAAATGGCAACAGAGAAAAAGAGAAAGAAAAGGAAGAGACAGTATAAGGATTTACTGAAGCGGTGGCTAGAAAACGTGAAATAATGAGGAGAGATTTTGGAAAAGAGGATATGGCAGAAGGAGCGAAGAGTTTCTACTGCATCAATGAAATAACAGAATAACAGAAAAGAAGAAACAAGACAAAGAACAATATTCACATGAGGAGGATAACGTTTTAAGTTATCTTTTGAATTCTAGGCCTCCTCTGTAGATTCAAGTACAAGTGGGTTCAAACATGTAGATGGGTGTTCGGGTGAACCGAGTATGAGTACACAGGGACTGACAGTACTTGTAATGACAAGTGCAGGGATATCAGTGAGTTCAATTGCTCCGCCTGACAATACATCAATGACTTTGCCAACCAATAGGAGTAGTATCTCTACTGTTTCTACTATTGTCCCTACTTCTGTGCCTATTACTGCACCTGCCACTCCTGAATCTACTGAATTTCTTAAAAAAGAGGTTAGATGGATTTTGGAATCTTACAGATTGAATTTAAAGACCTTTTATAGCGAATGCTTGATTTAGACAGAATAACGTTACACAATGTGAATGAAATGAGAAACTTGATCAGAGAAGCAACAAGATGTACGAATTAGGTTTAAAATGAACTTAGGGAATTAACTGATCAACATGAAGACAATATAAGCAGGATGGGGAATTTACTGAGAAATTATAAAATGGACGTGAGTGAAGCAGAGATAAAGGAGATTGGCTTAGTGACTTTGTGAGTTCATTAAAGATTTAGTTGAGAAAACTTTGGAATGGAGAAATTTGAAGAAATAAAGAAAAAGATGAAGAAAAAGGTTACTACTAAAACGAAAACGAAAAATCTAGAGGCAGGAATGAAGGCAAAGTTGGTCATTAGGGATTCAGAACCAGAGGCAGTGTCATCATTTCTTTTAAGAAAAATGCATGGGGGGGAATTATATGCATGTGCCTTGCCCTACGAGTGATCGCAATCCCCTTGCGATTAATGTTCCATAACTGAGAGATGAACCTGCCAAGTGGGACAAGGAGTTTCATAGATTACAAGGCCGACTGACAAACCAGCCAGGGCTCTACGTAACAATACTCCAGCTGCGGTGGTTGCTGATAAAAAAAGATTGGTGATGGATCATTTGAAAATGAAATTGCCAGAGAAGAAAGTGATGTGGGCAAAGATAATGAGAGCTACACAGGAGCATGAGAGTCAATGGATGCTTATTATGAGAGCCTTATATAGATTTCTAGCAAGTACAGCAGAGTTGAAGAACCTTGAGAAGGAAGGTATTAGTGGATTTGTATCAACTTTCATTTTGGGTTTGCATTCAGGACAAAGGGTCAGATGTATCAAAGCAATTATTAGGCGTAAACGCTGCGATTTGCAAAAAAGCAGCGTTTACGACTCAAAATTCGCTAAACGGTATGTATGAAGGAAATTGCATAGCAAAATTAAGGAATCGCACAATTTATGATTCGTTAATTTTGCGTAAGAATTTAAGGAATCACAAATTGCGATTCCTTAAATGCTATGCATCAAGCATTCATTTATTGTGATTTCTCCTTAAGAAATCGCAAATTACCACCAACTTCAAGTTGGTGGTAATTTTGCGATTTCTTTCACAAATGCACTTTTTGGCATTTGTGAAGGTGCCATATGGTGCACATACATGCCCTCAGGGCATGTATGTGCGCCATATGCACACACATGTAAATTTCAGGGGTGCATCATGGTGTCCTTATGACACCCTTGCACCCTTAAATTATTATCAATTTGCGATTCTCAAATTGCGAATCGCAAATTGAGAATAACTTCACATTCATTCCTATGGGCCTCCTCGCCCATAGAAATGAATGGGAAATTATTCCTTAATTGCGATTAGCAATTTGCTAATCGCAATTAAGGAATTTTAAGAAATCGCAAAAAAATTGCGATTTTTTTATATACATACCATTTTGCAATTCTCAAATAGCGATTCTCAAAAAATCGCTATTTGACAATCGCAAATAGGTATTTTGATATATCTGCCCCTTAGTTCATATATTCAGCAGAGTGTGATGTGCTGGCAAACTAATCGAAATGACGGGAGTCTGAGGTATGCAAAATATTGCAGTGACTGTTTTGTTGTGAAGCAGAAAAATATTAAAGAGAAGATGATCAGTGCACAGATGAAGTACATTCAGAGAAACAGCAGAAATCAGGATGGGTTCTGATTCAAATCATGTGCAGCCTAAGAATTCTGGAATAAATGGATTGCACCCCATGCAAGGTTTTAGAATCAGGAATGAGTTGATGCAGACACAGTGCCATAATAGAGCAAGTTAACCCAGACCACAAAATGTGCAAAACGAGTCAAACCTAATGCTGTTTATCTTAGTAGTAGACAAAATAAACTTTCCAAAGAAGCAGAAAAAGGAATGAAGACGGTCATAGAAAAAATGATAAAAACGAAGTATTCTACCAGAGGTGCTTAGCAGTTCTTGCAACTCTCCTGCCATTGACATTAAAAAAACCTTGCAGTAAGTCGAAGATAGTGCAGGACCTTAACCAGAGAGTGATTCCATGTTGAGCTGTGGTACCAAATCCTGCTGTAATGTTGTTTCAGATTCCTGCGGATGCAGAATGTTTTTTTTTATTTTTTATTTTATTTATTTATTTGGATGGCAGAATGCAATACATACAGAGCTGTCCGCCTACAACCCATCTCAGGCCGGCATCACTTGAAACTGGTCTACAAGATGAATAACAAGAAGGGCGAGAAGTATACAAAGCATGTACTCAAAAAATTACTCTGTTGGCAGACATAGCTCCGCTCTGTGCATGTTAATATATACCAGTACATTTTAACGTTTTCACCCCCCCCCCACCCTCCCCCCGAACAACTGCCCCGACCCCCCAACTCCCCAGTTGCTGCTCCTTGTATGTAATTGTGTGGGTGCAGTGAGTGTAGTGCGGACCCTCGCTGCGAAATCTACAAGGTAGTCCTCTGTGCTCACCTCATGGATCGCCACCCCCAGTCGTTCCCTGTCCCCCCGTCTAGTGACCAGAGGCGGAATAACCGCATCGGCGACTGCTTCCACCGGAGTCTGTGTCCATGGTGTGACTCGGCCTCGCCACACTATTCCTGCCCTACTTATGGATCTGCATCAAGTGGCTATGGTTGTCCCTCCCCCTCCCGTGCTGTGGGTTCCTCGTCCGAGTCTTTAGCGTGTAAGTAGGTCTGATACAGGCCCCAGAAGTTCCTAGGCCGGCTCCTGGGTGGGAGCAACTCGCCATAAAGCTCTGATTGTGTGTTGCAATACAACATGTCAGTGGACCATCTTTTCAGCGTTGGTAGGGGGCCCCTCATCCAACACATCACTACCACTCTTTTTGCAAGGAGCATGCCCATGCCTACCAATTTTCTCACCGCTACCGGTACCTTTTTCGTGAATTCCAGAAGGGCAAGAGCAGGGTCCATGACCAGCTCCAACTCTACTATAGTACTCATTTCGGCAAACACCTTATGCCAGAATCTCTGCACACTCGGGCAAGCCCAGGCCATATGTAGGAAGTCAGCCACAGGGGCACGGCACCTTTCACACTCCGGAGTGTCACGCAGCCCATACCTGTGTAGCCTCTCCGGCGTGTAATAGACACGTTGCAAGTATTTGAAGTGGACCAGGCGATGTCGTCCGCTTAATGAAATTTTCCTGGAGGCCGCGCAGCAGTATGTCCACATGCTGTCGTCTATTTGGGTATTTAGGTCGTTTTGCCAGCCCAAACGCGCTTTAGTGTAATGCAACGCAGTATGTTCGTGTCCTATTTTGTAGAGCTTCGTTATGAGTTTTTGAGGTGCCGCCGAGGCAATGACATATGTCAGCTTTGGAACTTCCGGTGGTTCCTCCAGGTCCGGGCCCAGCAGTTCCTGGAATGCACTCCTTACCCTATGAAATTGGAAGCGCTGGAGCAACGAAGGCCTTGTCCCTCCCCGCGTCAGCTGCTCCCATGTCTTGACTTTCCCATGTTCAAACAGGTCCCCCATTGTGTGGGCACCGAGTCCGCTAAGAGCCTTGCAGACCCCCGTTTCCGCCAATGTAGGGAGCCATAGCGCCCAGTGGATAGGCATGTTCGGCGCGTATAGCAGGACTTTATCTTGTCTCCGCAGTATGGAGTGCCATGCATGATTAGTGGTCATTAGAGAGTCCAATGTCCCTACTCTGCGGTCCATTGGGCCACAGATGGTCGCCGGGAGGGGAACCGGGTCCACAAACAGCCTTTCCAATATCACGTGCGGAATATCCGGACTTCCGTGGATCCACGTGTGGAGGTGGGTGGCCTGCGCAATTCTGTAATACCGTTCCATATCTGGCGCGGCCAGGCCCCCCTGCTCTCCCATTTCACTCTCGGTTGTTTGCCATCCCAGGCTAAGCGGACAAGAAGTTTGGTTAGTGTGGCAAAGAAGGCCTTAGATAATACGATCGGGATGTTGTTGAAGAGGAACAAAAACCTAGGGAGAACCACCATTTTCATTATGGCAATACGTCCCATTAGGGATAGCGGTAGCTTGCTCCAGATCTCAACATCGTCGGCCAGTTTACTATAGGCAACGCCATAATTCTCTCTAATCATGACTTCGGGGTCAGTATGTAGCATTATACCTAAGTAGCGGATCGGCTCTGTTGACCATTGGAGCGGGTATTCCATCTCGAAGGGGGCGGTCACGGGAGTAAGAGGGAATGCGACTGATTTGGACCAGTTCACCTTTAGTCCTGAGAGTGCTCCGAAGCGCACCACCTCCCTCAGAACCGAGGAGAGGTTATTAGCCGGGTCCCTGACGTAAAGTAAGGTATCATCGGCATATGTAGATATCCCTATCTTGTAAGTGGGATAATTGATGGCCTCATAGGAGTGATATTCCCTGATCGCACAGGCCAAGGGTTCCGCCACCAGAGCGTAGAGTAACGGCGAGAGGGGGCATCCCTGCCTAGTGCCCCTGCTGATGTCAAACGGCTCCGAAACAGTATCGCCCAGACGGACTCGAGCAGTGGGCTTGTGGTAGAGCGCACCCAGTAGTTGTAGGAAGAGGTCGCCCAGGACCAGTTTCTTAAGGACTCGGCTCATGAATGGCCACTCCACAGAGTCGAACGCTTTCTCCATGTAAAGGAACACCGCGATAGCCTTGGAGTCCTGCCGCGTATGTTGGATAGTCCCCATCACAGTTCGTATGTTGTAGGTGAGATTGCGTGACGGTATAAAGCCCGCCTGTTCAGGGGCTACCAGTTCAGGGGCAACCATCGCTAACCGAGCTGCCAACATCTTAGCATACAGTTTGGCATCCACGTTGAGGAGGGACAGCGGGCGGTAAGAACCTGCCTGGGTGTGAGGCTTACCCGGTTTAAGTATTGTAACAATTATTGCCTCTCTCATGGAGGGCAGCATGGTGCCTTCCTCACAGATATCGTCAAATAGGGAGGATAGGTGCGGGAGAAGCTTATCTTTAAATGCTTTGTAAAAGCTAACAGTCAGGCCGTCCACCCCGGGGGCACTGTCAGACCTCATGCCATCCAGCGCGTCCGAGATCTCCTCCTGTTGTATTGGGGATATCAGGAAGTCTCTCTGCCAGTTCTCGAGGAACGGCATGTTGATGTAGCTGAGGTAGTTATCAATTTGGTCCTCAACCCCGGATATCTTAGTAGTGTACAACTCCGCGTAGAAGTTCCTGAACTCGGAGAGAATCTCTCCCTCCTCCGTGAGCAGGTCTCCCGCGACCGATTCCAACTCTGTAATGACTTGTCGTCTCCTGGCACCTTTCATTATCTTGGCCAGGAGTGAGCCAGGTCGCTCCCCCTCACCATACACGCGCGCCGTCGCATACTTGCCCAGATGACGTACTTCCCTGTCTGCCTTCTCATTGAACTCCTTAAGGAGCTCTTGCAAGTCTCCGGATCCCTCAGCTGTTATGCCCGCCACGTGTTGCCTCTCTAGTTCGGCTATTTGCCCTTCTAAGTGTGTCAATCTCTGTTTAATAGCTTTCAAAACACTGGAGTGCTTAGCCATTGCCACCCCCTGATGCAGACGTTAAATGCCTCCCACACAGTACGAAAACTGTCCACCGACCCTATATTTGTTGCAAAGAACATGTCTATCTCCTCACCCAGTTCACCCCTGAATGCCTCGTCCAGCAGCGAGTATGGGGGGAAACGCCATGTGAATGGAGGGATCCTTCGTCTGGGGGAATTGAGAATCAGCAGTAACGGGGAGTGGTCTGACAGCGTGCGGGGCAACACCTTACAATTCCGCACTGTCTCTAGAAGGGAGTGCGTGGCCATCCAGTAATCTATCCTGGTGTGGATATTGTGGTAAGCAGAGTAGTGAGTGTATCCCCCCCTGTCCCGGTGCCTCTCCCTCCAAATGTCCACTAGCCCCAGTCGAACCATCTCAGCCTGCATTTGCAATGCTGCAGCAGCCGGACGTCTAGGGGGACCTGCAGACCTATCCAGCTCAGTGTCAAAGATCAAGTTAAAACCCCCCCCCCAAAGCATCCTGGAGGAATTCAACTCCACACAATGTCTGGCCGACGCCGCCTAAAAGTCAGGAGAGTCATAGATGGGTCCGTACACATTCATGACCACTAAGTCGTGTCCTTTACCCACACATCTGCTTAACACGAACCTTCCCTCCGGGTCAGCACATAAAAGTGTGAGGTGCAATTTGGACCTAGGATTAACCCATGTGAGGACCCCCCGTGCGTGTGTGGTGAAGCCCGCATGTGTAGTGTTTCCCAGGAGCCCCTTATGAGAGAGAATCTTACTAGTGTTAGGGAGGTGCGTCTCCTGCAGTAAGGCCAGGTCTATCTGGTGCCTTTGCAGGTAGTGTAGGACCTTGCGCAGCTTACGATAATCGTTGAGCCCTCTAACATTCCAAGTCATTGCTTTGAGGGACTCAGTTTCCCCAGCCGAGTCCCCAGGTTGAATGTTAGCCATAATCGTGGCAGTGACGCTCCTCGTGTGCTCTCAGTGTCTCACACCGCACCCCCAATACAAGCCGGGCTCTAACAGCGCAGGGAGTGACACACCATAACACTTGTACCTCGTGAAAAGTTGTGTAGCATACGGCCATGTTTGTATCCAGGAGCTTGAGGGTCCCGGCCCCGCGGCCATTTAGCAGCACAGCAGAACACCAATTACTCAGAACATGCAGCAATAGCAAAACACCAGTAACAGTTTGGAGCTCACCTGGGGCTCGCCCACCAAGAATACCCCACCCCAGAACTCCCAAACCCCTCCCCCTCCCACAGCCAACCAACCCCAACCTGGTCTGACCGAGTCCCCTGCCCCCCCTCCCCTCACCAAAAGAAACCCACGTTGAATCCCCAAACTAGGCCCACTGTGGGCCATCACTGCTGACAGCGCTAGGGCAGAGGTCGCCAAACAAGTTCCACTGCTTTCCTCCTCCTCTTTGGCTCCACAAGGAAGTGTCACAATTCTGCCCCTCCACCATCACCCTCCTTATATGAGTCGGCAGTGGCTTATAAGTACTTTAAACAGTTGAGTGTCAGGAATCCCCCCCCCCGCCCCGAAGGAACTACCCACGGCTGACCCCCCCCGGCGTAAAGGCGCCTCGTTTCATGCTGCCCCACGTATCACAAGTGTCAAAGTAGTGCACCCTCACAACTGCACAGCCCTATCATGTAAAGATCTCACCCGAGACGGTCTTGTCGGGTCCATCCGTCAGAGTCAGACAAGGCGCTGGGAGCGTCTCCGGTGCTCCAGAGGGCTCGCCGTGCAGTTCGACAAGCTGAGGTTCATTCTCGAGCCTCCGACCTCCACACCCGACTCAATCCTGCTCCTCAAGATCGTTGTTACCACCAGACTCCGCCGACTGGGTCTCCGGACTCCCCCGCCGTTCCCTAGCCCATATCTTCAGAGATTTCTGCAATTCTTTAGGGTCAGTGAAAAAGTGCGAGCGTCCTTGTCTGTTGATGCGAAGCTTCGCCGGGTACAACATGGCGTAATCCAGGCCAAGATCTCAGAGCTGCTGTTTGTGCGGAGCAAAGCGCCTTCTCTCCTCCTGGACTTTTGCCGTGAAATCAGGGTACAGTGATATGTCCATTCCTTCGTACTGTAATTTCCCTTTCTCCCGGGCTGTTCTGAGGGCCACGTCTCTGTCTCTGTAATTAAGCAATTTCGCAATGATTGGTCTGGGGTTGGCGCCCGGGGGGGGACGTGGACCAAGAGTGCGGTGAGCGCGTTCCACGATGAACATTGGCGAAAAGGTGCCCTCCCCAAGGAGCGTCACCAGGAGTTTTTCTACGAACAGTTCCATTTTACCCGTTTGGGTTGTCTCTGCCACTCCTGTGATGCTGATGTTGGAGCGCTGAGAGTGCGCTTCCAAGTCCTCGGACTTGTCCTGGATGACCTGCAGCAGTCTACTGAATTGCTTGCGGTCACTGTCCCACTCCGTCTGCGCTTCCTCGGCCTCGGTCAAGCGGCGCTCCGTCATGTCCAGCCTCTCCGCATGTTTGTCCATTCTCTCGGTCATACGATCCATCCGGTAGGATAGCGCGTCAATTTTGGTACCAATGGCCGACATGCCTTCTTGAAGGCCCTTTTCCATCGTCGTTAGCATCCCCTTGATCTCCGCGCAGAGAGAGCCCCCCGGCTCCCCACTGGGAGATGGCGTGTGTTCTGCTCGCTGCTCCGGCTCCTTCTGTCGGCGCTGGTCGAAGGATAGTTTCGTCTGCATTCTATCCCCCTTTCCCATGGCTGCTAATGTGTGCTCTGCAGCCGCACGGGCCGCACTCGCCTCAGGGGTCTTCAACCGGTCACGTTTCCCGACAATCCTCGGGATGGACCTGGCGCTGTGTGAGAATGCTCCCCCCGGGCCCTCAGTGCGTCATCCGCTCGTATTTGTCCCCAATATCTGCACCTCAGGGGGCCAGCAGAACGGGGCTGTGCCCTCGAAGCGCCCGATCCACTCCTGTGTCAGGCCGTGCGTGCCCCCAAGCAAGGTGGGCCAAGCTGTCCTCCACACTCCGAGCCGTTACAGCCGTGTCCGAGTTCAAACTGGCGTCTCGGAGTTAGGGGGCTCCACAGCTGCCAGACTCCCGCTCCTAGCGCAGAAATTGCCCTCCTTTCCGCTCGGGAGTCGACTTCCGAGTCGGGGCAGGTCCCGTCACCGGGGGAGGCCTCCGGCACCAAAGAGCGACGGGGGAGCGATGGCCACTCTGCTACAACCCCTTCCCTGGTGCCCCGGTAAGGCTCACCGTCGCCTCGAGGGTTCCTTCCTGCCTCCGATCCCTGTGGCGATCCTCTGGTGTCCGCTCCTGGGTCCAGGGGCTAAAGCAAGGTGACTCTGTCCGGGCCTCCGGCGGGCTCCGAGAGCCGGTTTCCGCTGCAGCCGCACGTCGGGTGACGCAGTGTGGGTCCCCGTATAGGAAAGACCGGTGGCTTCGGCCTGGTCCGGCGCTCGCGGGAGGAGCCTGGTATGAGCGAATTCCGGGTGCGTCCCTCACCGAAAGTCGCACAGGGGCTAAATCGAGGGGTGCGGAGGTGATCCCCGCCGTTTCTGGACAATGCCACGACCTAATTAGGATATTTTGACGGATTTTGTAGGGTGATTGTGAGGAGCCTCGCTCTTACGCATCTGCCATCGACGCCGGCTAGCTCCGCCCCCCACGGATGCAGAATGTTATACAGTCATTTAGGTACGCCAAGCATTTTTCTCCATTCTTCTGCCATATCTTTTGACAATCCGCTTCCAAAATAAAGTTCTTGTTTGGTGTTTAATTCCACAAGGATATGCTGTAAGCCTCTCAACTTTTAGTCAGAACTTAGATTTCGAAAATGTAGAACTACCCTGTAATTCAGTCTTTGTCCAATACATTGATGACCTACTTGTGGCATCAAGAACAAAAGAAGACTGCAAACTAGGTATAATTACACTCTTGAATCATCATCTTACTTAAAAAGGTCACACGGTCTCACCTACAAAGACGCAGTACTGTAAAAAAGAACTGATTTATCACATTGACAAAGGAGTAAAGAAAGTTGCAAATAAACATGTTTCTGCAACTATGTATGTGAATCCTCCAACGGCCCAGCAGGAGGTGAAAATGTTGTCCGTGGATTTCATACTTTTCCCTGACTGCTAAGCCTTTAATAAGGCTGACCCACAGTTATATATCAAGGATCTGGTACCATTTGATGACAGATGCATGAACACCTTCTAAGAATTAAGACGAAATGTATGTAGTGTACCTGCCATCAGAATGCCCGATTATGATGAGAAGAGTTGGTGCTCTCCTTCCATACTTACCCAAAACATGGAGGTGTGATGATGTTTGTTTCTTACTTTTCTGCTGCGTTAGATCCAATAGCTATAGCTCTTCCTAGTTGCCTGAAGGCAGTTGCAGCTGTTTGCATCACCACTGAACAAGGCGAAAGGAGTGTAATTGTTTTTGTTTCTCCTTCAGTTGAAATTTTGTTGACACATACCAGAACACAGTATCTGACAAATCATATTCTCAGCAGAAAACATCTGGATCAGGAGGTGGTTTCTCTAAATCCTGCACTACTGCTAACAGTTTCAGACAGCAATGTAGATGATGATGATGAGGATCCAGAACAAGATTCTGTCAATTCTACAGATTATAGTACCAAGCCAAGAGCGAATATCAAAGATGTTCCTCTTGAAATGGCTGGTCTGACTTTCTTTGTAGATGATTCTTGTCTGAAGTTATGTTAGGCAGTTTTGATGCCTAACATAATGTCGGCACAAGTGGCACAGGTGATTGCACTGACAAGGGCTGGCTGCCTTGCAGATGAACTGAATGTGATGATTTACACAGACAGCCCGTACAGATTTGAAGAGGTACATGATTTCGGACACAAAGGTTTATATGTAATCTTCTAGTACTCCCATCAGGACTGGTTCTTATATTCTTGATCGTTTTAAAGCAGTACAACAACCTAAAGAAGTTGCAGTGATCAGGTGAACAGCCCATAAAGCTGGTGACAACATAGTTACAATGGGAAACAAATATGCTGATTTGGTGGCAAAATATATTGCTCTTGATAATGCATTTTTGAGATGTAATGAGGAAATCATAGTGGAGAACAGAATAATAGTGCAAGTACTGCTTAGTAATGGAAATTATATATACAATTCTCTGTCAAACACAATCCAGACCACATTAGGAGAATTTAGGAATCTCCAGAAGCAGGTACCAGAAGATGAAAGACAGAAATGGGAATTAGCTGATTGCAAAAAGAACTTTAATGATGTATGGATTACCTCCTGAATATAAATATGTACTCCAAAGCTACACTACATGGCTCGCTATTTGCATGGCCAACCTCATGTAGGGATGTATTCCTTGAGCAGGGTTTTCCAAAAGAATAGGTTCAATACAAAATTCAGAGGTGCTGCAGATGACCTGTGCCTGAAATGTGTCATTTGCCAGAGACATACTCAGGGAAAGAGAACCATAGTCATTATGAATCACATTGGCAAATCAGAGGGCACATTTACTAGACTTGAAGCAGACGGCATTGAAATAACTGTTTATAATGGGTTTAAATATGTTCTTGTAATTGTCTGCGTGTGCTCTAATTCAGTCAAAGCACATACAACTCAGAGATGCGACAGCATGACAGTTGCCAAACTCTTTTTTAACCATCTTTATTAAAAATTTTTGCAGCACAGTGTAGTTTTATGCGTACATTTTATATATATATATATATCAGTGTAACTCAATCCCTCTATAAGTGCAATGCATATGTCAGGTGACACCAGGATTAGCAGGAGTCATTAGTTCATTAAAGGAATAATCAAATGAATTGAACATAGAAACAATAAGTCATTATAACTACACCTGTACCCAAAAGGGTCCTCCAACAAGAAAGCAGCTTCTCCCATATCCACAACCACCAGCTCCAGGTTCTCACTCCATCACTTAGAGATCTTTACACAAAAGGAGCTAAATCTCATCCCCATCACCCCCACCCCACACAGACACACACATACTCTGTCTTCCACCGCCGGTCTAACAATCACAGGAAGGAGGAAGACAGTTGACGGCCCAGGGTGCGCTACTCTGTAAATAGCCAAACAGACACCTACTCTCTGTCAAGAAATCCCTCCTGTCACTCATCCAGCAAGCCCTCCCAATCTGCTGCCATTGGTGTCTTACACAATCCCCGCGTATCCTCCCATTGCAAAGCCACTGCCTCTGCCCTATCCCATTTGAGTGTTGACATTCGCCAATGCTCCAGGGCGGGCAGCATGGCAGCATGGCAGCCTTCCAGTTTGTGGCGATTTATCTGTGCACCATTAACATCACTAAATCTAATAGGCAATTTGCAGCACTCCATGCTTTCCTACACCTGACCAGTCCCAAAAGATCGCTTGTGGGGGTGTGAATGTCATCTCTCCTCATTATGACACCTATATTGTATTTGTTACCTCACACATCAAGTCCACAGCCATCGGACGAAGCCAGAACAGCATCTGGTGCTTGACACCGCAGACAACTTTAGAGATATCTGAATATTCTGTGGAGTCAGGATGGGGTGAGATAAGCTCTGTGTAATATGTTGTGCTGGATATATTGACATTTAACGTTACTAAAAGCTTTGCGCGGGTGAAGAAGCGCCCTGTCCCACTGCTGTGTTTCTCTCCTCAGTCCTACGACGTGTCAACAAGGGGTCCTGTGAAGTCTATGACAGTGCTCATGTGAGACACGTGATCAAGCGATGGCCATCACCTATGGTATGCAACGGCCATGAGGCAGGTATTGGCCCACCGGGAGGTCATTATCTGTTTGCAGTTGCTCAAAGGGGATGAGCACTCCATCCCTGAACAAGGAGCCCATAGTACCAAGGCCAGCTGCCTCCCACGTCTCCAAGCCATCCTTCCCGACCAGATCTCTAAATTGTCAAAGGGAGTCCAGCCGAATCTCAGGCATCTACAGGGGCATAGCTGGCAAGATACGCAGGCCTCTAAGGAAGCTGGCATGGGACACTCGTAAGAGGCTGTTGGCCCCCTGGGTACCTCCCTCCATGGTTAAAAGGCTTCCTGCACTGTAACGCTGCACTCGATTCCCTGCTGGCACAGTTATTTCCTCTACCAAATGCCCCACCAGCCAGTGAGCAGGCCACTGCAACTGTGCCACCAGATAGTAGTGTTCGAAGCTGGGGAGCCCCAAGGCCCCCTTTCTCCACTGGCAGCTGCATCACGTACAATGCCATGAGGTGCCTGCCCTTGTTCCAGAGGAACCCCACTCCCCAATATGGAATGAAAGGGCTGGACGGTGCTCCTAAGTAAGCGCATGAGAAGGTTGTGGAAATATTATAACATACGGGGAGTATAACCATCTTTAACAGCAACACCCGGCCTTGCACTGTGAGTGGAAGGGTACACAAGAAGTCAACTGGGGAGAGAGAGAGGCAATGGCTCTCATAAGGTTTCCGTCAAGAAGAACTTGGGGGTTATGATAGATGTTAATCCCTAAGTACCTACGTACTCTGTTCCCAGCAGAGTGGGTGCATACCCACCACAAATCGCTGCAGTATGCAGTCTGGGTATGCCGGAAATAGACAGGTCTTAGACCCATCCACTCCAATACAACAGAGGCTCAAGACAGAATTTATATCAAGGGCGCTCTCCACTCAAAAAATCTCTACAACCAATAAAGTCCTTGAGAATATTCACACTATATAAATAGATAAAAAGCCAACCCCTGGCATCTAAGTTTATAAGTAGGGAAGGTTCCTGTTCCACTATCCTTCTGGGCACTATCCAAGTGCCTATGTATGATACTTTGGTAAGGACAGAGGACAATCAAATCAATCATACTTATCAAGATTGTGGAAAAAAATATATATATGAAGCGCCTCACGTAAGCAACCACCATGAGCTTCTTGGCTCTTACTCACAAACTTGCTCACTTTCTCATCATTGGCAACTTTCCTATAAACCGGAGGAATCAACACCTGGATTGAATCAAAAAGTGCTGCTCATGTGTGCCTCTGTAAAGTGTACACTAAAAGCACACCTATCACCCTCCTATATTCTCATAAAGGAAGAAAGGCTATATTCTCCTCCTCACAAAAACATAAAAAATTATTTAAATGTGGCATCTAGCATATATATTTATTCCATGCCCATTCTCATGATTAAAATCAAATCCTGTGTTTAGACCATTTTTATGTGAATGGCATGTTTCATTGCCACACTACAACTTACGGCAATTTCATCAGGGCATGAGAATCAGTAATTACACAATTGTACACCGGACCTGAATTAAAAAGAAGAGAAGAAGTGGACAGAAAGTGAAATAAGTACACAACAAATCACTCAAAGGTTAAAAATATCCCACACACTTCAAATCTTACAACTGCAGAGGGAATATGTAATATTTACCATATGGCCACCAAGTGAGAGCCTACCAGAAGGCCATGGGGGAAAGTATCTAGTCTATGTTTCGATCATTGCTGTTTTTCTGGTGTACTTTAAAAGGAGCATATAGTGACTGTTTCCCACAGCCATTAGCTGATCTACTGGCTATTAATAAGGGGGACATGCCCCCTTGGCTTTAAATTGAGTCGCCACGCTTGTGACACGTCAGATGGTTTGCCAGTACTGGCGTTGAAGGTTTTGTATCCCGATTAACCATTATGCAGTCCTGGCACATGTGGTGGTAAGGGGTCGAGGGAGGGTGGAGTGTGTTGAGGCTTTTTCGACTGGGGGGGGGGACTATCCAGTGGCTTTTTGCAGCCCGAGAGGGGAGGCACTTCAAATGTGAACCGCACACATGCAAACACCGCCCGTGAGCACAGTGGACCTGTTGGCCATTTATTCTCCTGTACTACGACAGCAGTGCCTCATATAATTTGATGGGTGGGAGTAACTGCCCAGTGCATCTGTTTTTAGAGGCTTTTTTAAGCAAGATGGGGGCATGTTGATTGAAAACCAAACATATTTAGTTGTGGTGTGCCCACAAACATAGTGAATTTGAAGGTCATTAATCTCCCTGTAATGGTAATACAAGTTTTTACACCTAGGACCAACTCCACATGCAAACAAACCCTACGCTTACCACAATGGCACTGACCTCTAGCAGTGATGAATAAGACTGGAAGGGAATTTAGAACATGACTAGGCATCCATATACTGACAATTTATGCAACAGGGGGATGTGAACCTGTATATTCAGAGCTGGACTGAGGGAAGGGACAAGGGGGGGGGGAGGGAGGAAGAGTGAGGGGTGGTTAACATTAAGTTGCTGAATATATTGTTGATAGGAAACATGTAAGAGTCATGAAAAAGTGAATGTACTTCTCATCAATATCCTTTGCAAAATGGATGTAAAGTGGTTATTAAAAACTGTCAATAAAATATTTACACAAAAAAAAATACCCACGCTGCACATGGCCTTTGGCCATGCACGGCAGTGGTATGGTGTGTGAGTTTCTTTTTTTCTATTGGGATTCGGATCCGTGGATTTACAACGGGGGTAGTGCTGTGTGCCGGGGTAGATCCGTGGACTGGGTCAAAAAACCAACAAATTGGCCAATTGCTTGCCCATGAGGAATCCCTCAGAGACCCCCCTACATATGTCTAATGGGGTCAGGATATCTCTATCTTGAACCCCTTATGTGTGTTTTAATTTATGTTTTCTCCCTGGGGGCCAAGCCAATAAAGAAAATGGCAGCCCCACTTTCCTTTGAAGTTGCGGCCAGCCAGTCAGGGCCTTGCTTTTCTCCCAGATTTGTGGCTACCACTGATCCCCCACGGGTACTTGCTGATCAACGAAGTAGCCACATCTCTAGAGATCAATAGTTTTCTTCCTTTAAAAACTCAGAAGATACTAAACAGATTATCCTAATTCATAAAAAGCACCATCTGCACACCAAGATCTAGCTTTCTGCCAAAATTGGTGTAATTCCGTTCAGCGGTTCGGACTGTAGGCTTGTCTAAAACTTGCAAAATCCCCATAGACATTGCTTGGAGAAAAGGTGCTTTGGGACCCCCTTTTTCTCGATCTCCGCCTGACCAATCACCCTGAAACTTTCCAGAAACCAGCTGAACTAACTTGCGTACTAGTTTTGAAAATTCATGAAGATCAGTCAAATGGTGCCCAAGTGGAAATATACACACACACTCACACACACATCTCAACTGAGGGGTCTTTCCACACCCACCCACACATATGTGTGTGTTTGTGTTTTTTCCCACCAGTAAAAATCCACATTTAAAAATGAGTTGTGTTTGAGCCTTAAACGTACAAAGCCACTGAAATTCTGGAACGCTGTGAAAATTGGGAATTTAAACCCCTTAAAAGAGAAGACATGAGGCACTTGGCAAAACAGGAACAGTTTGTTTAATTAAACATTACGGCTGGGAGAACATTTACAGGCAGAATGTCTGAGGAATGTCTCAATTTACATTTTGTCTGTGCTCTTCTTATATACAAAAACCCGGTAAGTTGTAAAAGTTTCGGGTGTAACATATATGGTGAGGAATGTTAGTTGCTGCCTTTGGAGTCGTAAATTATATGTCAAATGGTTACTACAGGTGGGACTCGACCACATGTGAACATTATGTGGCCAGTGGATAACATGTCCAGATGTCAGGCATGGGGAATGCATGATAACTATGTGTGCTAGGTCCTGATTGTCTATATGTTCCTAACTCATGTGGCATCTGACATAATGGTGGTTTTAGGAGCGTGTGTACCCCCTCTGGTCATTTGTGCTTTATAAGGGCAATCACCTTTGACCCTTTGCAATGCTGCTGCGCTTTTCTGTGGGATTGCTCAACAGTTTCGTATCCGAGCGTTAGCCTGCCAGCTATGCACCTTCCCACCTGTGACCTATCAATCAGCAATTTTGGGCCAAAGCCTCAGAGCCTGCTTCGCTACATATTTGCAAGTCAGGGTTAATGCAGAGTTCACAACATCTGATTTTGTTAATGAGGATGAGATTTCATTTTCATAGATAACTGGTTCAATTTCCTTATTAACAGTTGATTGAGCAGGGTGCGAGCCCTTCTCAAGCAAAAACCACAATCTTTGTCAGGGTGATCCATGAACGTCACTAAATTAACCTGTGCTTAGCCCTCTGGTAACTTGGCATGACAGCAGTCAGGCTTAACTTAGAGGCAATGTGTAAAGTATTTGTGCAGCACACAAACAGTAATAAAGTGAAAACACAACACATAAAAAAGCCCAGACCAATTTAGAAAAATAGTATACATTTTTTATAAACAAATCTAATAAATTGTGTGACACAAAAATGGCTAAAATGAAATTACAATTTACTTTACTCTATTTGGACAATCAAGTCTGTTAAAGTGCAAACCAGTTCTAAAAATGTTTTTTTTTTTTAAATATACAGAAATATACAGACCACACACATGATTTTCATTTCAATCTACTAAAAACAGATGAAAGACAAGTTGCAACTTCCAATTAGTAGAGCCGTAGATTTGTCATTTTCAAGGTTTTGTAGAAATCAAGCATCAAACATTCAGAAGCAAAAAGCACCAACCGTATATATCTGGCAGCAGTAGACTGGGTCCAAGTCACAAGTTTAGGCCGACCACGATTGAGTGTGAACCGGATACAGGACTGCTTTAAATCCACTGAAAAGTACCTAGTTGCCTGAGCATCGAGATGTGAAGGCCTTGCGTGGAGCTGCACGGTGCAGCATCAAAGAGTCGTTGAAGAGGGGCTGAGATGTGAGGGATGTCGTGCCCACAGGATGGCACTAGGACCCAGGGTTGAGGACAGGGGCATCGGACACCAGGATATCATCACTATAGTTTAAGCTATTCTTGACCGGCCTGATTACTTGGCGAATTGTCTCTTAAAAAATGTCCGCAGCCGATGAGATCCCAAAACTCAAACGCTTGTACCTGAATAGGCCTAGATGAGTAGAGAATGTCGTGATGTACCGCGACTGAGGGTCTAGCTCGAGTTGGTGATACCACTTGCATAGATCCAGTTTTGAGAATCGTCTTGTACCTGTGAGACAGCTAATCATGCCGTCTAGGTGTGGGCGTGGATGTCGTTCACGTTCAATTGTTTTGTTCGGGATCCTCATGTCCACACATATTCTTATTTTCGATTTGTCTTTCTTTAGGACGGCCACGATGGGCGATACCCATGGTGTTGGTCCATCCGCTGGTTCTATGATATCTTGTTTTAGCAGGTCTTCCAGTTCCTCTTCGACTTGTGGTTGTAGGTGTATGGGCACTCTTCTGTGATGTTGCGCAACTGGTCTTACAGTTTCATCAATATGCAACGTTATCTGTCGTCCTTTCAGCTTTCCTAGCCCTCTTTTAGAATGTTTTTTTTTCTGACATATTACACGTCATTTCCATTAGCCCCATCACTTGTGCCGTGACATTGCTCAACAAGCATGGTGCTGGGATGTCTCCTTTGAGCACATGTATCTCTTCCGTGAGTCTTTGATCCTTGTATCATAGTTCTTCTTTGAATTTCCCCATATTGATCACTGGACGTTTTGACCCCCAAGTGAATACACGCACTCGAGATGGCTTCAGGGTTGGCTTTATCTTCATTTTCTCATACTCAGAGACGCACATGATATTGCACGTTGCGCCACTGTCCAAAACAAATGTGGTATCATGTGGCCCCACCTTTATTGTTACTGACTCTGTTTTCTTTATTTTCTTCTTGTCCACCAGACATATTCTTTCATCACATTCTTCTTCATCTCCTTCTGATTCTGTGTTGACCTCCGTCATGAGGTACAGCCGTTCTGTTTTTTCTTCTTCGCAGTCTTCCCCTGACTCTGCGGATGAGCTTCTCAACTCCTGTCTCTACGTGCCTGATGTGTCTGGTCGTCGGCATTCTTGCTCTGCTTGCTCTTCCTCGGTCGTTCCTGAACTGTACCCCTTGACATACGCTGGCGTAATGGTTCCTTCCGTTGCATTTTCTGCACGTCGGGCCAAATGCTGGGCATTGGCCTCGGTGTGGGAATTCGAGTCCGCATCTGTAGCACGTTCCTTCTTGTTGCTTCCTCCCTGCCTGATCACCTCGCTCTTGTCTCCAGTTTCCTGTTCTGTTGTTGCTCGCCATCCGATTAATTTGTTCTCCGCCTCTTCCTTTGCCACGCTCCATTTCTTTCGCATGTGCTGTTGCTCGCGCTTTTGCCCTCCCTAGTGCGAGGATGTTTTCTAACGATATCGGCTCTTTGAGTATTCTGGCTCGGAAATCTATGTCCCGGCATCCTTCGATGATAAGTAGTCTTATTGCCTGCTCATTGTCAAACTTATCAAATTCACAATGAGTCACTAGTTTCATCAATCTTGTTGGAAAGTCATCTAGTGATTCTTCAGCCTGTTGGAACGCAATCATGAAACTGTATCTCTCAAAATCTACGTTTCTTTGTGGATCAAACTTGGCCGTTAGACATTTTTTTAGCTTGTCATAGGTGGCAGTTTCTTCTTGTGGCAGGGTCACCAGCAGATCCTCGACCTCACCTCCCACTAAATTTAAAAACAGCCCTAATGTCTTGGATGCCGTGACATCTGTTGCATCTACATAGTTCTCAAAACGCCTGACCCATTTCTCCCATCTTATTCCTGTTTGGGGTTCAGATAGGCAGAATGGTAGTGGTCTCCTATATTGCGCACTTGGTTTTGGGTCTGCCATTTTCCTGCCTTTTCTTCTTTGTACTGCTTTGGTGAAGGGGCCAACGTGTTGCACTGAGCGGTTGTCAGACTGCGTCAGCATTGAAGAAGCTACCAGGAATTTCAAAGACTTGCGCAGAGATGCATCGACATCGAGGATGAGCTGTGTCACACTGGGCCAGAGTCGATGGTTGGTTGGGTCACGCTTCGTCGAGATGTGTGAAGATGTATCAACTTTGAAGAATCTAGTTATGTCCCTTTGGCTGTAAACAGGGGGCCAGCTAACTGATCCTTGGAGATTTCCTGGAGTTCTAGGGCCATGCAGGCAGGCTGGATTCAGCAGGGCAGCTCACAGCAGAAGAAGAGTCCTGGTGCAACAACAACAGACCTTGGGCAGCAAAGCAATCCTTGGTCAGCAAAGTAGAGTTTGGGCAGTAGGGCAGACTTCACAGTGGGACAGTTCTTCTTCCTGGCAAAGTCCACAGGTCCAGAAGTGATCTGAAGGGGTGATGTTGGGGGTCCAATACTTATACCTGGTGCCCTTTTGGAAGTGGGAGAGGTTTCTAGAGTCCGGCCCCTACAGTGGTGTCTGAAATGTCCTTTTTCCTGCCATGGCTCCAGCTTGTCTGGGTGCACAAAAGACAGGTGTGAAACCCATTGTGAGTGCGCTGAGGCAGAATATTTGTGATGTGCAAGTGTGGTAAGTAACAACTCCTCCCCTTCATCTTGACAGAGATGGCTTATTGGAAAATGTCCCTCTCTAAAGGGTCACCCTAAACCTTTTGCCTTTCTCCTCCTATTTTTCTAACCTCGTTTTTGTTGGCCTAGGACTCTAAGCACTTTACAACTGCTGAATAGTGCTAAAGTGGATGTGCTCTCGTCTCTAAACATGGTATGATTGGTGTACACCTTTTTAGCATCTCTAATTTATTTGTATGTCCCTTGTAAATTGGTATACCATATACCCAGGGCTTGTAATTTAAATTTTACTAGTGGGTCTGCAATAATGATTGTCACACCAACACAAGTAGCCTTTCAGACCTGTCTGAGGCATGCCATTGCAGGGCCTGTGTGTGCGGTTTACAGCCATGCCGACCTGGCATTTAAAACCACTTGCCAGGCCGTAAACTCCCCTTTTCTTAAACATAAGCGACCCCTAAGGTAGGCCTTAGGTAGCCCTAAGGGCAGGATGCTCTGTAACTAAAAGGTAGGACATGTTCTTTTAAGTTTTACATGCCCTGTTAGTGACAAACAACTAAATTTGTTTATCACTACTGTGAGGCCTACGTCTCTCACAGGCTAGCATTGGGAATTCCGTAAAACACTTTAAAGCTGTAATTCCTGATTAGAAATGAGTAGCTTCATCATGTTTCTTATCTTTGGAATGTTAATGATAAATCCTATTTAATGGTAAAGTTTAACATTACTGTTTTAGAAATCCCACTTTTAGAAAGTGCAAAACGAGCAAGCAAGTGATAGACAGAAATTCTGAATAATGGCAAACACTCACCCCCAGTAGAGATATCTGGGCCTATATCCGTTTTGTTTTTGGTCACCATGCCATTCCAGTTTGGACCCAGCCATACGCAAATCAGTCTTGATCTTGCTCCCCATGGAAATAGCCCTGCCCAAACTGCCATGCCAGGACCTCCCTGACCAGAAACAAGCATCCTAGGACCGGTTTTAGGGTATCACCCCTTATCAGCCAGGATAGATTGACTCAGGTGGCACGGCGAGCACGGCACCCACGTCAGGGCATACCCGTCCCATTTAGGATGACAAATGTAAAAAGAACAAGTGATGGAAGGAATGCTGAACAATGTCAAACACTAGTACAGAGATATGGGCCTAAATCCATCGCTTTCTTATACTCGCCATGCCATTTGAGTTTGGACCCAGCCATATGCAAATCAGTCTTGAGCCTGCTCCCATGCGAACAGTCCTGCCCAAACTGCCAGGTGACACATGCAAAAAGAATAAGTGATAGACAGAATGCTGAGCAATGTCAAACACTCACCCCAGGACAGAGATCTGGGACTAAATCCATCGTTTTTTTGCTTCCCATGCCATTCTTGTTTCGACCCAGACATATGCAAATCACTCTTGACCCTGCACCCAATGGGAACACTCCATCCCGAACTACCAGGGCAGGTCCTCCCTGGACCGGAAACAAACATTCTAGGACCGGTCCTTAGGGTTTAGGGGCAGCTGCTTGCTCTTGACTGGATGACTTTTTTGTCTATATCAGTTCCTTGTTCATTACTTTATGTCTTTCTGTCCTATTTTTGTTTGTGCCGCTTTGCAGGTTTTCAACTTTATCATATTTTATTTGGATGACATGTATCCATCTACTGCTGATTTTGAGGGGCCTTTTTCTTTGGATTTATACATTTAATGGAATGACCTTGCTTTTCTTTCTCTCTTTCCTCTCCCCACCACGTTGTATTTTTTATTCCTTTATTAACTTTTAAAAACTTATTTTCTTTTTGATAGGGCCCAGTAATGCACACTTCTGCCAGGGTGCTACATTTTGTGCATTTGCCTCCACTCCGAAAGTCACAAACTTTCCTCTTTTTCTGCTCCCTGTTTTTTTTGCTCCGTTTTCTTGTGATTTTTATGTATTACACAATTGAATTGTGAATCGTTGTTGTAATTTACTTCTTCAGCATTGCACATGATCTTGTGCATACCTTATTTTTTTCATGTACTGCTCTGAGATGGCTGTGTGCCATCTTGAAATGGTAAGAATAAAAACAAAATCTCCTGAAGATGACAACGGGGCCAGTAGTGACCTTTATTTGCATCTCACTTCTGCCACTTAACTCAAAGTAGGTCTTTTTTTTACCAACGAGGAAATAAATCAGAAATATAAAGGACATCACGTCTTTGACTACCTCAGAGAAACCCCACTGGCTCTCAATTATAGGGTACACATTATGTTGCATCTGCAGTCTAACAAAGAGACCGCCTTAATGCCTCATTACCACAACCTAATGGGAAAACAATGGGGCAATTTAACCATGACTGAAATACCATGGACTTGATGCACTGCCCATCTAAGCAATAGCAAGCAATGAACAACACATCAAGACATAAGAGGGCTGACTCAGAGCCAACTCCCTCTCTGCATACTCCTCATTGTGCGTTTTTGATAAATTGATGACAAGGTCTTTTATGGAGCTAAAGATGTCTATACCTATCCCAAATGTGGCAATTTAAAAAAGAAATATAGAACACTGTATTAAAGATTGTTGCATTAATACTTACCAGTTAATTGTTTGTACTCTGGCATACATGTCACTACTCAGCTACTGAAGGTGAAGGGCATATATCTATTGAATTTATTCTGTGGCATATATCTCACTAGTTATTAATCGAACACTGATACACTGGTGTATTTTTCATCAGTCATCATTTGTACCTTTGTGTGCCTCACAACTCATTAATTGAGCGCATGTGCTTGGACATCGGATCTTCACTGGCTCAGGATTGCCAGCAGAATTAAGTTTAAGACTCTCTGCTTTATATTCAAGATCAAACAAGGCACAGCCCCCGCATACCTATAGGAACTTATCCAAGCCTATCACCCTATTCGTTCTCTTAAATCCTCTTGTAAAGGTGATTTTGCAATTCCGAGATTCAGGCTGGTGAAAATGGGTGGTCGCTCATTTTCCCACTTAGGTAAGTTTGGGAATACCTTGCCTGCTGCACTGAAAACTGAAACTATTTATCTCCGCTTCCGCAAACGACTTAAGACATGGCTTTTTCAGGAATGATCCATGGTTGCTCTCTTCTCCTCCTTTTAATCTGTCCCTTGGCGCCGGGAAACCCACTGCTGGTAGCTGTGCACCTTATAAATTAAATTAATAATAAATAATAATAATAATGCTCCTCTCTAAAACATGTGTACACATCTACTTATGTGAATATTTTACTACTCATAAATTAAATGCAAGTAGTGTGGCATACACATCAGTACTCAAGTGAAACTCGGTACCCTACTGTACATTTTGGTTCTCATCAATTGAACATATACTCTGGTGTGCATCTCACCACTTACCAAATTAACATGTGCATTCTGGTGCACATTTAATTACTCAGGGACTGATTCACTAAGTTAAACTTTTGTTTGCTTTTCACAAAGGAATTTTATGAGTAGTATCTTCATGAGTGAGGAGTCTCAAGGTGGGTGACCCATACCTCAATTATCCATCTCACAAAAACTGTTTATTTCTTCATATGAGATCCAAAGGTCACCAACAAACAACACTCAATTCACTGCCATATCTTTTCAAATGAACTTTAACTGTCTACAATGTACTTAAGGTCTGTCATCCTTCATGCTCGCTTATAACATTCTTTTTTATGTCTGGTACTTATAAACCAGTGGCGGCTGGCATCTACTGAGGGTGGGGGGTGAGGGCAAAGAAAATTAAAAAAGAAAAGAAGAGAACGTACCGGATCCTAACGACGCCCTCCTCACTCTGACTTCGTCTGCTGTGACTGTGGTCAATCCAGGCCTGCTCACGTGCAGTTAACTAGCATGTGAGCAGTGCCCTGATTGGTGGGAGCGGCCTCTCTCGGCGCTTCCGAGGGCACTGGAGGCCTGTACTTGCTCTCAACCTAACTTGCTTAAGACAGCTGAGTTGAGAGTATTAAAGTGCGCATGTGTGTCTGGCTGTCTCAAGGTGGCCGGCTAAAGGCACATGCAGACCTTAAACATGTGCAAAGGCAGCCATCTGCCCACCACTCCTCCCTGCTCACTCAGCTCCATCCTGACGGTCCGTTCAGGATGGGAGTATAAAATATAAAATCTTAATCAATTACCATATTATTTTTACAGCCTGATTCATGATCGGGCCGTTTTGCGAGGCTCAAATAGCGAATCATAAGGAATCGCTATTTGAGACTCGCAAAACGGTAATCATGTAGGAATCGCAATATTAATTGCGATTCCCACTTATTCCTTATTTGCGATTAGCTAATTGCTAATCGCAAATAAGGAATAACTCCCCATGCATTCCTATGGGCCAAAAGGCCCATAGGAATGCATGGGGAGTATTCCTTATTTGCGATTAGCAATTTGCTACTCGCAAATAAGATAGCGATTTAAAGGGTGCCAGGGGTGTCCAAAGGACACCCTGTAGCACCCCTTAAATGCAAATTGAAACAGGTGTTGCGCACACACATGTCCAAAGGACATGTGTGTGTGCAACATGCAACTTAGAAAAATGCTTTTAAAAGCATTTTTCTAAGTTTTTGCTATTTACCGAGAGGTCTGACCTCTCGGTACATAGCGGCCCAAAATTGCATTTTCGCAATTTTCAAATGCTTCATGAATTGCATTTAAGGAATCTCAAATAGAGATTCCTTAAATGTAATTCCTCGCAATTTAGCGATTTAGCAATTACCGATTTTTGCATTTGGGATGCTGAATCCCAAATGCAAAAATCGCACTCGCAAAGGGCCGGATTCTCAGAATCCGGCCCTTTGCGAGCCGATTTAGCCTTCATGAATAAGGCTGTTAATCTCTGGGGCATGGGGGGGAGGGGCGACGCTCCTACGCTCCAATCGAGGAGCCTCCCTTGCTAAGAACCCATCTGTACACCTACATTTCACACCAAATTAGCTATATCCTGCCTCAGAAGGGATGGGAGGCTATAAAAGACATTCCTTCAGCCAGGGGCATATTTACTATTAGTGCAGCAGGTTGAGTGGCACCAGGACTCGGCAAGGTAAGAGTTCCACTAGACCCTTATGGCTGCATTTTATTACCCAGTCAGAATTACCTGGGGCCCATTTTCCTTGCCTGCATTCTGAATGCAATTGTCCCAGGCCATTGGCTCTCTTTTTGGTCTTCCTCAACCTCAGGGAGGGGGACAATTGATTATATTAGAGTAAGACCATTAATGCTCTGGTTGTCAATTTGGAAGAATGAGAAGGCGGCGCTAACTAGAGACATCATATTTGACGGCCTCTCTTGTGATAACGGCCTCCAAATACCATGGCTAACATATTTTAAAAATGAATTGGCTAAAATTTGAATGCAGAAGGTTTTTGTTGAGCCACATGTATGTCCCAGTATTAATTAAGAAAAAACTAGCATCTGCCTTTAATGATTCTGAGAAGGAATTTCGCCTATAGAAAATGGAAAGGAAAACACAGGTCATGCCATACCAATTCATGAGAGCTCCGAACTCAGGGCCGGACTGGCCATAGCGGGCACCGGGCAATCCCCCGGTGCGCCTTACGGGTGGGGGCCGGTTCGGGCCCCTGAGGGCCGTTTTTGTTTCAGGGCCGTTTTTGCAGTATAGCTGCAAAATCGGCCCTGTAACAAAATTGCCTGAAAACCGGCCCTGGCAAAGAGCTTGGCGGCACCTCCAACCCCCCAAATGGGGAGGGGGGAGGGGCGGCCGAGCACTTTGCCGGGCCGGTTTTGGTTCCCAGTCCGGCCCTGTCCGAACTGCCCTTCTATCTATCTTACGATTCAGAAAAGGGGGTGGTGATGAACAGAGTGTCTGAATTAAGCAGACCACTCTTACCCAGTCCAAAGATCAGGGCTTGACCCATCACCGTTATTTATCTCACTGCCCCATCCCAGCTCAGAACCTGCCTATATGCAAATCAGTCTGTCCCTGGCCCAGTGCATCAAGGGAACAGGGCAGACTAAACTACAAAGCCAATTCTTCACCAGAAAGGAGACAAGCTACCGGGGACCGGTTTCTGGCATTTCAGCCGTCTTCGGCCCGGCTTGCTTGAATCCTGATGGAGCAGTGAGAAAGGGACTCATGTCTGAGTATACCCTGCCACACCTATAGTGGCCAAAAACGATTCAGAAAAAGGGGTGGTGATGAACATAGTGTCTGAATTAAGCAGACCACTCTTACCCAGTCCAAAGATCAGGGCTTGATCCATCACCGTTATTTATCTCACTGCCCCATCCCAGCTCAGAACCTGGCTATATGCAAATCAGTCTGTCCCTGGCCCAGTGCATCATGGGAACAGGGCAGACTAAACTACCAAGCCAATTCTTCACCAGAAAGGAGACAAGCTACCGGGGACCGGTTTCTGGCATTTCAGCCGTCTTCGGCCCGGCTTGCTTGAATCCTGATGGAGCAGTGAGAAAGGGACTCATGTCTGAGTATACCCTGCCACACCTATAGTGGCCAAAAACGATTCAGTAAAGGGGGTGGTGATGAACAGAGTGTCTGAATTAAGCAGACCACTCTTACCCAGTCCAAAGATCAGGGCTTGATCCATCACCGTTATTTATCTCACTGCCCCATCCCAGCTCAGAACCTGGCTATATGCAAAACAGTCTGTCCCTGGCCCAGTGCATCATGGGAACAGGGCAGACTAAACTACCAAGCCAATTCTTCACCAGAAAGGAGACAAGCTACCGGGGACCGGTTTCTCGCATTTCAGCCGTCTTCGGTCCGGCTTGCTTGAATCCTGATGGAGCAGTGAGAAAGGGACTCATGTCTGAGTATATCCTACCACACCTATAGTGGCAAAAAACGATTCAGAAAAGGGGGTGGTGATGAACAGAGTGTCTGAATTAAGCAGACCACTCTTACCCAGTCCAAAGATCAGGGCTTGATCCATCACCGTTATTTATCTCACTGCCCCATCCCAGCTCAGAACCTGGCTGTATGCAAATCAGTCTGTCCCTGGCCCAGTGCATCATGGGAACAGGGCAGACTAAACTACCAAGCCAATTCTTCACCAGAAAGGAGACAAGCTACCGGGGACCGGTTTCTGGCATTTCAGCCGTCTTCGGCCCGGCTTGCTTGAATCCTAATGGAGCAGTGAGAAAGGGACTCATGTCTGAGTATACCCTGCCACACCTATAGTGGCCAAAAACGATTCAGAAAAGGGGGTGGTGATGAACAGAGTGTCTGAATTAAGCAGACCACTCTTACCCAGTCCAAAGATCAGGGCTTGATCCATCACCGTTATTTATCTCACTGCCCCATCCCAGCTCAGAACCTGGCTATATGCAAATCAGTCTGTCCCTGGCCCAGTGCATCATGGGAACAGGGCAGACTAAACTACCAAGCCAATTCTTCACCAGAAAGGAGGCAAGCTACCGGGGACCGGTTTCTGGCATTTCAGCCGTCTTCGGCCCGGCTTACTTGAATCCTGATGGAGCAGTGAGAAAGGGACTCATGTCTGAGTATACCCTGCCACACCTATAGTGGCCAAAAACGATTCAAAAAAGGGGGTGGTGATGAACAGAGTGTCTGAATTAAGCAGACCACTCTTAACCAGTCAAAAGATCAGGGCTTGATCCATCACCGTTATTTATCTCACTGCCCCATCCCAGCTCAGAACCTGGCTATATGCAAATCAGTCTGTCCCTGGCCCAGTGCATCATGGCAACAGGGCAGACTAAACTACCAAGCCAATTCTTCACCAGAAAGGAGACAAGCTACCGGGGACCGGTTTCTGGCGTTTCAGCCGTCTTCGGCCCGGCTTGCTTGAATCCTGATGGAGCAGTGAGAAAGGGACTCATGTCTGAGTATACCCTGCCACACCTATAATGGCCAAAAACGATTCAGAAAAGGGGGTGGTGATGAACAGAGTGTCTGAATTAAGAAGACCACTCTTACCCAGTCCAAAGATCAGGGCTTGATCCATCACCGTTATTTATCTCACTGCCCCATCCCAGCTCAGAACCTGGCTATATGCAAATCAGTCTGTCCCTGGCCCACTGCATCATGGGAACAGGGCAGACTAAACTACCAAGCCAATTCTTCACCAGAAAGGAGACAAGCTACCGGGGACCGGTTTCTGGCATTTCAGCCGTCTTCGGCCCGGCTTGCTTG
This sequence comes from Lissotriton vulgaris, assembly GCF_964263255.1. NCBI lineage: Eukaryota > Metazoa > Chordata > Amphibia > Caudata > Salamandridae > Lissotriton > Lissotriton vulgaris. Next base: position 160,717,936 of record NC_141691.1, on the reverse strand, counting down.
AATCCTGATGGAGCAGTGAGAAAGGGACTCATGTCTGAGTATACCCTGCCACACCTATAGTGGCCAAAAACGATTCAGAAAAGGGGGTGGTGATGAACAGAGTGTCTGAATTAAGCAGACCACTCTTACCCAGTATAAAGATCAGGGCTTGATCCATCACCGTTATTTATCTCACTGCCCCATCCCAGCTCAGAACCTGGCTGTATGCAAATCAGTCTGTCCCTGACCCAGTGCATCATGGGAACAGGTCAGACTAAACTACCAAGCCAATTCTTCACCAGAAAGTAGACAAGCTGCCGGGGACCGGTTTCTGGCATTTCAGCCGTCTTCGGCCCGGCTTGCTTGAATCCTGATGGAACAGTGAGAAAGGGACTCATGTCTGAGTATACCCTGCCACACCTATAGTGGCCAAAAACGAATCAGAAAAGCTCATTGCACCATCAGGATTCAAGCAAGCCGGGCCGAAGACGGCTGAAATGCCAGAAACCGGTCCCCGGTAGCTTGTTTCCTTCCCAGTATAAGAATTGGCTTGGTAGTTTGGTCTGCCCTGTTCCCATGATGCACTGGGCCAGGGTCAGACTAATTTGCATATAGCCAAGTTCTGAGCTGGGATGGTGCAGTGAGCTGAAAAACGGTGATGGATCAAGCCCTGATCTTTGGACTGGGTAAGAGTGGTCTGCTTAATTCAGACACTCTATTCATCACCACCCCCTTTTCTGAATAATTTTTGTCCACCATAAGCGTGGAAGGGTATACTCAGATGTGAGTCCCTAGCTCATTGCACCATCAGGATTCAAGCAAGCCGGGCCGAAGACGGCTGAAATGCCAGAAACCGGTCCCCGGTAGCTTGTTTCCTTCCCAGTATAAGAATTGGCTTGGTAGTTTGGTCTGCCCTGTTCCCATGATGCACTGGGCCAGGGTCAGACTAATTTGCATATAGCCAAGTTCTGAGCTGGGATGGTGCAGTGAGCTGAAAAACGGTGATGGATCAAGCCCTGATCTTTGGACTGGGTAAGAGTGGTCTGCTTAATTCAGACACTCTATTCATCACCACCCCCTTTTCTGAATAATTTTTGTCCACCATAAGCGTGGAAGGGTATACTCAGATGTGAGTCCCTAGCTCATTGCACCATCAGGATTCAAGCAAGCCGGGCCGAAGACGGCTGAAATGCCAGAAACCGGTCCCCGGTAGCTTGTTTCCTTCCCAGTATAAGAATTGGCTTGGTAGTTTGGTCTGCCCTGTTCCCATGATGCACTGGGCCAGGGTCAGACTAATTTGCATATAGCCAAGTTCTGAGCTGGGATGGTGCAGTGAGCTGAAAAACGGTGATGGATCAAGCCCTGATCTTTGGACTGGGTAAGAGTGGTCTGCTTAATTCAGACACTCTATTCATCACCAGCCCCTTTTCTGAATAATTTTTGTCCACCATAAGCGTGGAAGGGTATACTCAGATGTGAGTCCCTAGCTCATTGCACCATCAGGATTCAAGCAAGCCGGGCCGAAGACGGCTGAAATGCCAGAAACCGGTCCCCGGTAGCTTGTTTCCTTCCCAGTATAAGAATTGGCTTGGTAGTTTGGTCTGCCCTGTTCCCATGATGCACTGGGCCAGGGTCAGACTAATTTACATATAGCCAAGTTCTGAGCTGGGATGGTGCAGTGAGCTGAAAAACGGTGATGGATCAAGCCCTGATCTTTGGACTGGTTAAGAGTGGTCTGCTTAATTCAGACACTCTATTCATCACCACCCCCTTTTCTGAATAATTTTTGTCCACCATAAGCGTGGAAGGTGTTATGGCAGAGTTTTTGGCTTTATTTAGCAGTGATATAGATCATTAATCTTGCTCACATCTAGTATAGGTATTCTTAGCCTGTGTTGGCCCTTTTAAGCCTTTTTTCCAGACCTAGAAGAGGATAGCTGCTTAATATGCCTTTATTCTTGACTTTAACCTGTCTATTGCCTATTGGCTTTGACATATTAGACACATTGGTATGGTTTATGTAGGTATTCTGACAGAGCTAAGGGGCATTTATCCCTTTCAGGCCTACAGGCCTAGAGCTAGAGGGACTCCATCTTGATGAAGCTGAGAGGCTTTTCAGGGCAAAGGCAAAGTTTATAGTTAAGGCTGTTTTTCACTTGGAGAGAACCGGTCTGGGCCAGCCCTTATCGGTAGGCTGTATTATTCTCTGTGTAGAAGACACAACAAAAGGCCGGCCGGCTGGGTGTGTGTCCTTGATGCGAGGTGATGCAGAGACCTGGTGGGCGGCAGGCTGATGGCTGGAACTTTCCATGAGGAAACAGCATTCTATATCAGTGAAGTGCAGAGGCGGAGTCAGTGAGTCGAGCAGAGTGAGAGTCGAGTAGAGTTGCAGTCGAGTGAAGGTGGCGGTGCCAGAGAGTCGTGTTAAGGTGGAGGAGTGGAAAGCAGTGGAGTGGAGTTGGCAGAGAGAGAGGGTTCAAGCTGGAGAAGAGCTGAGTTGAATAGTGAGCTGGAACTGAAGGAAGCAGTCAGAAGCAGTTACTTATCAGGAGGAGGTGTGAATAGCTGGAGTCTGAAGTAATGCCTTTTAGAAGAGACGGAGGAGAGATCGTGGACTAACCTATGGGAGCAGATGGAGTTAATTGGACATTGGCGCAGAGACAGAGTGAATAAGCTAGTGGAATGAACGGTGATCAGAGCGGCAGGAACCATTAAGATTGAAGCTGGAAGGTGGAGACAGTCCGTGGGGGAGAGGAGTCCAGTGCAAAGTGATCAGCGCAGAGGTGTACCCAAGAGTGCAGGAGAGAGAGAGAGTCTGAGATGAGCCAAGGCACAGACGAGAGAGGAACCCAGATGACAGCTAGAACAAGACTTCACACTAATCAGGTGATATTGATTTCATCACATTAGTTTACTTTACACTTGCATCTTAATCTTGTTCTTATTCCCTAAGCCATTGTATGTTTAAATCTTTTCTCTTTCAGCGGTGTGTTCTACCTATAGTCTTTGTCAGTTCTGTGTAAAGGTTTATATTGTACTAATAAAACAACCCCCAGTTTGTAGAAAACTGGCCTTTGCCTTGTATTCTTGTTCAATCTAGGTAAACAACGCTCCTAGGTGTTTAGTGTTTGCATGAATGGATGAGTAATCCCAATCAGGTAAGTGGTGATCACATAAATAGGGAGTGAGTGGACCTATGATGCCAAGAATAGGAGACATATAATATTAATTGGCTAACTCCTAATATTGTAGTAGCAGACCCTTAGTGAAGAGACTTCCCAATATATATATATATATATATAGGTGTTCATAGGAATGTGGTCGTCGTTGATATACGGCGTTAGTGAGAACACTGGGGAGGATTACCAGTGCCGATACCCACAGGATTGTGGCTTGAATAAGTGAGAGCGCTAGGAGGTCGAACTAGCGTGTAGTTTTGCAGGATTGCAAACAGTTTGGAAAAGGGAGCATTGGGTTCTGCAGGCCCATGTGTAGACGCACCGGATTGTGTGTCATATCTGCCCTAGGGTAGAACGGTCTGGGTCAGGGTGGCCGCGAGACCAACTGATGTGAATATAAGTGTGGTGTAGGGTATGGATATCCCTAGTAATCAGTGAGTATTCTTAGTATCCCTAAAGATTTTGTGGTGTTTTTAATAGTATGAGCTTGTATATTGCAAGTTCCCCATCTTCAGGTGGGTGCCCAGGTGCCTGGATAGTTGGTCCTGAGGAGGGATGTGATTACGTTCTGGCTGGGTTGGAGGGGCCCCTAGGGGCTGATCCCACCTACTCTGAAAATCCAGCCATAACAGAAGGGTATACTCAGATGTGAGTCCCTAGCTCATTGCACCATCAGGATTCAAGCAAGCCGGGCCGAAGACGGCTGAAATGCCAGAAACCGGTCCCCGGTAGCTTGTTTCCTTCCCAGTATAAGAATTGGCTTGGTAGTTTGGTCTGCCCTGTTCCCATGATGCACTGGGCCAGGGTCAGACTAATTTGCATATAGCCAAGTTCTGAGCTGGGATGGTGCAGTGAGCTGAAAAACGGTGATGGATCAAGCCCTGATCTTTGGACTGGGTAAGAGTGGTCTGCTTAATTCAGACACTCTATTCATCACCACCCCCCTTTTCTGAATAACTTCTATCTATCTTAGGCAGCCATGGGGCGGTGTGAATGCTCTTTATTATTCTGTTTTAGAGATTACACTGTGAACTATTTGCTGGTCTTCCCTCAGATAACAGTCAAACCTCGCGATTATCCAATTTCCATGTGATGGGAAAACAGGTCAAATGTTGCTGCATTTTTTGTAAATTTTATGAAATGCACACCAGGTTGTTTTAAATTCCATTATTTAAAAAGAAATGCTATAATATCAGGCATTTGCCCTGCAATCACCGGATGAGGAAGTTAGTTTACATTTAGGTTCTTTTTTTAACATGCCATAAAGGCATGAGGTACTATGTTGTTTTTCTTTAACCCATGCTGCTAGTCCTTCTGTGTATTTTTAATTCTTTAAATAATTTTTTAACACATGTATTTATATTACTTTTGAAAGGGCCGTGCCCATAATTCTCAATTGTTCTAGACTCACAATCCATTGGTTCTTTTGCACAGCATGGCAGTGTAGAGGGGAGAAAATGTGTTATTGTTACCAATTCAATTCAACAGGAGATTCTTTCGACTCATAGTAACCACAGACAACTACATAATTTTACTATTCAGATCCCCCAAAATGAGCCTTTCTAAAACCCTCTCTTGGCTCCTCCCTCTCCACCTCCCTTTTACTCATCCCCCTCCACCTCCCTTTTACTCATCCCAAGCCCCTACTGCTATGAGCTCCAAAACAAACAAATGAAAAAATTCTAAATCCTTCCCTTCTATCCCTCCACTATCCTTTTCAATCCAAATAACAGACTAACATTTCCATCACTCAAATTACTTGCATATTTCACTATACTAATTCACCACTAACACTGTATGGGTTGGCGAGTAGTGTGCTACTCGCCAAAAAAACACTTCAACCCCCGCCATCAGGGATAGCAAGTGCTACATAAATGCAAACCTTTTTCCCTTCTCTATCCCTCTACTATCCTTCTCAATCCAAATAACTGACTAACATATCCACCACTCAAATTTCTTTCATATTTTCACTAAACTAATTCACCACTAATCCTTTCTGGGGTCCGAAGTAGCGTGCTACTCGCCGAAAAAGTGCTTCAACACCCCATTAAGTGTAGCACGCACTATATAACCTCTTTTCCTCTTCTGTCCCTCCACTATCCTTCTCAATTCAAATAACTAACATATCCACCACTCACATTCCTTTCATATTTTCACTATACTAATTCACCATCAAACCTTTATGGGTTCCGTAGTAGCGTGCTACTCACTGAAAAAGGGCTTCAACGCCTCATATGGGGTAGAAAGCGCTACATAAATGCAATTACAATACAATACAATATTCTTAATATGCCCCACTCATTGACTCAAATAGTCAGAGACAGTTTCCTTTTTTTGTTGGTTTTGTGACTTATGGTTCAAAAGTCTCATGAACCAACTCACATATCAAATCATAAAACCCATTGTAACCCCCATTGAATTTCAATAGATAAGACCTGATTTACAATTGAACCTCTGATTTTGTTGATGAAGTATTAAATTGTCTACTTGAAGAGTTTCATCTGCTTTAGAACCTGTCAGTAGAGTTACACCTGCCATTGGGTTAATGTGGCACTGATTATTTGAATCTGCATATTTCCCAAAGTAGGAGAATGTGCCAGGATAGTATTGGGTATTCCTTTAAAACCTGTAAGATATTCTGTTATCCTGCACCACAAGCTCAGAATAATGTATATAACTTTGTATAATGTAATACATCACTATACAATTTAATTTATGGCGAGTTCATCTTTAAATTTACAGCCCTCCCATTACATATCTTGTGTCATTGTACATTCAAAGTGGGAAGGCACAATTGGGGATCAAATCATCTAGAGCTTGAACCACAATTTGAGAATAGGAATTCAGGTGATTCAGGTTCAACCCAACCTTAGTCACTCAAGCTCACCATGGAGGATGTTGGCTGTTGCCTGGGCATAAGATTAAATCCCTTATTTAAATGAAGGGGCTAACAGAGGATATGCCAAAAACCATTAGGTTCTCCTTCCGCACCCTCAGCGGTTGAACCTTCCCATCAGGAGCTGCCTTCATGACAGGCGTCTCCACCATGGAGACACCTCCATCTCCAGCCTAGGATCAACCACATATTTTGGGGGCTATTCCACTGGAAAGGTGGGCAATGCTCCCGCCCTATCAAAGGTGAATGGGCCATACCAGGAATGGTAGCATTAGCTCGGTGAACTCCTGCCATGTAGATGACACTAGACTTGCACAAAGTGCCTGTTAGGGATTCTAAACATGTAGTTACTGGCAAAGTGCCCCCACGTCGAGGCTGCACTCCAAGTCTAAATAAGTGGAAATTCCCCACTTGCCACAGGCAGTGGCAGAAAAGGAGCCAGAATGTTTTTCACCATAGTAGTTTCTTTCATGGTGGAAAAAGCCTCTATGTTGGTGAAACATATTCTACCATAGTTGAGATTTCAAAATGTGGTCAGGAAATTGGCAAAAATCAAAATTAAACATCAAGTATGACAGCGACCAAAGGAGCAGGCAGAGAATGTTAGACAAACACACCATCCCTATGAAGATCTGTTCAGAATCAGAAGTGATTCGTTTTCTACGGTGGCTGTGTAAGAGAGTCCTGTTCTGAAACATAGAAAGTGTAAAAATTAAATGTCATATTTATGGGACACATTTGTTTCATCCAACTTTAACTTGAAAACTCTTAAAAGAGCTTTCACTGTTTTAAGCGGATGTGAAGGAAGTTATATAAATACCATTAATAAATAGTAAAATCTGGATTGGTCATGTTTTTAATTCTCTCATTTCTAGTTTAGCAAAATCTTGGTTTCAAAGCAGGAAATGTAATGTATTTATAACCATATGACGCACACACTTCAAAGAATTTATTCTTATATCTGCCATGGGAGTGTTAGTTCCAAAGGCTTCCTAGACTTGTCACAAAACCACTTTCTGTTAACTTCAAACATATTGCCAAATCTTTTTCTTGACCCTTGTCCACCATCTCATTTGATAGCTTTTAGATCCAGCGGTGGCTCCTCTGCAATGGTGGAGGAGCATCATCCAACTTGCTCAGAGCCAGCAGCTGAAAAATAACACTATATTTTGTTATCATTTTATTTTGCAGCTGCTGGCTGAGCCGGCGTCTGTAGGGAGGATGGGGCCGGGCCATGGCAGATGAGGTGGAGTGATGTGCACTTTTAACTGTGCATGTCTGTTTGGCCGGCCATCTTAGGCCAGTCAAACATACGTGCCCAGTTAGGTTCCTCCAAGCCAGCTGTATTGCACAGCCAGATTGGAGAAACAGCACAGACTCTCTGTGCATCAGCGGGCGTTAAACAAGCTCGCTCAGGCCAATCCACACGCTGCTCTCATGCAACATGAGAGCAGTGTGAAGGTTCCACAGGGAGTCTCTGATGCTGTCCAAGGGACTGCTAGGACCAGGAAGCAGAGGAAGAACGAGGTGTGAAGCAGCCTCACGTAAGTTTTATTTCTTTATTATTCACCTCCCCTAGGGCTCTCCTCCCGCACCACCTTCACCCGACCACCATGATTGATTTGTGTCCGCCGCCACTGATAGCTTTCTATCAATAGTATGTCTCACAGTAATGCACAATGCATATTCAAGTAATAACATGGATTCTAAGTATATGTGTTTTAAAAAGGTTAAATTAAAGAAGATTGGAGGTGACGCAGTGGACAGTGCAGGAGTTTTTGCCTACTAGTGAAAGCTGCCTTTTCCAGCTCTCTCATGGTAATGGTGCTACGTGGTGCTCATGATAAAGGCTTGTAGAGCCTATTTTGGTTCCTGTTGCTCATGGTAGTTTAGGTGATTGGCGAGTATTGCCTTCCCTAAAACTAATGCTATCTTGTTGCAGGTGACAAGTTGAGAACTCATTCTTTTTTTATAAAGACATGTTGTTGATTTTAATGTGCACATGTACACCAACATCAACAAAAAATAAAAACATTCCATCCATTTCACACCCTCTCTATCATATACCTTCTTATGTCTCATCATCAATTTAAAGCATATCTACCGTCAAATTCGTCAATCCCCACCATCTACCCCATGTCTCTTGAAGTTGAATCGGGGAATACGTGCTCTTACCATTTTAAATCACTTCTCAGCTGCTCCCTTCTCGGTTGCACTTTGCACTTTAGTCTGTTTTATGTCCTGGGAGGAGCGCTGTTCTAACTTTCTGCAGGGCAGTATTGACAGCAATAGAGGGGATTTGGATGCAGAGAGAAGCCATATTGGTTAGCAGTCTAGCTGTTCTTTTTTCCCTGCATCATAAAATGGAGCCTAGGGCACGGTCGCGCAGCAGATGCGTGCAGCCAGTGCACTGCAGGCGCGCCACAGGGAAACCCATTTGCACCCATCCGTGCCTGACAGGACCAGGAACCTTGCTCCTTCTAAACCAGAGGTGCTCAGGTATTCGGCCTCTCAGCCTTGCACCCTTAGGAGGGTGTGAGGAAGAGTCAGATGCATGTACCCCAGAACCCATTTACGTGCCTCTCGCAACCCGTTCTCCTGCGGTGATAAGCTGCAGTTGGGTCGTAGCTGGAAAGAAAGAGAGCAAAGGTTAAACTCACCACAGACTCTCCCTTGCAGGAGGAAGGTGGACCCACCGAAACGATGGACGAATCAGTGGCCCAGTACGCAGGAGAAAAGGACGTCGCCCACGGAAGACGGCGCAACCCTGTAAATGAAGAGTGGAGCTGGGGAAAGCCAGAAGATGCCGCGGAGGAGAGCCCATGAGAAACACCACCGGAGGAAGCCAAGAAACCGAAGGGAGACACCCGAACCGGAGACACCGAAGCCGGCGAAGAGACTCCAGAGGACTGGAGCAAGGAGTGGTGGACTCAATTTTGGAAAAGGTGATGGACAGAGTTTCTGAATGATATAGAATACTCCTACCCAGTCAAGAGATCAGAGCTTGATCCATCACCGTTTTTTAGCTCACTGCACCATCCCAGCTCAGAACCTGGCTACATGCAAATTAGTCTGTTCCTGTCCCAGTGCATGATGGGAACAGGGCAGACCAAACTACCAAGCCAATTCTTCACCAGAAAGGAGACAAGCTACCGGGGACCGGTTTCTGGCATTTCAGCCGTCATCGGCCCGGCTTGCTTGAATCCTGATGGTGCAATGAGCTAGGGACTCACGTCTGAGTATACCCTCCCGCAAGGAGTGGTGGACTTCCTTACCCCAGACTACAAACACCCTGCTCCCTCCCTTGGGCCTAGCCTTGAGAGGGTAGCTAGCTGGAAGGACAAATCCTGTCTCAAGCTCAATGGAAACAAAACCGAGCTGATGATATTAGGGAACTGTGCAAACCCTCACAAGCCCTTGGGTGGCCCTACTGCCTATGCCCCCCCTGCCCCCAAAATGGTTGTTAAATGTTTGGGGGTATGGCTCGACACAACCTTTCCATGGAGACCCAAGCAACTAAACTCTCAGCCTTTTGCTACGGGATCCTCAGAATGCTGCGAAAAGTTCTACACCTAATCCCCCCTCTTTCCAGGAGACTAATAGTCCAGGCTTTGATTATTCCCTGCCTGAACTATGAAAACTCCCTCTACTTGGGAGCTCTAAAAGCTGTGATTGATAAACTTCAGGTGGAGCAGAACGCGGCCACAAGGACCCTGCTAAATATTCATATTCACTCTGCATGTCAGGCCCTGGCCAACCTCCATTTGCTCCCAGTCATCCAGTGGATCAATTTCAAACCATTGTGTATCTCACACAGAGCCCTTCAAAATCAAGGCCCCTCCATCTCCTGATTGCTGATTTCTCCCTACAATTCTGGCTGAGTTATCAGATTTTCAAGCACCCTATGACGGAGGTCTTCAATCTTGGGGCTCAACCTCAAAGGGGGGGGGGGGGGGCATGGTGTCCTGATAAAGGGGCACACATTCCCCAGATCCGCTCATGCCTTCAATCCAAAACGTTAGCTTTCATTTTGGAAAAAGACAACTGTCCCAGGAGACCTAATTTCGAGCAAATGTTTCAGCTGAAGTTTCATTAATTGAGTCTTCTGTGCAATGAAAAGCCTTGGCGCCAAGGTGCCTGCTTGCCTGAATGAAATGCAGATCTGTGCTATGAGTTAATCTGCAAGTGTAAAGGGTGCTTGGGAGCTGGGTCTGGCTTTAATTGATAGAATCACTCCAATCTTTGTGATGACAAAGATTTGTTTTTTTTTGTCTTAGTGTAAACAGTTGATGGAGTGCGATGGTGCTCTTTCATTTTGTAGGGGTGCATAATAATCGTGAGTAGTCTGCACCTCCATTTGTTCTGGTGTTGTGTTAATATTTGGTTATTAGAATGTACTTGGTAATAACATGTGTAGGTGAAATGAATAGAATTATTACGTGCCATGTAAAGAAAGAAACGTGGCAGTTATGTTTTGAATAATGTAACCTTTAGCATGTGTTTGTAATCGATTAACAAAGTTGCTCATTTACAATGTAATGCACAGATTAAATGTACACCGGATTAAATTTCTACACAGATGCAGCAACTCAAGTTTAAATGTGCAGAAATCATAGGCTGCTCACAATGAATTGTGCATTCAGTGGGTTTATGTAACATGATTATTTAGAACTGCTGAAGTAAAATATTCAATTATGTGCATGTTGTAGGGCCTATGTGCTTATGTTGGCCGATTTCTGTAGGCCTGATATGTATTCTCCCTGACAGCTCTCGTAATGAGGGGAAAAGCTCAACTTCATGTGCACGTTAGATTTGTTCTGTTCTCACGTTTTTGTTGCAGGTGGAGAAAGTCATCTTTGTTAGTTAGAATAACGCCTTTTGTTTTAGGAGTTAGGCTCAGGAAGGAGAAGATACTTTTATGCAAAGAATGCTGATATTTAGGAGTCTGTGTTCTTTCTCACTGAAGGAGGCTGGGGAATCAAGGTCATCGAGCCAGGAGCTGGTAGTATTGAAACTAAATGGGAAATCACCTATGAGAAGTGCCCAACAGGATGAGGTGATCCAGATGCAAGCAGTGGGCATGTTTTGTGTTTTGCATTTTGAATTAGGGACAGTGCCCCGGGGGTTGAGTCAGGAGAGGAGGTGAGGAGATCGATGGAGAGGGAAGGAGCATCTTATGACAAGCTTTCTAGCTTTGGCTACTTGACCCATACAACGTGAGTGCACTTCCCAGGAAGTCTTCACGTGCTGACGCCTTTTCCTGATCTTGCCTGGGGAATGCTAAGTAGGAATGTCACAGTAGTAGTAGGGTAGGGATAGACTAATGCGTTTTACTCACCAATCCCAAATGAAGACTGATCTAGACGTGGGGGCAATCATTGCCTGTTTTCTGGTTCTGAAATTTGTCATTCTGTTCATGAAATAGCGTTTTAATCTTGCCCGTAGATTCAGATTTGTATTAGTTCCAATGTATCCAGTTATTTTTGGCTTTGTAATAAACCCACTAAATTGGAATTCAGAGTCTGTGGTTCCTCAGAGTCATGGTTCTTTAAAGTTGTTAGTTTTGTTTGGATGAGTTGTTTCTCCCATCTACACTTCCCAGCAGGTAACAAATATTCATTGACCAGATGTTTCAGGGTAACTTTGTAGATAGGAACCCGTCCCTATCAGTTTGTAGCAGGAGGACCGGTACCTCTGTAGTGAGGGGAAAAAGTTAGGGAAAGTTAGCCATAGAGCCCCAAAGAGCCAAAAGGATGAAAGCCCAGCGGATCGTTAGTGGAGGGAACAGTGTTCACAGTGGAGTGAGTATGAATAGAAATGTATGTGTTTCATTGTGGTGACGATTTGATTGTGTGATGTCTGGCGGAGTTGGGGTGAGAGTCGAGTAATTGTGATTTCAGGCCGAACGTGCGCGGTCCTTGTGATTGGTTTTAGTTTTAGTGTCAGGCTCAACAAGTGGCCTAAGATCCCAGGATAGATTTGTGGTGTACAAGACACCAGTGCTGTAATGGTCTGACCAGTGATTGTGGGAGTCATGAAGCACTATCGACGACCCTCTCGTGATAGGGAAACGTGTGAGAGAGCTTGATAGAGTTGTTTGGAAAGCTACTGCACAAGGGCGGACCACAGCGATTCGAGTGGCTGATGCAGGTCGTGGGTCAGTGTGTGTGAATGATCTTGAGCAATTGGATCCTATTGATTCCTTTGTGACTGTCTGGCAGTTCATGGGTGGATGGTCTGAGGTGACTGTCCCGTTGTTTCGTGGACAGACGGTTGCCAGAACTGAGGCAGAAAAATGCTTGAGACTGTCCGGTCGTTTCGTGGACAGACAGCTGCTTGTTTCTATGAATGAGGTGCGTGGATGTGTAAGGAAGAGATTGTGAAGGAGGGTGAACTGCTGTGTGAGGAGGAAGAAGTGATGTCAGAGTGTGCCACGCTGAGATAGGCCGGTTGGTGTAACGCGCACTGAGATTGGTAGATTGTCATCAGGAAGTGGAAATGAAAGCATCTTGTTGGTAAAAGAGGATGTTTTAGGCTGTTACAGTATCTTTGTAGGGGAGATAGTGCAGTGGAAACTCGAGTGGATGAGGAGACACCACCGAGGATACTTTAGCTCATTACATGGCCACAAATGTAGGACTTCATACCATATTGTGGATCCATAATAGGAATAAGATTACCGAAAAGGAGGGAGATTTAGCTTTCCCATGTCATGGCTTGGAGGTGTTGCACCAGCTAAGGGCAGTGATGGTTTCATTGCAACCTCCATCCAGACCAACACAGTTCGAGGCATTAGATGCATGGATGAGAGATGCACAGGCAAAAAGAGGGAGCAAAGTCAAGGAAGAATGTAAAATGTGATGAAGGTATATCAGGATGCACGTTGGGACGCACAGTTGAAGAAGGTTAGACTCCATTGAGGGAGAGAGACTATTCCCACTGTTAGTGAAAACAGGAGACGCTCAGAAGAGGGAGGAAGAGGACGATAGTGACACAGATGACAGCTTGTTAGATAGGTTGCTAGCAGAGCGTCCTCCACCATACAATCCGAGTACAGCGGAGCGAAGGCGAGCGCTTATGGAGGGAATAGTAGAGCCACCGGTGAGTCCTAGTCCAAGAGTAGTGGGAAAGATTTCAACAGGAATGGAAGGAATAGGGATGCAAGCATTGAAGAGCACAGAGATGAGTGAAGCTTACGCTGCAACGCGGTTTCCAGAAGCCCTTACAGTGCCGGTCACCATTGGTCCCATAGTATCAGTGTATGACCCAAGTCAAGTAGAACACAGCAGTCAAACACAGTCAGTAGTAGGAGAAGGTACCAGTTCTGGAGGGAATGCTGCTGTGAGCGAAAGTGGTCCCTAATTGAGATCCATAGAGGCTAATACTCCATTGCCAGAAACTGCAGACTCTTCTAGAGGGCACAATGAACCTAAAGTGGTAGGATCAGTGTCATTAACACACTCACGTTCTGACTTGAGGATGTTGGAAGCCCCATTTCGAGGTCCCATGGGGAAGACAACAGGAGGAGTCAAAATGTCCCACGGAATATAGTTGAAGGGACACTACGGTAATCAGAGCAGCGGAAGTGGAGAGCTGAGTAGTACATCAAGTCAGGGAACAATTAAAGATGCCATAAAGGCTAAGGTACTGGATGTGATGAGGTTAAAGGCAGAAGCAGATGAGATGATAAGTGGAAACCTGCCTCTGGAAAGAATGGAACTTTATGAACGAGATGAGCTGTTGTGGCAAAGGATGTGACCCGAAAGGCAAGGAAAGCCTATGAGAAACTGATAAAAGTAGCACAGAGAAATGACGTAGATTTGTCCAAAACAAAAATATTACAGGGAGGCCATAGGCTAAATTACAGTGATCAAGAATTGGAAGAGAAAAGAGTCATAGGATTGAAAACCCACATTCGAGAATTGATTGTAGGGATAAGCGCATGGAGCATACTTGACAAGTGGGAGGAAATGTGGTCCAAGAAGAAGAGTGTCAAAAAAGGGCATATGAGATACGCCGTCTCCAGGAGAAGGGACAGTAGGGATAGAGGCTTACCCGTTGCAAGAGGTACCGAGTGGAGTGTATGTGCATGTGCCTTTGAGCAGGGGTGATTTGGCAGCGTTCACAAATGGTTTTCCTCGGCTGAGTGAATAGCCTATTGAGTGGTACAAGCATGTCGATCTCTTTGTCAAGATTTCAAAAGTATTGTGGATTGATATGACTACCTTGTTTGACGTTTTAGTACCAAGTGATTTGTGGTCTGCTTGTAAAATTGCTGTTGAGTGGGCAACTTCAAAGCCTGAGCGAGATCCCATAACTCATGGTCCTTCAACCATAGTTATGAAAAAGTTTGAGCAGGTAATCACATGGTTACAACCCAAGATTTCATCACCAGAGATATTTCTTGGGTAAAGATAGATCAAACTACCCAAGAGCCCAAGGAATCAGTTCATGCTTATTATAAAAGGCTCTAGCATGCCTTTAAGCCAGTGGTCTTCAAACTTTTTTATTTTGCGCCCCCTCAGTGTAGAAAAACAATTCGCCGGGCCCCCCCTCAAAATATTTCACAATTATTTTATTTAACTGGCAATGTTTAAATATGTCTAGACTCATTTAAACATTGCTGGTAAGTTCTGTCTCTGTTTTAGAAAGGCAAACAAATACATGATTTCCAAACATACTATTCCGGTGAGGCAGGCCTTACTAATGTGCAAAGGATCCAATGTGGTTATTCAAAATGGTAGTGTTGGTCTTGGAGAAAATTTGAAGTCCCTTCTTTTTTGACACCTTCTCCCAGCCAGGATTTAAATGACAATGGATGTTAATGATGGCCCTTTACAGACGTGCTTACTGCTGCTCATTTTTTTAGGCTGAAAACAAAGCATAATGTTTCTTCTGGCCAGAGCCTGGCACCCCCCTTGGGATCACTTGAGGCCCCCCTAGGGGGGCCCGCCCCCCCAGTTTGAAGACCTCTGCTTTAAGCAGTACAGTGGAATGGACACTCTAGATTCAAATGACATGGGACAGCTTGTTTCCAAATTTGTCCTAGCACTAAGGCCAGGGATTAGCTTTATGATTCAACAGCATTTGATCTGTTGGCAGAACTAATCCGTAGATGAGATTCTTCAGTATGCCAGATATTGCAGTGATAAAGTGGACTCATAGGAAGCTCAAGGACAAGCTGATGCTAGTCCTGATGAGGAATGCGGAAAGGGTGAACCAAGCACAGCCAATTGGAGGAAAGCTAGGATGAAGGCAGGGAAACAATCACAGAGGAGCCCAGAATGTGTCGCGTCAAGGAAGAGGGAAACCTGTAGACCTGAAACCGGGGGTAGACCTTGATACCCTAAAGAGAACCACTGTATGTCATTATTGTCACAAGATCGGGCATTGGAAGCACAAGTGTAGGTCAAATACAGCCATTCCGATTAAAGATGAGGAAGAAAAAATTGAAGATGAGGAAGTGGTACAGGCACCTGAGAACATGAATAAAGTGGCAAGGCCCAGATCTGTACATGGGGGAGGTGCGGGGTGAGTTCACAAGTGCAAGTTCCCCAACCTCCTAAAATCTCTCAAGGAAATCGGACGTATCAACAGATGCCATTCATCGAGACATTCAATGAATTTGATTCAGACCTGTAGCAATGATGTTGCCTGAAATGGCCGAAAGAATGTACCGTTGGTGCAGTCTTGGAGGTAGACCACTGAGGACCGTATGTGGAGGCAGATGTTGATGGTCACCCTATTACATTTTTGATTGATACTGGTGCTACCTGTTCCACTGTAAGATCTGCAGTAGTCCTAAACCTACCCCTCTTGGGACAATCGATCCATGTTCTAGGAGTTGCGAATAAGAGAATGACAAATCCATTGACAAATGAGATCTGCTTTTTGGGTCGTGACCTTTTGTATAAACTGAATTATACCATCTATAGCACACCCAAGGGAGTGGAGTTGCAGATCAATGATGATGACATAGCATTCAAACTGGCGAATCAGAATCTCTGTCTAGAGATATATCCTGTATTGACAGTTGAAAAACTACAATACAACTTAAGAGACTCAGTTTCTCTGGATGTATGGGATTTCACGGGGGAAAAGATAGGATTGATCAAAGGGGTTGAGCCCATTAAGTTTTACATCAAGCCAAACGCTGAGTTCCCAAGAACACCCCAGTGCGATCTAATGCCAGAAACGGTGGCAGGAATCAAGTCTGCAATTGAGTCCATGATCGAACAAGGAATTCTTAAGGAGATAATTGGAAGCCCAGGCAATTCCCCTGTAATGGGGCTGCAGAAACCGAGTGGGAAGTTTAGAATCGTGCAGGACCTGCAAAAGGTCAACACAATTGTAGTTCTATGTTGTCCTGTGGTACTGAATCCATCAATGATCTTATTTCAAATTCCATGTGAAGCTGAATGGTTTACCGTGATTGACATGTGTCAGGCATTCTTTTCAATACCCTACATGAGGAAAGCCAATTTGTATTCGCTTTCTGTCTGGAAAATAGTGTGTTAATGTGGTGTCGTATCCCACAAGTGTATACAGAGAGTCCATTGATTTTCAATCAGATTTTGAAAAAGAATCTTGAGAGTTTAGTACTGCCAAAGAATTCAGTCCTTGTGCAGTACATTGATGACCTTTTGATTATGTTCGAAACAGAAGGCGCTTGCAGGATCAGTACAGTTGCCCTGTTAAATCACCTGGCAGACAATGGACACAAGATTAGGTGCTAGCGGGTGGTCTCAGGCGCTAGCTGGACTGGGGCACGCTACTTTTAAAATTTGCTTCGCATTTATACAGCCGGCAGCATTGTTGCGCTCACCCGCCTGTATTTGTATTTTGTGTATGCTTTTAACTTTTTTGTTGTGCAGGTCCCGGAGCTGCTGACACTTGATTTTATTTTACTTACTTACCCTGCACGTCCCCACCTCGCTTCTGAGTGCGCGCTGGGACCCTTCCTGGTCGCGCTGCACTCTAGCTCGGGACTTCTCTGCCCCGCCTCCTGGCCCGCCCATCGCAGACGAGATAGGTTCTGCCTGGGTCGTGACCTAGTGTGCCTCCATCTTGGGTGAGGGAGCAGGCGAGCGGACTAGTGCTCGGCCCCTCCCGCCCTCGGCCCTACAAAATGGTTCCCCATTTCAGGGAGCGCAGCGGACGGGCGCAGCGGACGCGCCGTCTTCGCGCCGAAGTCGCGCCTAAGTCCAGCCCGTCTGCGCCCGTCCGCGGCCGGATGGGTCCAGGGGCCAGGGACGCTGTCTCTGTTATCTCCTATACTCCCTCTGTTCTTAAGAGCCTACAGCCCTTCCCCTGTTCCCTTTCCCCTGCCGCCAGGGCTCGCATCTCTGCACTTGGAATCGCGGGGAATATCCCCCTCCATTCGGGGTCGGATGCGTCACATGCTCCACCAACTCCTACTGAGTCACACATCCGAATATTATACTTAAACACCCGCTCTCTTATTAGACATCAAACTGACATCTTTCTCTTACTCATGGCTGAGAGCCCTGACATTCTTTTTCTATCGGAAACATGGCTCACTGACGACTCCCTCCCTGATATCCTGGCGGCATTACCCCCAGACTACTATCTGTTGAATGCTAATCGCCCCGGGGGCCGTCCTGGTGGCGGGGTGGCAGCGGTAATACGCAAGGACTTAAAAATTATAGCTACCTCATCCATGACTCTTCCTGAAGTTGATAACTTGGTTCTCAGCCTGGGAACTGAGGTGGGTGCAGTCACTTTTATAATACTCTACCGCCCCCCCCCCCCACCCTATGCCTTCATTCCCCTCTTCCTTTACTGAGCAGCTTGCCAATCTTACTACATCCTCCTCTCGTGTCGCCATTTTCGGCGATTTTAACTATTGGTTCCAACACAAGGATGCCGGGCCTCACGCCACTGAGTTATTTGAAGCCCTCTCCTGTTTAAATCTCACACAACTTGTCAAGTCCCCCACCCACAGCGGAGGCCATATTCTCGACCACATTTGGACTCACGGGGTTAAGTCCTCTTGCCCGTTGATCACTCCCTGTGTGTGGTCTGACCATTCTCTGATCGAGACTGTAATCTCTGTCGATGGTCATATCAGGGCCCCACCACTAGAGGGCGGTGCCGCCCGCAAGTGGAGGGCTGCTGACTCTCATAACTTGCTCTCCCATCTGTCAGAGACCCGCCAATCCCTCTCCAACAACATCTGCATCAACGAGCTACACGGTAACATCTCTCACTGGCTTACGTCAGCTAGCGATATTTTTGCCCCTCTAACCAAGTTTCCCCGCTCTCGGCATAGCAACTCCCATAAGTGGTTTGACTCCCAATTAAAAACCCAACATCTGGAGCTACGCCAATTGGAGCGTGAGTGGAGGAGAGATTACTGCACCACAGGCAGAGACACTTACGTGGCCGCTCGTAATAAATATAAAAAAGCTATCATTGCGGCCAAAACAGCATATGTCTCCAAGAGAATTCTGTCAGCCCCTTGTAAGTCGAAGGAGATTTTTAAAGTCCTCGATGAATTTACCTCTGACTCTAGGATGCTCCCGAACCAGGCTCCTACTCAGGAATCATGCAATGCTCTCAGTACGTTCTTCCTAGAAAAAATTGTTATGATTAAGGATACTATTCCGGTCACCTTTCCTGGCACTGACACTGTCTGTCCCCCTCATAATGCACTCTCTTTCACACATTTCCCTCCTCTTGATCTAGAATCTTTGGCCAGACTGGCCGCTCGTGTCAAGTCTGGCTCACCTGACGACTGTTGTCCACCATCTATACTACGGGACATCTGCCTTACCTTACCTGATTGCATTCTCCCTCTGTTGAATTCTTCTCTTTCTTCTGGCACGGTGCCCAGCTCCTTCAAGGAGGCCGTTTTGGTGCCTCTACTGAAGAAGCCAGGAGCTGACCCCGCAGTTTTGGCGAACTACCGGCCTATCTCTCTTCTGCCCTATTTCTCTAAAATTCTGGAAGCCCACGTCACCGCCTGCCTCTCACAGTTCATCGAGAGCTCCAACTTTCTTGAAGCCAACCAGGCTGGCTTCAGACCCGGCCACTCCACGGAGGCAGTGATCTTGGCCGTGTTGGATGCTCTGAGAGGCGGCGCTGACAGGGGTACCCCCCAGGCCCTGGTTCTCTTAGATCTGTCGGCCGCTTTCGACACGGTGGACCATGACATCCTTCTCCATCGTGTTGAGCAGGCCGGCATCCAGGGCCTGGCGTTGGCATGGGTCGAATCCTTTCTGACCGGGAGGTCTCAGACAGTTAGTCTGGGCACCTTCAGGGCACCTAAGGAACGATCACATTGCGGGGTTCCCCAGGGCTCCTCCTTATCTCCCCTTCTTTTTAACCTGTATCTTCGACCTCTTCTCTTTTCTCTGAGGCAGTGGGACGTCACCGTCTTTAACTACGCTGACGACCTACAACTCATCTTTCCTCTCAATTCTTCTTCTGCTATCACTAATTTTCAGGCGGTTATGTCCCACACTCTCCAGTGGATGAGCCAGAATCAACTCAAACTGAATCCCGGGAAGACGGAGCTCCTTCTCCCTGGTAAGAGCTCTATCCACTGGGGCCTGCACTTCTGGCCGGTAGAGCTAGGCCCTCCTCCCACCCCTGTGGCCTCGGTCAAGAGTCTCGGGGTCATTATTGACTCTGAGCTATCCCTTAAGCCCCAGATAGGGGCGGTGGTTTCCTCCTCCATGTACCAGCTGTGCAGGATCAGGAAGGTGGCCTATCTCCTGACTACCAAAGTTCTGATTCAAGTCATCATGGCTCTTGTCTTCTCCCGCTTGGATTTCTCGAATTCCCTCTATCACGGTCTGCCCAAGGCCCTTCTTTCTAGGCTGCAGATCGTCCAGAACCAAGCGGCGAGATTGGCCTTCGGGATCCCGAAATGGCAATCCGCCAAACCTCTTCTTACCAACTTGCATTGGCTTCTTGTCATTTCGAGGGTAGCCTTTAAGATCGGCTGCCTTGCCTTCAAATCTCTAACTGGTCCTTGCCCCGCATTCCTGAAATCCCTTATCAGTCCCTATTGTCCCTCACGCAACCTCAGATCCTCTCACCTCCGCCTCCTGGTTGTCCCCTCTTTCAAACTCTGCAGAATCGGAGGTCGGAGATTTGCACATTTGGCCCCTAAATTCTGGAATTCTCTCCCACCCTCACTCAAATCCTCCAATTCGCTCTTCCAATTCCGCAGATCTCTGAAAACATGGCTCTTCCCACAATCTGGCTAACTCCCCCTGCCCACCCCCAGCACCAGATCAGCGCCAGGAAACCCACGGTGACAGAGCGCTCTATAAGCTCACCTTAACATAACATAACATAACAAGGTGTCCCAGAGCAAGTTACAGTACTGTTTTACTGAGGTTCAGTATTTGGGTCATCGCTTTGAGAAAGGCAAGAGGAAGGTGTCACCAGACGCATTGAGGCAATCATGAACATGACTGCACCTACCACCCAGAAAGAAGTCCGGATGTTTTTGGGAATGGTTGGTTACTGTAGTCAGTGGATTCCCAACTTCTCATTGAAAGCAAAATCTCTGCAAAGATTGACACACTAAGAAGGTGATGAGCTGTCCAGTCCTACCATAGTCTCTGATGTAGTCTTTGACTCACTGCCTAGTTTGACGATGGAGTCATTTTATAAGCTGGCTACTACCCAGTTTAGGGAATCGGCTGCTGTCGGCCTTCCTTCAGTGTGCCATCTTATTAATCTTTCCCTCACCTCGGGTGTTGTTCCTACTAAGTGGAAACAGGCGGTTGTGACACCTATTCTTAAAAAGGCGACTCTGGACCCCTCTAAACTTGAGAACTATCGCCCGATTTCTCTCCTTCCTTGGCCTGCTAAAATAGTGGAGGCTCATGTCAACGGGGTACTGTCCGAACATCTTGCAAGGGCCAGCATTCTGGACCCTTCTCAGAATGGATTCCGTGCTGGTCACAGTACGGAAACTGCCCTGCTCACGATGACGGAACATCTTCGCTCTGTGCTTGACTCTGGTCAGACTGCGGCACTGGTACTACTCGATCTTAGTGCCGCGTTTGACACAGTCTCGCACAGAATTTTACACCAATGTCTTCATGAAGCAGGGTTGAGGGCACTGCCCTTGACTGGTTCCGTTCCTTCCTTGCTGACAGGACCTTCAAGGTTGCCACCCCGCCATTTGCGTCCAACTTACATCCCCTGGAACCGGGTGTGCCCCAGGGTTCGTCTTTGAGCCCCACTCTATTCAATCTATATGTGAGGCCGCTGGCTGCTGTCGTCAAGCAATGGGGTATGACTATGGTCTCCTATGCCGACGACACGCAGCTGGCGGTCGCCTTGAGTGGGGACTCCGACCTTGATGTCCCGATATTTCGGGATGGACTCTTGGCGGTGGCTAGCTGGATGAATTCCAACTGTCTCCAGCTAAATGCCAAAAAAATAGAGGTCATGATAGTAGGCAAGCGAACGGATCTTTGGGGTGACATGTGGTGGCCCCATAAGCTAGGTACTACCCCCATTCCAGTCTCCGAGGTCAAAAATCTGGGGGTGTGGTTAGATCCAGCCCTTAGTTTTTGTGGCCATACAAAGAAGGTCGCGGCCACTTGTTTTGGCATTCTAAGAGGGTTGAGACCTATTTGGAGGTTTTTTGATGCCTCGACTAGGCAGCTGGTTATACAAGCTTGATTATGCCAGCTCACTATTACTGGGGGCCAACCAGGCTGAAATCGCCCGGATGCAACGAATTCAGAACGCTGCAGCCAGAGCCCTGGTGGGATTACCTAGGTTCTGTTCAGCTGAGAGTACCATCCGTTCTTTACACTGGTTGCCGATCGCTCAGAGGATTCATTTTAAGACCTTGTGCCTCTCTTTTAAGATCCTTAAGATGGCCTCCCCTCAGATTCTTGACAATCTTGTGAGGCCTTATGTGCCTTCGCGACCTCTGTGATCTCTGGGCCAAAACTTGGTTATGGTTCCTCGATTTAGACTATGCAGAGCGGGAGGGCGTTCCTTTCGGGTCCTGGCTGCAAAACTGTGGAACGCGCTTCCACCTCACATTCGTGCAATGGATGAGCTGCTGAAATTTAGGAGGGCTATCAAAACGCATCTGTTCCCTCATAGCTCTTAGGTTCTTGCTTTCTACGCCTCTGGCCTGTATTGCTGTGTTATGTCTGGGTACTCTTCCTGAAGCGCCGGGACGCCCCTTGGCTGGGGCAGCTGTGCGCTATAGATGTGTTATTAACATAACATAACACATAACATAACATAACATAGATCAGTACCATGGGATAATGACTGTTTGATTGCGTTCATGGAGCTGAGATAAAACCTGTGTAGCGCTCCGGCTCTAGGAATACCTGATTACAACAAGTCCTTGTCACTATTTTGCTGTGAGAGACAAGGTTGCTGTTAGATTTGGGGGTCTCTAGTTGGCAGAGGTACGTACGTTTGTCCAAATAAGGACCCTTACGTCGTGTCAGGGTAAGGGGGTACACTCTTAAAATAACCCCTGCTCACCCCCTTGGTAGCTTGGCACGAGCAGACAGGCTTATCTCAGAGGCAGTATGTAAAGCATTTGTGAACACATACAGTAACCCAGTGACAACCCTATAGATGGACACAACACAAGTTGTAGTATAAAAACAAGTATTTTTATATAGACTTAACACAAGACCACTAACGACAAAAATCCACAATACTGTACTTCAAAAATGGTAGAAATAGCTTATTTCTCTTTAGATGTAAAATGCGACACTTTAAGTTCAATGTACCTTTGGATGCGTAATGCTATACAATGAAAGTGTTGCAGGGAAGGGAATACATTGGGTCCCTACTGCTGCATAAGAGATGCGTCAGTTATTCTCCGCGTGGGTAGGTGATGCGTCCTTTTCTTACTCCGCTTCCGTGGCGATGCGACCAGCAGCGCCGTGATGCAATGAAGATCCGGTGCAATGAAACAAAATGACGTCTTCTTCTTGATGCGACAATGATTTGTGCATGCCCAACAGCCGTGTGGCGACTCAATGATTCTTCTGAGCCGCGACAGGCCCTGCAACATGCTTCTCCAGTGATGCAAGGCGCTTCGGGTGATGCGATGGCGGCAGCGGGAGCGGCGGCACGCTTCTCCGGTGATGCGACGGCATCTGCTGCTACAGCGACGCTATTCTCCGGTGATGTGATGACAACGGCTACGGCAGCAACACACTCTTTGTCTTGAGTCGTGCTTCCAGCTCCCAGCGACACACAGTCTCTCAGAAGGCACAGCTCAACAGCAGGGACTTCAATTCCCAGCAAGGGAAGACAAGGGAGCTGGTTGGTGAAGTCTGTTTTCCCTGAGACTTCAGCAGAAGGCAAGCTCTATCTCAAGCCCTTGGAGATACTTTACAAGTTGAATTGAAAGTAGCACAAAGTCCTTTCTCCTTTCTTTGGCAGTCAGGCAACCACTGCAGGCCAATCCTCCAAACAGCACTCAGCTTAGGGATAGTCTCCTCCTCAGTTTCTCTGGTTCCTCTCCTCAGCAAAGGTTATTCTTGTTTCCCAAAAGTGATCTAAAGTTCTGGGGTATGGGTCCCCATATTTGAACTAGCAAATCCTTTGTATCTGGAGGCAGAGAGTGTCTGTGCCTAGTCCAAACCAGTTCTGTGCAGTCCTGGAGCACTTTCTTGAAAAGATTTTCCATTGACAGTGTGGGCTAGGGACATCAGACGCACCACAGGAGGTGGAGCCAGCATTGTGGTGGGCAGACACAGCCCTATTCAGGTCCCAAATGCAACTCCTCCCACCCATCTACATGCAGATAGCTCTATTCAGGCCTGTGCTGACTCACCTTGTCTCCTGGAATCCCCGAGCCCCTGTCACTCAAACTCCAGACAAGGAATACACAACCTAGCAGAAGCTGGCTTGTACAGTTTAGGCAAGAAAATACCTACTTTCTAAAAGTGGTATTTTCAAACACAGAATGTTAAAACCAGCTTCACTAAAAGATGTATTTTACCATTCTGAGTTCAGGCATGGTAAACTAGAATTTCTACCTAGTTTCCTGAGTCAGTTAGGATTAAAAGATGCTATCATCAACTGCCCATTCTGGCCTATGGGGAACAGATAGCCTTGCAATAGTGAAAAACGAAAATGGCTGTAATTCACTATTAGGACATGCCACACACACACCAGGGCATGTCCAACCTTTTATCTAAAATGCACCCTGCCCTTAGGCCTACTGGAGGGGTGATTAATATGCAGAACAAGGAAGGTTTAGGGACTGGCAAGCGGGTGCCCTTGCCCAATCAACATGGCAGTACCAGACTGCACATAGGCTCTGCAATGGCAAACCTGAGACACATTTTACAGGCTGCTTCTGTGGGTGGCACAACCAGTGCTGCAAGCCCACCAGCAGCATTTGATTTACCAGCCCTGGGCACCCACAGTGCACTGTACTAGGGTCTGACAGTAAATCAAATAAGCCAATTATGGAGTCACTAATCCATACATCAAGTTACAATAGGGACAGCATATGCACTTCAGCACTGATCAGCAGAGGTAAAGTGCCCAGAGTCATAAAACAGCCAACAACAGGTCAGAAAAAAACAGGAGGAAGGCAAAAGGTTCAGGGATGACCCGGCAAAAAGGGCCAAATCCAACAGTTTCGCACTATCGGTACTCACACAGACTAATGGAGGTGTCTGTAGACCAGTTGTCTACTTCTCA
The DNA here is from genome assembly GCF_964263255.1 of Lissotriton vulgaris. Taxonomy (NCBI): domain Eukaryota; kingdom Metazoa; phylum Chordata; class Amphibia; order Caudata; family Salamandridae; genus Lissotriton; species Lissotriton vulgaris. The sequence goes on along the minus strand of NC_141691.1, from coordinate 160,693,192 downwards.
GCTACCTTAGATCCGGTAGCTTCAGCGGTGCCCGGATATCTCAAATCCATTGCTGCAACATAGTGTCAGCCTTAAAAGGAGTGAAAGTATTGTGATGGGTCATCCTCTTACTGTTTGTGTTCCACACTCAGTTGAGCTTCTGATGACGAGAACCAAGGCACAACATTTGACAAATAACACTCGCACAGTATGAGCAGGTTATACTTGCCTCAGAGAATGTGACTCTGAAAAGATGTGCTGTATTGAATCCTGCTACTTTGATACCACTTCTAATTGTCGATGGTGAAGATTGTGAGGACCATGACTGCCTCGATGTTATGTTATAACTTTTACAAAGCGCACAGCTGCCCCAGCAAAGGGGCTTCACAGCTCTAAACGCAACTGTCCAAGGTGATGCACAGAGAGGCAAATTATGTAGAAAAAAGATAGGTTTTTATGGCTTTACAGAATGCTACATTGCTTTGGATGCCTCTGATGCTCACAGGGAGGGAATTCCAAAGCTGAGGAGCGAGAGCACGAAAGGAGCACCCTCCTGCCCGTACTCTCTTGACCCGAGGGACAACCGCCAGGTGCTGACCAATAGAACGCAGCTGGTGGGTGGGTATGTAGGGCATAAGATTCGGTAGAATGTCAGGAGATTGAAGTTCATGATTATATAAGAGATGGTGTGACCACCAACTGTGTTTCATCTGCATAGGATACCACAGTTAATCCTCTGCTCCTGGCTACTGCTGCCAGGGGTTGAATGTAGATGTTAAATAGGGTTGGGCTCAAGGCAGAGCCCTGAGGAACCCCCTGGCACACTGCATGCACCTGAGAGCAGAAGGGGTGGACAGACACTTGAAAAGATCTCTCAGATAAAAAAGAGGTGAACCAGCCCAGGGCAGGGACGCCAATGCCAATAACCTCCAAGCGCTGCAATAAGATCTGATGGGATACGGTATCGAATGCAGTGCTTAGGTCCAGTAGGATCAGGGCTGAGGCATGTCCAGCATCCAGAGACCACCTCAGATGTTCTGTTACAGCCAGGAGGGTGGTTTCAGTTCTGTGACATGGACGAAAGCCATTTTGAGAGGGGTCTAGCAAGATGTCATCTTCAATGAAAGCAGTAAGAATGGAGTTAATGTAGGCTTCAGTAATCTTAGATACCAAAAGGAGGAGCGAGAGATAGGGTGGAAATTCTCGGGTTTGAGGCATCAAGCACAGGGTTTTTAAGCAAAGTTTCCACCTTGGCATGTTTCCAGGCATGGGGACTACCGCAGAAGACATAGATACGTTAATAAGTTTGCATAAAGGAGAAAGAAGCTGAGGTAAAGATTTCTGAAATTGACCTGGTTTGAGAGGGTCCACTGGGGAACCCAATTTAAGTTTATTGCAGATGGTGCGATAATGTGACTGAACTTTGCACCAAACCGAGACCTGACATTGTCGATGAACATCTGCCTGAATCTGATGAAATCTTCTTTGTAGATGGTTCATACTTAAGAGACAATGTGGGTCATCTGAGAGCAGCGTTTGCTGAATGTACCATTTCTGGAGTTGTGGAAGCTGCTTGTTTGCAGGGAGTATACTCCGCATAAGTGGCTGAGATAATTGCCTTGACACATGCATGCATGGTTGCTGATCAAATCCAAGTCACCATCTACACCAATAGCCAGTACGGATTCCGTGTGGTTCATGACTTTGGACAGCTATGGTCACAGAGTGGGTTCCTAATGTCATCAGGATCTCCCATCCGAAATGGGGAATATGTAAGATAGCTGTTGGAAGCTTTGGTGAAGTGTGGTGCTCATGGGAATGGAAATTACTTTGTGACTCTCTGCAACTGGTACGCTGATGAGATTGCATGTTTCTGTGCTAAACAAGGATGCATTTTCACTGGGGAATATGCTGGAGAGAGCACAGAAAGAACCGAGCTCAACATGGTGTTAGCCATAGCGGACACTTGGGATGAGATAAAGCGTTTGCAGGGAGAAGTGTCAGGTTGTGAAAAAAGAGATGATGGCATTTGGGTTTCGACTGACGGTCAAGTAGTGGTACCAGATGATTTACTGAGTCCTATGGCAAGGCAGATTCATGGAGCAGTTTACATTGGACGAGATGCCATGGTGAGAGTGTTCAGGCAGACGTGGTTTAACCTACGGTTCTGTACTTTTGCTGAAGCAGTGTGTCACAGATGTATTAGGTGTCACCAAATGAATTCTGGAAAGAAAACTGTGGTTGCATTGAGTCACATTGAGAGATCTGGGGGAACATTCAATAGGGTCCAGCTTGATTTTATTGAGATGCCTAGATGCAATGGGCTGAGGTACATTCTGGCTGTGGTGTGTGCTTTCTCTCTATGGGTGGAAGCCTATGCAACGAGGAGGTGTAATAGTCTCACAGTCGCAAAGTTGTTGCTTAGAGAGTTCATTCCTCAGTTTGGGTTTCCAACTTCATTGGAGTCGGACAGAGGAACACATTTCCATAGTGAGATTATGAAGCTGCTTTGCTCTGCCTTACGAGTTGATCAGAGACTGCATTGGAGCTACAGACCCGAGGTGTCCAGCATTGTGGAGCAGATTAATGGAACTCTCAAGATGCGAATGGCAAAAGTGTGCTCGTCCATGTCTCTGTAATGGCCTGATGCATTGCCCCTGGTGTTGATGAGTATTCATAGTATCCCCGATAGGAGGACAGGTCTCTCCCCATGAGATCCTGATGGGGAGGGTGATGTGTTTGCCAGCAATGAATCAATTTCCAGAACTTCACTGGACTGTGTGTGAACTGGTTGAACAGCAATCTGAGGCGGAAAAGGAGACTTTGTGTGGATCCTCTTGCTGTGCTAAACCGACAATTAAAAATGGAGTCTGGACATTCGAACCATAGGTCTAAGTGTATGATAGGTACACTCATAGTAGGAGTAATATTAGTGATAGCGGAAGTTATTATTGTGTCTGTAAAAATTTCACATGATGCAGAAGTTTAAGGGGTGGGAGTGGAAGGGTCAACCACACCTGTTATTCTATCACAAAAGAGAGTATTGTATGAGCTGAAAAGGCTATGCTAGATAAGACTAGTCGTATGTTACACGTAGATTTATCTAAAGGTGATTACACGCTTAATGCTTATGCAAAGCTGCTAAATGAATATGTGAGCACGATGGATGTGAGAGACTGTTTTGTGTGTATGCAGTTGCTTGCGTCTGTGGAGGAGGGTATTCATTATCACCACCTTCCTTCAACATATGGTGTTACCTATAATTTGTTACTTAGTATGTTTTACGGTAAGGGTCATTATGAATATTGTTCTCCAATTATGATGTAGTGCTTTCTGAGGTTCCACCCTACAAGCACTTGAATACATATGATTACTATAAGCAAGAAGATAGATTGGGAACGTTTTTCATGCCTACCGTTACAATGGATACAGCTTATGCACATAGTCATGATTTGACATATATATTAACTTATATAGATAAGAATTTTATAGATCAAGTGGAAGATAGACATAGGCAATTATTAGTAAAACTTAACAGTAGAGGAGGGAAATTTGAATGGACCAAGGAAGATCTGGCACACAAGGCGAGGGGGAGTTAAGGTCCAATAGCTTTAGATTTCAAACAGCAAGGAAAGATTATTATCAGACCGGTACAGACGTACTCTGATAAGGTCTTTGTGGGACAGAGCATGTGTGATCACATTTTCACATTTGAAGCCACTGCGAAAAAGTTCTTGAAAGATGTGGTGCAAGTGGTGCCAAATGTGTATTTTATGTGTGGGAAAAATGCCTCTGTGAGATTGCCACTGAATTGGTATGGTAAGTGTTGAGTGGCTGTTGTGTTCCCCAAGATATATCATGGTGAGGATTTGTGGCCTTTAGAAGTTGGATTACAACATAGAGAAAAGCGAGGTGCGAGTGCAGGAGAAATTGTTGGAGATGTATTTGGAGCAATGATACCAAGTTTGGGCGTAGTTCTAAATGATATTAAGATTAGAAGATTGTCTTTCATTATGATAAGTTGTCAGCGAATACAGCTCAGTCTTTGCTACTTGTGGATGGAGAGATGGTGTTGATAAAAGTTATGGTGATGCAGAACCGTCTTGCCTTAGATGTGTTGTTGCGAGGGTAAGGTGGTGAGTGGACAGTTATAAAAGTTGCATGTGATAAAACAGCAATCCGTAAGTTTAAATCACAGGGGTACTGTAATCAATCACCCAATACATAAGTACAAACACATTCCATCCTATCCCAGTTGTTTTGTTACACAGTAGTTATACATCGTTGTAAGCTGGTTAGGGCATAGGTATAACAGTTGACGTTTCGACCCCTGTTGTATGTAGGTTGTTTTCACCTTACAGTGGGGTCTTCATCAGGATGAGAAGTGAGGGGGGGCACCAAAAGGGGGGAGTTTTGAAAGGGCCGGTAAGCTCCTCTTGTGGGTGAGCTTGGGATACTACGTAGTAATCTGCTTGCTGTCGCCTGGAAAGCACTTTAGCTCCTTGTTATACCTACGCCCTACCCAGCTTACAACGATGTATAACTACTGTGTAACAAAACAACTGGGATAGGATGGAATGTGTTTGTACTTATGTATTGGGTGATTGATTACAGAACCCCTGTGATTTAAACTTACGGATTGCTGTTTCATCACATGCAACTTTTATAACTGTCCACTCACCATCTTACCCTCACAAACCTTCTTCCCTCCCCTCTGTTTCTCATGGGCACTAATGTAATTGTGGATTATGCATTGCACATGGAATGTAAAAAACTAAGAGGATGTGAATAAACAACATTCCTCTTCAAACTCAGGGTACGAGTAAGCATGGGCGAATTTTGCGAATCTCGCGTTCGCGAATTTTGCGGATTTGCGAACTCGCAATTCGCAAAATCCGCGAATTCTCGCGAATTTGCGGATTTTTTTTTGTGTGTTCGCGCGGGTTTCTGCCAGTTCGCGAGGGTTTTGTACAATTTCGCAAACGCGAACTTACCTGTCGGGTCGCAAGTTTGGCGAACTTGTTGTTTCTACGTGTCCAGCCTGTTTGGGACACTCTTCTTCATCACTGCCACTCTCTGTCACCACTGCCACTCTCTGACTACTCATGCCACCCTCTGGCCCACCCATGCCACCCTCTGTTTCATCACAGCACCCTCTGGTTGTCCAGTCAGTGTACATTATTGTGGCAAAGCAAGCACACCTTCCCTGCCTCAAGTGACCTGAATTAATTTGGGGCTGATTAATGTGTCACAGAATATTTTTTTAGCTGGCACCTGCTTCCTTAGTGCTTCCTGATTAGTGATCTTTTGCACTTGCTAAGTGCTTTCATTGTTGCAAAATTAGTTACAACACCTGCCCTGCCCCAACTGACAATAATGAATTAGGGGCTGATTAATGGATTTGAACTTCCAGCCTGGCTCCTGCTTGTCTCCCTTAGCTGTAATTCAGGACCTTTGTGGCATATGTGTAACTATTCTGAGGTTCAGAGCAGGGTCACATAATAGTTGCAACTGGCAACTGAACTCTGGAGGGGCCCCTCAGGAAGCACTACAGGAAATGGCTACTAATGATGAGCCTGAACTTTTGAACCTGGTAAGTAGTTTCAGTTTTGCTAAGATCGTATTTCTGCAATTTTGCGCTTATTCGCGGGGCGCGAAGTTGTACTGGGAAGCCGCGAACTCACGCGAACAGTGCGAGCAAAATCCGCTGCTCGCGGATTTGCGGATTTTGCGGGAGATTCGCGAATCTCGCGGATTGCGAATTTACCGAAAATCCGCAAAATCCGCGAGCGAAACGGATTTTCCGCCCATGCTTAGGTACGAGTAATATGTATCTAAAGTTTATAAACTCTTCTGTGCATATAAGTTCTAATTAGTCTGGAACCCCTTTCTCTGTACTACTTAATACTCAGGTCCCAGTACCTTTGGGTCAACCCTTTAATTGTGACTTAGATGTGTTGTTGGCAAAAGAGGGCGGAGTCTGTAAAATGTTGAGGGTCCAACAGTGTTGTACTTTTATACCTGACAACAGCAAAGATCTGAAGAAGTATATAAGTAACATCACTGAGATTTACCATGAGGGGCAGGATTTGGCCACAAATTTGGAACAATGTTCAGAAAGGGTTTGGAAAGATTGGAAGTTGGTTTGCCAACCTTGGTAAAGGAATCCATGCTTACATTTTGAAGCCCATCATCATAGTGGTGGTTTGCGTGATTATTTTGTAGGGACTAGTAAAGGCTTACAAGTGGCACAGGGCAGGACAGGCTGAAAGATCTCTTAGGGAACGTGAAAGGAGGATGGAGAGACTGCAGGACAAAAAGAACAATTGATG